>NC_047125.1:723518-1323518 GCF_902500255.1 Thalassophryne amazonica
AAGAGGTAAAGGGCTGGATGCAGTTTTTAATCCTCCAAATCTCTCCTACAGAACAGGTTTGTTCACTCAGCTTTGTGTTACTGATACTTTATAACATGTTGTTATAACAGTCAAATATTTTCCTCATCTGGTATTCCTCCAGTGATTCTGTCAATACTTGCACAACAGGATGAGAAGGATTTTGATGAAAGATGCATGTAAAATTTCTCCATATTCTGTAAAATCTCTGGATAATTTTTTGCTGAAGGAAAGTGACATCACCACCCTCAATGTTTCATCTCCCTTTGTCCAAGATCAGCAGGGACTTTGAATTTAGAAATGAACAAAGGTAACTCAAAGGATTCTGGTGGCAATGATTTGTGTGTTCTGGAACATAGAGGTTTGGTTTATTTTGATCCAACACTTGGCATGAAAAGGTCAACATCAGTAACCTGTTGTACATGGGTAAGAGCAGCTCTGGTTATGAGTAGACCAAGAATAATTATCTTTGCCCCCAGAATTTATTCATCACTGCAATATTAATTCAAATCAACATGATTTGCTGGTGTTGTTACACGTGGTCTGCAGCTGTGAGGCCGGTTGGCTGTACTGCCAAATTCTCTGAAGCGCCTTTGGATATGGCTTATGGTAGAGAAATGAACATTCAATTCAGGAGCAACAGCTCTGGTGGACATTCCTGTAGTCAGCATGCCAATTGCACTCAAAACCTGCAATGTCTGTGGCATTGTGCTGTGTGATCAAACTGAACATTTCAGACTGGCCTTGTATTGTGGCCAGCCTAAGGCACACCTGTGCAGTAATCATACTGTCTAATCAGCATCTTGATCTGCCACACCTGGGAGGTCGGCTGCATTATCTCAGCAAAGAAGTGCTCACTAACACAGATTCAGACAGATTTGTAAACAATATTTGAGATAAACAGGTCTTTTGTAATTTATAAATGTTTTAGATCTTTGAAGTTTATTAGCTCATGAAAAATGGGAGCAAAAACAATAATGTGTTTATTTTTGTTATATTATTCAATCATGGCCCTGTGATGAGGGTAAACAAAACAAACTTCTGTTAATTTTCAACATTTTTTTTTTTAATTTATAAAACTCTTATAATAGGGACTGAACAAGCCAGGTGGCAGGAGAGACCATACTGTGCTTCCGGTTATAGTTTTGATATGGCCTGAAATTATGAATGAATGAGGTAATTTCGGTACAAAGAAAAGAAATGTCAATATAAAATAAAACGAAACAAAACTGATGTCAGTCAATCTAAGTAACAGAAAGGTTGTAGGTAGAGTCAAAAGCTTATATACACCTACCCCTTTTACCTCAGTAACATTTACTCCTCACAACAAAAGCAAAATAAGAACAAGCAAAGCACAAACCTTTGAAGAACTTAAATGAACTTAAATTTCTCATCATAACAAATTAAGTAATAATTGTGCACATTGCACAATCCAAAGATAATAGTACAAAATCAATAAACTGAATTGTCCATACTGTAACCAGAAATTATATAGTTTTTATAAAGTCTTTTAAATCTGACTGGAGTACAGCATAATTTAATACCCTTGGGACAGTTGCTCCAAATTTTCACTCCTTTTACAGAGACACAGTGACTTTTTACAGTAGTTCGAGTTCTTGGCTTATCAAATATCAATATTCCTGTCAAATATAAGTAGAGTCCTTCATTTTAAACTGATGTTGAGGAAAAAGTTTTGTATATAGTTTGTATTGTAATGTAATCAACTAAATCTATGAATTTCAGAATATTTAATCAAATAAATAATGGGTTGGTTGGCTCACGGTAAGATTTATTACTGATAATTCTTATGACTTTCTTTTTGCAATGGAAATATTGAATTAATATTTGTTTTTTATGTGTTTCCCCAGACCTCAGTACAATATGTTATATATGGAACTATTAATGCGTAACAAAGTACTGAGTATTAAGAGAAGAACTCTTGAGTTTTGTATAGAATTGCAATGGATTTTGACATTTTGGATTTAACATACGTTTAAGTTTTTTCAAACTTAAGAATCGGTGCAGCAGGGGCGGTGTTGCATTCGCTCTGCCATACTGTTGTGATGAAAAGGGAGCTGACCCAAAAGGCGAAGCTCTTGATCTACTGGTCAATCTTCGTTCCTACTCTCACTTATGGTCATGAGTGTTGGGTCATGACTGAAAGAACGAAACCGAAAGGAGGGTGGCTGGTGTCTCCCTTAGAGATAGGGTGAGAAGTTTGGTCATCTGTGGGGAGCTCGGAGTAGAGTCACTGCTCCTTCGAGTTGAAAGGAGCCAGCTGGGGTGGTTTGGGCATCTGGTAAGGATGCCTCCTGGACGCCTCCCAAGGGAGGTGTTCCAGGCCCGTCCATCTGGGAGGAGACCCCGGGGAAGACCCAGGACTAGGTGGAGAGATTATATCTCCACACTGGCCTGGGAATGCCTCGGGATCCCCCAGTCAGAGGTGGTCAGTGTGGCCCGGGAAAGGGAAGTCTGCGGTCCCCTGCTGGGGCTGTTGCCCCTGTGACCCAAACCCGGAAAAGCGGTTGAAGATGAGTGTTTTCCAACTTAATTTATCATCAATAACAACTCCAAGAAATTTCAGTTTCAGCATCATGTATTGTAAAGCTCCTACTTGTATTCCTGGTCTTATTTCCAAATATAATACACTTTGTTTTACCAAGATGAAGTAATAGTTTGTTTGAATCAAACCATTCTTTAAATTTCTATAATTCCTTCTCCACCATGTCCAAAACTGACCCAAATGATCCCCACAACAGAACACAGTCACATCATCAGCAAATAAAAACAAATCAGAGACTTATAAACCACAGATATATCATGAATGTATAAATGACACAGCAATGGACCAAGGACTGAACCTTGAGGTACACTACATGTAATCTTCAACAACTCTGAAAAATTCTGTCTTATTGATTTGAACACACTATCTGTTTTGTAAATACTAGTGTGGTCTGTGGTATCAAATGCTTTCTGTAAATTAAAAAACCTAATGTATAGTGCTCATTTTCAATTGCATTTATTTGTTCAACAGAGTCCATCAAGGCTAAGAAGGTGGTTTGGTTTTTTAAAATGGAGCCTTGGAATTAATAGGGATGATACATAGTAATAAGTTTGTTAGATAATATGAGGTATGACAGTTTGTCAGTTTTAAGCAGAAACAAGGCAATAATCAGTGAGTCGCTACTGATGCTTTGAAATGATGGAGGCACAGTAAAGCCAGCAGCTACTGCACGTCTGGCTGCTGCGCTCTGATCGTTCCGCCATCTTTTATAATGAAATAATGCTGAATTTATAAGGAAATGATTGTTATGCAAAAACTTCAGTTATCTGTCACTGAGAAAGATGATGACTGGAGGCAGTTTAAAGCAGAAATGAGGTGATCATCTGTGATGCTGTGAAATGATGCTGTTGATGCTCCGAAATGATGCATGGGCAGTGAAGGCAGGCGGACCAGTTTTTAGCGGCGGGGCCATGTGGTCTGCAACACCAGATCATATTTGACAATGAAGAAGGCTTGCTGCTCTTAATCTGGCAATGAAGAACTGCTTACACCATCTTGTTCCTGATATAGGTGCTGCAGTGATGTAACTGCTTACACACTATAGGGCGGGGGTGCCCAACCTTTTTGAACCAAGATCTACTTTTAAAGTACTACTTTTAAAGTCATAGCGTGGACTCACACAAATATGTTGATCCAAAAAGTGCAGTTAAATTCTGTGGTTTTGTCTGAGGTTTGGGCACTTCTCTTTCTCTGCTAGATTCCAGAATTGGGCATTCATGTCAGGTGTTGCTCTGGATTTGAGCTCAGTGTGAGGATCTCACTCAATAGCACAGCAATCCAGGTTGAAGAGTGATGCCACTTTGGATGTTATACAATCCACATCTGTATTTTCCACAAATGGAAAACAGAGAAAACTGACAACAGGCTCAATGGATGCAAAGTCAGTAAAGTGCCGTCAAATTCTGACAAGATGCTCTGCACTTGTTCATCATAATGTGAACTCTCAAGCTCCGTACTCTGCTGATAATTAAGTTCTGGGTCCATGTGTGGAAAGTTCCACAGATCACACTATTACATCCTGCTTGATAGCAGGTGGAACTTGCTTTTAAACGTGTTCATGGAGCCGATCGTGTTGATGATGTATTTGTCCTTGAGCTTGTCGGTCAGATCGGAAAGAGGCTAAATCCAAGAGCCACTGACTGTCTTCCAGATGTGCATATTCAGCATAGTTTGAACATTTCAGAAATTGTTTAATTTCAGGCAATGATTCAGAAAAATGTTATAGAAATTCATCTGTGTGCAACAACAGATCTGTGTCTGCATGCGGACTGGCTATTTACACCAAATATGTGCAAATATCTAAAAAGAAAATCCTGATTTATACCACAGTGGTGTAAATAGAGAACTAACAAATCTTTATTTGCACCATCATGGTGCAAATAAGGGGATATTAAAGTCTAATTTACACCACAGTAGCAGATGTTTCTAATATAAATAATATAAATGCTCCCCTCCACAGCATGTCTTTTTCCTGGTTCTCTCCCTCAGCCCCAACCAGTCCCAGCAGAAGACTGCCCCTCCCTGAGCCTGGTTCTGCTGGAGGTTTCTTCCTGTTAAAAGGGAGTTTTTCCTTCCCACTGTAGCCAAGTGCTTGCTCACAGGGGGTCGTTTTGACCGTTGGGGTTTTACATAATTATTGTATGGCCTTGCCTTACAATATAAAGCGCCTTGGGGCAACTGTTTGTTGTGATTTGGCGCTATATAAAAAAAATTGATTGATTGATTGATTGATAAATTAAATTAGTGTCGCTGAGGTTGGTGCAAATAGGAGTGTACTAAAACCTAATTTATACCTCAGTGATGCAAATAGCCTTTTCTGTCTGCACGTCTCCTCCACCTGTGCGCAGAAAAAACACTTCTGCAGACTCTTGGCCCAAACAGAGCACAGAATCTTGTTCGTATCCATCACATCTTCCATATTTACGGACTGTTTTGCTGCTCACTGACTTTTCAGTTCATCTAGGAAGTTTGTGGCTTGTTTTGAAATGCTGCTTCCCTTTCTTCAGTAAAGCCACATTTGTTTTGTCGATAAGACAGATGGATTTGGCATTCAAATAAATTAAAATATAATCCTCCTCCCACTCTGAATGAAAATAAGTTTTTGATTTATTTATTTAATATTTTTATTTTTTAGCATTTGCTCTTCTTCTACATTTCTTGTTTTTCTTTGGAGTTTAACAGCAGCCGGCATTCTTATTGGTGCATTGCTGTCACCTTCTGCATCAGTCTGTTATTGCAGCACTAAATGCTTTTGACGAGTCCAAATTTTTTTATTTTTTCAAGGGCTCAGCTGGAACTCAGCCCGCAATCAAACATTTGGGCGTTCCAGCCATAGGGGTGCAGGGTTGTGTGACATTGTTTTGTATTAAAGGGGATATGTTGGTTTCTCTCCGTTCTGTGCTCACTGTGGTTGGGTTCGGTCTGCTCTGGCTTAGGGGACCAGTTCAGGTGCATGCTTGTCCAGGGATGCACAGATCAGGCAGTTGGATATTGACACGATATTATCATTCAAAAGTTTGAGTTGTTAATGTGTCACTGTGCTTTTGCTAAGGTTATATAAGATTAAGTTTCCATTTCCCAGGAACAGTGTGTACTCCACTATCATGACTTCATGTAACTGGCAGCCAGTCTCCACTTATCTGCATGAGAAGACACAACAACAGGATGGATACTGAAAAACAGGGCGAACCATTGACCTGTTTTTGTGTGTTCCATTGTGCCACTGTGTGTTTGTGGCTTTTTCTAAACCAATTCGCGCGTGAGCTACGTTCACAAAGAGTCCAGATCTGTTACGACTTCACATTAGACTAAATTAAATGGCCTTTTCTGTATTTAAAGCTTTGCTTCTGAGCCCTTTGTTCAGGACAGTTCCTACAAAGAGCTGGGTCATTTACATCAGTTAGTATTTTTAAATTGAAAAAACAATCAAAAGTGAAAGTTTTTATTTTTTTGTCTATTTGTAGATGTTAAATAAAGATTTGGGTTTAGACTGTTTTTTAGACACACCCCCCCCCCCCCCCCCACACACACACACACTTACAAACAGGAAATTATAGCAAATCATAATGTTGGAGCATAACTAGCAAGGCTACTTTGTGTTGCTAGTTTTAACAACAACAAAAATAAGATCATTAATTAAGCCTTAAAAATGGAGCATTTTAACACTGAATATATCTTTAAAAATGGTTATGGTAAAAGTATGTTGAAAAAAGGTTTGAAGGTTTATTCAACATCGAGACGTTGAATAAACGGCCAAAAGCTCTTTAAACATGTGAATCTGATGGTAAAAAGTGCTGTAGAAATTCAGTCCATTAACATTGTGTTTTTGTGAACAGCAACATTACAAACTATGAATTAAATTATTTGGTTTATATATTTTTAATGAGTTGTAATGTCACTATAGATGTGTTTATATCATATTTGATGACTTCTGACATCTTGTTCGAGTGCCATGTAAGTAGTAATAATCATCCATCTTCTGTACCCGCTTACTCCAATTAAGGGTCACGAGGGGCCGGAGCCCATTCCAGCTGTCATGGAACGTGAGGCGGGTACACCCTGGACAGGACGACGATCTGTCACAGGGCCACATATAGACAAACAAACACTCACACACACACCAAGGGTCAATTTAAAGTTTTCAGTTAACCTAACATGCAGGTGTTTGAATGTGGGAGGAAGCTGCAGCACCCGGAGAGAACCCACACAAACACGGGGAGAACATGTAAACTCCACACAGAAAGGCCACAGGTGGGAATCGATCTCATAACCTTCTTGCTGTGAGGCAAAATTTTAAACTAATGCTGATGTACATTTCCACTTTATCAGTTCCATCAGTGCAATAACTTACTGTCATCAGGTCAAACTCACCACTGATACTTTATTTTAGTGAGTGTTGTTCGAACATTTATTGTTAATTTGTTTCTTTACAGACATGCAGCCGTTGTTGGTGATTAAAGAAGAAACTGTCCCTGAACACCAGGAATGGAATCTGAGTGTTGACCAAGAGGACATTAAAGAAGAAGAGAAGCTGTGGATAAGTCAGCAGGGAGAGCAGCTTCAGCAGCTGGAGGAGGCAGATCTCACCAAGTTTGGTTTCATTGCCGTCCCTGTGAAGAGTGAAAATGGTGATGAAAAACCAGAGTCATCACAGCTTCATCAAAGCCAAAGTGATGAGAGCACAGAGGCTGAGCCTGTAGCCAGCAGCTCATCTGTACACAGAACACTGACAGCAGAAGCTGATGGAGAGGACGATGAAGGACCACAACCAGCCAGCAACTCAGGTCCAAACAGTCATTTACAACCAGATACCAGTGGCAGGAGTTCAGACAGTTCTGGAACTGAGACTGATGACAGTGATGACTGGAAACAGACCAGAGAACCTCAGTCAAGTTTTAACTGTCGAAAAAATACGAATATTGTTCCTTCAGGGAACACTGATGAGAAACAATTTAAAGGCTCTAAAAATGAAAAAGCATCTGGTCACATGAACAACTCAGAGCAACAAAAGGAGAGGCAAGCAAGAAGAAAACCATTTAGCTGTTCTGATCAGAGTAAAAGACAGAAACAGAAGGGCACTCTGAACAAACACATTAGAGTTCAGACAGGACAAAAAACATTTGTCTGTTCTGAGTGTGGTAAAAGATTTGGACAAAAGAGCACTCTGAACACACACATGGTAATTCATACAGGGCAAAAAGCATTTGCCTGTTCTGAGTGTGGTCAAAGATTTGGACTAAAGAGCAATCTAAAAACACACATGATAATTCATACAGGGCAAAAAGCATTTGTCTGTACTGAGTGTGGTCAAAGATTTGGACGAAAGAGCCACCTGAAGACACACATGATAATTCATACAGGGCAAAAAGCATTTGTCTGTACTGAGTGTGGTCAAAGATTCGGACACAAGAGCAGTCTGAGCACACACATGATAATTCATACAGGACAAAAAGCATTGGTTTGTTCTGAGTGCAGTAAAAGATTTGGCCAGAAGAGCACTCTGAACAAACACATGATAATTCATACAGGACAAAAACCATTTGTCTGTTCTGAGTGCGGTCAAAGATTTGGACTAAAGAGCAACCTGAAAACACACATGATAATTCATACAGGGCAAAAAGCATTTGTCTGTTCTGAGTGTGGTCAAAAATTTGGACTAAAGATCAACCTAAACACACACATGATAATTCATACAAGACAAAAAGCATTTGTCTGTTCTGACTGTGGTCAAAGATTTGAACTAAAGAGCCACCTGAACAGACACATGATAATTCATACAGGACAAAAAACATTTGTCTGTTCTAAGTGTGGTCAAAGATTTAGATACAAGAGCTCTCTTAACACACACATGATAATTCATACGGGGCAAAAAGCATTTGTCTGTTCCGAGTGTGGTCAAAGATTTGGACAAAAGGGCAACCTGAAAACACACATGATAATTCATACAGGGCAAAAAGCATTTGTCTGTTCTGAATGTGGTCAAAGATTTGGACTGAAGAGCCACCTGAACAGACACATGATAATTCATACAAGACCAAAAGCATGTGTCTGTTCTGAGTGTGGTCAAAGATTTGGACTAAAGAGCCACCTGGACAGACACATGATAATTCATTAAAATGTAACGCAACATCACATTAAGACCTTGTCACAACAGACTTCCGTTATTAAATTGGCAGAAAACTTTGAAGGAGACCTCCTACAAGAGTGAGAAAGCAATGATCTGACACCTGCAACAAAACTAGCAAGACAGACCAGTGGAAAATACAGCAAAAGAGAACAAAAACATTGAATGGACAGATGTAAAAAGCACAAATAGGCTGGCCAATTCCAAGAACAACTCGTGACTGATCAAAAAAAAACAAACACTTTCATTGGATTTGATCAGAACTTTCATCTGTTCATCAACAGGGCATTTTTATCAGTGCAGCTTTTGTGTAAAAGCTTCACACACAAGGCTGTTTTTCACAGGCTGCGGTCATAACGTGCAAGCACACTGTCAGGAAAGCTCTGAAACTCACAATGACAGAAAGAAATGATTTGACCACTTTTGAAAGAAAACTTGGACTTGTCTGAATCGGGTAAACTTTTAAAGGATCTGTGCTGTCCAAAAGGCGCCGTCCTGACGCCATCCTGACGCAAAATCATCAAGACTGGACACGATATAAAATTTACTGCATCCCCGGGACACAACGTCCACAATACATGTGGAGCCACATTCAAAAATCAATTTTTAGAGTGTCTGTGTTTTTTTGTTGTTGTTTTTGTTTTGTTACTGAACGACGTTTGTGTTTAAAGCGTAGGTGACACGTAATTCCATGTTTTCATGAATATTTAAGACTAAAATTAAACAGTTTGAAATTTATCCTTTCCTGGTGAGCAGTTCTTGAAGAGATAAATATTAGGATTTTGAACTGCGCCCCACTAAAAACCAAGAACTTCCTGGAGTGCTGACATTGGACAAGAAAACGGAGGAAGTGGTGTCAGCTCCAGAACCATTATCTTAATTGCCCCATTAATTTATGGATTTTTACAGGCTACTGAGAGCCCCATGGTTTGGGTCAGAACTGCACTATGTTTTTTGATGTCTGAACTGTTCATTTTTGCCAGCAGAATGGCAGGTGGAACACTTATATTCAGGAGCGAGCACTTGCACTGTGTCCCTGGCTTCTCCACTCAACACGGAGACAAAACTCAGTATTTTCAGATCATTTTATTGTATTTTAGATCATGGGATAATGTCATCAAGTGCAAACTGAGACGTTATGAGTACATGAGGCGCTGGGAGTCTTTATCTTGCAACACAAAGCAGCTCATTGGCTTTGCGCAAAGCAGCTTTTAACCAAGAGCTGCAATAATGGATTACAGCTGGCACTGGAACTGGCACCAAAGTCTCCTGTGACAAATGTAGTTTTCATCAACCAGGACAGAAGGAATTAAATTATTTTCAGTTGTGGTTTTGTAAAGGTGGATAAGTTTAAAGTTGATCTCACTGAAATGGACAAGTAAGACTATATATTTACTTATTGTATGAATGGTTTTAATTTTTAATAATAATGTATTATGCTACTAATGTACAGTACATTAACTCTATTCAAGAATGAAGCAATATTTATTTAAAAAATAGCTGATATTTTCAGTGTCTCGTCATTTTTCAGATTTGAAATTGTTTCTAAGGAGAAAAAAAAATCCACACTTCATCACTTTTTTCTGATGTTAAAGATAGTAAAAGTATTTTTTTATCATTTGATTACTATCAAAGAGCTCAGTGGTGGGCACAGCTAACCGAAAAGTTAGCTTTGATAACAGCTAATCAGCTAACTGAAAAGTTACCTTTTATAAAGCTAAACCGATAAACCACCCAAAAATTTATCGGAAGCTACAGCTAACCGATAACTTTCAGTTCCAGTACACTTGCAACTACGAACAAGCTGATTTTTGAGTTTTAACACCATGATCGCTTCTGGTAGTGTTACAGGTGACCACAGACCCAAACAATGAGTCAGCACTTCTTTGTGCGCCCTGCCCACTGCTGGAAGCTCCTGTTGACCACATAGCTTGTAGCAGTGAAACAACTGAGAGGAGATAAGCTCAACTCTACATACTCAAAATAAGCCATTATTTCCTAACAGAATATAGCAGTGCCACAGTGAGGCAGAGGTCTCAGAAAATAAAGCAGTTTTGACTTATGGTTTTGATTTAAAATCATCAAATTAATCCGGATAGAATAACTCCATTACTGTCAATTCTGTCATTTGTACAAAGTTAAAATATAGCACATATCTTTTAATTTTGAATAATGCAGTAATTCTGAAGTTTTGTAACAGACAGACAGATGCCAAAGGGATTATGGGTAAATGAGCCTCCGATAACACTAATTGGTTGACTCATTCATTCTATGTAGAAACCAACACGTTAATGTGAGGTGTGTGTGTTGGTGTTTACATATAAATGAGCTTTTGTAAAATATGCCTTTCGTTATTTGTTAAAAAAAAGTCATTTGCAAAAGCTAAAAAGTCAATTTGTGATTAGACAACCGTCTGATGTAAATAGAGTTAAAATAAATAGAACACGAGAATCTACTGGTGTGTAGATGCTCATATTGCCATGAACACTACTGGCCAGTAGATAGCAGTAGAGCCCGTGAAAAATTGTCCAAACAAATATTCCAGATAATCCGTGTCTGCTACATGTAAGCTGCGTGGAATTTAATAAACGCAAACTGAATTTCAGACATCTTATACAGTGGGGCAAAAAAGTATTTAGTCAGTCCCTGATTGTGCATGTTCTCCTACTTAGAAAGATGGGAGAGGTGTGTAATTTTCAACATAGGTACACTTCAACTGTGAGAGACAAAATGAGAAATAAAATCCAGGAAATCACGTTGTAGGTTTTTTAAAGAATTTATTTGTAAATTATGGTGGAAAATAAATATTTGGTCAATAATAAATGTTCAACTCAATACTTTGTAACATAATCTTGTTGGCAATGACAGAGGTCAAACGTTTCCTGTAAGTCTTCACCAGGTTTGCACACATTGTAGCTGGTATTTTGGTCCATTCCTCCATGCAGATCTCCTCTCGAGCAGTGATGTTTTGGGGCTGTCGCTGGGCAACATGGACTTTAAACTCCCTCAACAAATTTTCTATGGCGTTGAGGTCTGGAGACTGGCTAGGCAGGATTTGAGTCCCTCTCTGTGTAGTGTGCAGCCTTTGTTACTTTGGTCCCAGCTCTCTGCAGGTCATTCATCAGGTCCCTCCGTGTAGTTCTTGGATTTTTGTTCACCGCTCTCATGATCATTTTGACCCCACAGGATGACATCTTATGTGGAGCCCCAGATCGAGGGAGATTATTAATGGTCTTGTATGTCTTCCATTTTCTTAGTTGCTCCCACAGTTGATTTATTCACACCAACCTGCTTGAGTATCGTAGATTCACTCTTCCCAGCCTGGTGCACATCTACAATGTTTCCTGGTGTCCTTCGACAGCTCTTTGGTCTTGGCCATGGTTGAGTTTGGAGTCTGAGGCTGTGGACAGATGTCTTTTATACAGATAATGAGTTCCAACAGATGCCATTAAGGAGGACAGAAGAACTTCTTAAGAAGTTACAGGTCTGTGAGAGCCAGAAATCTTGCTTGTTTGTGAGTGACCAGATACTTATTTTCCACCATGGTTTACAATTAAATTCTTCAAAAATCCTACAATGTGATTTCCTGGATTTGTTTTTCTCATTTTGTCTCTTATAGTTGAAGTGTACCTATGATGAAAATTACAGACCTCTCTCATCTTTCTAAGTAGGAGGACTTTCACAATCAGGGACTGACTAAATACTTTTTTTTTTTTTACCCCACTGTATATATTACTCTGGAACAAAGGTGACAGACGGTGTTTGACATAAGCAGGACTCTAAAGAGCAAACAAGAAGCGATTGCAGCTCACAGTGATTCCAACTGAAAATAATGGAGAAGCAACCTGGGCTGCTTCTGGCATTTTTACATAAAACAAACACAATAACGTCTATAAACCCAGAGAATACATTCACGAGAGTTTTAGAAGCTGTAGAAAATCTCTCCCCTTTAAAATGTGTTTATCCTGAAGTATTTAAATAATTTGGAGGTTAAAGTCTTTCTATAATATGATGCTGCATTAGAAAAGAGCAGCAATGGTTAGTGAGTGAAATATCATCTTGTTCAGCAGGAGAACAATTTTCTGTTTTCTTAACTGTCTCCACCTTGTTTTACCTTAAATCCTTGGACATGATCACAAAAGGGTTTCTATAAAAAGGGAGATGATGAACAGCTTATGATTTGGCCATTAAGAAAAATTTGGACTAAAAGGTGGTGTGATGTGTTTGGATGTTCAACCTGTCAGCAAGGTGTTGCAGTAGTCGAGGTGTGAGATGGTGTCTGTCTCAGGAGTCCTGCTGCATGCTGGGATACTTCCTGAAAACTGAAATTCTCACAAAATGTTTTCCTTCACTTATTCATGTAATTTTTTTTTATTTTTTTTTTTTTTTGCCTAATCTGAGCTCTCTTCACAGAATTTTGTTGGAAACAGATGAGTTGTTTGAAAAATAATAAAATTCACCAAAAATGCTTATTTTCCTCCAGTTTCTGATCAATTTTAATTCTGATGCTTTTGTTTGATTCATCAAAGCTCTGTTTGTAAATGCAGAATTTAGAAATTTGAATTTGGGGAAAATATCAACTTTTGGTCATGAAGCTATGAAATTCACCCAAAATTGAGCGTGTTCCTGAATTTCATGTTTTCTGATTTGGGGGGAAAAAAAGGAAGACTGCATCCAAGAAAATTTACAGATTATTTTTTGGAAAAGAATCTCAACTTCCAGCAAAAATATTTCTAGCAAATGAAGTTTTAATTTCTGTTTCAATTTCGGCCTTTATAATTGTAAATACCTTTATCGGACACACGACGGCAGCATTTCGTGTCATTCAATGCGCATGTTAAACAAATATGTAGGACTGCTTTTTTGCATTTGTGCAATATCTCTAAAATCAGAAAGGTCTTGTCTCAGAGTGATGCTGAAAAACTAATTCATGCATTTATTTCCTCTAGGCTGGACTATTGTAATTCATTATTATCAGGTTGTCCTAAAAGTTCCCTGATAAGCCTTCAGTTAATTCAAAATGCTGCAGCTAGAGTACTGACAGGGACTAGAAGGAGAGAGCATATCTCACCCATATTGGCCTCTCTTCATTGGCTTCCTGTTAATTCTAGAATAGAATTTAAAATTCTTCTTCTTACTTATAAGGTTTTGAATAATCAGGTCCCATCTTATCTTAGGGACCTCGTAGTACCATATCAACCCAATAGAGCGCTTCGCTCTCAGACTGCAGGCTTACTTGTAGTTCCTAGGGTTTGTAAGAGTAGAATGGGAGGCAGAGCCTTCAGCTTTCAGGCTCCTCTCCTGTGGAACCAGCTCCCAATTCAGATCAGGGAGACAGACACCCTCTCTACTTTTAAGATTAGGCTTAAAACTTTCCTTTTTGCTAAAGCTTATAGTTAGGGCTGGATCAGGTGACCCTGAACCATCCCTTAGTTATGCTGCTATAGACTTAGACTGCTGGGGGGTTCCCATGATGCACTGAGTGTTTCTTTCTCTTTTGCTCTTTATGCACCACTCTGCATTTAATCATTAGTGATTGATCTCTGCTCCCCTCCACAGCATGTCTTTTTCCTGGTTCTCTCCCTCAGCCCCAACCAGTCCCAGCAGAAGACTGCCCCTCCCTGAGCCTGGTTCTGCTGGAGGTTTCTTCCTGTTAAAAGGGAGTTTTTCCTTCCCACTGTCGCCAAGTGCTTGCTCACAGGGGGTCGTTTTGACTGTTGGGGTTTTTACGTAATTATTGTATGGCCTTGCCTTACAATATAAAGCGCCTTGGGGCAACTGTTTGTTGTGATTTGGCGCTATATAAATTGATTTGATTTGATTTCACAAAAAATAAAGGTGTTCACAGGATTTTCAGGAAGACACCATCAGTGTGTCTGAAAGCAACAATTCTGGTGTTTGTTGATGATGAAACAGTCCATGAGCTGAGGAGGTTTTCTGTCCTGTTTGAGAATAAATTCTCTGATCATAAAGATTTTATATGCTTATAATTTAGATTATTTATGACTGAATGTTCAAGAGTTATGGGTTAAAAACAGAAAAGGTGACAAAGGTAAACACAGGAGTCAAAAGTTACAGTTGCTCCAGATTTGTTAAAAAATGATGCAAATTATTTTAATCAGTCATATAATGTGGTATATGCTTCAATATGTTTGGAGGTTGTTTTTTTTTTCAATGTTGACCCCTGTGTAATCCTTGGGTTGACCTCTACGTGGCTCCAGCTGCCACCCTGGGACGGCTGCATGTTACTGAACCACAAGGCAAAATGTCACATCGGACATAAATGAAATAGTATTGACACTGAAAAAAATCTTGGCTTTTATGAAAGTCTTTATTGAAGGTTTAATGTTTTCAGTTGTGTAAAATTTTTAAAAATGAATTTTTGTCATCAGCAAGCTTTTCTGAAGCTGCTTAACCAGGACAATATTATATGTAAAGAAATTATATCTATGAAATAATTATGAATGTTTTATATTTGCACTATGACAGTGTTCACATTAGGTCAAATTTCTTTTCTTCACACTGTTGAGACAAAATTCTGCTGTTTTGTTCGGAGTGTGAACATGCTAATTCTGGGTTTGGGGTCACATACAGATAGAAAATGTCCAGATTTGAATCTGCTGTCTGGGCTGTTCGAGAATGGACAGACGGATGAACTCTCAGGTCTGCAGCGACCTCATAGGCTTTTATTTTGAAATATAGGCTCTTATTGTGAAAGTGTGACAGTCTTGTTTAAAAAAAATTACTGATTTCTCAAAGAATATTGTTCCAATCACATTGCTGTTTTCACGACTTGAATTCTCATGAACAAAAAAAATACATATGTCAAAGGACGGAAGTCTGCTCTTTCTGGATTTCAACTGATATTCCGGATACACAAACACACAGAGGCCACTTCTCTTTTATATGAACGTCGACAACCTGTCCATAATCTAATCCAGTAGGTGGCGGTCGTGTACAAAAAGATGGTTTGCCAACCGCCATTAAACGCAAAGAAGAAGTCACTATGTCCAGAGGAAACAATTGTACGCTGAGACGTGCTGGTCAAGCCAGTTTCACTCTGAAAGAACTCCTTAACTTGAGCAGTTGGAGCAAAATGGAAAAAGTGCTGGCATATCTGCGGACTATTCCGCAGAATCTGATCCACGTGTGTGTGTGTGTGTGTGTGTGTGTGTGTGTGTGTGTGTGTGTGTGTGTGTGTGTGTGTGTGTGTGTGTGTGTGTGTGTGTGTGTGTGTGTGTGTGTGTGTGTGTGTGTGTGGTGGGGGGGGGGGTTCTTTTTTTTTAAAGTGAACAACAGATGGCAGCACTGTCTTGGTTGGGTCTAGTATGCTGAGTAAGAGAAGAAGAAGAAGAATTGTTTCCTGTTGTAGTCTGACGCTGGAGACGCTGGAAACTCTTCTCTGAACAGCTCAAACTTCACTCTGTGATCCTCGAATATGTTTTTTGAAGAGCTCCAGAAGCACAAAGGTCGACAGTAAACCGGAAGAAGAAGAAAAGGTGAAGTTTGCGCGAAAAGGGTGAAGAGCTGAGAAGGTTGTTTAAACAGCGGCTAACTGCTGCTAATGCTGAGATATTTGAGTTGGTAGAAACAAACAGATCGCAGAGCAGCAAGAAGAAACGAGTGGATTTAAAGAAGAGAAGAAACTAGTCAACGTGCTGGAAGCTGTTTTCAAGCCTGAAGTTCTCTGATCCAGAGCAGGTTTGTCCACTAAACTTTATTTCAGACCAACTCCACCACATCCAAATGATAACTGTTAGTTTGTGTTGGAGTTCTGATTATAGACTGAACACCAAATATCAGCAAAAATAAATAAGACAAACTAATGATAAATGAAGCAGAGTTCAGCTTGGTGATGGACTGATGAAGCCAATAAATCGATACTATTGATTACAGTTTTTCCTCATTTTATACACACAAAAATGGAACTATGCACAAAATTCATAAAATCTAAAGCTCATGAATCAACTGCTGAACTCTGAGCACATCATGGTTTCACTCTAATTAACAGACATCATTTATCCTGAGGAAACTGCTGATTTTCCAACTGCACAAATAAACAGATACAAGTTGACAGGAGACTGAATAAGAAAAATAGCCATAATAGCGTAAGTTCTTTCAGTTTATGGACATTAATATCTATCTATCTAATCTAATCTATCATCACATGGTTGCAGCAGGTACGTAAGGAAAACGTGCATGTCAGGTGATCTCTGTGATCAGGGTTGGTGTCTCCTGCTTTCAGTGATGCCGGTATTTGGTTAGACTCTTTCTCTCAGATTGTTCTGTCTGAGTTATTTTCATTAGTTACTTCATCCAAACCATCAACATGTCTATTAGACCCCATTCCTACCAGGCTGCTCAAGGAAGCCCTACCATTCTTTAATGCTTCGATCTTAAATATGATCAATCTATCTTATTAGTTGGCTATGTACCATAGGCTTTTAAGGTGGCAGTAATTAAACCATTACATAAAAAGCCATCACTTGACCCAGCTATCTTAGCTAATTATAGGCCAATCTCCAACCTTCCTTTTCTCTCAAAAATTCTTGAAAGGGTAGTTGTAAAACAGCTAACTGATCATCTGCAGAGGAATGGTCTATTTGAAGAGTTTCAGTCAGGTTTTAGAATTCATCATAGTACAGAAAACAGCATTAGTGAAGGTTACAAATGATCTTCTTATGGCCTCAGACAGTGGACTCATCTCTGTGCTTGTTCTGTTAGACCTCAGTGCTGCTTTTGATATTGTTGACCATAAAAGTTTATTACAGAGATTAGAGCATGCCATAGGTATTAAAGGCACTGCGCTGCGGTGGTTTGAATCATATTTATCTAATAGATTACAATTTGTTCATGTAAACGGGGATCTTCTTCACAGACTAAGGTTAATTATGGAGTTCCACAAGGTTCTGTGCTAGGACCAATTTTATTCACTTTATACATGCTTCCCTTAGGTAGTAGTATTAGACGGCATTGCTTAAATTTTCATTGTTACGCAGATGATACCCAGCTTTATCTATCCATGAAGCCAGAGGACACACACCAATTAGCTAAACTGCAGGATTGTCTTACAGACATAAAGACATGGATGACCTCTAATTTCCTGCTTTTAAACTCAGATAAAACTGAAGTTATTGTACTTGGCCCCACAAATCTTAGAAACATGGTGTCTAACCAGATCCTTACTCTGGATGGCATTACCCTGACCTCTAGTAATACTGTGAGAAATCCTGGAGTCATTTTTGATCAGGATATGTCATTCAAAGCGCATATTAAACAAATATGTAGGACTGCTTTTTTGCATTTACGCAATATCTCTAAAATTAGAAAGGTCTCGTCTCAGAGTGATGCTGAAAAACTAATTCATTGCATTTATTTCCTCTAGGCTGGACTATTGTAATTCATTATTATCAGGTTGTCCTAAAAGTTCCCTGAAAAGCCTTCAGTTAATTCAAAATGCTGCAGCTAGAGTACTAACGGGGACTAGAAGGAGAGAGCATATCTCACCCATATTGGCCTCTCTTCATTGGCTTCCTGTTAATTCTAGAATAGAATTTAAAATTCTTCTTCTTACTTATAAGGTTTTGAATAATCAGATCCCATCTTATCTTAGGGACCTCATAGTACCATATCACCCCAATAGAGTGCTTCGCTCTCAGACTGCAGGCTTACTTGTAGTTCCTAGGGTTTGTAAGAGTAGAATGGGAGGCAGAGCCTTCAGCTTTCAGGCTCCTCTCCTGTGGAACCAGCTCCCAATTCAGATCAGGGAGACAGACACCCTCTCTACTTTTAAGATTAGGCTTAAAACTTACCTTTTTGCTAAAGCTTATAGTTAGGGCTGGATCAGGTGACCCTGAACCATCCCTTAGTTATGCTGCTATAGACTTAGACTGCTGGGGGGTTCCCATGATGCACTGAGTGTTTCTTTCTCTTTTTGCTCTGTATGCCCCACTCTGCATTTAATCATTAGTGATTGATCTCTGCTCCCCTCCACAGCATGTCTTTTTCCTGGTTCTCTCCCTCAGCCCCAACCAGTCCCAGCAGAAGACTGCCCCTCCCTGAGCCTGGTTCTGCTGGAGGTTTCTTCCTGTTAAAAGGGAGTTTTTCCTTCCCACTGTCGCCAAGTGCTTGCTCACAGGGGGTCGTTTTGGTTTTTCCGTAATTATTGTATGGCCTTGCCTTACAATATAAAGCGCCTTGGGGCAACTGTTTGTTGTGATTTGGCGCTATATAAATAAAATTGATTGATTGATTGATTGACTGTTCTGTGGAATGATCTCCCTGCATCAATAAAACAGTCAGATTCTGTGGAGACTTTCAAGTCCAGATTTAAGACGCACTTATTTTCCCTTTCATATGGCTAGCATACTGGTACATTTTTGTTTTACGCTTTTTACTCTTTTAATTCATTTATTAGTAATTGGAGTGTGCTGCAGCCTCAACTTTACCTAATTCTGGGTCTTTTAGTGAAGTTTAGGGCTAGTGGCCGGTGATCACCTTAGTATTTCTCTGTTTTTCTTGTTGTTTAATGCTGGCAAATTATACTGTATTTTTTGTCTTTCTGATGCCTGATTCTGTTTTTTCTCTGTTTAAGGTGCAGCTCCATCCAGAGATGGGAGTTGTATTCGTGTTGGCGATCCTCCTGTCCTGTGCGCCAATAGCATTTCTTGTATATTCGTCCGTGAATTGTTCTGTAATTTATGTCTGTATCATGGCCCAAGCAGAGGGTCACCCCTTTGGGTCTGGTCTGCTTGAGGTTTCTTCCTCAGAGGGAGTTTTTCCTTACCACTGTTGCTCTGGGGGTTGGTAAGGTTAGACCTTACCTAGTGTGAAGCACTTTGAGGCAACTCTGTTGTGATTTGGCGCTTTATAAATGAAAATAAATAGAAATTGAAGTTGCTCCAATTTTGGTAAAAAGTGATGCAAATTACTAGTTGAGTTACACAGTTTTAAAAAGGAACAGTTTGGACCGTGTATCATCCTTACTTATCACGTTACGGGGTAACATATGCCACATGTCATAGAATCCAATAGACATAGACCTTGTTTGACCTTTACTTTGGAGACCAAACATTGTCAAATCTATTACATTTATTAATCCTATTGGCTTAACCAATAATTTGCATCACTTTTTACCAAAATTGGAGCAACTTTAACTTTTGACCCCTGTACAAATTAAACTGACCTTTGTCACCATTCTTACTGTTTTTATCCTGTAACTCCATAGAATTCAGTCACAGATTGTCCATACTATACCTTTTTGGAATCTTTATGATCAGGCAAATAATGTGGAATATTTTCAATATGATTGGAGCATCTTTTAATTTTGAGTGTAATTTTGTGTAATTCTTCAATTGACCTCTACCTGACCACCGATTGAAACATCAAGTGGCCAATCGTTTTTTTCAAAAGAGGAGTGTCTAGGAGTATTTCTGCTGAATATGATGCTTTTATCACCATTTGCATGATTGTTTCAGTTATCTGCTGCACTAATCTGTCCCAGCACAGAGACATTTCGGTGTTGTCTCACACTTGTGATTGGGCAGCAGAGCAGCAGCGATGATTAATTCAGCTTGTTTTTAGTCTTTCCTGCACTTGGTGGTTGACTCTTTCTTTTGTGGTTTTTAAGTCTTTCTACAAACATGCTGGAGTCCAGCCGCTGAGGGACACGTTGAAACTACAGCTAACACCTGCTGATGAAGGAATGAACACAGACCAGGAAGAAGAAATGAGTCATTTAAAAGAAGAGAACAAAAGAGGCAAAGGGCTGGATGCTGTTTTTAATCCTCCAAATCTCTCCTACAGAACAGGTTTGTTCACTCAGCTTTGTTTGTGTTTATTCGTACTTTATAACATGTTGTAACTGTGAATATTTTCCTCATCAGGTATTCCTCCAGTGATTCTGTCACTGTTTACACAACAGGATGAGGAGGATTTTGATGAAAGATACATATAAATTTCTCCATATTCTGTATAATCCTGGGATAATTTATTCTTGAAGGAAAGTGACATCACCACCCTCAAGGTGTCGACTCCCTTTGTCCAAGATCAGCGGAGACTTTGAATTTAGAAATGAACAAAGGTAACTGAAAGGATTGTTGTGGTAGTGATTTGTGTATTCTGACATGTAGAGGTTTGGTTTATTTTGATCCAACACTTGGCACTAAAAGGTCGACATCAGTAACCTGTTGTACACGAGTAAGAGCAGCTGTTGTTATGAGCAGACCAAGAATAATTATCTTTGGCCCCAGAATTTATTCATCACTGCAATATTAATTCAAATCAACATGATTTCAATTAATAAAATCCATTATTTTCTACAGCTCCCATCAACAACGAAAAACTGGACTTTTTAGTAATATAATCTATATTATAACTGCCAAGTGGCCTCTGTGTGCGCGCACGTGTGCGTTTGTGTCTATGGCTTCAGTCATGCAAAAACCGGGGAGAGATGACATTTGCCACTTGGTATGTTTATGTATTTTGGATCAAGAATGAACGCTGTGAAAATGGAAAGTTGATAAGACTAATATTTTTGGAGAAGTTATGGATATTAGCTAACAACACTGAACAATGAATGGTGCCAACTACATTATGGACTCTCACACCATTCCTGCAGGGGGCAGTAAGTCATCTTTAACTGAAAAACACTTATTTTCACTGTGGTTCCGTTTAAAAATCAAATGAAAAAATAGAAGTAGTAGTAATAATAATAATAACAATGATAATAATAGTGTGTATATGATAACAGAAACCTAAACAATTTATGAATACATTCAGAAATACTTTTTTTTTTGTTAGCTATTTAAGGGTTTATTATTAAAGCTGGGTATTTTAAATGTTAATTGATGTTTTAGAGGGATACTTGCACCATGGGGTAAGTGCAATATGGGACAATGACAATGTGGGTTTTCTTCATGGATGCCGACAGGTTTAGGGTGACAAAATGTCCTGTTTTCCCAGGGATTGTCCTGTCCGTCCTGGGTTGTCTTTTAGAAAGTGATAGCAATGTTCTGGTTTTCATTGTTTTGCATTGGGCCATTAAGTTGACTTGAGCACTTGAGTATCATTTGAGTATCCCATTGCTGGGCTGAGTGTTCTGGTTTTGCTAATCAAAATATGGTCATCCTGGAGAGCTTGTCTACTTTTTCCAAGAAAATGTTTGGAGCCTGCTCTGTTTGCTCATTGTGGCTGTTGCAGCTGCTTCCAGTGGCATCTTGGAGTCTAATGTTGTCACATACTGTGCAACAATAGATGGTAGTTAAGTCGTAAGGCGTGTGCTTTAACATCCAATCACTGCAGGTTTGAGACCCAACATAGCTTTTTTTTTCCCCGCCCAAATAGCGCCATAATTTAGTTGCCCTTTAAGTAGACACATTTTTTGTATTTATTATTATTGTAAGAGTTGGACATAATTGTAAGAGTGGGATGGAGCATAAGTGGGAGGAGCATGCCCAGAGAAGGGGTGGACGTCATCAGGAGGTGTCGTGTGTTAGTTCATGTGTGGCAGAATATAAATAAATGGAGTTGTGTTCCTCTTCAAAAAAAAAAAAAAAATTTTTTTTACTTAAAATATGTTAACATGCCAAATTGTGTACTTTTCTCTACTTGCAGCTGAACCTGTCGGCCACCGTGTTTAAGAGCGTCCGTGACACAAACACTCGACTCATCAAGAAGGCCAAAGGGAGTCGGGGAAGGAGATAATGATGATGATGAAATCTGGACAAACCGGCAATGGTTCATCATGGCATCCCTGAAATTCCTGGATAAGGTGGTCATCATCAGCAGAAACCAGTCAGAAGTGTAAGTACTAACATTACTTTAATTTCCTAAACTTATTACATTAATTATAACTTTTTTTTTTTAACTTCCAATAAACCGTACGTTTGTTTCTGATTTTTTTTTTTTGTCTGCAGGTGGAGGCTGTTATCCTTGAGCACTCGAGTATCTTGGATGCTGCTGAAGCTGCTGCTGCACAGGAGGCCGTGGACGTAGACTCTGAAGGCGAACTGAGGACTTCCACTTCAGCTGGTCCAAGAAGGCGAAGTATCAAAGAAGGTGAGATGGACCGAATGTTACTGCTAATGCAGGAACGAGCGGAGGAGAGTCGGGCCCGCATGGAAGAACTGCAAAAGTGTAAAGAGCAGCACCCCAGCCACAGCTAGGAACGCCTTCACAGCCTATGTCCGGGACTCCTTAAAACACCATGGTCGGAATGGAGCTACAGAAAGCAAAGGAGGAAATCTGCCGGTGTTGACAAAATATGAAAATGGGGCTGAAGAGGATCGGGTCAAGCACAACAGAAGTTCCAACAGCAACCACCTCACCACCACCACAAAGCCACGACACACTGTCCTGCCTGTCCGAGGACCGCAGCCGCTCCTGTCCTGGTAAACACAACTTAGAATCATTTTCAGTCGCATTAAAAATATGTATTTTTCAGTCCTATTACACATAGTTACAATAATTTTTATATGTTGTTCAATAAAGACAGAAGAAAATTTAAAGATTGTTGATAACAGTTTTATTATTTAGAACTTAATAAATTTTCATGTCTTCTAACAATCAGTTTGCCAAATGAACAAATTTAAACATGACAGTTCCACTTACAATGTGCATATAATTATACATAATGTTCAAATGTGGCACATTTTCTCTCTGCCATGGCACTGCACCCGCCTCGGAATTGCACCAATACTTCAGTAAGTTCCTTTGGATCTTGCCGGGGTTATTTGCAGTATTGTGCCATCTATGGATTTTTATATCCTGCAGATCGTTCCCTTGCCTCCACGCTCCAGGCACCAACTGCCAAGTGGGGATATCTTCAAGATCAATGATGTTATTCTGGGGCATCTATTCCGCATAAGATTATGGAGCACCATACAGTTTTGGACAATGATTCGCACAGTCCCTCGGACTGTGGTGCTTTGTCATCAGGAGATCCTGGAACCAATTTGCTGGAATTCCAAGTGCATTATCTACCCTCTTCTTGCATGTGACAGTCTGTAATTGAAGCTCTGTTCTTCGTCTGTGAGGTGGCGATGAGCGTATGGTTTCGTCAGAGTAGGACACAAAGCAAAGGCATCATCTCCAACCAGGAAAATGATACGGCTTCTGTGTCATGTGGGAGTGGCCGTGGGTCAGGAAGGCCTATTGTGCCGTCTTCAAGGCGGGCCTTCATTTCAGATTGTTATAAATTTGGGCATCATTTAATGATCCTTTACCTAAAATAGAAATTGAGATTAAAGAACTAGAACAAATAAAATTAATAAATGACTATATTTAATTAAATTTTAAATTGATTTTTATCTCTACCTACCACCGATGTCTGCCAAGATGAACTTGGAGTCTGAATCAACCAAGGCAAGGAGAACAACACTAAAGAATCTTTTATAATTGCGGTACATGCTTCCTGTACCAGGAGGACACAAGCAGTATGCTTGTCCTCAAGGGCACCACAACAGATTGGAAATTGCCATTTCCTGAAGAAGCCCTCGGCAATAGCCAGCCACTGTAGAGGTGAAGTTGGAGGTGTCAAACATTTGTCCATGAGCTCTTCACAGGTGGCTTTACACACTTCTCGGACAGCAACAGAGATTGTGTTGTGAGGAATGCGCCCTTCATACTTCATACTGCGGTACTTGGTTCCGGAAGCCAAATGACAGAGTCAGTGCCAGCTTCAGGCCTGGATCCAGAGCCGCTCGGTACACGTCTCCTGCTTTGTGATGCGTGGACAACCTTCTCCGTTGCTGCCCCTTTGCCATTGGTACATGTTGACAATGAATTCATCATTGTCAACTTTGGCCTGAAGAACAGCCATCTCTCACTCATTTATAAGGTGGGCTGGCTGATCATCACCGTCCATGGCACTAGTCATTGGGGAACTGTCCGTGTCAGACGAAGGCTACGCGCGCCTGCAGGTCAGCCACAAATGTTTGAAATGTGTGTACATAGTTGAAAAAACGTTCTTAACGCTATTGTTAACAAACAATAAGAAATTGACATTAAACGACAGCAAAACGAAATACGGTTGTCAGCTGCATTTGTTCAAATATTTTGACAGTTTAAAGATTCTGACAAAGTGCCAGCTGCAGGAACAAAACTGAGCGAAGGTTAAACGATGCCAACGAAAGTCCGGATTTGGGACTTTTGTTTGGGCTTTGTTGTCCTTCCTTATTGCTGTGTGACTGGAACTTTAGGAAAACTTTCATGTCTGGTGATCTCTGTGATCAGGGTTGGTGTCTCCTGCTTTAGGACATCTGTCCCAGCACAGGGACATTTCAGTGTTGTCTCACACTTGTGATTGGTCAGCCTGGGCAGCAGAGCAGCAGCAGATGATTAAATCGGCCGTTTTTAGTCTTTCCTCCACTTGGTCATTGACTCTTTCTTTTGTGTGTTTTAAAGTCTTTCTACAAACATGTCTGAAGTCCAGCAGGTGGGGGACACGTTGAAACTGCAGCTAACACCTGCTGATGAAGGAATGATCACAGACCAGGAAGAAGAAATGTGTCATTTAAAAGAAGAGAACAAAAGAGGTAACGGGTGGATGCTGTTTTTAATCAGGTTTGTTCACTCAGCTTTGTTTGTGTTACTGATACTTTATAACATGTTGTAACAGTCAAATATTTTCCTTCTCTGGTATTCCTCCAGAGATTCTGTCAATACTTGCACAACAGGATGAGGAGGATTTTGATGAAAGATGCATGTAAATTTTCTCCATAGTTTGTAAATCTCTGGTTAATTTCTTACTGAAGGAAAGTGACGTCACCACCTTTCAATGTTTCGTCTTCCTTTGTCCAAGATCAGCAGGGACTTTGAATTTAGAAATGAACAAGGTAACTGAAAGGATTCTGGTGGTAGTGATTTGTGTATTTTGACATGTAGAGGTTTGGTTTATTTTGATCCAACATTTGGCACTAAAAGGTGAACATCAGTAACCTGTTGTACACGAGTAAGAGCAGCTCTGGTTATGAGCAGACCAAGAATAATCTTTACACCCAGAATTTAATCATCACTGCAATATTAATTCAAATCAACATGACTTCAATGAATAAAATCCATTATTTTCTACAGTGTCCATGAACAACATAAACAAGGGAACTTTTCCTTGGTAACTTGGTACCATTAATAACCAGCTTTACTACCAGACGTGACATGTTGACCTGAATAGTGTAAATGTGGAAGTGTGCAGAAATGTGGGTTTGAAAAAGACAAAGAGAGGTTGTGATGGAAGTCTGGTCCCAGAAACAGTCTTTGTAAACAGAACTATCTTTGGTTTTGTGACATCAGGTCACCGGCCGATGAAGCCAACAGGACCACAACATTTGCAAAACGCAGTGATGAGACACTGAGCCCACCAAACTGGAAATTCTCCTCCCAATAAACTACACCTCAATATCCTGTCCATGAATATAACAAACAGGATTGGTGACAAGGTGCAGCCCCGGCGGAGGCCAGCCTCCATCGGAAATGAGTCCGACTTACTGCCGAGCAACCGAACACAGCTCTCGCTTTGAGTACAGAGATTGGATGGTCCTGAGTAGGGATGGGTATCGAGAACCAGTTCCTTTCGGGTATCGTTAAGAAATGATTCGATCCACCGACATCAATACGCTTTGTGCTTAACGATTCTGTTATCGGTCCTTCAGAGTGGCCGTTGTTTTTGGGGGTGTTTGTCAGGAAAATGATCATTTCTCTACATTGATTACAGACCCTGCAGCGGGTCCGCAGATTGAAGCAATGCTTCGATCTATTGCTTCGTTTATTCTCTTTCTTTCACTTAATTTTCCCCTGCTAAAACCCTAAAGAGCATACGTCTGTGAGTATTATTTACCTTTTCTATGTTAAACTGACCTGTTATGATCTTCTGAAACAGTTGATAGATGTATGATATTACTTAAAAACGGGAGTGATGCTAACGCGTTAGCATGTCTATGGCATTTTCAATGTTAAAACTTAGCATTAAGCATTTGTAGCTGTCAGCACGTTCGGGTGCATTTGTTTTCAAATTGTAATATTTCTTAAATTTTTTTGTTTCTATATTAATAATCTAATGATTATTATATACAATTTTAGAGAGAGAAACAAAAAGAACCTGAATAGAAACACAATAGAAAATATATAATAGATATTTGTTTTTTATGTGTTTCCCCAGACCTCAGTACAATATGTTATATATGGAACTATTAATGCGTAACAAAGTACTGAGTATTAAGAGAAGAACTCTTGAGTTTTGTATAGAATTGCAATGGATTTTGACATTTTGGATTTAACATACGTTTAAGTTTTTTCAAACTTAAGAATCGGTGCAGCAGGGGCGGTGTTGCATTCGCTCTGCCATACTGTTGTGATGAAAAGGGAGCTGACCCAAAAGGCGAAGCTCTTGATCTACTGGTCAATCTTCGTTCCTACTCTCACTTATGGTCATGAGTGTTGGGTCATGACTGAAAGAACGAAACCGAAAGGAGGGTGGCTGGTGTCTCCCTTAGAGATAGGGTGAGAAGTTTGGTCATCTGTGGGGAGCTCGGAGTAGAGTCACTGCTCCTTCGAGTTGAAAGGAGCCAGCTGGGTGGTTTGGGCATCTGGTAAGGATGCCTCCTGGACGCCTCCCAAGGGAGGTGTTCCAGGCCCGTCCATCTGGGAGGAGACCCCGGGGAAGACCCAGGACTAGGTGGAGAGATTATATCTCCACACTGGCCTGGGAATGCCTCGGGATCCCCCAGTCAGAGGTGGTCAGTGTGGCCCGGGAAAGGGAAGTCTGCGGTCCCCTGCTGGGGCTGTTGCCCCTGTGACCCAAACCCGGAAAAGCGGTTGAAGATGAGTGTTTTCCAACTTAATTTATCATCAATAACAACTCCAAGAAATTTCAGTTTCAGCATCATGTATTGTAAAGCTCCTACTTGTATTCCTGGTCTTATTTCCAAATATAATACACTTTGTTTTACCAAGATGAAGTAATAGTTTGTTTGAATCAAACCATTCTTTAAATTTCTATAATTCCTTCTCCACCATGTCCAAAACTGACCCAAATGATCCCCACAACAGAACACAGTCACATCATCAGCAAATAAAACAAATCAGAGACTTATAAACCACAGATATATCATGAATGTATAAATGACACAGCAATGGACCAAGGACTGAACCTTGAGGTACACTACATGTAATCTTCAACAACTCTGAAAAATTCTGTCTTATTGATTTGAACACACTATCTGTTTTGTAAATACTAGTGTGGTCTGTGGTATCAAATGCTTTCTGTAAATTAAAAACCTAATGTATAGTGCTCATTTTCAATTGCATTTATTTGTTCAACAGAGTCCATCAAGGCTAAGAAGGTGGTTTGGTTTTTTAAAATGGAGCCTTGGAATTAATAGGGATGATACATAGTAATAAGTTTGTTAGATAATATGAGGTATGACAGTTTGTCAGTTTTAAGCAGAAACAAGGCAATAATCAGTGAGTCGCTACTGATGCTTTGAAATGATGGAGGCACAGTAAAGCCAGCAGCTACTGCACGTCTGGCTGCTGCGCTCTGATCGTTCCGCCATCTTTTATAATGAAATAATGCTGAATTTATAAGGAAATGATTGTTATGCAAAAACTTCAGTTATCTGTCACTGAGAAAGATGATGACTGGAGGCAGTTTAAAGCAGAAATGAGGTGATCATCTGTGATGCTGTGAAATGATGCTGTTGATGCTCCGAAATGATGCATGGGCAGTGAAGGCAGGCGGACCAGTTTTTAGCGGCGGGGCCATGTGGTCTGCAACACCAGATCATATTTGACAATGAAGAAGGCTTGCTGCTCTTAATCTGGCAATGAAGAACTGCTTACACCATCTTGTTCCTGATATAGGTGCTGCAGTGATGTAACTGCTTACACACTATAGGGCGGGGGTGCCCAACCTTTTTGAACCAAGATCTACTTTTAAAGTACTACTTTTAAAGTCATAGCGTGGACTCACACAAATATGTTGATCCAAAAAGTGCAGTTAAATTCTGTGGTTTTGTCTGAGGTTTGGGCACTTCTCTTTCTCTGCTAGATTCCAGAATTGGGCATTCATGTCAGGTGTTGCTCTGGATTTGAGCTCAGTGTGAGGATCTCACTCAATAGCACAGCAATCCAGGTTGAAGAGTGATGCCACTTTGGATGTTATACAATCCACATCTGTATTTTCCACAAATGGAAAACAGAGAAAACTGACAACAGGCTCAATGGATGCAAAGTCAGTAAAGTGCCGTCAAATTCTGACAAGATGCTCTGCACTTGTTCATCATAATGTGAACTCTCAAGCTCCGTACTCTGCTGATAATTAAGTTCTGGGTCCATGTGTGGAAAGTTCCACAGATCACACTATTACATCCTGCTTGATAGCAGGTGGAACTTGCTTTTAAACGTGTTCATGGAGCCGATCGTGTTGATGATGTATTTGTCCTTGAGCTTGTCGGTCAGATCGGAAAGAGGCTAAATCCAAGAGCCACTGACTGTCTTCCAGATGTGCATATTCAGCATAGTTTGAACATTTCAGAAATTGTTTAATTTCAGGCAATGATTCAGAAAAATGTTATAGAAATTCATCTGTGTGCAACAACAGATCTGTGTCTGCATGCGGACTGGCTATTTACACCAAATATGTGCAAATATCTAAAAAGAAAATCCTGATTTATACCACAGTGGTGTAAATAGAGAACTAACAAATCTTTATTTGCACCATCATGGTGCAAATAAGGGGATATTAAAGTCTAATTTACACCACAGTAGCAGATGTTTCTAATATAAATAATATAAATGCTCCCCTCCACAGCATGTCTTTTTCTCCTGGTTCTCTCCCTCAGCCCCAACCAGTCCCAGCAGAAGACTGCCCCTCCCTGAGCCTGGTTCTGCTGGAGGTTTCTTCCTGTTAAAAGGGAGTTTTTCCTTCCCACTGTAGCCAAGTGCTTGCTCACAGGGGGTCGTTTTGACCGTTGGGGTTTTACATATTATTGTATAGCCTTGCCTTACAATATAAAGCGCCTTGGGGCAACTGTTTGTTGTGATTTGGCGCTATATAAAAAAATTGATTGATTGATTGATTGATAAATTAAATTAGTGTCGCTGAGGTTGGTGCAAATAGGAGTGTACTAAAACCTAATTTATACCTCAGTGATGCAAATAGCCTTTTCTGTCTGCACGTCTCCTCCACCTGTGCGCAGAAAAAACACTTCTGCAGACTCTTGGCCCAAACAGAGCACAGAATCTTGTTCGTATCCATCACATCTTCCATATTACGGACTGTTTTGCTGCTCACTGACTTTTCAGTTCATCTAGGAAGTTTGTGGCTTGTTTTGAAATGCTGCTTCCCTTTCTTCAGTAAAGCCACATTTGTTTTGTCGATAAGACAGATGGATTTGGCATTCAAATAAATTAAAATATAATCCTCCTCCCACTCTGAATGAAAATAAGTTTTTGATTTATTTATTTAATATTTTTATTTTTAGCATTTGCTCTTCTTCTACATTTCTTGTTTTTCTTTGGAGTTTAACAGCAGCCGGCATTCTTATTGGTGCATTGCTGTCACCTTCTGCATCAGTCTGTTATTGCAGCACTAAATGCTTTTGACGAGTCCAAATTTTTTTATTTTTTCAAGGGCTCAGCTGGAACTCAGCCCGCAATCAAACATTTGGGCGTTCCAGCCATAGGGGTGCAGGGTTGTGACATTGTTTTGTATTAAAGGGGATATGTTGGTTTCTCTCCGTTCTGTGCTCACTGTGGTTGGGTTCGGTCTGCTCTGGCTTAGGGGACCAGTTCAGGTGCATGCTTGTCCAGGGATGCACAGATCAGGCAGTTGGATATTGACACGATATTATCATTCAAAAGTTTGAGTTGTTAATGTGTCACTGTGCTTTTGCTAAGGTTATATAAGATTAAGTTTCCATTTCCCAGGAACAGTGTGTACTCCACTATCAGACTTCATGTAACTGGCAGCCAGTCTCCACTTATCTGCATGAGAAGCACAACAACATGGATGGATACTGAAAAACAGGGCGAACCATTGACCTGTTTTTGTGTGTTCCATTGTGCCACTGTGGTTGTGGCTTTTCTAAACCAATTCGCGCGTGAGCTTACGTTCACAAAGAGTCCAGATCTGTTACGACTTCACATTAGACTAAATTAAATGGCCTTTTCTGTATTAAAGCTTTGCTTCTGCGCCTTTGTTCAGGACAGTTCCTCAAAGAGCTGGGTCATTTACATCAGTTAGTATTTTTAAATTGAAAAACAATCAAGTGAAAGTTTTATTTTTTTGTCTATTTGTAGATGTTAATAAAGATTTGGGTTTAGACTGTTTTTTAGACACCACCCCCCCCCCCCCCCCACACACACACACACTTACAAACAGGAAATTATAGCAAACTCATAATGTTGGAGCATAACTAGCAAGGCTACTTTGTGTTGGCTAGGTTTAACAACACAAAAATAAGATCATTAATTAAGCCTTAAAATGGAGCATTTTAAACACTGAATATATTCTTAAAAATGGTTATGGTAAAGGTATGTTGAAAAAAGGTTTGAAGGTTTATTCAACATCGAGACGTTGAATAAACGGCCAAAAGCTCTTTAAACATGTGAATCTGATGGTAAAAAGTGCTGTAGACTTCAGTCCATTAACATTGTGTTTTGTGAACAGCAACATTACAAACTATGAATTAAATTATTTGGTTTATATATTTTTAATGAGTTGTAATGTCACTATAGATGTGTTTATATCATATTTGATGACTTCTGACATCTTGTTCGGTGCCATGTAAGTAGTAATAATCATCCATCTTCCTGTACCCGCTTACTCCAATTAAGGGTCACGAGGGGCCGGAGCCCATTCCAGCTGTCATGGAACGTGAGGCGGGTACACCCCTGGACAGGACGACGATCTGTCACAGGGCCACATATAGACAAACAAACACTCACACACACCAAGGGTCAATTTAAAGTTTTCAGTTAACCTAACATGCAGGTGTTTGAATGTGGGATGGAAGCTGCAGCACCCGGAGAGAACCCACACAAACACGGGGAGAACATGTAAACTCCACACAGAAAGGCCACAGGTGGGAATCGATCTCATAACCTTCTTGCTGTGAGGCAAAATTTTAAACTAATGCTGATGTACATTTCCACTTTATCAGTTCCATCAGTGCAATAACTTACTGTCATCAGGTCAAACTCACCACTGATACTTTATTTTAGTGAGTGTTGTTCGAACATTTATTGTTAATTTGTTTTCTTTACAGACATGCAGCCGTTGTTGGTGATTAAAGAAGAAACTGTCCCTGAACACCAGGAATGGAATCTGAGTGTTGACCAAGAGGACATTAAAGAAGAAGAGAAGCTGTGGATAAGTCAGCAGGGGAGAGCAGCTTTCAGCAGCTGGAGGAGGCAGATCTCACCAAGTTTGGTTTCATTGCCGTCCCTGTGAAGAGTGAAAAATGGTGATGAAAACAGAGTCATCACAGCTTCATCAAAGCAAGTGATGAGAGCACAGAGGCTGAGCTTGTAGCCAGCAGCTCCTCTGTACACAGAACACTGACAGCAGAAGCTGATGGAGAGGACGATGAAGGACCACAACCAGCCAGCAACCAGGTCCAAACAGTCATTACAACCAGATACCAGTGGCACGGAGTTCAGACCGTCTAGGGAACTGAGACTGATTACAGTGATGACTGGAAACAGACCAGAGACTCTCAGTCAAGTTTTAACTGTCGAAAAATACGAATATTGTTTCCTTCAGGAACACTGATGAGAAACAATTTAAAGGCTCTAAAAATGAAAAAGCATCTGGTCACATGAACAACTCAGAGCAACAAAAGGAGAGGCAAGCAAGAAGAAAACCATTTAGCTGTTCTGATGCAGAGTAAAAGACAGAAACAGAAGGGCACTCTGAACAAACACATTAGAGTTCAGACAGGACAAAAACATTTGTCTGTTCTGAGTGTGGTAAAAGATTTGGACAAAAGAGCACTCTGAACCACACATGGTAATTCATACAGGTGCAAAAAGCATTTGCCTGTTCTGAGTGTGGTCAAAGATTTGGACTAAAGAGCACTCTAAAAACACACATGATAATTCATACAGGGCAAAAAGCATTTGTCTGTACTGAGGTGTGGTCAAAGATTTGGACGAAAGAGCCACCTGAAGACACACATGATAATTCATACAGGGCAAAAAGCATTTGTCTGTACTGAGTGTGGTCAAAGATTCGGACACAAGAGCAGTCTGAGCACACACATGATAAATTCTACAGGACAAAAAGCATTGGTTTGTTCTGAGTGCAGTAAAAGATTTGGCCAGAAGAGCACTCTGAACAAACACATGATAATTCATACAGGACAAAAACCATTTGTCTGTTCTGAGTGCGGTCAAAGATTTGGACTAAAGAGCAACCTGAAAACACACATGAAATTCATACAGGGCAAAAGCATTGTCTGTTCTGAGTGTGGTCAAAAATTTGGACTAAAGATCAACCTAAACACACACATGATAATTCATACAAGACAAAAAGCATTTGTCTGTTCTGACTGTGGTCAAGATTTGAACTAAAGAGCCACCTGAACAGACACTGATAATTCATACAGGACAAAAAACATTTGTCTGTTCTAAGTGTGGTCAAAGATTTAGATACAAGAGCTCTCTTAACACACACATGATAATTCATACGGGGCAAAAAAGCATTTGTCTGTTCCGAGTGTGGTCAAAGATTGGACAAAAGGGCAACCTGAAAACACACATGATAATTCATACAGGGCAAAAAGCATTTGTCTGTTCTGAATGTGGTCAAAGATTTGGACTGAAGAGCCACCTGAACAGACACATGATAATTCATACAAGACCAAAAGCATGTGTCTGTTCTGAGTGTGGTCAAAGATTTGGACTAAAGAGCCACCTGGACAGACACATGATAATTCCATTAAAATGTAACGCAACATCACATTAAGACCTTGTCACAACAGACTTCCGTTATTAAATTGGCAGAAACTTTGAAGGAGACCTCCTACAAGAGTGAGAAAGCAATGATCTGACACCTGCAACAAAACTAGCAAGACAGACCAGTGGAAAATACAGCAAAAGAGAACAAAACATTGAATGGACAGATGTAAAAAGCACAAATAGGCTGGCCAATTCCAAGAACAACTCGTGATCTGATCAAAAAAAACAAACACTTTCATTGGATTTGATCAGAACTTTCATCGGTTCATCAACAGGGCATTTTTATCAGTGCAGCTTTTGTGTAAAGCTTCACACACAAGGCTGTTTTTCACAGGCTGCGGTCATAACGTGCAAGCACACTGTCAGGAAAGCTCTGAAACTCACATGACAGAAAGAAATGATTTGACCACTTTTGAAAGAAAACTTGGACTTGTCTGAATCGGGTAAACTTTTAAAGGATCTGTGCTGTCCAAAGGCGCCGTCCTGACGCCATCCTGACGCAAAATCATCAAGACTGGACACGATATAAAATTTACTGCATCCCCGGGACACAACGTCCACAATACATGTGGAGCCACATTCAAAATCATTTTTAGAGTGTCTGTGTTTTTTTGTTGTTGTTTTTGTTTTGTTACTGAACGACGTTTGTGTTTAAAGCGTAGGTGACACGTAATTCCATGTTTTCATGAATATTTAAGACTAAAATTAAACAGTTTGAAATTTATCCTTTCCTGGTGAGCAGTTCTTGAAGAGATAAATATTAGGATTTTGAACTGCGCCCCACTAAAAACCAAGAACTTCCTGGAGTGCTGACATTGGACAAGAAAACGGAGGAAGTGGTGTCAGCTCCAGAACCATTATCTTAATTGCCCCATTAATTATGGATTTTTACAGGCTACTGAGAGCCCCATGGTTTGGGTCAGAACTGCACTATGTTTTTTGGATGTCTGAACTGTTCATTTTTGCCAGCAGAATGGCAGGTGGAACACTTATATTCAGGAGCGAGCACTTGCACTGTGTCCCTGGCTTCTCCACTCAACACGGAGACAAAACTCAGTATTTTCAGATCATTTTATTGTATTTTAGATCATGGGATAATGTCATCAAGTGCAAACTGAGACGTTATGAGTACATGAGGCGCTGGGAGTCTTTATCTTGCAACACAAAGCAGCTCATTGGCTTTGCGCAAAGCAGCTTTTAACCAAGAGCTGCAATAATGGATTACAGCTGGCACTGGAACTGGCACCAAAGTCTCCTGTGACAAATGTAGTTTTCATCAACCAGGACAGAAGGAATTAAATTATTTTCAGTTGTGGTTTTGTAAAGGTGGATAAGTTTAAAGTTGATCTCACTGAAATGGACAAGTAAGACTATATATTTACTTATTGTATGAATGGTTTTAATTTTTAATAATAATGTATTATGCTACTAATGTACAGTACATTAACTCTATTCAAGAATGAAGCAATATTTATTTAAAAATAGCTGATATTTTCAGTGTCTCGTCATTTTTCAGATTTGAAATTGTTTCTAAGGAGAAAAAAAATCCACACTTCATCACTTTTTTCTGATGTTAAAGATAGTAAAAGTATTTTTTTATCATTTGATTACTATCAAAGAGCTCAGTGGTGGGCACAGCTAACCGAAAAGTTAGCTTTGATAACAGCTAATCAGCTAACTGAAAAGTTACCTTTATAAAGCTAAACCGATAAACCACCCAAAAATTTATCGGAAGCTACAGCTAACCGATAACTTTCAGTTCCAGTACACTTGCAACTACGAACAAGCTGATTTTTTGAGTTTTAACACCATGATCGCTTCTGTAGTGTTACAGGTGACCACAGACCCAAACAATGAGTCAGCACTTCTTTGTGCGCCCTGCCCACTGCTGGAAGCTCCTGTTGACCACATAGCTTGTAGCAGTGAAACAACTGAGAGGAGATAAGCTCAACTCTACATACTCAAAATAAGCCATTATTTCCTAACAGAATATAGCAGTGCCACAGTGAGGCAGAGGTCTCAGAAAATAAAGCAGTTTTGACTTATGGTTTTGATTTAAAATCATCAAATTAATCCGGATAGAATAACTCCATTACTGTCAATTCTGTCATTTGTACAAAGTTAAAATATAGCACATATCTTTTAATTTTGAATAATGCAGTAATTCTGAAGTTTTGTAACAGACAGACAGATGCCAAAGGGATTATGGGTAAATGAGCCTCCGATAACACTAATTGGTTGACTCATTCATTCTATGTAGAAACCAACACGTTAATGTGAGGTGTGTGTGTTGGTGTTTACATATAAATGAGCTTTTGTAAAATATGCCTTTCGTTATTTGTTAAAAAAAAAGTCATTTGCAAAAGCTAAAAAGTCAATTTGTGATTAGACAACCGTCTGATGTAAATAGAGTTAAAATAAATAGAACACGAGAATCTACTGGTGTGTAGATGCTCATATTGCCATGAACACTACTGGCCAGTAGATAGCAGTAGAGCCCGTGAAAAATTGTCCAAACAAATATTCCAGATAATCCGTGTCTGCTACATGTAAGCTGCGTGGAATTTAATAAACGCAAACTGAATTTCAGACATCTTATACAGTGGGGCAAAAAAGTATTTAGTCAGTCCCTGATTGTGCATGTTCTCCTACTTAGAAAGATGGGAGAGGTGTGTAATTTTCAACATAGGTACACTTCAACTGTGAGAGACAAAATGAGAAATAAAATCCAGGAAATCACGTTGTAGGTTTTTTAAAGAATTTATTTGTAAATTATGGTGGAAAATAAATATTTGGTCAATAATAAATGTTCAACTCAATACTTTGTAACATAATCTTTGTTGGCAATGACAGAGGTCAAACGTTTCCTGTAAGTCTTCACCAGGTTTGCACACATTGTAGCTGGTATTTTGGTCCATTCCTCCATGCAGATCTCCTCTCGAGCAGTGATGTTTTGGGGCTGTCGCTGGGCAACATGGACTTTAAACTCCCTCAACAAATTTTCTATGGCGTTGAGGTCTGGAGACTGGCTAGGCAGGATTTGAGTCCCTCTCTGTGTAGTGTGCAGCCTTTGTTACTTTGGTCCCAGCTCTCTGCAGGTCATTCATCAGGTCCCTCCGTGTAGTTCTTGGATTTTTGTTCACCGCTCTCATGATCATTTTGACCCCACAGGATGACATCTTATGTGGAGCCCCAGATCGAGGGAGATTATTAATGGTCTTGTATGTCTTCCATTTTCTTAGTTGCTCCCACAGTTGATTTATTCACACCAACCTGCTTGAGTATCGTAGATTCACTCTTCCCAGCCTGGTGCACATCTACAATGTTTCCTGGTGTCCTTCGACAGCTCTTTGGTCTTGGCCATGGTTGAGTTTGGAGTCTGAGGCTGTGGACAGATGTCTTTTATACAGATAATGAGTTCCAACAGATGCCATTAAGGAGGACAGAAGAACTTCTTAAGAAGTTACAGGTCTGTGAGAGCCAGAAATCTTGCTTGTTTGTGAGTGACCAGATACTTATTTTCCACCATGGTTTACAATTAAATTCTTCAAAAATCCTACAATGTGATTTCCTGGATTTGTTTTTCTCATTTTGTCTCTTATAGTTGAAGTGTACCTATGATGAAAATTACAGACCTCTCTCATCTTTCTAAGTAGGAGGACTTTCACAATCAGGGACTGACTAAATACTTTTTTTTTTTTTACCCCACTGTATATATTACTCTGGAACAAAGGTGACAGACGGTGTTTGACATAAGCAGGACTCTAAAGAGCAAACAAGAAGCGATTGCAGCTCACAGTGATTCCAACTGAAAATAATGGAGAAGCAACCTGGGCTGCTTCTGGCATTTTTACATAAAACAAACACAATAACGTCTATAAACCCAGAGAATACATTCACGAGAGTTTTAGAAGCTGTAGAAAATCTCTCCCCTTTAAAATGTGTTTATCCTGAAGTATTTAAATAATTGGAGGTTAAAGTCTTTCTATAATATGATGCTGCATTAGAAAAGAGCAGCAATGGTTAGTGAGTGAAATATCATCTTGTTCAGCAGGAGAACAATTTTCTGTTTTCTTAACTGTCTCCACCTTGTTTTACCTTAAATCCTTGGACATGATCACAAAAGGGTTTCTATAAAAAGGGAGATGATGAACAGCTTATGATTTGGCCATTAAGAAAAATTTGGACTAAAAGGTGGTGTGATGTGTTTGGATGTTCAACCTGTCAGCAAGGTGTTGCAGTAGTCGAGGTGTGAGATGGTGTCTGTCTCAGGAGTCCTGCTGCATGCTGGGATACTTCCTGAAAACTGAAATTCTCACAAAATGTTTTCCTTCACTTATTCATGTAATTTTTTTTTATTTTTTTTTTTTTTTTGCCTAATCTGAGCTCTCTTCACAGAATTTTGTTGGAAACAGATGAGTTGTTTGAAAAATAATAAAATTCACCAAAAATGCTTATTTTCCTCCAGTTTCTGATCAATTTTAATTCTGATGCTTTTGTTTGATTCATCAAAGCTCTGTTTGTAAATGCAGAATTTAGAAATTTGAATTTGGGGAAAATATCAACTTTTGGTCATGAAGCTATGAAATTCACCCAAAATTGAGCGTGTTCCTGAATTTCATGTTTTCTGATTTGGGGGGAAAAAAAGGAAGACTGCATCCAAGAAAATTTACAGATTATTTTTTGGAAAAGAATCTCAACTTCCAGCAAAAATATTTCTAGCAAATGAAGTTTTAATTTCTGTTTCAATTTCGGCCTTTATAATTGTAAATACCTTTATCGGACACACGACGGCAGCATTTCGTGTCATTCAATGCGCATGTTAAACAAATATGTAGGACTGCTTTTTTGCATTTGTGCAATATCTCTAAATCAGAAAGGTCTTGTCTCAGAGTGATGCTGAAAAACTAATTCATGCATTTATTTCCTCTAGGCTGGACTATTGTAATTCATTATTATCAGGTTGTCCTAAAAGTTCCCTGATAAGCCTTCAGTTAATTCAAAATGCTGCAGCTAGAGTACTGACAGGGACTAGAAGGAGAGAGCATATCTCACCCATATTGGCCTCTCTTCATTGGCTTCCTGTTAATTCTAGAATAGAATTTAAAATTCTTCTTCTTACTTATAAGGTTTTGAATAATCAGGTCCCATCTTATCTTAGGGACCTCGTAGTACCATATCAACCCAATAGAGCGCTTCGCTCTCAGACTGCAGGCTTACTTGTAGTTCCTAGGGTTTGTAAGAGTAGAATGGGAGGCAGAGCCTTCAGCTTTCAGGCTCCTCTCCTGTGGAACCAGCTCCCAATTCAGATCAGGGAGACAGACACCCTCTCTACTTTTAAGATTAGGCTTAAAACTTTCCTTTTTGCTAAAGCTTATAGTTAGGGCTGGATCAGGTGACCCTGAACCATCCCTTAGTTATGCTGCTATAGACTTAGACTGCTGGGGGGTTCCCATGATGCACTGAGTGTTTCTTTCTCTTTTTGCTCTTTATGCACCACTCTGCATTTAATCATTAGTGATTGATCTCTGCTCCCCTCCACAGCATGTCTTTTTCCTGGTTCTCTCCCTCAGCCCCAACCAGTCCCAGCAGAAGACTGCCCCTCCCTGAGCCTGGTTCTGCTGGAGGTTTCTTCCTGTTAAAAGGGAGTTTTTCCTTCCCACTGTCGCCAAGTGCTTGCTCACAGGGGGTCGTTTTGACTGTTGGGGTTTTTACGTAATTATTGTATGGCCTTGCCTTACAATATAAAGCGCCTTGGGGCAACTGTTTGTTGTGATTTGGCGCTATATAAATTGATTTGATTTGATTTCACAAAAAATAAAGGTGTTCACAGGATTTTCAGGAAGACACCATCAGTGTGTCTGAAAGCAACAATTCTGGTGTTTGTTGATGATGAAACAGTCCATGAGCTGAGGAGGTTTTCTGTCCTGTTTGAGAATAAATTCTCTGATCATAAAGATTTTATATGCTTATAATTTAGATTATTTATGACTGAATGTTCAAGAGTTATGGGTTAAAAACAGAAAAGGTGACAAAGGTAAACACAGGAGTCAAAAGTTACAGTTGCTCCAGATTTGTTAAAAAATGATGCAAATTATTTTAATCAGTCATATAATGTGGTATATGCTTCAATATGTTTGGAGGTTGTTTTTTTTTTCAATGTTGACCCCTGTGTAATCCTTGGGTTGACCTCTACGTGGCTCCAGCTGCCACCCTGGGACGGCTGCATGTTACTGAACCACAAGGCAAAATGTCACATCGGACATAAATGAAATAGTATTGACACTGAAAAAAATCTTGGCTTTTATGAAAGTCTTTATTGAAGGTTTAATGTTTTCAGTTGTGTAAAATTTTTAAAAATGAATTTTTGTCATCAGCAAGCTTTTCTGAAGCTGCTTAACCAGGACAATATTATATGTAAAGAAATTATATCTATGAAATAATTATGAATGTTTTATATTTGCACTATGACAGTGTTCACATTAGGTCAAATTTCTTTTCTTCACACTGTTGAGACAAAATTCTGCTGTTTTGTTCGGAGTGTGAACATGCTAATTCTGGGTTTGGGGTCACATACAGATAGAAAATGTCCAGATTTGAATCTGCTGTCTGGGCTGTTCGAGAATGGACAGACGGATGAACTCTCAGGTCTGCAGCGACCTCATAGGCTTTTATTTTGAAATATAGGCTCTTATTGTGAAAGTGTGACAGTCTTGTTTAAAAAAAATTACTGATTTCTCAAAGAATATTGTTCCAATCACATTGCTGTTTTCACGACTTGAATTCTCATGAACAAAAAAAATACATATGTCAAAGGACGGAAGTCTGCTCTTTCTGGATTTCAACTGATATTCCGGATACACAAACACACAGAGGCCACTTCTCTTTTATATGAACGTCGACAACCTGTCCATAATCTAATCCAGTAGGTGGCGGTCGTGTACAAAAAGATGGTTTGCCAACCGCCATTAAACGCAAAGAAGAAGTCACTATGTCCAGAGGAAACAATTGTACGCTGAGACGTGCTGGTCAAGCCAGTTTCACTCTGAAAGAACTCCTTAACTTGAGCAGTTGGAGCAAAATGGAAAAAGTGCTGGCATATCTGCGGACTATTCCGCAGAATCTGATCCACGTGTGTGTGTGTGTGTGTGTGTGTGTGTGTGTGTGTGTGTGTGTGTGTGTGTGTGTGTGTGTGTGTGTGTGTGTGTGTGTGTGTGTGTGTGTGTGTGTGTGTGTGTGTGTGTGGTGGGGGGGGGGGTTCTTTTTTTTTAAAAGTGAACAACAGATGGCAGCACTGTCTTGGTTGGGTCTAGTATGCTGAGTAAGAGAAGAAGAAGAAGAATTGTTTCCTGTTGTAGTCTGACGCTGGAGACGCTGGAAACTCTTCTCTGAACAGCTCAAACTTCACTCTGTGATCCTCGAATATGTTTTTTGAAGAGCTCCAGAAGCACAAAGGTCGACAGTAAACCGGAAGAAGAAGAAAAGGTGAAGTTTGCGCGAAAAGGTGGAAGAGCTGAGAAGGTTGTTTAAACAGCGGCTAACTGCTGCTAATGCTGAGATATTTGAGTTGGTAGAAACAAACAGATCGCAGAGCAGCAAGAAGAAACGAGTGGATTTAAAGAAGAGAAGAAACTAGTCAACGTGCTGGAAGCTGTTTTCAAGCCTGAAGTTCTCTGATCCAGAGCAGGTTTGTCCACTAAACTTTATTTCAGACCAACTCCACCACATCCAAATGATAACTGTTAGTTTGTGTTGGAGTTCTGATTATAGACTGAACACCAAATATCAGCAAAAATAAATAAGACAAACTAATGATAAATGAAGCAGAGTTCAGCTTGGTGATGGACTGATGAAGCCAATAAATCGATACTATTGATTACAGTTTTTCCTCATTTTATACACACAAAAATGGAACTATGCACAAAATTCATAAAATCTAAAGCTCATGAATCAACTGCTGAACTCTGAGCACATCATGGTTTCACTCTAATTAACAGACATCATTTATCCTGAGGAAACTGCTGATTTTCCAACTGCACAAATAAACAGATACAAGTTGACAGGAGACTGAATAAGAAAAATAGCCATAATAGCGTAAGTTCTTTCAGTTTATGGACATTAATATCTATCTATCTAATCTAATCTATCATCACATGGTTGCAGCAGGTACGTAAGGAAAACGTGCATGTCAGGTGATCTCTGTGATCAGGGTTGGTGTCTCCTGCTTTCAGTGATGCCGGTATTTGGTTAGACTCTTTCTCTGATTGTTCTGTCTGAGTTATTTTCATTAGTTACTTCATCCAAACCATCAACATGTCTATTAGACCCCATTCCTACCAGGCTGCTCAAGGAAGCCCTACCATTCTTTAATGCTTCGATCTTAAATATGATCAATCTATCTTTATTAGTTGGCTATGTACCATAGGCTTTTAAGGTGGCAGTAATTAAACCATTACATAAAAAGCCATCACTTGACCCAGCTATCTTAGCTAATTATAGGCCAATCTCCAACCTTCCTTTTCTCTCAAAAATTCTTGAAAGGGTAGTTGTAAAACAGCTAACTGATCATCTGCAGAGGAATGGTCTATTTGAAGAGTTTCAGTCAGGTTTTAGAATTCATCATAGTACAGAAACAGCATTAGTGAAGGTTACAAATGATCTTCTTATGGCCTCAGACAGTGGACTCATCTCTGTGCTTGTTCTGTTAGACCTCAGTGCTGCTTTTGATATTGTTGACCATAAAAGTTTATTACAGAGATTAGAGCATGCCATAGGTATTAAAGGCACTGCGCTGCGGTGGTTTGAATCATATTTATCTAATAGATTACAATTTGTTCATGTAAACGGGGATCTTCTTCACAGACTAAGGTTAATTATGGAGTTCCACAAGGTTCTGTGCTAGGACCAATTTTATTCACTTTATACATGCTTCCCTTAGGTAGTAGTATTAGACGGCATTGCTTAAATTTTCATTGTTACGCAGATGATACCCAGCTTTATCTATCCATGAAGCCAGAGGACACACACCAATTAGCTAAACTGCAGGATTGTCTTACAGACATAAAGACATGGATGACCTCTAATTTCCTGCTTTTAAACTCAGATAAAACTGAAGTTATTGTACTTGGCCCCACAAATCTTAGAAACATGGTGTCTAACCAGATCCTTACTCTGGATGGCATTACCCTGACCTCTAGTAATACTGTGAGAAATCCTGGAGTCATTTTTGATCAGGATATGTCATTCAAAGCGCATATTAAACAAATATGTAGGACTGCTTTTTTGCATTTACGCAATATCTCTAAAATTAGAAAGGTCTCGTCTCAGAGTGATGCTGAAAAACTAATTCATGCATTTATTTCCTCTAGGCTGGACTATTGTAATTCATTATTATCAGGTTGTCCTAAAAGTTCCCTGAAAAGCCTTCAGTTAATTCAAAATGCTGCAGCTAGAGTACTAACGGGGACTAGAAGGAGAGAGCATATCTCACCCATATTGGCCTCTCTTCATTGGCTTCCTGTTAATTCTAGAATAGAATTTAAAATTCTTCTTCTTACTTATAAGGTTTTGAATAATCAGATCCCATCTTATCTTAGGGACCTCATAGTACCATATCACCCCAATAGAGTGCTTCGCTCTCAGACTGCAGGCTTACTTGTAGTTCCTAGGGTTTGTAAGAGTAGAATGGGAGGCAGAGCCTTCAGCTTTCAGGCTCCTCTCCTGTGGAACCAGCTCCCAATTCAGATCAGGGAGACAGACACCCTCTCTACTTTTAAGATTAGGCTTAAAACTTACCTTTTTGCTAAAGCTTATAGTTAGGGCTGGATCAGGTGACCCTGAACCATCCCTTAGTTATGCTGCTATAGACTTAGACTGCTGGGGGGTTCCCATGATGCACTGAGTGTTTCTTTCTCTTTTTGCTCTGTATGCCCCACTCTGCATTTAATCATTAGTGATTGATCTCTGCTCCCCTCCACAGCATGTCTTTTTCCTGGTTCTCTCCCTCAGCCCCAACCAGTCCCAGCAGAAGACTGCCCCTCCCTGAGCCTGGTTCTGCTGGAGGTTTCTTCCTGTTAAAAGGGAGTTTTTCCTTCCCACTGTCGCCAAGTGCTTGCTCACAGGGGGTCGTTTTGGTTTTTCCGTAATTATTGTATGGCCTTGCCTTACAATATAAAGCGCCTTGGGGCAACTGTTTGTTGTGATTTGGCGCTATATAAATAAAATTGATTGATTGATTGATTGACTGTTCTGTGGAATGATCTCCCTGCATCAATAAAACAGTCAGATTCTGTGGAGACTTTCAAGTCCAGATTTAAGACGCACTTATTTTCCCTTTCATATGGCTAGCATACTGGTACATTTTTGTTTTACGCTTTTTACTCTTTTAATTCATTTATTAGTAATTGGAGTGTGCTGCAGCCTCAACTTTACCTAAATTCTGGGTCTTTTAGTGAAGTTTAGGGCTAGTGGCCGGTGATCACCTTAGTATTTCTCTGTTTTTCTTGTTGTTTAATGCTGGCAAATTATACTGTATTTTTTGTCTTTCTGATGCCTGATTCTGTTTTTTCTCTGTTTAAGGTGCAGCTCCATCCAGAGATGGGAGTTGTATTCGTGTTGGCGATCCTCCTGTCCTGTGCGCCAATAGCATTTCTTGTATATTCGTCCGTGAATTGTTCTGTAATTTATGTCTGTATCATGGCCCAAGCAGAGGGTCACCCCTTTGGGTCTGGTCTGCTTGAGGTTTCTTCCTCAGAGGGAGTTTTTCCTTACCACTGTTGCTCTGGGGGTTGGTAAGGTTAGACCTTACCTAGTGTGAAGCACTTTGAGGCAACTCTGTTGTGATTTGGCGCTTTATAAATGAAAATAAATAGAAATTGAAGTTGCTCCAATTTTGGTAAAAAGTGATGCAAATTACTAGTTGAGTTAACACAGTTTTAAAAAGGAACAGTTTGGACCGTGTATCATCCTTACTTATCACGTTACGGGGTAACATATGCCACATGTCATAGAATCCAATAGACATAGACCTTGTTTGACCTTTACTTTGGAGACCAAACATTGTCAAATCTATTACATTTATTAATCCTATTGGCTTAACCAATAATTTGCATCACTTTTTACCAAAATTGGAGCAACTTTAACTTTTGACCCCTGTACAAAATTAAACTGACCTTTGTCACCATTCTTACTGTTTTTATCCTGTAACTCCATAGAATTCAGTCACAGATTGTCCATACTATACCTTTTTGGAATCTTTATGATCAGGCAAATAATGTGGAATATTTTTCAATATGATTGGAGCATCTTTTAATTTTGAGTGTAATTTTGTGTAATTCTTCAATTGACCTCTACCTGACCACCGATTGAAACATCAAGTGGCCAATCGTTTTTTTCAAAAGAGGAGTGTCTAGGGAGTATTTCTGCTGAATATGATGCTTTTATCACCATTTGCATGATTGTTTCAGTTATCTGCTGCACTAATCTGTCCCAGCACAGAGACATTTCGGTGTTGTCTCACACTTGTGATTGGGCAGCAGAGCAGCAGCGATGATTAATTCAGCTTGTTTTTAGTCTTTCCTGCACTTGGTGGTTGACTCTTTCTTTTGTGTGTTTTTAAGTCTTTCTACAAACATGCTGGAGTCCAGCCGCTGAGGGACACGTTGAAACTACAGCTAACACCTGCTGATGAAGGAATGAACACAGACCAGGAAGAAGAAATGAGTCATTTAAAAGAAGAGAACAAAAGAGGCAAAGGGCTGGATGCTGTTTTTAATCCTCCAAATCTCTCCTACAGAACAGGTTTGTTCACTCAGCTTTGTTTGTGTTATTCGTACTTTATAACATGTTGTAACTGTGAAATATTTTCCTCATCAGGTATTCCTCCAGTGATTCTGTCACTGTTTACACAACAGGATGAGGAGGATTTTGATGAAAGATACATATAAAATTTCTCCATATTCTGTATAATCTCTGGATAATTTATTCTTGAAGGAAAGTGACATCACCACCCTCAAGGTGTCGACTCCCTTTGTCCAAGATCAGCGGAGACTTTGAATTTAGAAATGAACAAAGGTAACTGAAAGGATTGTTGTGGTAGTGATTTGTGTATTCTGACATGTAGAGGTTTGGTTTATTTTGATCCAACACTTGGCACTAAAAGGTCGACATCAGTAACCTGTTGTACACGAGTAAGAGCAGCTGTTGTTATGAGCAGACCAAGAATAATTATCTTTGGCCCCAGAATTTATTCATCACTGCAATATTAATTCAAATCAACATGATTTCAATTAATAAAATCCATTATTTTCTACAGCTCCCATCAACAACGAAAAACTGGACTTTTTAGTAATATAATCTATATTATAACTGCCAAGTGGCCTCTGTGTGCGCGCACGTGTGCGTTTGTGTCTATGGCTTCAGTCATGCAAAAACCGGGGAGAGATGACATTTGCCACTTGGTATGTTTATGTATTTTGGATCAAGAATGAACGCTGTGAAAATGGAAAGTTGATAAGACTAATATTTTTGGAGAAGTTATGGATATTAGCTAACAACACTGAACAATGAATGGTGCCAACTACATTATGGACTCTCACACCATTCCTGCAGGGGGCAGTAAGTCATCTTTAACTGAAAAACACTTATTTTCACTGTGGTCCGTTTAAAAATCAAATGAAAAAATAGAAGTAGTAGTAATAATAATAATAACAATGATAATAATAGTGTGTATATGATAACAGAAACCTAAACAATTTATGAATACATTCAGAAATACTTTTTTTTTTTGTTAGCTATTTAAGGGTTTATTTATTAAAGCTGGGTATTTTAAATGTTAATTGATGTTTTAGAGGGATACTTGCACCATGGGGTAAGTGCAATATGGGACAATGACAATGTGGGTTTTCTTCATGGATGCCGACAGGTTTAGGGTGACAAAATGTCCTGTTTTCCCAGGGATTGTCCTGTCCGTCCTGGGTTGTCTTTTAGAAAGTGATAGCAATGTTCTGGTTTTCATTGTTTTGCATTGGGCCATTAAGTTGACTTGAGCACTTGAGTATCATTTGAGTATCCCATTGCTGGGCTGAGTGTTCTGGTTTTTGCTAATCAAAATATGGTCATCCTGGAGAGCTTGTCTACTTTTTCCAAGAAAATGTTTGGAGCCTGCTCTGTTTGCTCATTGTGGCTGTTGCAGCTGCTTCCAGTGGCATCTTTGGAGTCTAATGTTGTCACATACTGTGCAACAATAGATGGTAGTTAAGTCGTAAGGCGTGTGCTTTAACATCCAATCACTGCAGGTTTGAGACCCAACATAGCTTTTTTTTCCCCGCCCAAATAGCGCCATAATTTAGTTGCCCTTTAAGTAGACACATTTTTTGTTATTTATTATTATTGTAAGAGTTGGACATAATTGTAAGAGTGGGATGGAGCATAAGTGGGAGGAGCATGCCCAGAGAAGGGGTGGACGTCATCAGGAGGTGTCGTGTGTTAGTTCATGTGTGGCAGAATTAAATAAATGGAGTTGTGTTCCTCTTCAAAAAAAAAAAAAAATTTTTTTTACTTAAAATATGTTAACATGCCAAATTGTGTACTTTTCTCTACTTGCAGCTGAACCTGTCGGCCACCGTGTTTAAGAGCGTCCGTGACACAAACACTCGACTCATCAAGAAGGCCAAAGGGAAGTCGGGGAAGGAGATAATGATGATGATGAAATCTGGACAAACCGGCAATGGTTCATCATGGCATCCCTGAAATTCATGGATAAGGTGGTTCATCATCAGCAGAAACCAGTCAGAAGTGTAAGTACTAACATTACTTTAATTTCCTAAACTTATTACATTAATTAATAACTTTTTTTTTTAACTTCCAATAAACCTTACGTTTGTTTCTGATTTTTTTTTTTTTGTCTGCAGGTGGAGGCTGTTATCCTTGAGCACTCGAGTATCTTGGATGCTGCTGAAGCTGCTGCTGCACAGGAGGCCGTGGACGTAGACTCTGAAGGCGAACTGAGGACTTCCACTTCAGCTGGTCCAAGAAGGCGAAGTATCAAAGAAGGTGAGATGGACCGAATGTTACTGCTAATGCAGGAACGAGCGGAGGAGAGTCGGGCCCGCATGGAAGAACTGCAAAAGTGTAAAGAGCAGCACCCCAGCACAGCTAGGAACGCCTTCACAGCCTATGTCCGGGACTCCTTAAACACCATGTCGGAATGGAGCTACAGAAAAGCAAAGGAGGAAATCTGCCGGGTGTTGACAAAATATGAAAATGGGGCTGAAGAGGATCGGGTCAAGCAACAACAGAAGTTCCAACAGCAACCACCTCACCACCACACAAAGCCACGACACACTGTCCTGCCTGTCCGAGGACCGCAGCCGCTCCTGTCCTGGTAAACACAACTTAGAATCATTTTCAGTCGCATTAAAAAATATGTATTTTTCAGTCCTATTACACATAAGTTACAATAATTTTTATATGTTGTTCAATAAAGACAGAAGAAAATTTAAAGATTGTTGATAACAGTTTTATTATTTAGAACTTAATAAATTTTCATGTCTTCTAACAAATCAGTTTGCCAAATGAACAAATTTAAACATGACAGTTCCAACTTACAATGTGCATATAATTATACATAATGTTCAAATGTGGCACATTTCTCTCTGCCATGGCACTGCACCCGCCTCGGAATTGCACCAATACTTCAGTAAGTTCCTTTGGATCTTGCCGGGGTTATTTGCAGTATTGTGCCCTCTATGGATTTTTATATCCTGCAGATCGTTCCCTTGCCTCCACGCTCCAGGCACCAACTGCCAAGTGGGGATATCTTCAAGATCAATGATGTTATTCTGGGGCATCTATTCCGCATAAGATTATGGAGCACCATACAGTTTTGGACAATGATTCGCACAGTCCTCGGACTGTGGTGCTTTGTCATCAGGAGATCCTGGAACCAATTTGCTGGAATTCCAAGTGCATTATCTACCCTCTTCTTGCATGTGACAGTCTGTAATTGAAGCTCTGTTCTTCGTCTGTGAGGTGGCGATGAGCGTATGGTTTCGTCAGAGTAGGACACAAAGCAAAGGCATCATCTCCAACCCAGGAAAATGATACGGCTTCTGTGTCATGTGGGAGTGGCCGTGGGTCAGGAAGGCCTATTGTGCCGTCTTCAAGGCGGGCCTTCATTTCAGATTTGTTATAAATTTGGGCATCATTTAATGATCCTTTACCTAAAATAGAAATTGAGATTAAAGAACTAGAACAAATAAAAATTAATAAATGACTATATTTAATTAAAATTTTAAATTGATTTTTATCTCTACCTACCACCGATGTCTGCCAAGATGAACTTGGAGTCTGAATCAACCAAGGCAAGGAGAACAACACTAAAGAATCTTTTATAATTGCGGTACATGCTTCCTGTACCAGGAGGACACAAGCAGTATGCTTGTCCTCAAGGGCACCACAACAGATTGGAAATTGCCATTTCCTGAAGAAGCCCTCGGCAATAGCCAGCCACTGTAGAGGTGAAGTTGGAGGTGTCAAACATTTGTCCATGAGCTCTTCACAGGTGGCTTTACACACTTCTCGGACAGCAACAGAGATTGTGTTGTGAGGAATGCGCCCTTCATACTTCATACTGCGGTACTTGGTTCCGGAAGCCAAATGACAGAGTCAGTGCCAGCTTCAGGCCTGGATCCAGAGCCGCTCGGTACCACGTCTCCTGCTTTGTGATGCGTGGACCAACCTTCTCCGTTGCTGCCCCTTTGCCATTGGTACATGTTGACAATGAATTCATCATTGTCAACTTTGGCCTGAAGAACAGCCATCTCTCACTCATTTATAAGGTGGGCTGGCTGATCATCACCGTCCATGGCACTAGTCATGGGGAACTGTCCGTGTCAGACGAAGGCTACGCGCGCCTGCAGGTCAGCCACAAATGTTTGAAATGTGTGTACATAGTTGAAAAAACGTTCTTAACGCTATTGTTAACAAACAATAAGAAATTGACATTAAACGACAGCAAAACGAAATACGGTTGTCAGCTGCATTTGTTCAAATATTTTGACAGTTTAAAGATTCTGACAAAGTGCCAGCTGCAGGAACAAAACTGAGCGAAGGTTAAACGATGCCAACGAAAGTCCGGATTTGGGACTTTTGTTTGGGCTTTGTTGTCCTTCCTTATTGCTGTGTGACTGGAACTTTAGGAAAACTTTCATGTCTGGTGATCTCTGTGATCAGGGTTGGTGTCTCCTGCTTTAGGACATCTGTCCCAGCACAGGGACATTTCAGTGTTGTCTCACACTTGTGATTGGTCAGCCTGGGCAGCAGAGCAGCAGCAGATGATTAAATCGGCCTGTTTTTAGTCTTTCCTCCACTTGGTCATTGACTCTTTCTTTTGTGTGTTTTAAAGTCTTTCTACAAACATGTCTGAAGTCCAGCAGGTGGGGGACACGTTGAAACTGCAGCTAACACCTGCTGATGAAGGAATGATCACAGACCAGGAAGAAGAAATGTGTCATTTAAAAGAAGAGAACAAAAGAGGTAAAGGGCTGGATGCTGTTTTTAATCAGGTTTGTTCACTCAGCTTTGTTTGTGTTACTGATACTTTATAACATGTTGTAACAGTCAAATATTTTCCTTCTCTGGTATTCCTCCAGAGATTCTGTCAATACTTGCACAACAGGATGAGGAGGATTTTGATGAAAGATGCATGTAAAATTTCTCCATAGTTTGTAAAATCTCTGGTTAATTTCTTACTGAAGGAAAGTGACGTCACCACCTTCAATGTTTCGTCTTCCTTTGTCCAAGATCAGCAGGGACTTTGAATTTAGAAATGAACAAAGGTAACTGAAAGGATTCTGGTGGTAGTGATTTGTGTATTTTGACATGTAGAGGTTTGGTTTATTTTGATCCAACATTTGGCACTAAAAGGTGAACATCAGTAACCTGTTGTACACGAGTAAGAGCAGCTCTGGTTATGAGCAGACCAAGAATAATCTTTACACCCAGAATTTAATCATCACTGCAATATTAATTCAAATCAACATGACTTCAATGAATAAAATCCATTATTTTCTACAGTGTCCATGAACAACATAAACAAGGGAACTTTTCCTTGGTAACTTGGTACCATTAATAACCAGCTTTACTACCAGACGTGACATGTTGACCTGAATAGTGTAAATGTGGAAGTGTGCAGAAATGTGGGTTTGAAAAAGACAAAGAGAGGTTGTGATGGAAGTCTGGTCCCAGAAACAGTCTTTGTAAACAGAACTATCTTTGGTTTTGTGACATCAGGTCACCGGCCGATGAAGCCAACAGGACCACATCATCTGCAAAAAGCAGTGATGAGACCCTGAGCCCACCAAACTGGAAACCCTCCTCCCCCGACTACGCCTCAATATCCTGTCCATGAATATCACAAACAGGATTGGTGACAAGGCGCAGCCCTGGTGGAGGCCAAACCCCCACCGGAAACGAGTCAGACTTATTGCTGAGCACCCGAACACAGCTCTCGCTTTGTAAGTACAGAGATTGGATGGTCCTGAGTAGGGATGGGTATCGAGAACCAGTTCCTTTCGGGTATCGTTAAGAAATGATTCGATCCACCGACATCAATACGCTTTGTGCTTAACGATTCTGTTATCGGTCCTTCAGAGTGGCCGTTGTTTTTGGGGGTGTTTGTCAGGAAAATGATCATTTCTCTACATTGATTACAGACCCTGCAGCGGGTCCGCAGATTGAAGCAATGCTTCGATCTATTGCTTCGTTTATTCTCTTTCTTTCACTTAATTTTCCCCTGCTAAAACCCTAAAGAGCATACGTCTGTGAGTATTATTTACCTTTTCTATGTTAAACTGACCTGTTATGATCTTCTGAAACAGTTGATAGATGTATGATATTACTTAAAAACGGGAGTGATGCTAACGCGTTAGCATGTCTATGGCATTTTCAATGTTAAAACTTAGCATTAAGCATTTGTAGCTGTCAGCACGTTCGGGTGCATTTGTTTTCAAATTGTAATATTTCTTAAATTTATTTTTGTTTCTATATTAATAATCTAATGATTATTATATACAATTTTAGAGAGAGAAACAAAAAGAACCTGAATAGAAACACAATAGAAAATATATAATAGCAACTAACAGTGAACATGAATAAATAAATACATACAGAAATAAATGTTTCCTGTGAACACCTAGTGACTCTTACACCTTCACTTCATCCCTGTCTTATTTAAGTTTAATGACAGTTTGTTTCAGTCAAACCATATTTTCAATGTGTTAATTTCTTCAGTGATTTCCTCCAGAACTTTCTGCCAAACTAGAAAACTGCTGTAAGAGCAGAATACTACTGGAATGAATCTGAATAAGGAAGTTTTGTTTTTTCTCACTAAATGGATGCTGCACTCACTGCAGTTTATCGTCTGGAATAGTCCCAGATTGCATTTCAGAGCTTCTAGAATTCAAACATTTTCATGCAGGTGGTGTTGGGGGGTAATTTTGGGTTTCAGCTTTTTCTGTTTTACACCATTTTCATCCCTGATTATGAGTCGTGATTCACTTTTGTACAGATTAAAGTTACTAACTGGGACTCCTGTCTTGTTGCGAGAAAGAAAAGAGAATCATCCTCCGTTCTGTTCACACAGCTCCAAACGTTGCGCGGCTCTCTGACGAGTCAAGGTAGAACGATAGAATTCAGTCTGAATTAATAACTTCAAAGCGAAACACCGTTTTGTTTATTTTATTTATGTCCAGAGATCAAGGATACAGTGACCAATTTCATATTTATTTACTTTAAGACTCAATGAAATACATAGAAAACCTGTAAAGCCTACTTTTAGTACAAAATTCACGAGGTATCAATAAGGGAATTGATAAGGAATCGGATCGATAAGCAGAATCGATAATTGCATCGATATTGTTAAAATCTTATCAATACCCATCCCTAGTCTTAAGAAGGGGCCCCCCCACTCCATACTCCCACATTATCTCCTGTGTACCCGATCATACGCCTTCTTCAAGTCCACAAAACACATGTAGACTGGATGGTTGTACTCCAAGGCCCCTTACCAGGATCCTTGTGAGAGTGAAGAGCTGGTCGGTTGTTTCACAACCAGGACAGAACCCGCATTGTTCCTCTTCAGAAGTTCGACTATTGACCAAACCCTCCTTTCCTGCACCCCGGAGTAGACTTTAACAGGGGGCTGAGTATGTGATGCCCCTATAGTTGGCACACACATACTCTGGTGCAAACAGCAACATTACAAAACATTAAATTATTTGACTTATATATTTTGAATGAGTTGTAATGTCACTATAGATGTGTTCATGTCATACGAGGTCTGTTAGAAAAGTATCAGACCTTTTTATTTTTTGCAAAAACCTGATGGATTTGACTCACGTGTGCTTGCATGAGCCAACCTTGAACCTTCATGCGCATGCGTGAATTTTTTCACACCTGTCAACTACGTCATTTGGTGGTAAGCAGCCTTTGTGTGAGGACATGTGTTGTGCTCTCATCGGATTTTCATTGCAAGGAAAAAGACGGAACGACTGGAGCAGCACGACTGCATCAAATTTTGCCAGAAACTGGGCAACAGCCAGGTGGAAACCGTTCAGATTATTCAGACGGCTTTCGGTGGCTTTTCAGTCGTGTGACTATCCGAGAAATTGTGGAAGAGGTGGGCATCATTTTTTGGAGTCCAGCATGTCCTGTGAGACTTGAACACGGAGGAGCTTTTGCTCCGCTGTCAGCAGCGGCATGAATTTCATCGCCACTCTTTCACGGCCATATCTTCTCAATGGAATCTGCCAAAAATGTGCTGATGTCCACCGCTTCTGCAATTTTTCGGATTGTCGCACGATGGTCCCGCATCATCACAGCGTTCACTTTGGAAATGATCTGGTCATTTCAGCATGTTGATCGCCGACTGGAGCGCGGCTCGCTCTCCACCATTGTGTGGTCATCTTTAAACCGGTTGTACCGCTCCTTAATCTATGTGATGCCCAGAGGATCATCACCGAAAGCCGTCTGAATCTTCCGAATGGTTTCCACCTGGCTGTCGCCCAGTTTCTGGCAAAATTTGATGCGGCGCTGCTCCAGTCGTTCCGCCATTTTCCTTGCAATGAAAATCCGTCGAGAGCACAACATGTCCTCATACAAAGGCTGCTTACCAGCAAATGATGTAATCGACAGGCGTGAAAAAGTTCATGCATGCGCACGAAGGTTCAAGGTTGGCTCATGCAAGCACACGTGATTCAAATCCATCAGTTTTTTGCAAAAAATAAAAAGGTCAGATACTTTTCTAACAGACCTCATATTTGATGAATGTTGACATCTTGTTTGAATGTTTAAGTAATAATAATAATCCATTCATCTTCTGTACCCGCTTACTCCAATTAAGGGTCACGGGGGGCCGGAGACCATTCCAGCTGTCATGGGGGTATGAGGTGGGGTACACACTGGACAGGATGCCAGTTTATCGCAGGGCCACATATAGACAAACAAACACATACACACTCACGCTGAGGGTCAATTTAAAGTTTTCAGTTCACCTAACATGCAGGTCTTTAGATGTGGGAGGAAGCTGCAGCACCCTGAGAGAACCCACAGAAACACAGGGAGAACATGCAAACTCCACACAGAAAGGCCACAGGTGGGAATCGATCTCATAACCTTCATGCTGTGAGGCAACAGTGTGAACCACTAATCCACCATGCTGCCCTAAATAATAATACATTTGTAAAGCATTTTAAATAAAGGAAAAACTCAACAAAGTGCTGAACATAGCTGCAGACGAACATGAAACAAAGTTCCCCATATCCCAAAATAAAAACAAAAACAGAAAAGAATTAAATACAACAAGAAAAAATAATGAAAAGAAGATGACAAACCTTCAAACTACAGAAAACATGTTTTAAAAATAGTCTTAAAGTCACATTTCAAATGCCAACAGGCAGCCTGTTCCACAAGATACGACCACGGCAAAAAAAGGCTCTGAAGCCTGCTGACTTCTTTTTAACACTTGAGACACAGAGCAAGTCTGCATCCAAGGACCACAGGGCACGAGGAGGCACATAAGGCTGAACACGTTCAGCAAGATAGTTGAGTGCTTGACCGTTTAGAGCCTGAAATGTGTAACAATCTTGAAATCTAGTCCTCGAGTCAGTGAAGGGAAGTCAGAATGTCTGTGATCAAACCTCCTGGTTTTCAGCAAAACTCGAGCAACAGTAATTCTGTACCATCTGTAGACATCCTACACTATTTTATATCAATCCAGAAAATAAAACACTGCAATAGTCAGTTGTGGAAAACAAGGACGTGAATTACAATTTGTGAAATTTAAAACAAATGCTATGTACATTTCCACTTTATCAGTTCCATCAGTGCAATAACTTACTGTCATCAGGTCAAACTCACCACTGATACTTTATTTTAGTGAGTGTTGTTTGAACATTTATTGTTAAATTAATTGTATTGTTTCTTTACAGACATGCAGCCGTTGTTGGTGATTAAAGAAGAAACTCTCCCTGAACACCAGGAATGGAATCTGAGTGTTGACCAGGAAGACATTAAAGAAGAAGAGAAGCTGTGGGTAAGTCAGCAGGGAGAGCAGCTTCAGCAGCTGGAGGAGGCAGATCTCACCAAGTTTGGTTTCACTGCCGTCCCTGTGAAGAGTGAAAATGATGATGAAAAACCAGAGTCATCACAACTTCATCAAAGGCGAAGTGATGAGAGCACAGAGGCTGAGCCTGTAGCCAGCAGCTCATCTGTACACAGAACACTGACAGCAGAAGCTGATGGAGAGGACGATGGAGGACCACAACCAGCCAGCAACTCAGGTCCAAACAGTCATTTACAACCAGATACCAGTGGCAGGAGTTCACACAGTTCTGGAACTGAGACTGATGACAGTGAAGACTGGAAACAGACCAGAAAACTTCAGTCAAGTTTTAACTGTCGAAAAAATACCAATATTGTTCATTCAGGCAACACTGATGAAAAACAGTTTAAAGGCTCTAAATATGGAAAAGTATCTGGTCACATGAACAACTCAGAGCAACAAAAGGAGAGGAAAGCAAGAAGAAAACCATTTAGCTGTTCTGATCAGAGTAAAAGACAGAAACAGAAGAGCACTCTGAACAAACACATTAGAATTCATACAGGACAAAAAGCATTTGTCTGTTCTGAGTGTGGTCAAAGATTTGGACGAAAGGGCCACCTGAAAACACACATGATAATTCATACAGGACAAAAAGCGTTTGTCTGTTCTGAGTGTGGTCAAAAGTTTGGACGAAAGGGCAACCTGAAAACACACATGATAATTCATACAGGACAAAAAGCATTTGTCTGTTCTGAGTGTGGACAAAAATTTGGACAAAAGGGCAACTTGAAAACACACATGATAATTCATACAGGACAAAAAGCATTTGTCTGTTCTGAGTGTGGACAAAGGTTTGGACATAAGAGCACCCTGAAAACACACATGATAATTCATACAGGACAAAAAGCATTTGTCTGTTCTGAGTGTGGACAAAGGTTTGGACGAAAGGGCAACCTGAAAACACATATGATAATTCATACAGGACAAAAAGCATTTGTCTGTTCTGAGTGTGGACAAAGATTTGGACAAAAGGGCAACCTGAAAACACATATGATAATTCATACCAGACACACCATTTAGCTGTTCTAATCAGAGTAAAAGAAACAGAAGGGTCCTCTGAACAAACACATGATAATTCATAGTCATTCACTGCCCCCCAAAAAGTGAGCCATTCACCAGCTCATCTACAAAACAATATACAGGTGCAGAACAGCAGGAACTGGAAGAGGAATTGGCAAATAAGACTGAAGAAACAAGAAAAATGGACATGAAAGAGTGTCCAAAACTGACAAAATTAAAGGAGAATAAAAAATTCAAAACTATCCTGCAAAAAGTTAACCTGGGACTGACTAAACTGGTCCCAGAAGGAACCACATTGACAGATTTAAACTGTGTAAATTATAGAGCAGCATGGTACATACAAAGTAAATTAGCCCCACAAGATTTGGAGAGAAAAGTAACCAGAATTAAGAAAAAGAATACTGTGCCACAATGGAAAAAGAAATTACAACAAAAAAACAGCCGCCTAAGAGCAGAGATCTCCCAAATGGCCACTTTTTTGGGAGATTAAAACCATAAAAGGAATCTCCTTAAAAAAGTAAATCACATTAAAAGAAAATACAATGTCGAAGATTAACAGCTGGGAGGCTGAACATCAAGCCTGAGTAAAAGATTTTTGCTGCACAGATTAGGAACAAAGACAAGAAAATACAAGCAAAACAGATAAACAAGCAATTTGCAAAAAAAAAAAACCACAAAAAAAAACAACCCAGACTTGTGTACAGGAAGTTAGCAAATGACACAATAGAAGTACAACAACCACCTGAGAGAGAAGAAATTGAAAAATTTTGGAGACCACTCTTTGAAGACCCAAAACAACACCAAGAGGCTGAGTGGATTGAAAAAATAAAACAGAAAAACAAAGACAAACAACAAATGCCAGCAATTGTAATCAATGAAGAGGAAATCAGAAAGAAAATGAGTGAATACAGTAACTTCAAGGCACCTGGCATCGACAAAATCCCACATTTTTGGCTGAAAGGACTGACAGCATTACACCAACATTATGCTGTGGCTTTCACAAAAATATTGAACGGAGAAGAGGACACACCAGACTGGATAACGACAGGGAACACAAACCTACTACCAAAGACCAAGGAAACACAGCTTCTCAATAAGTACAGACCCATCTGCTGCCTAACAACAACATACAAATGACTGACAGGAATCATAACTGATGACATTTATGAACATCTGGACACTGGTGGCTACCTGGAAAATGAACAGAAAGGTTGTTCCAGAAGAAGATTAGGAGCTAAAGACCAGTTACTGATAGACATAGTTATCCTGGAGGACTGCAAAACAAGGAGGAACCTCAGCATGGCTTGGATTGATTACAAAAAGGCATTTGACAGTGTACCACACTCCTGGATCATGAGGTGCTTAGAACTCTACAACATCAATGAGAAAATAAGATCTTTCCTGAGAGCACAAATGAACAAGTGGAACACGACCATCACCCTCAATCACACAGAGGGACAAATAACAATCCCAGACGTACGAGTTCAGAGAGGAATATTTCAGGGAGACAGACTCTCACCGCTTTTATTCTTATTAATCATAAACCCACTCAGCAAGATCCTGAAGGAGCAAGACATCAGGTATGACTTAAGTAGAGACAGAGGAAGGAAAAACCAAAAACCTGTGAACCATCTGCTGTTCATGGACGATTTGAAAATTTATGCCAACACAAAAAAAGGACTCTGTCAGCTCGTAGAAACTGTCCATAAGTTCTCCAAAGACATTAGTATGGAATTTGGACTGGATAAATGCTCAAAACGCACAATCAAAAAAAGTAAAAAGACAAAAACAGAAAACATACAGTTGGATGAAGGGAGCGACATTGAAGATACATTGGGATACTTTCTGTTTTTTGGCATGACATCTTTGCGCGCAGTTAATATCTGCGCGTGTGAAATAATATAATACACCTGAACGCTTTTCTTAAAAACATGAGTGGTTTTGACACCGATGTGATGCCATATCTGTTTCTGAGTGTAATAATGTCTTAATGTTGGAATTGTAAGTTTTTAGGAAATTATGGACTTTTTAGGGTGAAAACTGAAATTCACCCAATTTTTTTCCTTGAGTTCTTGATGGATTTGGATGATGATTTTTGTTTGCTTCATCTAAAAACTGATTTACAATCCTTCCTCACACAACATTGAACTTTTGAATTGTTTTGGAAATTGTAGAAATTTATGGTGAAAATAGTGAAATTCACCAAAACACTTTTTTCTATTTCAGTTTCTGATATATTTTAATTCTGTTGGTTTTGTTTGATTCTTCTAAACACTGTTCATAATTCATCCTTGTGGATATATGAAATAATAAATTTGAGTAAAAAATGGATCTCATTAAGGTGAAATTCATGCAAAAGTTTTTCATTTGGATTCATATTAGGTTGATTTATTTAAACACTGTTCTCAGTTCTTCTTCACAAAATTATGATTTTTGTTAAAAACAAATATTGTGTGTTTGGAAAATAATAAAATTCACCAAACTGGTGAATTTAGTTTTGTTTGAAGTTCTGTTCTTCCCTGTTGAATTTTGAATGACAACTTTTGGTCATGAAAAACCATGAAATTCACCCGCAGTTGTACAAATTCCCAAATTGTATGAGAGAGAAAAATCACCACAAGATGGTATTCAAGGAATTTTAAACAGTCATTGAATTTTTGGAGGAGAATCTCAACTTCCAGCAAAAATATTTCCAGTAAATTTCTGTCCTCTGATCCAGTCGACACACTGCTGTCAACATTTCAGCTGCAACTTCAGGTTTTATTCAAAAGTCTATTTACACAATAGTTTAAACACTAAAATGACTCTTACAGAATTTACAGCCGTTGATAAAGAATTTTATTTGTGGTGTGTCATCATTTTCCTCACCTGCATAGTGCAGGGAAATAATTAGGAGAATAAACCCGGGTGAGCTCTGGTTATTAACTAGAACCGGTTCATGATGTCTGCTGCTGTACCTGTAAGGTCAGAGGTCGATGGTGGAGGTGGAACGAGGAGTGTCTTAAAGGGGAACAACATTTTTCCTGAATCAGCGGCGTTTCTGATTCTGTCATTTAGACAATTTGGCAGCAGAAATGCTGGAAGATCAACATGACAGAAGAGACGGACATGAACTGAGGACAACAGGGTGTCCAGATTTACAACGCTGCTGTTCAGCTGCTCTGATCAGGTTTCTGACAGCTTCAGTCAGCTGGATGTTGGAGGTAAGAGGGCGGAGCTTATCAAGGCTGGAGGTCAACCAGGACAAAGTGCTGTGAGGAGACGTCACAGCTGAGAGAAGTGAGCAGGTGATGGACTGAAGGTCGTGTCCAAATTGTTTGTCTGTGAAATACTGGTCAGTCGCTATTAATAATTTCTTATGTGTCCAACCTCGTACATTGATCGTTAAAATTAAATTTGTTAATTCTAAAAGCCATCATAATTATTTATAGGAAACGTTCTATTTTTATTTCTCAAACAAATGTTTGGGCCTGAAAACAGTTTGGTCTTAGTTTTCTACTAAGGTTTGAACTTTGAGAGTGTTTACACACGAGAGAAAAGTGAGTAAATGTTCATGCCTAATTGAGAAAAGTGTATAAAGTTGTTTTACAGCTTTAAAACGTCTATAATTGTAAAAAATAACGCTGACTACGTCGCAGTTTCGCGTATTACGGGCTATTTTTTAGAACGTAACTCCCGCGATAAATGAGGGACCACTGTAACACTTTTTGATTATATACTACAAAACAATTGATACGACGGCCGCTTTTGACGCTCTATTGGCACGCGTCGTGATTGGTGGAGTTCTTTTTCTTTGCCGTCTTCCTGGCTTCCATATCATAAAATGAGGGTGTGTCTGAAGTGGAGTCTGAATATTTATGGGCGTGTTTATTATAATTCTGATTGTTTTCACCCGCTGCATTTATCAAGGTCACGTCAGGCGTACACTGGAAACGGGCAGGTACGCACTGCTCGATACATGTCATGGCAACTTTGGGGTACTTCAAATTTACACCGTAAATTTACGCCACAAGTGTGCAACTTTGATACCTGAGGTCCAGTATCTCTGGTATGAATGTCCCACCTTTTTATTTTGAGTACCAACTTCCTGTTTTCAAAATAAAAAGGTGGGACATTCAAACCAGAGATACTGTGTTTAAAGCTGTTGAGCGAACATGCTAATGTTTACATTTAAAATTAATTAAAAATATGAACCGATTTAAAATGTAAAAACAAGACGTGTATCTCATGCAGCCAGTGGAGCACAATGATTCACACTGATTTTGAGTCATATGATCACATGACCTGGAAGCTATTGATCAAAACCGGATCAGATTTTCACCAGTCTGAACTGAGACTGAGATGAGGACTGAAGGTCACTCGAGTGGCATCTCTGGGCTCTTTAAGCACACACTTTGATCTCATCCCTGATTTTACTGCCGACTGTCTCACAAAACCGACAAACAACTTGACCTCATGATGACTCAGTTGTTTTATCGACGACACAGCGGTCGCTGTTTTTCAGACTGTTTCCTTTAATTCAGTTTCTCTGCAGGAAAATCTACAAAATATTCTTGAAACAATCACTTTGGACACGACCTTCAGTCCATCACCTGCTCACTTCTCTCAGCTGTGACGTCTCCTCACAGCACTTTGTCCTGGTTGACCTCCAGCCTTGATAAGCTCCGCCCTCTTACCTCCAACATCCAGCTGACTGAAGCTGTCAGAAACCTGATCAGAGCAGCTGAACAGCAGCGTTGTAAATCTGGACACCCTGTTGTCCTCAGTTCATGTCCGTCTCTTCTGTCATGTTGATCTTCCAGCATTTCTGCTGCCAAATTGTCTTCATGACAGAATCAGAAACGCCGCTGATTCAGGAAAAATGTTGTTCCCCTTTAAGACACTCCTCGTTCCACCTCCACCATCGACCTCTGACCTTACAGGTACAGCAGAAGACATCATGAACCGGTTCTAGTTAACCAGAGCTCACCCGGGTTTATTCTCCTAATTATTTCCCTGCACTATGCAGGTGAGGAAAATGACGACACACCCCAAATAAAATTCTTTACCAACAGCTGTAAATTCTGTAAGAGTCATTTTAGTGTTTACACTATTGTGTAAATAGACTTTTGAATGAAACCTGAAGTAGCAGCTGAAATGTTGACAGCAGTGTGTCGAATGGATCAGAGGACAGAAATTTACTGGAAATATTTTTGCTGGAAGTTGAGATTCTCCTCCAAAAATTCAATGACTGTTTAAAATTCCTTGAATACCATCTTGTGGTGATTTTTTTTTCCTCTCTGTCTCATGCAATTTTGGAACTTGTACAACTGCAGGGAAATTTCATGTTTTTTCATGACCAAAAGTTGGCATTCAAAATTCAACAGGGAAGAACAGAACTTCAAACAAAACCAAATTCACCAGTTTGGTGAATTTTGTTGTTTTCCAAACAGTATTTGTTTTCAGAATTAAAATCTATCAGAAACTGAAAGAAAAAAAAAGTGTTTTGGTGAATTTCACTATTTTCACCATAAAAAATTCTACAATTTCCAAAACAATTCAAAAGTTCAATATTGTGTGAGGAAGGATTGTAAATCAGTTTTTAGATGAAACAAACAAAAACAATAATCAAAATCCATCAAGAACTGAAGGAAAAAATTTGGGTGAATTTGAGTTTTCACCCTAAAAAGTCCATAATTTCCTAAAAACTTACAATTCCAACATTAAGACATTATTACTCAGAGAAACAGATATGGGGTCAGATCAGTGTCAAAACCACTCATGTTTTTTAAAAAAAGCGTTCAGGTGTATTATATTATTTCACACGCGTAGATATTAACTGTGTGTCCAAAGATGTCATGCCAAAAAACAGAAAGTATCCCAATGTATCTTCAATGTAGCTCCCTTCATCCAACTGTATGTTTTCTGTTTTTGTCTTTTTTCCTTTTGTCATTGTGCATTTTGAGCATTTATCCAGTCCAAATTCCATACTAATGTCTTTGGAGAACTTATGGACAGTTTCTACGAGTTGACTGAGTCCCTTTTTGTGTTGGCATAAATTTTCAAATCATCCATGAACAGCAGATGGTTCAAAAGTTTTTGATTTTTCCTTCCTCTGTCTCTCCTTAAGTCATACCTGATGTCTTGCTCCTTCAGGATCTTGCTGAGTGGGTCTATGATTAAACAGAATAAAAGTGGTGAGAGTCTGTCTCCCTGAAATATTCCTCTCTGAACTCGTATGTCTGGGATTGTTATTTGTCCCTCTGTGTGATTGAGGGTGATGGTGGTGTTCCACTTGTTCATTTGTGCTCTCAGGAAAGATCTTATTTCCTCATTGATGTTGTAGAGTTCTAAGCACCTCATGATCCAGGAGTGTGGTACACTGTCAAATGCCTTTTTGTCGTCAATCCAGTTCAATATTTTTGTGAAAGTCACAGCATAATGTTGGTGTAATGCTGTCAGTCTTTTCAGCCAAAAATGTGGAATTTTGTCGATGCCAGGTGCTTTGAAGTTACTGTATTCACTCATTTTATTTCTGATCTCCTCTTCATTGATTACAATTGCTGGCATTTGCTGTTTGTCTTTGTTTTTCTGTTTTATTTTTTCAATCCACTCAGCCTCTTGGTGTTGTTTTGGGTCTTCAAAGAGTGGTCTCCAGAATTTTTCAATTTCTCTCTCAGGTGGTTGTTGTACTTCTATTGTGTCGTTTGCTAATTTCCTGTACACTAGTCTGGGTTTTTTTTTTTTTTTTTGCAGATTGCTTGTTTATGTTTTGCTTGTATTTTCTTGTCTTTGTTCCTAATCTGTGCTGCAAAATCTTTCACTAAGGCTTGATGTTCAGCCTCCCACCCAGCTGTTTATCTTCAACATTTTATTTTCTTTTAATGTGATTTACTTTTTTAAGGAGATTCTTTTTATGGTTTTGGCTTCCCAAAAATGTGGCCATTTGGGAGATCTCTGCTCTTAAACGGCTGTTTTTTTGTTGTAATTTCTTTTTCCATTGTGGCACAGTATTTTTCTTAATTCTGGTTACTTTTCTCTCTAAATCTTGTGGGGCTAATTTACTTTGTATGTACCATGCTGCTCCATAATTTACAGAGTTTAAATCTGTCAATGTTGTTCCTTCTGGGATCAGTTTAGTCAGTCCCAGGTTAACTATGTCCAGGCTAGTTTTGAATTTTTTATTCTCTTTTAATTTAGTCAGTTTTGGACACTTTCATGTCCATTTTTCTTGTTTCTTCCGTCTTATTTGCCAATTCCTCTTGTAGTTCCTGCTGTTCTGCATCTGTGTGCACCTGTATATTGTTTTGTAGATGAGCTGGTGAATGACTCATTTTCTGGGGGGCAGTGAATGACTATGAATTATCATGTGTTTGTTCAGAGGACCCTTCTGTTTCTTTTACTCTGCTCAGAACAGCTAAATGGTGTGTCTTTTGGTTTTTCATTTATCTTTGATGTCTTTTTAGTAGAATGCAATGGGCCCCAAACCTGGGGTCTAAAGTTGCACCCTAGGTTCTATAGTTATCTTAACCAGATCTGGCATTGTATCCGAGGGCTCTCGTCAAGATGGCGATCATTCCCTTAATCACAGACAACTGCACCTCGTGCACTGGGGTGACCGGGGATTGCCTCAAGGTATTTCTTCAGGTTCTTCTTCATCAGGCCTGTTGCTCCAACCACAACTGGGATGATATCGATGTCTTTCAATGACCATGTTGTTCTTAGGTCATTTTTCAGGTCTTGGTATTTCGAGATCTTTCCCCTTTCAGCTCGATTCAGGCCGTAGTCATTGGGGACTGTCACATCAATGATTTTGGCTGTTTTCTCTTGCTTGTTCCAGATGACAATATCAGGTTTGATTGCACCTCCTTCAATGTGCCTTCCTGCTGGGATCTCTTTGTCGTAGAAGATCGTTACTTTTCCGTTGGATGAGACTGGTGTTGGCTCGTGCTCCCAGACATGTTCTTTGACTTCCATCTCCAGTTTGTGTCTGGTATGAATTATCATCTTCAAGATGGTGACCTTTCCTCTCCTCAAATACTGCCTTTGATCTCCTGCCCGACTTCTCAAGTTTGAGTAAGCGGAGGAGTGAGAGATCTTTTTCTTCTTTGTGGAGGTTTTAGCTTATGTGTGTTTTCAGGTGGCCTTTTTGTCCAAACCTTTGACCACACACAGAACAGACAAACGCTTTTTGTCCTGTATGAATTATCATGTGTCTGTTCAGGGTGCCTTTTTGTCCAAATCTTTGTCCACACACAGAACAAATGCTTTTTGTCTTTTGGTTTTTCATTTATCTTTGATGTCTTTTTAGTAAAATGCAATGGGCCCCAAACCTGGGGTCTAAAGTTGCACCCTAGGTTCTATAGTTATCTTAACCAGATCTGGCATTGTATCCGAGGGCTCTCTTCAAGATGGTGATCGTTCCCTTAATCGCAGACAACTTTAGTCTTTTTTTTCATTTGCCTTGAATTTCCTTCTACAAGAGTGCAGTGGGCCCCAGACCTGGGGTCTAAAGCTGCACCCTTAAGATTACTGACTTTGTATCCGAGGGGCTCTCTTCAAGATGGTGACCTTTCCTCTCCTCGAATACTGCCTTTGATCTCCTGCCCCACTTCTCATGTTTGAGTAAGCGAAGCAGTGAGAGATCTTTTTCTTCTCCCCAATGGACCAATTTACAATGATGCAGTTTCACTGGATTCTTTTAGCCCTTTGATGGTGTTGTTGCTGGAGTCTAGGATCAGAACTATCTGGTGGAAGACACCACTGATCTGTTGGATGACCCAGATGAGTGCTGCTAGAGAAGAGATGTCTCCCCGCAGCACTGGGAGCAGTTGCACCATTTTCTTCATACGCCCTGGTGCCTAGGCGCTTTGTGGATGTTTTAGCTGGGGTTTGTTTCTTTTGAAACATCCTCATACCAAGATCTCTCCTGGCAAACCCCTTAACAGTGGGACCGAGCACACTCGAGGCTCATGTCCAGTAGGTATGAATTATCATGTGTCTGTTCAGGTTGCCCTTACGTCCAAATCTTTTACCACACTCAGAACAGTCAAATGTTTTTTGTCCTTTTTTTTTATTTCTCTTCAATTTCTTTTTTTACAGAGTGCAATGGGCCCCAACCCTGGGGTCTACAGTTGCATCCTAATCATTAATCATTATTGGCATTGTATCCGAGGGCTCTCTTCAAGATGGTAACTGTTCCTTTAACTGCGGATATCTGCACCTCATGGGCACTTGGGTGACCAGGGATTTCCTCAAGATATTTCTTCAGGTTCTTCTTCATAAGCCCTGTTGCTCCCACCACGACTGGTATATCAATTTCTTTCAATGACCACGTTATTCATAGATCATTTTTAAGGTCTTGGTATTTTGTGATTTTCTCCCTGTTTGTCCTGTATGAATTCTAATGTGTTTGTTCAGAGTGCTCTTCTGTTTCTGTCTTTTACTCCGATTAGAACAGCTAAATGGTTTTCCGCTTGCTTGCCTCTCCTTTTGTTGCTGTGACTTGTTCATGTGACCAGATGTTTTTTCATATTTAGAGCCTTTAAATTGTTTTTCATCAGTGTTGCCTGAACGAACAATACTGGCATTTTTTCGACAGTTAAAACTTGACTGAAGTTCTCTGGTCTGTTTCCAGTCATCACTGTCATCAGTCTCAGTTCCAGAACTGTCTGAACTCCTGCCACTGGTATCTGGTTGTAAATGACTGTTTGGACCTGAGTTGCTGGCTGGTTGTGGTCCTCCATCGTCCTCTCCATCAGCTTCTGCTGTCAGTGTTCTGTGTACAGATGAGCTGCTGGCTACAGGCTCAGCCTCTGTGCTCTCATCACTTCGCCTTTGATGAAGCTGTGATGACTCTGGTTTTCATCATCATTTTCACTCTTCACAGGGACGGCAGTGAAACCAAACTTGGTGAGATCTGCCTCCTCCAGCTGCTGAAGCTGCTCTCCCTGCTGACTTATCCACAGCTTCTCTTCTTCTTTAATGTCCTCCTGGTCAACACTCAGATTCCATTCCTGGTGTTCAGGGAGAGTTTCTTCTTTAATCACCAACAACGGCTGCATGTCTGCAAAGAAACAATACAATTAATTTAACAATAAATGTTTGAACAACACTCAGTAAAATAAAGTATCAGTGGTGAGTTTGACCTGATGACAGTAAGTTATTGCACTGATGGAACTGATAAAGTGGAAATGTACATCAGCATTTGTTTTAAATTTCACAAATTGTAATTCACGTCCTTGTCGTCCACAACTGACTATTGCAGTGTTTTATTTTCTGGATTGATATAAAATAGTGTTGGATGTCTACAGATGGTACAGAATTACTGTTGCTTGAGTTTTGATGAAAACCAGGTTTGATCACAGACATTCTGGCTTCCCTTCACTGACTCGAGGACTAAATTTCAAGATTTTGTTTGACATTTCAGGCTCTAAACGGTCATGAACTCAACTATCTTGCTGAACTTGTTCAGCCTTATGTGCCTCCTCGTGCCCTGTGGTCCTTGGATGCAGACTTGCTCTGTGTCTTGTGAAGATTTGGCCATGAAAAGAGTGGCGATGAAATTCATGCCGCTGCTGACAGCGGAGCAAAAGCGCTTCCCTGTTGAAGTCTCACAGGACATGCTGGACTCCAAAAAATGATGCCCACCTCTTCCACAATTTCTCGGATAGTCACACGACTGAAAAGCCACCGAAAGCCGTCTGAATAATCTGAATGGTTTCCACCTGGCTGTCGCCCAGTTTCTGGCAAAATTTGATGCAGTCGTGCTGCTCCAGTCATTCCGTCTTTTTCCTTGCAATGAAAATCCGATGAGAGCACAACACGTCCTCACACAAAGGCTGCTTACCACCAAATGACGTAGTTGACAGGTGTGAAAACGTTCATGCATGCGCACGAAGGTTCAAGGTTGGCTCATGCAAGCACACGTGAGTCAAATCCATCAGGTTTTTGCAAAAAATAAAAAGGTCTGATACTTTTCTAACAGACCTCGTATGACATGAGCACATCTATAGTGACATTACAACTCATTCAAAATATATAAGTCAAATAATTTAATGTTTTGTAATGTTGCTGTTTGCACCAGAGTGTATGTGTGCCAACTATAGGGGCATCACATACTCAGCCCCCTGTTAAAGTCTACTCCGGGGTGCAGGAAAGGAGAGTTTGGTCAATAGTTGAACCTCTGAAGAGGAACAATGCGGGTTCTGTCCTGGTTGTGAAACAACCAACCAGTTCTTCACTCTCACAAGGATCCTGGTAAGGGGCCTTGGAGTACAACCATCCAGTCTACATGTGTTTTGTGGACTTGAAGAAGGCGTATGATCGGGTACACAGGAGATAATGTGGGAGTATGGAAGGGGGGGGCCCCTTCTTAGGACCATCCAATCTCTGTACTTACAAAGCGAGAGCTGTGTTCGAGTGTTCAGCAATAAGTCTAACTCGTTTCCGGTGGGGGTTTGGCCTCCACCAGGGCTGCGCCTTGTCACCAATCCTGTTTGTGATATTCATGGACAGGATATCGAGGTGTAGTCGGGGTAGGAGGGTTTCCAGTTTGGTGGGCTCAGGGTCTCATCACTGCTTTTTGCAGATGATGTGGTCCTGTTGGCTTCATTGGCCGGTGACCTCCAACACTCACTGGATCAGTTCACAGCCAAGTGTGAAGAAGCTGGGATGAGGATCAGCACCTCTAAATCTGAGGCGGTGGTTCTCAGCAGGAAACCGATGGGTTGCCTACTCTGGTCTTGATTTTCCTCAGAAACTCAGTGGTTGTTGAAGCAAAAACTGAGTGGGTGTGGGAGGAAACAGCCCACAGAAAGTGCCTTTCAGTCAGCCTCAAAGCGGTTTTGGCAAACAGTCAGACGAGTCCAGAAACTGAGGCAGTTCTGAGATAAGACTGTTTTCAACAAGGCTGCAGAGCCGATTACCTCGAGTGGACACATCATGAAAACATCACCAAATCAGACTGGGAAGTGGCCGAGTTCATCGTTAAACATGACAAACCTTTAACAGAGGTGGAGTTTAACAAAAACTGTCACGCCATTGGTGGAGAATTTTTGTCCTGAGAAAAAGCAACAAATTTCTGAAGTTTGTTTGTCTCACTGTAACACTGTGGCACAGAGGACTGAAGACACTTCATCTGATAGTAAAAAGACAACTGGGGGATGGAGGTGAATTTAAAGCACAGATTCTTCTGACACCAATCAGTTCCTGATTTTTTGAGGCTCTGATGACATGAACGTAGCAGAAGAGCTGCTTTACATCAAAAGCCTTCAAGGCCAAACAAGAGGAACAGATTAAAAACAGACGAAAAGATGAAGAAAATGCCAAAGTTTTTTAGACCCACATATTTATGTGAGCAGACATTTTCAGTTACGAACATCAACAAGAACCCACTTGAGTTTCAATGACTTGAGTCAGTTTTTGTTACAGGCTAAGTGGACTGATGTCATAAAACCAAAGCCTGTTTCTGGGACCAGACTTCCATCACAACCTCTGTCTTTTTCAAACACACATTTCTGCACACTTCCACATTTACACTATTCAGGTCAACATGTCACGTCTGGTAGTAAAGCTGGTTATTAATGGTACCAAGTTACCAAGGAAAAGTTCCCTTGTTTATGTTGTTCATGGACACTGTAGAAAATAATGGATTTTATTCATTGAAGTCATGTTGATTTGAATTAATATTGCAGTGATGATTAAATTCTGGGTGTAAAGATTATTCTTGGTCTGCTCATAACCAGAGCTGCTCTTACTCGTGTACAACAGGTTACTGATGTTCACCTTTTAGTGCCAAGTGTTGGATCAAAATAAACCAAACCTCTACATGTCAAAATACACAAATCACTACCACCAGAATCCTTTCAGTTACCTTTGTTCATTTCTAAATTCAAAGTCCCTGCTGATCTTGGACAAAGGGAGGGAGACTAAACATTGAGGACGGTGACGTCACTTTCCTTCAGTAAGAAATTATCCAGAGATTTTACATGCATCTTTCATCAAAATCCTCCTCATCCTGTTATGTAAGTATTGACAGAATCTCTGGAGGAATACCATAGGAGTAAAATATTTGACTGTTACAACATGTTATAAAGTATCAATAACACAAACAAAGCTGAGTGAACAAACCTGTTCTGTAGGAGAGATTTAGAGGCTTAAAACCAGCATCCAGCCCTTTACCTCTTTTGTTCTCTTCTTTTAAATGACACATTTCTTCTTCCTGGTCTGTGATCATTCCTTCATCAGCAGGTGTTTGCTGTAGTTTCAACATGTCCCTCAGCTGCTGGACTTCAGACATGTTTGTAGAAAGACTTTAAAACACACAAAAGAGAGTCAATGACCAAGTGGAGGAAAGACTAAAAACAGGACGATTTAATCATCTGCTGCTGCTCTGCTGCCCAGGCTGACCAATTACAAGTGTGAGACAACACTGAAATGTCCCTGTGCTGGGACAGATGTCCTAAAGCAGGAGACACCAACCCTGATCACAGAGATCACCAGACATGAAAGTTTTCCTAAAGTTCCAGTCACACAGCACTAAGGAAGGACAACAAAGCCCAAACAAAAGTCCCAAATCCGGACTTTCGTTGGCATTGTTTAACCTTCGCTCAGCTTCGTTCCTGCAGCTGGCACTTTGTCAGAATCTTTAAACTGTCAAAATATTTGAACAAATGCAGCTGACAACCGTATTTTGTTTTGCTGTCGTTTAATGTCAGTTTCTTATTGTTTGTTAACAATAGCGTTAAGAACGTTTTTTTCAACTATGTACACACATTTCAAACATTTGTGGCTGACCTGCAGGCGCGCGTAGCCTTCATCTGACACGGACAGTTCCCCATGACTAGTGCCATGGACGGTGATGATCAGCCAGCCCGCCTTATCAACGAGTGAGAGATGGCTGTTCTTCAGGCCAAAGTTGACAATGATGAATTAATTGTCAACATGTACCAATGGCAAAGGGGCAGCAACGGAGAAGGTGGTCAAGGCCATGGATCTAGCGCCAAAGACAGTTTGGTCTGTATGACCAACTCATGGTTGAACTGAGGGGCCAATATCCACAGTCAATCCGTAACTTTATGCAAATGCTGGCTGAGATGTACGACGAGCTTCTCAGGAGAGTTGGTCCACGCATCACAAAGCAGGAGACGTGGTACCGAGCGGCTATGGATCCAGGCCTGAAGCTGGCACTCGGTTTGCCTTCAGAGTCTACGTCCGCAGCCTCCTGTGCAGCAGCAGCTTCAGCAGCATCCAAGATACTCGAGTGCTCAAAGATAACGGCCTCCACCTGCAGACAAAATCAGAAACAAAGGTAAGGTTTATGGGAAGTTTACAAAAAATGTAATTAATTCATGTAATAAATTTAGGAAATTAAAGTAATGTTTGTACTTACACTTGGATGCCATGTTGGGTCTCAAACCTGCAGTGATTGGATGTTAAAGCACACGCCTTACGACTTAACCACCATCTACTGCTGCACAGTATGTGACAACATTAGACTCCAAAGACGCCACCGGAAGCAGCTGCAACAGCCACAATGAGCAAACAGAGCAGGCTCTAAATATCTTCTTGGAAAAAGTAGACAAGCTCTCTAGAATGACCATATTTTGATTAGCAAAAACCAGGACACTCAGCCCGGCAATGAGATACTCAAATGATACTCAAATGCTGGTCAACTTAATGGCCCAATGCAAAACAATGAAAACCAGAACATCGCCATCACTTTCTAAAAGACATCCCAGGACAGGACAATCCCTGGGAAATTGGGACAGTTGGTCACCCCAAACCTGTCGGCATCCATGAAGAAAGTGGAGAATCCTGTTGAAGAAGAGACCAGGAATCTGCTCAGACAAGACACTAAGGACAATGCTCAGGAGTTGCAAAAAAAAAAAAAAAGTTGAGCATTTATGGATCCACATATTTATATGAAGAAATACTTTAGGGTTATTTAGGGTCTGCTCCTTTCTCTGTCCTTGACCAAAGCAGCATCTACATCTGGAGTTGGTCCCCAAATGCAGGACTCTGGCTGCCCACTGAATTAATATTGTAGTGATGAATAAATTCTGGGGGCAAAGATAATTATTCTTCGTCTGCTCGTAACCAGAGCTGCTCTGGTTACTGCTGGTTGCTGCTCTATTAAAATAAACCAAACCTCTACTCGCCACAATACACAAATCACTGCCACCAGAATCCTTTCAGTTACCTTTGTTAATTTCTTAATTCCAAGTCCCTGCTGATCTTGGACAAAGGAAGATGAAAAATTGAGGGTGGTGATGTCACTTTCCTTTAGGAATAAATTATCCAGAGATTTTACAGAATATGGAGAAATTTTACATGCATCGTTCATCAAAATCTTTCTCATCCTGTTGTGTAAGTATTGACAGAATCCCTGGTGGAATACCTGATGAGGAAAATATTTGACTGTTACAACAACATGTTATAAAGTATCAGTAACACAAACAAGGCAGAGTGAACAAACCTGTTCTGTAGGAGAGATTTAGAGGATTAAAAACAGCATCCAGCCCTTTACTTCTTTTGTTCTCTTCTTTTAAATGACACATTTCTTCTTCCTGGTCTGTGATCATTCCTTCAGCAGGTGTTCACTGTAGTTTCAACATGTCCCTCAGCTGCTGGACTCCAGACATGTTTGTAGAAAGACTTAAAAAAAAAAAAGAGAGAGTCAACAACCAAGTGGAGGAAAGACTAAAAACAGGCTGATTTAATCATCTGCTGCTGTTCTGCTGCCCAATCACAAGTGTGAGACAACATTGAAATCCTCAAGAAGGAGACTCCAACCCTGATCCCAGAGATCAGCTGACATCCACATTTTCCTTACGTACCTGCTGCAACCAGCTGATTAGCGACAGACAGAGATTATATTAATGTCCATAACATGTTTGTTTAAATCAAACTAAGACAGTGTTAAAATAAAATTAAGTGTTCAAGAGAAATGAAAACAATGAGACATTGTCCCCATTTTGTGGCAAAGCAAAAAGACAGTTTCATTTACAATGACACAATGTAATTGTTTCCAAATTTAAATGTTGTATAAGATGTAAAAAGTTTGATTTTATATTCACCATCTCCAGGGATGAAAGTAGTGAAAAACGAAAAAAGCTGAAACCAAAAATTACTAGGGGGCATGCTTCCCCTACTGTATTTAATGATGCACTTGCCCATGTAAAAGCAATTACTGCTTAAGTGTGGACAGTTATTCAGATTCTGGACTGTGATTCAATTTCCAGACAGTAGTTCGCCATATCATAAAATACAGTGAAATTGAGGGGTGGGAGGGGGTGAAATGGAGGTTGGTGGGCATGGGGCAAGGGCACTTGACATATCTGGGCAGGTGGCACCAAAATGCACTTGCCCATGTAAAAGCTACTACTGCTTCAGTGTGGACAGTTATTCAGATTCTGGACAGTTATTCAGCGCAGAAAATCAGAATTTTCAAAATATTATTTATACAGTAGTCACTTGTCATCTTGACTATTTTTTAATGTTTAAATTGTTTTTGTCATTTTATTTCTGGTTGTTTTTTGATGTGTAACTGTCAGTTCTTTTCATAATTGGTTTTGCAGCACTTCAAATAAAGTTGTGACTAGAGTGAGGTGACAGATTTAATTCAAAGCACAAGCCTAATAAATGATTATGTGTCTGTTTACGGTTTCCATATTCTGTTGTTGTATTTTTGGTTTTAGCATCAAAACCAAATCATTGTTTTATTTGGGATTTTTTAAAGGTAGAATTCAACAGGGCACGTTTATTTCCATTTTAAAAACATTTTTTGCCCATAATACAACCAGAACTGCTTCATCGCGAATTACTGTCTGAATAATGAACTACTGTCTAACTTCACGCCGGTTACATATATAACCCCCTCATTTTTTCTCAGTGGTGTTGTGAATGTGATACGTAGATGCCAAGTCCAGTTAGGGCAACGGACCTGACATTTTACTGCCGCCCAACGTGGGGCGTCGACACATCCTCCCTCCGTAACCAGAAGACGACGCGCCGCAACCCCGTTAGACGGAGGAAAAGACCACCACTTCAAACGTAGCCGGCGTTTTATACTGAAGTCGACTTGTGGCTCGGAGGAGGGATTGACGACGCTCTACGAAGCCACAAGAATCACAATTTTGACGTAAGTAAGGAGTCTTTTGTGTGAGATTGTGAACTTTAAGTTAATCACTGCAGTGTAACTAAAATACAGGAAGACCGTTCAACACGTGACCTGTGATTAAAACACAGGAAGACCGTTTAATACGTGACCTGTGACTAAAATACAGAAAGACCGTTTAACATGTGACCTGTGATGGGAAGACAGATTTATTCTTGACCCGATGTGATGTTTGCCACAGGAAGACAGTTAACACTTGACCTGGAGGGCAATTCTAAGACTATTATTTACGTCAAAGAGAGACAACTGTGACAACGTGTAGGATTGTTTTTTTTTCCAAATGGTTTCACAAATTCTAATTGGACACTTTAAAAAGTACTGAAAACCCAAATTTATCTGAAGGGGTAATGAATGATGAATGAATGGAATGTATGACTGGGAACGATCGTAAGCGAATTCCTGTAACTCCAGTTGCAGTGTAGCTTGCATGATATTCCATACGCACAAAAACTCAACAGCGACCGCAAGGAAGCAGAGGCAAGGTCGACCCGCCCAATCTAAGGATTTGGTAGAAGCTTGGTCGGCACCTCGCGGACGCACCAGAGTCATTAAAGGGGTCTTGAAATACCACTGATTTAGATGGCCCTAGGCCTAACCCCCTCAGTGGTCTAAAATGGGAAACACACAGGGTACATTAAAACGCGAGGGCGGCCCCAAATATATGGAAAGGGTCTCCCTGTGATCCACACAGTACTGTAAAGACTGGAAAAAGAAATATGGTTTCACAAATAAACTTGTGGTGGAAAATTGTCAAAAGGTTGTAAGTGACGTCACACTTCAAGTAGCCACAAAGACAGGAAAGAGTAAGTTTAAAAAGGAGTAAGAATTGAAAGTAGCGAAGAGATGGTTAGATGAGGCACAGAAGAGACAGAAAGCAATCAATGACAGGAAGAGTCAGAAAGGAAAGGACAAGATAATGTATGTAAGACCTGAAGATAATGAGACAGTGACCGGACGACAACAGCCACCATTACAGCCGAGACCACAACCTGGACAACAAATTGTACAACAACCATCACAGCAGAATTCACAAGTACAACAACAACAATCACAGCAAGTTGTGAGGCCAAAGCGGGGACAGTTTCCTGCACCTCAGTACCCCTTCCAGAGTGTACACATGAATTTTATTGAATTGAATAAAAGTGGACCCTACCAATATTGTTTGGTGTTGATTGACGCCTTCTCAAAATGGGTTGAGATTGTTCCAAGTGCAAAAGCTGATGCATTAACTGTTGCTAAAGCCATCTGCAAGACGATCATTCCAGCATATGGTGTCCCAGAGATGCTGTATAGTGATAATGGAACACATTTTGTGAATGAGGTGATCACAAAAGTAGCACGAAACTTGGGGATGACCCTCAAAAATCACTGTTCTTATCATCAATCAATCAACTTTTTTCTTGTATAGCACCAAATCACAACAAACAGTTGCCCCAAGGCGCTCCACATTGCAAGGCAAGGCCATACAATAATTAAAATCATCCACAAAGTGCAGGATTAGTAGAAAGAACAAATGGGACAATTAAGAGCAGACTCAGAAAATGCATGGAGGACACAAAAAGATCCTGGCCAGAATGCTTGGATTTAGTCAAAATGTACATGAGAATAACACCCACACAAGCAGGACTCACACCATTTGAGATATTGTATGGACGAAGTTTTAAACTTCCGGACTTGCTACCAGACGTTCAGACTATGACTGAAGAAAAGAACCTAGCAGACTATATGAAAGAAGTGCTGCAAGAAAAACAAATACAAAAGACATTTACTGCCATCAAACTCCTTACTTCCTACAGACTTACAGACTCTGGAAGTACACCCTGGAGATTGGATCTACATTAAAGTAATCAAAAGGAAATCCTGGTCCAGCCCAAAGTGGGAAGGGCCATTCCAAGTGTTACTAACAACACCAACTGCAGTTAAAATCGCTGAGAGGTCGAGTTGGATCCACCTAAGTCACTGTAAGCTGGTAAAACGCCTGGACAACCCAGAGGAAAAGCCATCCAGCCCAGAGGAAAAGGTCATCTTGGGTGCATCTATCCCACTACAAAGACAAAGACCAAAGGTTGAAGCAGACAAGTAACCAGCTGTGACCAAGAAGAGGCCTGTCACCTCAGACCAGGATCAGAAGCAGACATACTACAAGCTTGAAATAAGAGCACTGAAGCTGACGTGACCAGAGCAGGAGACAGAAGCAGACGAAACTGCATCTTTGAAAACAGGAGACAAGACGATCCTGTTCTAATCCTGTGCACCTGTGTTTAAAAGAAACATCAAGAACAGGGCACAGGACAGAGTATATGACACATTATCTTAAGTCCACTTGCAACATGCCTTACACATACTGATAATAGTACAGATTTATGCACTACAACTGAAGGGAAATAACAGAAAAAAAAAAAAAGGTTCCAGATTCCCTCAGTCCCTTGCTGAACTGAACTGAGACTGAACTGTCACCTTCAGCCCCTAAGCCCACATAAACTGCACCTTTTGAACTGTCACTAAAGATGACACCTGTACCAGTCAACATGAAGGACGAAGAGCTCCTGCTGAGGAGAGAAAGAGTTAAACGACGTAAGGGAGAAATCCGAGAGGTTCATAGCAGAAAGAAATGCTCTTGTTTTTGTTGTTGTATGATCATGTTGATTCTGTTAGCAGGGGTAATATATTTACTTCATCATTTCCGGTTACAAGGGACAGCTAGACAAAGCGAAGTGCGTTCGCAAAAATCAATAAAAGATACATACCTAAACAGATGCTAGCACTACTTGATGAGATAAACGATACCACAGACAATCCATTACAGCAAAACTCATGGTACAATTATGCAACAATCGTAGCTCAATCAGTTAATGAGACAGACTGTTATGTCTGTTCATACATCCCAATATCCAGCACACAACCAACTTTATGGGCACGACCATTTAGTTATGGTGTCACTGACTGTATTGTTCAAGCTATGTACGTAACAATGACTGGTGAGGATCACGTATATATGTCCAAAGCATACAGCGGATGGAATGGATCTCATTGGGGTAAAATTTATGACCTGTGTAGTCAATTAGTAACCTTGACTAGGATTAAGGCATCTGCACTTGTGGCCAAAACTGTTATAATACCCCACAGAATTAAATTTCCAATTTGTTATTATCAGGAAGGGAATGTATCAGTGGGACGGTTGACTGCTAAGAGATGTGTAGAGACTCGCCTCAATGTTGGAGAGTGTATTCAAGTTAACACAACCAAATCTGAAACCCTATATTGTGGAAAGTGGGCTCAGGACAGACCCTCCTGTCCAACAGATCACAATTGCTTCAGGATAGTAAAATTATGGTTACCAGCCCGGAACGGAACATGGCCAGTGGATGACGTGTTCTGGGTTTGTGGTACACGCTTGTACCTGAATCTCCCACCGGGATGGGATGGAATTTGTGCCCCTACCCAGGTGTCAGATCACACCTTTGTCGTCGCGGCCGAGCCCAAAAGGCCAGAAAGGGTGAGGCAGAATTTAGACAACGTGGAGATTCACCAGGTAAAACACATCTGGCAGAGCAATGATGTGCCAGAGGAGTTTAAGATCTGGAAAGATTGGGAGAGGGGTGGTCTGTCCATGTTGCCCTGGTTGGGTATTCCAAACTTACAGTTTCTATTAGAAACAGTAAATTATCGATTGGCTGTATTCCTAAACGCATCTCTCGTAGTCAACAAAGCCCAAAACAAAATGTTGACTGAAATCCGTACGATGGTCCTCCAAAATCGATTAGTGTTAGATTTGTTAACAGCGGCACAAGGCGGAGTATGTGGAATGATAAATGCCACGTGCTGTACGTATATATCTGATGGGATAAATTCTGATTCGGCACAACAGGCGATGAGGGTCCTGGAAAAAATGCAAACTACTATGACCACCGAGTTTCACGAAACAGCAGCACGATGGAGCCTGTGGGGGTGGTTTACCTCCGGCTCCTGGTAGCAAATATTGCTAAAATTCTTTACACCGGTTCTGATTTTGATTGGAGTTTTGATTGTTTTCTCCTGCTGTGCCATACCCTGTATTAAGGCAATGGTTACCAGGCTGGCAACCAAGCTGTTTGTGCAATTACAATTGGCTCACACACCAACCTATACACTTTTGAACCTCGAGGAGCCCCAGGAAGGATGTGATAATGTGGACTAAGGACAAGACACTTATGATGATAATTGAAAGTGTAAAGTAATGAAGTTATGAGTGAAAATGTGTAAACAAGTGCTCATGATGGATGAGTGAAATTATGCTGAATTATTATCATACATTGTCAATACATTTATTTTTACTCTAGCTAACTGCAAATAAATGCTAAAAGAGGAGGGAAATGGAGATTTTATGAGTTATCATTTATTTAATTAATCATTGCCTGCTTACATGATATTCAATGTAATCAAAAGTAGTCTGAGTTACGTTTCTGTTTCTTGTGAAATGAACTGTATCAACTGTTATCTGTGTGATGTGGGAGTGAAACCAGCCACAAGACTGAAAGAATATGTGTCTTAGCTGACTTGTTAAAGGATTCTACATTTATTACTGTCTGAATTATATTCTTTTATACTTCATTGACTCAATCATAATAATTATGTACCCATTCATATATGCTGCATTTAAGCTAAATGATTGCTCAGCCACAGTGATGAACTAAAGATTACTTCAGGACTCTGTTGACATCGAAACTTAACAGCTTACTCCCTTCTTTCGGTGAAAGAAACGAGCATGTTTCACAGGAAACCGTAACTCACAAGCGACCGTTCACCCCTCCCTTCCCCAAACACAATGTACCCTGATGCTACGTTGTATTGTTTATGATTTTTTTCTCTTCTAATAAAAAGCAAGCGCCGGAGGGGCAGCGGAGAGTAGCAGGAGAAGCAAGGTTGGTCTTAGGTTTGTACGCTCTCTCCGAAGCTTCTCCCCTTTGCGCAAAGCTTACAAAAGAGATCTCTGTCTAATGTTGTCTCTTTTTATGTGATTGTGCTTTGAGAAACTGTGCTTTGCAGGATACGATCTCAGGCACAGTTTAAGTGCCAGGTCCAGTTAGGGCAACAGACTTTATCCACCACAGAACTCTGGTCAGAGAGCAGACATGGACACAGGAACAGTTCAGAGCCTTTATATGCAGATTTGTTGGCTAACAGATGAACTTGAATGGCTCAGTTTAACATGCAGGGAGCACAGGAGTTGGAATGAAACATCCATAAACCACTGAATGGTCTGAATTAATAGTTTGGACGAATTAATGGTTTTAGCAAGACAGAAACACTGATTTTCAAATCCAAAACACACGGTGCTTATTAATACAGTAACATCAGAGAAACACTAATAACTGTTGGCTGAACTTATTTAACATAATATCGTCTAAACAGACCACATAGCGGCTAGTTAGCTTAGCCCTTAGCCAATAATGCCAAATAACTTAAAACATCCCCACTCGGCAGGAATCACTATCAACACCACGCAACATCCATCCCCGATAAAACAGAAAACCCTCTGCAAATAAGTAACTCACCCTCTTCACGAAGGAATTCTACTTTAAAAGCAGCGTTGTTGGAGTCAAAAAGAACTGGTCCTAACGCGACCGAAGCTAACAGCGCATTGGGGCTGTCCAAATCGATGCCTGACCTAAATAACAACTAATACAACTAAAGGGAATTTACAACAAAACGGATTTGCACTGATCTAAAAAATGACCCAGGTGACTGGCAAAAAAAAAAAAAAAAGAAGCTAAAATCCACCAAAAAGCAGAGATTTTTCATCCCTGCATCTCTGTACATAAATTTGTAAATAAACGCAGTGCTACTTAACTGAATGAACTTGTTATGTAATTTTTAAAAATACAATAATTAGTATTGTTATGTATTTATGACTCAAACATCATCATTTTGCAAAATATCAGTGGCTCAAAAGAAGAATAATATAGCCTCCGTTACAATTCCACCATGACTGCACCAACTTGATGAAATTTCCAGCTTTGCCATTATAGGTTCACTTCAACTGTGAGAGACAGTCTTAAATAAATAAATAAAATCCAGACAATCACACTGCATAATTTCTGAATAATTAATTTGCAATTTGCAATGTTATTTATTATTATTATTTATTTGTAAATGATATGCAATAGGCCCTTTCTGTTTTTTTATTTTGGGCAGCACAGTTGCTTAGTGGTTAGCACTGCTGCCTCACAGCGAGGAGGTCATGGGTTCGATTCCCACCTGTGGCTTTTCTGTGTGGAGTTTGCTTGTTCTCCCCATGTTTGTGTGGGTTCCTCCCACAGCCAAAGGCATTCAAAGACACGCAGGTTAGGTGGATTGAAAACTTTAAATTGTCCGTAGGTGTGCGTGTGAATTAGTGCAGCAGCTCAGAGAATATTTAGAGCAGAATCCTGCAAATCGTGATACAAGCATCAAATTCGGCACAAATACTCCTTAGACATCACTTTTTTAAAATAACTGATTAGCCACCTGAATTTTCAATAGGCAGCCAGGTTAAAGGTCAATTGAAGAATTACACAGGGGTCAAAATTAAAAGATGCTCTGATCATATTGAAAACTATATCACATTATTTATATGTTCATAACAATTCCAAAAAGGTATAGTTTGGACTATCTGGAACTGAATGTTATGGAGTTATGAGGTAAAAACAGTAAAAATGGTGACAAAGGTCAGTGTCAGTTTGTACAGGGGTCAAAACTTAAAGTTGCTCCAATTTTGGTAAAAAGTGATGCAAGTTATTGGTTGAAATGAAAGGATTAAAAAATGGAATAGTTTTGACTGTGTTGAATGTTTGGTCTCCAAGTCAAGGTCAAACTATGGGGCCATTATTAGTCGCAAAATTATTTGCAAACGTGTTTTTCGATCCACAAATGTGTAACCAGATCCACAAACAGGGCTGCTGCTAAGGTTTTGGAGGCCCTAAGCATAACTGGTCAGGGAGGCCCCCCCCCCCCCCCCACACACACACACAAGTTCTACTCAAACCGTTACTATTTATTAAAGCGTTTAAGTTTAGCGTTCAAAGCTACATCAAATCAGCAAAGCCAACGCAACCTAGCTTAAGCAGCACCACTGAACATTAAGTAATCAAAACTATTTAAACCTTTAACACGTATTTACCAGCAACGGATGCACGGGCATCATCTTTTTGGTTCTTTTTCCTCCGTTTTTCAGCTCCAGACTCCTGCTGTCGCTTCATTGTTTAATTGTGGCAACTTGTCGTCTCGTGTCAGAATTGAATGTGGGCTAGCAGTGCTACTTCAGTTAGCCACAGGGTTGCCAGATTGGGTGTTTTACCATCCAATTGGTTTGTTTAGAGTAAAAATATGGCACTGGATGAGTTTTTTGTATAGAATTGCCACACACATTTTAAAAATCAGTTCAAATTGCGCAGGATTTAGTGTCTCCACGCATTTTTGAGCATTTATTGGACTGGAAATCGTCACATCTGGCAACCCTGGTTAGGTGACACAGCGAACAGAGAAAGATGCAAACAGGGCTGTACCATTTCAGGGAATCGGGGTGGGGGTGGATGGGGGCTTTATATTAGGCAAAAAAACTATTAATTTGCCCCAATTAAGTAATGGGGTAGGGGCCCACACAATGTTTATTGACAAAAAGGATGGGCCTATTCATAAATAATTCATATTGATTTTGAAATGTAATAATCAGTGTTGCCACAGTTACTTTGATAAAGTAATCCAATTACTGATTACTCCTTGAAAAAGTAAGTTAGTTACTTTACTGATTACTCAATTGTAAAAGTAACTAAGTTAGATTACTAGTTACTTTTTAGTTACTTTCCCCAGCTGCCCACAACAACCCTCTGCCACCTCAACATGACAATGATACCTGTTTTGCCAAAACTCACTTTATAGTCACCCTTTCTTGACTTCAATGAAAATAAATACTTGTTTTATAAAAAGTAAAATAATCTTTCTTGACCTCATATTTCACTGTTGACAGCACTGTAACAGTAAAACTTGCCATTTCTAACCTACATTGTTTATAAATGTAACTATTACATTCTAACATTTTTCTAACATTTAAATTCTCTATAAACATTTTACTTGTCAAAATCATTATTATTTTAAGTAGTATTAGTAGTTGTAGTAAAAAAACGGCTTCAAAACTGGACCTTTAATCTAGGGGTGTTGTGGGGGGCACATCCCTGCCCCACGCCCCCATTCCATCTGGATTCACCCCTGCTGTGGCGTCTGAGCACAAAGAATGGATAACATTTATTTATGCAGAAAACATGACCAGATTTACAGGTAAGAAAGTTTTATTGTGTTTTCACATCATGTGGTCCCCAGAAAGAGAGTTTAGGTGCATTTGAGTGGAAAATAGTGTGAGTTGTTGACGTGTCGCGGAGGATCAGCTGTTTTTAACGAGCAGATACGGAGCGGCTCAGCTCAGAATTCTAAATAAAGGAGGAAAATAAAGCATAAAAATGACTTTGTAAAGCTCAGTGCAGGTGTGCTGATCACCGCGCTTTAAGAGGTGAGGACGAGTCATGGCTGATGAAAAGTTCACAGCTCACTTAAAGTGGGCAGTTCAGTCCTCCTGCCCACAGACCAAGTTTAATGCTGCTGTCGACCCACAATTCAAAAATAATAGTAACACACAGTGACTTGGAGAAGTAACTTTAATCTGATTACTCATTTGGAAAGATTAACGCGTTAGATTACTCGTTACTAAAAAAGTGGTTAGATTAGAGTAACGCGTTACCGGTGTTGTGCCGGATTCAGTTGCCCTGCCGTATAATGCACCCCCTTCGCGGGAACGCGCATTTGAACCTCGTCTCAGTTTGCGCAGACAAAAATGTACACAAATCAGTATGATTCTTATTCTGTGTCACATTGTCTCCTGATATGTGGGAGTGAAGAGAATATGTTCATATTTACGAGCACTAATTGGCTGCTTTTGTTTAGTCGGAACGAAGCCTCTGCTATTATATTTATTCTATGACATTTCATCACATGATGGTGTTTGTTAAAATGATTTTAATTTTATTCATTGACGTTATAAATGAATGTGCAGCTTGAATCGCTGTGGAACGTTTGAGGACCCTGTTGAAATTAGTGTCAATGCCCAGTTGTCTGTATATGTATTATGTCTGTATACAATATATTAATTTATTCAGAGTATCCTAATCATCATCATCAGAATTATTATTATTATTATTGTCATAAAAATGTATACAAAACAATGGTTGTCATTCCATGTTACTTAATTTCCAAATACAACAAAAAGTGAAAAGAACGTGTATTTTTTTGAAGTGTGTGAAATGTATTTTCTGTCTAACTAGTTACATGGAAACAGATTTATTGGTGGGAAAGGGGAGAGCAGTGGCGGGTCTATAATGAATTACTCCCTGGGCGAGACCCCCTTCAAGCCCCAACCAACCCCCCCCCCCCTTGATCGTCTGTAAGACCACATCTCTCCTCTATTCAGATGTATTTGGGAGCCTCTCTGAAGTTTCAGACTGTGGAATCTGCCAGGCGTCTGTTAATCTGGATATCTATTTGGTTCCCAAACACCAGCTGTCCTTCAAGGCCGATGGAATAAAATCCTGTCCCCGAAGAACACTCCTGATAGCCTCGCTCCTCGTCTCCCCCACCTCCTTGTCTTCCCCTGCCTCCCTCCCTTCCCAGTCCTGAGATGTTGACTATGTGGACTGATTCAGGACTGGGACCCCCCCCCCCCCCAGGATGGACAGATAAGGCCTGTCTTTCCGGGCTGTCTGTCTGGACACATCCAAGTCTTGGCTATTGTCTGTCGTCTATTGTGTTTTTTTTTTGTTTGTTTGTTTTTGTTATGACTGTTTTTCTGTGCTATGGGTTTTTTGTTTGTTTTTTTGCTTCAGTGGTGCTGCGGGTTCAATGCAGCAGCAATGGAGGTTTTTCTTTTCCCAATTCTTTCCTTGTGTGTGCTTTTATATGTGTTCATGTACTGGACCGGCTTATGTGTGTTGTTGTTTGTTAAGTGTGTCATGAGGCCGGTCAAGGTTTGCTCAGCCCTGCTCGTGACCTAGGGCAGGGATATACATCTGGAGCTGGTCCCTGGGCACCAAAAAGGCAACCTCTGCTCCTCACTGGCAATTAGGATGGGTAAAATGCAGTAAACACATTTCATTGTGCAGGGAACATGTTCCTATGTGCATATGACAATAAACTTCTTTTGAATCCTTGAAAATTTTGCACAAACAGCCATTTTTTAAATTATTTCATTTATTTATTTTTATATTTTAGAAGTGCCCCTGAAATTACAATTGACATCAAAAGACAGCAGGCTACAATGTAACTCTTATTTCTGGATTGCAAGTTTGACTAAACACACCCTGACAATGTCTGTTATTAGACACTTTATTAATTAATTAGCTCTTTATTAATGTGCATATTTGTCTCAACATTTAGCTAAATATGTAGCTTGATGTTTGTAAATATTCAGCTAAATGTGAAAATACTGAGCATTAACTAATTTAAAAAAACTTTTAGGTTTGACAGAAAAGTGACACTTTAGTGTTTGTCCTTTTTGTCTCCTGTGTTTTTGGTCTTCATCTGTGGGTCAAAAGAAAATCTAACTGAAATGTTACCAGCATTCCCATGTCAATGAAATCGAATGGGATTCTTTTTCTCCATCAAATAAACCAGTTAATTATGACGATAAGCATCATTTTAAATGTCATCAATTTTATTATTAGTATCATTTTTATTATTATTATTTTGTCAGTGTCTTTGGCCTCTTTGGTCAAATTGACCTGAAAGTACATAAAACACAAAAAGTAGGTGTCATGTCAGATATTTTTTAGGGAGGTTCATTTTATGGCAAGCCAGTCTGCCACGAAATGCACCCCCTCCTATCTCCCCCCCGGAAGGTGTCAAGTTGATGAAATTTGTTGTATCCATCAGTATCTGTGCTGTGAATGTACTCCTAAAAGCATTTCACACTGGGACTAACAGAAGGATATTTTTTAGGGGGGTTCATTTTACAGCAAGTCAGACTGCCACGAAATTCACCCCCTCCTATCTCCCCCCTGGAAGGTGTCACATTGATGAAATTTGTTGTATCTATCAGTATCTGTGCTATGAATCCAAATCAATGCCTGACCTAAATAACAACTAGTACAACTAAAGGGAATTTACAACACAACGGATTTACACTGATCGAAAAATCCACCAAAAAGCAGAGATTTTTCATCCCCACATCTCTGTACATAAATTTGTAAATAGACAAAACTGAACAAACATTATGCAAATTTTATTAATGAAATAATTAGCATTGGTATGTGTTTATGACAAACAGCATCATCTAGTAAAATATGTAGCCTCAGGGCCCATTACAAAAAGCAGTCTCACAGTTACGAGTGTGCATGCCTGGAAGAGCCTATAGCCCATACTATGGGCCCATTATTGGTGGATCTGGTTACACATTTGTGGATCGAAAAACATGTTTGCAAATAATTTTGCGACTAATAATGGCCCCATAGTTTGACCTTGACTTGGAGACCAAACATTCAACACAGTCAAAACTATTCCATTTTTTAATCCTTTCATTTCAACCAATAACTTGCATCACTTTTTACCAAAATTGGAGCAACTTTAAGTTTTGACCCCTGTACAAACTGACACTGACCTTTGTCACCATTTTTGCTGTTTTTACCACATAACTCCATAACATTCAGTTCCAGATAGTCCAAACTATACCTTTTTGGAATTATGATCATACAAATAATGTGATATAGTTTTCAATATGATCAGAGTATCTTTTAATTTTGACCCCTGTGTAATTCTTCAATTGACCTCAACCTGGCTGACTATTGAAAATTCAGGTGGCTAATCAGTTATTTAAAAAAAGTGATGTCTAAGGAGTATTTGTGCCGAATTAGATGCTTGTATCACTATTTGCAGGATTCTGCTCTAAATATTCTCTGAGCTGCTGCACTAATTCACACGCACACCTACGGACAATTTAAAGTTTTCAATCCACCTAACCTGCGTGTCTTTGGATGCCTTTGGATGTGGGAGGAAGCCACACAAACATGGGGAGAACAAGCAAACTCCACACAGAAAAGCCACAGGTGGGAATCGAACCCATGACCTCCTCACTGTGAGGCAGCAGTGCTAACCACTAAGCAACCGTGCTGCCCAAAACAAAAGAACAGAAAGGGCCTATTGCATATCATTCATAAGTAAATAATAATAATAAATAACATTGCAAATTGCAAATTAATTATTCAGAAATTATGAAATGTGATTGTATTTTTTTTTTTTTTAGATTCTGTCTGTCACAGTTGAAGTGAACCTATGATAAAAATGACAGACCTCTCCATTCTTTGTAAAAGGGAAAACTTGCACAATCGACAGTCTCTCAAATACATATTTTCCTCACTGTATATGGTTTATAAAATGTTAGTTTCTGGTATCTGAATACCTCTCGGTAACTCTTACTAAGTCAGTTTGTGATGGCAAAGTTAGAAATTTAGTCCAGTTGGTGCAGTCATGGTGGAATTGTAACGGAGGCAACATTATTCTTCTTTTGAGCCATTGATATTTTGCTAGATGATGCTGTTTGAGTCATAAATACATAACAATACTAATTATTGTATTTTAAAAAATTGCATAACAAGTTCATTCAGTTAAGTAGCACTGCGTTTATTTACAAATTTATGTACAGAGATGCAGGGATGAAAAATCTCTGCTTTTTGGTGGATTTTAGCTTCTTTTTTTTTTTTTTTTTTGCCTGTCGCCTGGGTCATTTTTTAGATCAGTGCAAATCCGTTTTGTTGTAAATTCCCTTTAGTTGTATTAGTTGTTATTTAGATCAGGCATCGATTTGGACAGCCCCAATGCGCTGTTAGCTTCGGTCGCGTTAGGACCAGTTCTTTTTGACTCCAACAACGCTGCTTTTAAAGTAGAATTCCTTCGTGAAGAGGGTGAGTTACTTATTTGCAGAGGGTTTTCTGTTTTATCGGGGATGGATGTTGCGTGGTGTTGATAGTGATTCCTGCCGAGTGGGGATGTTTTAAGTTATTTGGCATTATTGGCTAAGGGCTAAGCTAACTAGCCGCTATGTGGTCTGTTTAGACGATATTATGTTAAATAAGTTCAGCCAACAGTTATTAGTGTTTCTCTGATGTTACTGTATTAATAAGCACCGTGTGTTTAGGATTTGGAACGTGCTCCCTGCATGTTAAACTGAGCCATTCAAGTTCATCTGTTAGCCAACAAATCTGCATATAAAGGCTCTGAACTGTTCCTGTGTCCATGTCTGCTCTCTGACCAGAGTTCTGTGGTGGATAAAGTAGATCAGCAAATTAACGCCAGTGGCTATTGTGACGTACTTCCGCTGAAATGTCGGCCAGCTCGAGCACTTCCGTTAGCTTCAGACTCTAGCCTGGTACACTCTAGTAGTTAGCTGCGACGCTACCTGAGGTAACATGAAAAAGTCGACGTTTAGATATCAGAGAGTGTCTGCTTCAACCGGCATCCGCGAAGTACAAGTCAGTACTTAGTTTTTTTTTTTTTTTTTTTTACCTTTCCTGTTGATGTGGAGCTGAGGTGGAAGTGGATCAACGCTATTCGCCGGGAAAAATTTACCGTGACGCCGACGCCTCATACCCGGGTGTGTAGCCGGCACTTTAAAACAGAGGGCGTCCGTGAACCAGCGTCGGTGACAGGACGACGCCTTTTGAAAAAGGGAGCGGTTCCTGTGCTGTTCAAGTGGAACTACTTCTCCCTTCCACCACAAAGACCAGGAGTTTGGGAGAAAAGGGAAAGACCAGCGCCAGAAGAAGAACCGGAGGATACACCAGACCACAATGTCCCCATGTAACATGATTATGCGCAGGCACCCGACCCTGCAGTCGTGGGTTTGGTGTTGGAGGAAGATGCGTCACTCAAGGAGGAAAATCGCGTGCTACGCCAGCAAGTCGAGGCCCTCACACTGAGACAGCGGTTCGGCATCCACCGTTTTGCTGCCTCGGACAAAGATATCAGGTTCTTCACAAGGTAAGTCTTGACAGGCGCGCACGCACGCACACACACACACACACCGACAGCTCCGTCGGTAAACTGCGCATTTTAAACGGCTTTGAACAAGATGGCCATCTTACCCAAATTTGAACATCCAAATAACAGCAGGACGGCTCGCTGCCTAAAACTATGAATGGAGAGAAAAACAAAGACTTAAATAAAATAAACGACTCGTTGACTACTAAATTAGTTAACGGTTTCAATAGTCGACGTAGTCGTGACTAGTCGACTAGTTGTGGCAGCCCTAGTTAAGAGCCAAAGTGCTAGCATGTAGGCTATCATCCTGAGATAGCCTAACTTACCTTCATAGTTGTGTATACAGTTTAAAACCTTTGTCCTTTTTTGACCTTGGCGACTTCGATGTCACTTGAATAATCCGATGTACATCGTTTACTGTTATCCTCGGCAGGTCTTGTAGTGATCGTGTAAAAAAAAAACGCCATAGTTAACGTCGTCTACGGCCTACCGGAAGTACTTGAGCTGTCTGAAAAGTCCGGAAGCTTCAGAACGGAAGTTCGCGGCATTTAGCCTATTATCAACATATCACATTCACAACACCACTGAGAAAAAATGAGGGGCTATATATGTATAATGTGTTGGCAATCTGACAACGTCGTATGGTGTTTTTCCACTTTTCAGAGACGTAAAGACAAGACCAGAGGTGACCAAACTGATCGTATCTGTAGCCAACACATCTAAAATTTCCAAGTAGATTGAAGTATATTTATGTAATACAGTTAAAAGGCAAGTGGTAGTTCATTACTTTATATGTATTAGTTTTTGTTACTTCATGTTGAAAAGATATATTTGTGAGTTCTTGTGAGAAAACTAGCAGACCAGTGATTTTGAAGAAGGAAAGTGTTTTTTTTTTTGTTTGTTTGTTTGTTTTTTTGTTGTTGTTTTTTCTCTCTCTCTCAACAAAATGGGAGCTGCACTCACTGTAATTTATTATCTGGAATAGCACCAGATTGCATCTCAGAGCTTCTAGAATTCAGACCTTTTCTGGGGGGAGCATGCCCCCTAGTAATTTTTTGTTTCAGCTTTTTTCATTTTTCACTACTTTTAATCCCTGGAGATGGTGAATATAAAATCAGACTTTTTACATTTTATACAACATTTGAATTTGGAAACATTTACAATGTCTCATTGTTGTCTTTTTGCTTTGCCACAAAATGGAGACAATGGGCCTCATGTATCAAAGTTGTGCGCTTGTGGCGTAAATTTACGGTGTAAATTTGAAGTACATCAAAGTTGCCGTGACACTTATCAAGCAGTGCGCACCTGCCCATTTCCGGCGTACGCCTGACGTGACTTTGATAAATGCGGCAGGTGAAAACAATTGTAATTAAAATAAACACGCCCATAAATATTCAGACTCCGCTTCAGACACACCCTCATTTTACGACATGGAAGCCAGGAAGACGGCAAAGAAAAAGAACTCCACCAGTCACGATGCGTGCCAATAGAGCGTCAAAAGCGGCTGTCGTATCAATTGTTTTGTAGTATATAATCAAAAAATGTTACAGTGGTCCCTCATTTATCGTGGGAGTTACGTTCTAAAAAATAGCCCGTAATACGCAAAAACTGCGACGTAGTCGGCGTTATTTTTTACAATTATTATAGACGTTTTAAAGCTGTAAAACCACTTTATACACTTTCTCAATCAGGCATGAACATTTTCTCACTTTTCTCTCGTGTGTAAACACTCTCAAAGTTCAAACCTTAGTAGGAAAATAATACCAAACTGTTTTCAGGCCCAAACATTTGTTTGAGAAATAAAAATAGAATGTTTTCCTATAAATAATTATGATGGCTTTTAGAACTAACAAATTTAATTTTAACGATCAACGTACGAGGTTGGACACATAAGAAATTATTAATAGTGACTGACCAGTATTTCACAGATTGCGTCTCTGCGTCCTGACGCCGCGCCTTTTTCCACTTACACCTGGCTACAGGTGTCTGTTTCCGAGTGACAAACACAGTTATGAGTAGTTGTTGGCGCTCTCTTTTCTTCTGGGTGACAAGATTCTTATAAACAGACACGCAGACCACAATGCACTGTAAAAAAAAAAAAAGGGCATGCAAAATTGGACTAAAGAAATCCGCGAAATGACGAGGCCTCGAAAGGTGTACCGCGTTATAGCGAGGGACCACTGTATTCTCTTTTCACATGTCAATAATTCTTGACGTGTGGATATTTGCTCGCTCAATTAATAAGACACGCCTAATTTTTCGGATTTCTTTATTCTTAAAATGTATTTCTTTATTTATTTTATTGTGACAAACGAATGGAGAATACAAAACGTGATTGCAGCACAGGCGAAGGGGATGACAAAACTACAGTTGTAATTATCAATTCCATTGTCTAAAACGATCACACCACATAAAGTTAAGCTCAGCGCTGCTCTGGCTCCAGGCTCGAAGTCTGGAGAAAAAGGCGAGCAGCGCTTTCTTTGCGGTCAGTGCTGTGGCCACCGATCGTGCTCGAGACCAACAATCCCGTAAAAGCGGGATTTGTATTGATTTATTATCAATCAATCAATCAATCAATTTTTTTTATATAGCGCCAAATCACAACAAACAGTTGCCCCAAGGCGCTCCACATTGTAAGGCAAGGCCATACAATAATTATGTAAAACCCCAACGGTCAAAACGACCCCCTGTGAGCAAGCACTTGGCTACAGTGGGAAGGAAAAACTCCCTTTTAACAGGAAGAAACCTCCAGCAGAACCAGGCTCAGGGAGGGGCAGTCTTCTGCTGGGACTGGTTGGGGCTGAGGGAGAGAACCAGGAAAAAGACATGCTGTGGAGGGGAGCAGAGATCGATCACTAATGATTAAATGCAGAGTGGTGCATATGGTGGTGCATTATGTAGTATAATCAGGAAAGTGTTATTTATGTAACATGTATTGATTTGTATGATGGCACTGTTTATCATTTTGATCATTTTAATTTTTATGTGGATTCCAGCACTGGTTCATTTTGGTGTATAATTTATGCCACCTCTCGACCTGGTATATATTTTCAGTGCAGCGTACGCCAACGACCACATTGATAAATGCCAAGTAGCGCAGCCGTTTTGGCGTACACCCTATATACGCTCAAATATCGCCGGACGCACGTTGATACATGAGGCCCAATGTCTCATTGTCTTCATTTTGCTTCCTGATCACTGACCGTGTAAGTTCAGAACAATTTTATTTTAACACTTAGTTTGATTTAAACAAAACTAAAATTTAAATTAAAACTTGTGTTGCTAATTAGTTGGTTGCAGCAGGTACGTAAGGAAAACGTGGATGTCAGGTGATCTCTGGGATCAGGGTTGAAGTCTCTTTCTTGAGGATTTCAATGTTGTCTCTCACTTGTGATTGGTCAGCCTGGGCAGCAGTGCAGCATCAGATGATTAAATCAGCCTGTTTTTAGTCTTTCCTTCACTTGGTCGTTGATTCTTTCTTTTGTGTGTTTTAAAGTCTTTCTACAAACATGTCTGAAATCCAGCAGCTGAGGGACATGTTGAAACTACAGCGAACACCTGCTGATGAAGGAATGACCGCAGACCAGAAAGAAGAAATGTGTCATTTAAAAGAAGAGAACAAAAGAGGTAAAGGGCCGGATGCTGTTTTTCATCCTCCAAATCTCTTCTACAGAACAGGTTTGTTCACTCAACTTTGTTTTTGTTACTGATACTTTATAGCATGTTGTTGTAACAGTCAAATATTTTCCTCATCGGGTACATAGTCACACAGCACTAACAAAGGACACCGGACTTACATTGACATCGTTTAACCATTATCCAGCTTTGTTCCTGCAGCTGGTGCTTCATCAGCATTTTTAAACTGTTAAAAAATGTGAACGAATCCAAATGACAACCTCAATTCATCTGTACTTTGTTTTGCTTTCTGGCTTGATGGTTCCTCATCATTTGCGTAGTTCCCGTAACATCAGCGTTCTGTTTGACTGTCGTCCAAGTTCATTCAAACTCCCAAGTCTGATGTCTTGCACGAGAGCTGACGACATCTGAACGGATCAATAACTAAAACTCAGATGAGCTGCACATAACATCTGTGTATCGCTGATGACTCGTCCATGTGTGGGATGAAAAGCAACGTTTTCATACAGAAACAATAGATTTTAAAAGATTCAGGTCAGTGGTTGTGCAGATATCGGGGGTGGGAACTTGTTCCACTGTCTGGGTGTGGCCACAGAGAAAGCCTGGCCTCCCAAGTAGCAGTATCGAGACTGCAAATCCGCTAGTGCACACTGGTTAGAAGATCTCAAAACTCTGCTTTGGTCCTGATGTGTCAGCAGCTCGGCTAAGTATGGTGGGGCCAAACCATTCAGAGCTTTAAAAACAAACATAAGAATTTTAAATTCAATCCTAGCCCGAAATTGATGCCCATTCAGAGCGTAGAGGACTTGGGCGATGTGGTTACAGCTGTGTTAGTTAAGACGTGCTGCAACATTTTCACCCAGTTGGAGTGGACTGAGGGAAGACTGGGAGACTCAAACGAACCCCATTGCAATAGTCCAGCCGAGAACTAATAAAAGACTCAGAACGGTGATACTTAATTTTAATGTGGTGTTTGAACATTTATTGTTAAATTAATTGTATTGTTTCTTTATAGACATGCAGCCGTTGTTGGTGATTAAAGAGGAAACTCTCCCTGAACACCAGGAATGGAATCTGAGTGTTGACCAGGAGGACATTAAAGAAGAAGAGAAGTTGTGGATAAGTCAGCAGGGAGAGCAGCTTCAGCAGCTGGAGGAGGCAGATCTCACCAAGTTTGGTTTCACTGCCGTCCTTGTGAAGAGTGAAAATGATGATGAAAAACCAGAGTCATCACAGCTTCATCAAAGCCGAAGTGATGAGAGCACAGAGGCTGAGCCTGTAGCCAGCAGCTCATCTGTACACAGAACACTGACAGCAGAAGCTGATGGAGAGGACGATGGAGGACCACAACCAGCCAGCAACTCAGGTCCAAACAGTCATTTACAACCAGATACCAGTGGCAGGAGTTCAGACAGTTCTGGGACTGATGACAGTGATGACTGGAAACAGACCAGAGAACTTCAGTCAAGTTGTAACTGTCGAAAAAATGCCAATATTGTTCGTTCAGGGAACACTGATGAGAAACAATTTAAAGGCTTTAAATATGAAAAAGCATCTGGTCACATGAACAACTCAGAGCAACAAAAGGAGAGGCAAGCAAGAAGAAAACCATTTAGCTGTTCTGATCAGAGTAAAAGACAGAAACAGAAGGGCACTCTGAACAAACACATTAGAATTCAGACAGGACAAAAACCATTTGTCTGTTCTGAGTGTGGTAAAAGATTTGGACAAAAGAGCACTCTGAACACACACATGATAATTCATACAGGGCAAAAAGCATTTGTCTGTTCTGAGTGTGGTCAAAGATTTGGACGAAAGAGCAACCTGAAAACGCACATGATAATTCATACAGGGCAAAAAGCATTTGTCTGTTCTGAGTGTGGTCAACGATTTGGACTAAAGATCAACCTGAACACACACATGATAATTCATGCTAGACCAAAAGCATTTGTCTGTTCTGATTGTGGTCAAAGATTTGGACTAAAGAGCCACCTGAACAGACACATGATAATTCATACAGAACAGCAGGAACTAGAAGAGGAATTGGCAAATAAGATTGAAGAAACAAGAAAAATGGACATGAAAGAGCGCCCAAAGCTGACTAAACTAAAAGAGAATAAAAAATTCAAAAATATCCTTCAAAAAGTTAACATAGGACTGACCAAACTGGTCCCAAGAGGAGCCACATTGACAGAGTTAAACTCTGTAAATTATGGAGCGGCATGGTACATACAAAGTAAATTAGCCCCACAAGATTTAGAGAGAAACAGTACCACAAATAAGAAAAAGAATATCATGCCACGATGGAAAAAGAAATTACAACAAAAAATCAGCTGCCTAAGAGCAGAGATCTCCCAAATGGCCACATTTTTGGGAAACAAGAACCACAAAAAGAATCTTCTAAAAAAAATAAATCGCATTAAAAGAAAATACAATGTTGAAGACAAACTTCTAGGTGGAAGGCTGGCTGAACATCAAGCCTTAGTAAAAGCTTTTGCAGCACAAATTAGGAATAAAGACAAGAAAATACAAGCAAAACAGATAAACAAACTATTTGCAACAAACCCCAGACTAGTGTACAGAAAGCTGGCAAATGACACAATAGAAGTACAACAACCACCTGAGAGAAAGGAAATTGAAAAATTTTGGAGACCACTCTTTGAAGACCCAAAACAACACCAAGAGGCTGAGTGGATTGAAAAAATACAACAGAAAAACAAAGACAAACAACAAATGCCAGCAATTGTAATCAATGAAGAAGAGATCAGAAAGAAAATGAGTGAATACAGTAACTTCAAGGCACCTGGCATCGACAAAATCCCAAATTTTTGGCTGAAAAGACTGACAGCATTACACCAACATTATGCTGTGGCTTTCACAAAAATATTGAACGGAGAAGAGGACACACCAGACTGGCTAACGACAGGGAACACAAGCCTAATTCCAAAGACCAAGGAAACACAGCTTCCCAACAAGTACAGACCCATCTGCTGCCTAACAACAACATACAAATGGCTGACAGGAATCATAGCTGATGCCATTTATGAACATCTTGACAATGGTGGCTACCTGGAAAATGAACAGAAAGGATGTTCCAAAAGAAGATTAGGAGCTAAAGACCAGTTACTGACAGACAAAGCTATCCTGGAGGACTGCAAAACAAGGCAGAGGAACCTCAGCATGGCTTGGATTGATTACAAAAAGGCATTTGACAGTGTACCACACTCCTGGATCTTGAGGTGCTTAGAACTATACAACATCAATGAGAAAATAAGAACCTTCCTGAAAGCACAAATGAACAATTGGAACACCACCATCACCCTCAATCACACAGAGGGACAAATAACAATCCCAGACGTACGAGTTCAGAGAGGGATACTTCAAGGAGACAGCCTTTCACCTCTCTTATTCTGCTTAATCATGGACCCGCTCAGCAAGATCCTGAAGGAGCAAGACATTGGATATGACTTAAGTAAAGACAAAGGAAAGGAAAACCAAAAACTTGTGAACCATCTGTTGTTCATGGATGATTTGAAAATCTATGCCAACACAAAAAACGGACTCACTCAACTCGTGGAAACTGCCCATAAGTTCTCAAAAGACATTGGCATGGAATTTGGACTGGATAAATGCTCAAAATGCACAATGACAAAAGGAAAAAAGACAAAAACCGAAAACATACAATTGGATGAAGGGAGCTACATTGCAGACCTGGCTGCAGACTCCACATACAAATACTTGGGAATTGAACAAAGTAATTCAATTGAACACAAGAAAATGAGAACAAAAACAACAAAAGAATACCTAAACCGCTTAAAAAAGATCTGCAAAACACAACTGACACCAAAAAATAAAATCACAGCCATAAACCAGTTTGCAATACCAGTGGTGACCTATGGATTTGGCATAGTGAACTGGCCACAATACGAACTTAACAAATTGGACACAAAAACCAGAAAAATGCTCACCCTCCACAAAATCACATACAGAAATCAGTGCATGGACAGAATATACCTACCTCGCAGAGAAGGCGGTATGGGTCTTACTGAAATCAACCAGGCCTACAGAGCATCGATAATAAGTATTGGCCAGTACTTAAAGAGCTCTGAAGAAGAAATCATAAAAACGGTCACACAACACCACGAGGCCATAAGTGAACGGACCTCAATCACTAAACTGGCAAAAAACTTTGGCGGAGAACTTCTACAAGAGAGAAAAAGCAACAGTCTCACGCCTGCAACAAAACTTGCAAGACAGACCAGAGAACAATACTGCAAAAAAGAAGGAAAACATCGAGTGGAAAGATGGAAACAACACAAAAGAGCCGGACGTTTCCAAGAAGAACTCGAAAAGGAATACATCGACAAAGTTGGATCAATGCAGTGGCTAAAAAATGGAAAACTTGGTTTTGATGGAGAAAGAATTCTGATTGGAGCACAAGATCAGGGACTTCTAACTAATGGCTTCAAAAAAATGGCAGGGATCTCACAAAATGATAAATGCCGATTCTGTCATACAGCTGTTGAGAGTGTAAACCATCTAACAGCAGCATGCCAGATCCTCATGGCAGATGGGCATTATACATCCAGACATAACAAGATCTGTCAATATCTCCACTGGAAGATCTGCAAGGAACTGGAGTTGGAAGTCAAAGAACATGTCTGGGAGCACGAGCCAACACCAGTCTCATCCAATGGAAAAATAACGATCTTCTACGACAAAGAGATCCCAGCAGGAAGACACATAGAAGGAGGTGCAATCAAACCTGATATTGTCATCTGGAACAAGCAAGAGAAAACAGCCAAAATCATTGATGTGACAGTCCCCAATGACTACGGCCTGAATCGAGCTGAAAGGGGAAAGATCTCAAAATACCAAGACCTAAAAAATGACCTAAGAACAACATGGTCATTGAAAGACATCGATATCATTCCAGTTGTGGTAGGAGCAACAGGCCTGATGAAGAAGAACCTGAAGAAATACCTTGAGGCAATCCCCGGTCACCCAAGTGCACATGAGGTGCAGTTGTCTGCGATTAAGGGAACGATCACCATCTTGAAGAGAGCCCTTGGATACAATGCCAGATCTGGTTAAGATAACTATAGAATCTAGGATGCAACTTTAGACCCCAGGTTTGGGGCCCATTGCATTCTACTAAAAAAACATCAAAGATAAATGAAAAAACAAAAGACACACCATTTAGCTGTTCTGAGCAGAGTAAAAGAAACAGAAGGGTCCTCTGAACAAACACATGATAATTCATAGTCATTCACTGCCCCCCAGAAAATGAGTCATTCACCAGCTCATCTACAAAACAATATACAGGTGAAAAGGCAAAAAGCATTTGACTGTTCTGAGTGTGGTCAAAGATTTGGACTAAAGAGCCACCTGGACAGACACATGATAATTCATTAAAAGGTAGCGCAACATCAGCTGCAGCTTTTGTGTAAAAGCTTCACATGCAGAGCTGTTTTTCACAGCCTGTGGTCATAACGTGCACACACACAGTGTCAGGAAAGCTCTGAAACTCAATGACACAAAGAAAGAAATGATTTGACCACTTTACAACCCCTGGCAAAAATTAAGGAATCACCGGCCTCGGAGGATGTTCATTCAGTTGTTTAATTTTGTAGAAAAAAAGCAGATCAGATGACACAAAACCAAAGTCATTTCAAATGGCAACTTTCTGGCTTTAAGAAACACTATAAGAAATCAGGAAAAAAATTGTGGCAGTCAGTAACGGTTACTTTTTTAGACCAAGCAGAGGGGAAAAAAATATGGAATCACTCAATTCTGAGGAAAAAATTATGGAATCATGAAAAACAAAAGCGCTCCAACACATCACTAATATTTTGTTGCACCACCTCTGGCTTTTATAACAGCTTGCAGTCTCTGAGCCATGGACTTAATGAGTGACAAACAGTACTCTTCATCAATCTGGCTCCAACTTTCTCTGATTGCTGTTGCCAGATCAGCTTTGCAGGTTGGAGCCTTGTCATGGACCATTTTATTCAACTTCCACCAAAGATTTTCAATTGGATTAAGATCCGGACTATTTGCAGGCCATGACATTGACCCTATGTGTCTTTTTGCAAGGAATGTTTTCACAGTTTTCGCTCTATGGCAAGATGCATTATCTTGAAAAATGATTTCATCATCCCCAAACATCCTTTCAATTGATGGGATAAGAAAAGTGTCCAAAATATCAACGTAAACTTGTGCATTTATTGATGATGTAATTACAGCCATCTCCCCAGTGCCTTTACCTGACATGCAGCCCCATATCATCAATGACTGTGGAAATTTACATGTTCTCTTCAGGCAGTCATCTTTATAAATCTTATTGGAACGGCACCAAACAAAAGTTCCAGCATCATCACCTTGCCCAATGTAGATTCGAGATTCATCACTGAATATGACTTTCATCCAGTCATCCACAGTCCACGATTGCTTTTCCTTTACCTATTGTAACGTTGTTTTTTTCTGTTTAGGTGTTAATGATGGCTTTCTTTTAGCTTTTCTGTATGTAAATCCCATTTCCTTTAGGCGGTTTCTTACAGTTCGGTCACAGACTCCAGTTTCCTCCCATTCGTTCCTCATTTGTTTTGTTGTGCATTTTCGATTTTTGAGACATATTGCTTTAAGTTTTCTGTCTTGACACTTTGATGTCTTCCTTGGTCTACCAGTATGTTTGCCTTTAACAACCTTCCCATGTTGTTTGTATTTGGTCCAGAGTTTATTTATTTATTTTTTTATTTATTTATATAGCGCCAAATCACAACAAACAGTTGCCCCAAGGCGCTTTATATTGTAAGGCAAGGCCATACAATAATTACGTAAAAAACCCCAACGGTCAAAACGACCCCCTGTGAGCAAGCACTTGGCGACAGTGGGAAGGAAAAACTCCCTTTTAACAGGAAGAAACCTCCAGCAGAACCAGGCTCAGGGAGGGGCAGTCTTCTGCTGGGACTGTTTGGGGCTGAGGGAGAGAACCAGGAAACAGACATGCTGTGGAGGGGAGCACAGATCAATCACTAATGATTAAATGCAGAGTGGTGCATACAGAGCAAAAAGAGAAAGAAACACACAGTGCATCATGGGAACCCCCCAGCAGTCTAAGTCTATAGCAGCATAACTAAGGGATGGTTCAGGGTCACCTGATCCAGCCCTAAGTATAAGCTTTAGCAAAAAGGAAAGTTTTAAGCCTAATCTTAAAAGTAGAGGGTGTCTGTCACCCTGATCTGAATTGGGAGCTGGTTCCACAGGAGAGGAGCCTGAAAGCTGAAGGCTCTGCCTCCCATTCTACTCTTACAAACCCTAGGAACTACAAGTAAGCCTGCAGTCTGAGAGCGAAGCGCTCTATTGGGGTGATATGGTACTATGATGTCCCTAAGATAAGATGGGACCTGATTATTCAAAACCTTATAAGTAAGAAGAAGAATTTTAAATTCTATTCTAGAATTAACAGGAAGCCAATGAAGAGAGGCCAATATGGGTGAGATATGCTCTCTCCTTCTAGTCCCCGTTAGTACTCTAGCTGCAGCATTTTGAATTAACTGAAGGCTTTTCAGGGAACTTCTAGGACAACCTGATAATAATGAATTACAATAGTCCAGCCTAGAGGAAATAAATGCATGAATTAGTTTTTCAGCATCACTCTGAGACAAGACCTTTCTAATTTTAGAGAGATTGCGTAAATGCAAAAAAGCAGTCCTACATATTTGTTTAATATGCGCTTTGAATGACATATCCTGGTCAAAAATGACTCCAAGATTTCTCACAGTATTACTAGAGGTCAGGGTAATGCCATCCAGAGTAAGGATCTGGTTAGACACCATGTTTCTAAGATTTGTGGGGCCAAGTACAATAACTTCAGTTTTATCTGAGTTTAAAAGCAGGAAATTAGAGGTCATCCATGTCTTTATGTCTGTAAGACAATCCTGCAGTTTAGCTAATTGGTGTGTGTCCTCTGGCTTCATGGATAGATAAAGCTGGGTATCATCTGCGTAACAATGAAAATTTAAGCAATGCCGTCTAATAATACTGCCTAAGGGAAGCATGTATAAAGTGAATAAAATTGGTCCTAGCACAGAACCTTGTGGAACTCCATAATTAACCTTAGTCTGTGAAGAAGATTCCCCATTTACATGAACAAATTGTAATCTATTAGATAAATATGATTCAAACCACCGCAGCGCAGTGCCTTTAATACCTATGGCATGCTCTAATCTCTAATAAAATTTTATGGTCAACAGTATCAAAAGCAGCACTGAGGTCTAAAAGAACAAGCACAGAGATTAGACAGTTTAGTTTAGACACAGCTGACTGAACAACCAACATCTTTTGCAACATTGTGTGATGATTTACCCTCTTTTAAGAGTTTGATAATCCTCTCCTTTATTTCAATTGACATCTCTGGTGTTGGAGCCATGATTCATGTCAGTCCACTTGGTGTAACAGCTCTCCAAGGTGTGATCACTCCTTTTTAGATGCAGACTAACGAGCAGATCTGATTTGATGCAGGTGTTAGTTTTGGGGATGAAAATTTACAGGGTGATTCCATAATTTATTCCTCAGAATTGAATGAGTCCATTTTTTTTTCCCCCCCCTCTGCTTGGTCTACAAAAGTAACCGTTACTGACTGCCACAATTTTTTTTTTTCTTGATTTCTTAGTCTTTCTTAAAGCCAGAAAGTTGCCATTTGAAATGACTTTAGTTTTGTGTCATGTCTGTGATCTGCTTTTTTTTTCTACAAAATTAAACCACTGAATGAACATCCTCCAAGGCCGGTGATTCCATAATTTTTGCCAGGGGTTGTAGAAAGAATACTTGGACTTGTCTGATTCGGGTAAACTTTTAAATGACTTGTACTGTCCAAAAGACGGTTCACGCTGACACCATCCTGACGCAACATCATCAAGACAGACACAAGATATAAAATGTGCTTGTGGACGTTGTGTCCCGGGATGCAGCACATTTTATATCTTGTCACTTTCAAGCCACTTTCAAAAATCAATTTTTAGAATAATGTCTGTGTTTTCTTTTTTTTTTTTTTTTTTTTGTTACTGAACCACGTTTGTGTTTAAAGTGTAGGTGACATGTATTGCCATGTTTTCATGAATATCTAAGAATAAAATTAAAAAACAGTTTTGAAATTTATCCTTTCCTGGTGTGCAGTTCTTAAAGAGATAAATATTTGGATTTTTAACTGTGCCCCACTAAAAACAAGGAACTTCCTGGAGTGCTGACATTGGACATGAAGGAGGAGGAAGTGGTGTCAGAACCATTATCTTAATTGTCCCATTAATTTATGGATTTTTACAGGCTACTGACAGCCCAATGGTTTGGGTCAGAACTGCACTATGTTTTTTGGTGTCTGAACTGTTCATTTTTGCCAGCAGAATGGCAGGTGGAACACTTATATTTAGGAGCTCGCAGTTGCACTCTGTCCCTGGCTTCTCCACTTGACATGGAGACAAAACTCAATATTTTGAGATTATTTTATTGTATTGTGGATCATGGGATAATGTCGTCACGTGTAGACTGAGAAGTTCTGAACACACGAGGCGCTGGGAGTCTTTTATCTTGCAGCACAAAGCGGCTCATTGGCTGTGTGCAAAGCAGCTCATTAATGAGAGCTGCAATAATGGATTACAGCCGGCACTGGACTTCCACTAACACTAATTGGTTGACTCATTCATTCTATGTAAAAACCAACACGTTAATGTGAGGTGTGTGTGTGTCTTGGTGTTTACATATAAATGTGCTTTTGTAAAATAAGCCTTTTTTTTTTACAAATAAAAAAAAAAAAGTAATTTGCAAAAGCCAAAAAGTCAATTTGTGATTAGACAACCGTCTGATATAATCGGGGTCAAAATAAATAGAACACTTCCATCTACTGGTGTCTCGATGCTCATATTGCCATGAATACTACGGGCCAGTAGATGGCATTAGAGAATTAAACGTGCCAAAACAAATATTCCAGATAATCTGTGTCTGCTTCGTTTAAGCGGCGTGGAATTTAATAAACGCAAACTGAATTTCAGACATCTTATATGTATTACTCTGGAACAAAGATGACGGTGTTTGTCATAAGCAGGACTTTAAAGAGGAAACAGGAAGCGATTGTAGCTCACAATGATTCCAACTGAAAATAATGGAGAAACAACCTGGGCTGCTTCTGGCATTTTTACATAAAACAAAACACAATAACAACGCCTATAAACCCAGAGAATATATTCACGAGATTTTTAAGCACAATATACAAATGGTTTAATGCTGTTGTCCATGTGGAGCCTGATCAGAGCATCTCAAATGCATTTCTTCTGTCGTGAATGTACTGAGATTACCCATAATGCACCTGGACACAGCATGTCCACAGTAAAAAAAAAAAAAAACCTTCAAAATTAGTGCATTACTTTAAATCTAAAACATATATCTGATTTTTTCACTTTATAAAACTTCATACGTGACGTTAATTTAAATACCATAAGTTAAAACTGTATGCCTCTGGATGACTTGAGTGATATTGCCAGCACATCAGTATGGGGTCAAAAGAAATGATATTTTATCTTTTTTTTTTTTTTTTTTTTTTTTTTTGGTTTGGTTTCCCCCCCTTTTCTCTGACCAGTTTTCCGTTGCTTGCAGAGGATAGAGTGGTTTCTCCTGGAACCAGCTCTCCTCTGTTTGCAGAGAATAGGAACTTAAATCTTTGATTTCAGATTTCATAAATGTTTGTAACTGTTAGCTTTGTTCACCACGCTTGGAAAAAAAAAAAATGTTAGCGGTCTAAAATTTATCGGAAGATAATTAGTCCGCTGATGGTTTTCAAAGTTATCTGAAAAGCTAATCCGGTAATGAAAACATTAGCTTCGATAATTAGCGGAACTGTGTTTTATCACTGAAAGAGCTTGTAAAAAAAAGAAAAAAATCAGTTGATCACATCCACCCATGCTGAAATTGGATGTATTATTTTTTTGAATCACCATTTTGTGTTCTGAACTCTGGCAATATCGTCACAGCTGTCAGACAGTTTGTCACCTAAATCAGGCTCAAAACCATAAATGCCGCCCCCTTCCCCCACAGCTGCTTTAGAAACACCTTGACTGGACATAAAGCAGGTGCCGTTCTGGTGATGACGTAGCAACAATGCAGCGGCTGAGGCCTGAAATAGAGCGCAGGCTTCAGACAGCTGTAGTTCATCCTTCACCTGTGCACTTAATTGACTTTTATTGTTCAGGATTTTTTTAAAATATCAACATTTCATTATTTTTAGTGATTATTTGTGCACATTTTTTGGTGTCACCTACACTTTAATGACTATGTCCAAGAAGACAACACATGTAACAAGTAATAAACGTGCTGTAGAGCAAATTCATCCAACACAAATGACAAACTGTTAATGAAAGTGAACAGCTCTGCTGTTCAGATTAAAACTACTGCGTGTAGATTTGTGAAAATGGCAGCAAATGAAGTTCTGTAAAAGTTTCTTTTTTTTTTATCCTAATAGATTTTAATTGGGGTTGAATGAAGTAAAAGCTGTAGAAAATCTGTCCCCTTAAAATGTGTTTATCCTGAAGTATTTAAATAATGTGGAGGTTAAAGTCTTTCTATAATATGATGCTGCATTAGAAAAGAGCAGTAATGGTTAGTGAGTGAAATATCTTGTTCAGCAGGAGAACAATTTTCTGTTTTCTTAACTGTCTCCACCTTGTTTTAAATTGCTTTAAATTGACCCTTGGTGTGTGTGTGTGTGAGATTTTTGTGTGTGTGTGATTTTTTTTTTTTTTTTGTGCTGTCATCTCCAAACAACGTCACTCAGTTATGACAAATACTAGGATGTCGACCTGTGAGGAATCACGGGTTCTCAATGTGGTCATTTGTACTATATACGGAGAAATCTCTTATAGTTATGCTACTTTTTAAGTCTTGACATCAAAAAATTTCTTGGCTTTTATGAAAGTCTTTATCGAAGGTTTAATCTGTTTTCAGTTGTGTTCAGGTTTCTAAAATGATTTTTTTTGTTGTCAGTAAGCTTTTCTGAAGCTGCTTAACCAGGACAATATTCCATGTAAAGAAATTATAAATAATGGAAGTTGTATATTTGCACTGTGACCATGTTCACATTAAATCAAATTTCTTTCTTTTTTTTTCCCACACTGTTGAGGCATAATCCTGTTTTGTCTGGAGTGTGAACATGTTAATTCTGGGTTTGGGGTCAAATTCAGAATGAAAATGTCCAGATTTGAATCTGCTTTCTGGGATGTTTGAGGATGGACAGAATAATGAACTCTGTCAGGTCTGCGGCGACCTCAGAGGTTTTTATTTTGAAATACATGCTCTTATTGGGGAAGTGCGACATAAACAGAGTTGTTTTCAAAAATTACCGATTTCTCAAAAATATTGTTCCAGTCACCTTGCTGTTTTTATGACTTGAATCCTAATGGAAAAAAAAGCATAAATCTGCCAAAGGACGAAAGTCTGCTGTTTCTGGGTTTCAGTTGATGCTCCGGATACAGAAACGCACAGAGGCCGCTTCCCTTTTACCATGTGGACGTCGACAGCCGACAGCCTGTCCATAATCTAGTCCAATAGGTGGCGGTAATGCACCTAAAACCTGGTTTGTCAAACGTCACAACGATCCATCGAAGAAAAACTTTCCTGTTGTCGTCCGAGGCTAAAGCTAGTTAGCTGAAGACGCTGGAAACTCTTCTGTGAACAGATCAAACTTCACTCTGATCCTCGAAAATGTTTTTTGAAGAGCTCCAGAAGCACAAAGGTCGACAGTAAACCGGAAGAAGAAGAAAAGGTGAAGTTAGTGTGAAAAGGTGGAAGAGCTGAGAAGGTTGTTTAAACAGCGGCTAACTGCTGCTAATGCTGAGATATTTGAGTTGGTAGAAACAAACAGATTGCAGAGCAGCAAGAAGAAACGAGTGGATTTAAAGAAAAGAAACTAGTCAACGTGCTGGAAGCTGTTTTCAAGCCTGAAGTTCTCTGATCTAGAGCAGGTTTGTCCACTAAACTTTATTTCAGATCAACTCCACCACATCCAAATGATAACTGTTAGTTTGTGTTGGAGTTCTGATTATAGACTGAACACCAAATATCAGCAAAAATAAATAAGACAAACTGATGATAAATGAAGGACAGTTCAGCTTGGTGATGGACTGATGAAGCCGATCAGTTGATAGTATCGATTACAGCTGTTTTCTCATTTTATACACACAAAAATGGAAATCTGAGCCTCATGAATCAACTTCATGACTCCAAACTGCTTAACTCTGAGCACAACACCATGGTTTCAATCAAATCACAAGTTAGAATTTGAAGACTTAATTTATCCTGAAGGAAACTGCTGATGTTCCAACTGCACAGATAAACAGAGAAACAATTCGAAATGAACAGCAGGCGACTGGATCAGAAAAATAACCATTGTAAGTTCTTTCAGCTTCTCTTTTTTCTCAGGGTTACCACAGCAGATCTGATATGTATCTGCATGTTTATTTGGCACAGGTTTACACCGGATGCTCTTCCTGATACAAATCCACGACATGGAGAATGGGCACGCTTGAGCCGACTACCTCCTGGTTTGGAAGTGAGCACAATAACCCTCATGCCGCCCTATAATAGAAAATAACCATATTAGAAGAAAATAAAATTTCCAGATAAGACGACTTTAAAAACCTCTTTAACACCGAGGGTGGATTATGGCTCCTGATAGTGTTGATAATATCACACATACAAATAATTTATTGCACATTCTGAGAGTGGAAGAGTTCTTGGACATGTGAGCAGCTGCACACATGTTATTATTGGACATTTGAGGATCATAAAAAGGAAGACTGATGAGACACAGTGAGACAGGGAGGGGACAGCTGTTATGTTAATGAGTGTCAGAGGGAGGAGTTATAGAGTCTAATGGCTAATTTTGAGGCGAGATCGCCCACCACGAGGCTACATGACATCAGGGTTAGTTGTCTTTGTTGTTGCTTGTTGTGAGCAGTCGATGTGATTGGCCACTGCATTTTATTGCTGTAGGATTTTTCTGTGAGCATTGGCTGTTTTTCTGTTCATGAATGTTACTGTGCTGTATGGACATCTGTCTCTGTCAGATCTACAGTGAGGAAAATAAGTATTTGAACACCCTGCGGTTTTGCAAGTTCTCCCACTTAGAAATGGAGGGGTCTGAAATTTTCATCTTAGGTGCATGTCCACTGTGAGAGATATAATCTAAAAAAAAAATCTGGAAATCACAATGTATGATTTTTTAAATAATTTATTTGTATGTTACTGCTGCAAATAAGTATTTGAACACCTACAAACCAGCAAGAATTCTGTCTCACACAGACCTGTTAATTTTTCTTTAAGAAGCCCTCTAATTTCCTGCTTTTAAACTCAGATAAAACTGAAGTTATTGTACTTGGCCCCACAAATCTTAGAAACATGGTGTCTAACCAGATCCCTACTCTGGATGGCATTACCCGGACCTCTAGTAATACTGTGAGAAATCTTGGAGTCATTTTTGATCAGGATATGTCATTCAGTGCGCATATTAAACAAATATGTAGGACTGCTTTTTTGCATTTGTGCAAAAAATTAGAAAGGTCTTGTCTCAGAGTGATGCTGAAAAACTAATTCATGCAGTTATTTCCTCTAGGCTGGACTACTGTAATTCATTATCAGGTTGTCCTAAATGTTCCCTGAAAAGCCTTCAGTTAATTCAAAATGCTGCAGCTAGAGTACTGACAGGGACTAGAAGGAGAGAGCATATTTCACCCATATTGGCCTCTCTTCATTGGCTTCTTGTTAATTCTAGAATAGAATTTAAAACCTCATAGTACCATATCACCCCAATAGAGCGCTTCGCTCTCAGACTGCAGGCTTACTTGTAGTTCCTAGGGTTTGTAAGAGTAGAATGGGAGGCAGAGCCTTCAGCTTTCAGGCTCCTCTCCTGTGGAACCAGCTCCCAATTCAGATCAGGGAGACAGACACCCTCTCTACTTTTAAGGTTAGGCTTAAAACTTTCCTTTTTGCTAAAGCTTATAGTTAGGGCTGGATCAGGTGACCCTGAACCATCCCTTAGTTATGCTGCTATAGACTTAGACTGCTGGGGGGTTCCCATGATACACTGTGTGTTTCTTTCTCTTTTTGCTCTGTATGCACCACTCTGCATTTAATCATTAGTGATTGATCTCTGCTCCCCTCCACAGCATGTCTTTTTCCTGATTCTCTCCCTCAGCCCCAACCAGTCCCAGCAGAAGACTGCCCCTCCCTGAGCCTGGTTCTGCTGGAGGTTTCTTCCTGTTAAAAGGGAGTTTTTCCTTCCCACTGTCGCCAAGTGCTTCACAGGGGGTCATTTTGACCGTTGGGGTTTTTCCGTAATTATTGTATGGCTTTGCCTGGCAATGTGGGGCGCCTTGGGGCAACTGTTTGTTGTGATTTGGCGCTATATAAATAAATAAATTGATTTGATTTATTCTGCACTCTTTACCTGTATTAATTGCACCTGTTTGAACTTGATACCTGTATTAATGACACCTGTTCACACACTCAAATCAATCACACTCCAACCTGTCCACCATAGCCAAGAACAAAGAGCTGTCTAAGGACACCAGGGACAAAACTGTAGACCCGCACAAGGCTGGGATGGACTACAGGACAACAGGCAAGCAGCTTGGTAGAAGACAACAACTGTTATGATTATTTATTAGAAAGTGGAAGAAACACAAGATGACTGTCAGTCTCCCTCAGTCTGGGATTCCATGCAAGATCTCACTTTGTGGGGTAAGGATGATTCTGAGAAAGCTCAGAACTACACAGGAGGACCTGGTCAATGACCTGAAGAGAGCTGAGACCACAGTCACAAAGATTACATTAGTAACACATGATGCTGTCATGGTTTAAAATCCTGCAGGGCAGCAAGGTCCCCCTGCTCAAGCCAGCACATGTCCAGGCCCATTTGAAGTTCACCAGTGACCATCTGGATGATCCAGAGGAGGCATGGGAGAAGGTCTTGTGGTCAGATGAGACCAGAATAGAGCTTTTTGGAATCAGCTCCACTTACCATGTTTAGAGGATGAGAACAACCCCAAGAAAACCATCCCACCACTACACCGTATTGAAGGGAGGATGGATGGGGTCATGTATTGCGAGATTTTGGCAAACAACCTCCTTCCCTCAGTAAGAGCATTGAAGATGGGTCATGGCTGGGTCTTCCAGCATGACAATGACCCCAAACACACAGCCAGAGCAACTAAGGAGGGGCTCCGTAAGAAGCATTTCAAGGTTCTGGAGTGGCCTGGCCAGTCTCCAGACCTGAACTCAATAGAAAATCTTTGGAGGGAGCTGAAACTCCAAACCTGAAAGATCTAGAGAAGATCTGTATGGAGGAGTGGACCAAAATCCCTGCTGCAGTGTGTGAAAACCTGGTGAAAAACTACAGGAAACATTTGACCTCTGTAATTGCAAACAAAGGCTACTGTACCAGATATTAACATTGATTTTTACAGGTGTTCAAATACTTATTTGCAGCAGTAACATACAAATAAATTATTAAAAATCATACATTGTGATTTCCGGAATTTTTTTTTTAGATTATGTCTCTCACAGTGGACATGCACCTAAGCTGAAAATTTCAGACCCCTCCATGATTTCTAAGTGGGAGAACTTGCAAAATCACAGGGTGTTCAAATACTTATTTTCCTCATTGTATATCAGAGGGAGTCTCCCTGGTGTTTGGCATAAGATTAGAGCTTCAGAGTGTTTTTCCTCTTCTCTGACACTGGGACCAAAACATATCACTAAATGCTTTGAGAGTGTATTTACTGCAACATGACATTATTTTTATTTAATTTTTCAAACTGACATAGTTTCTTCAGGCTTCAGTCAAATTATGTATCATTGTACAGATCCAAATGATCAATATGGGGGGAAAAAAGTTTTATTATTTCTTTTTTTTTTTTTTTTTTTTTTTTGCAATATGGCCCAAACCAAGCATTTGAGTTATTTTTCAGCAAACCTGGAAAAAATTAAATTCACTCAACAAGGCTGCAAGTTTGACCATTGAGGCAACTAAACACATATCACACACATCAGGTGGTTGCAGCAGGTACAGTAGTGTTCAGAATAATAGTAGTGCTATGTGACTAAAAAGATAAATCCAGGTTTTGAGTATATTTCTTATTGTTACATGGGAAACAAGGTTTTAGTAGATTCTCACAAATCCAACAAGACCAAGCATTCATGATATGCACACTCTTAAGGCTATGAAATTGGACTATTAGTAAAAATAAAAAAAAAAAGTAGAAAAGGGGGTGTTCACAATAATAGCAGCATCTGCTGTTGATGCTACAAACTCAAAACTATGTTCAAACTGCTTTTTAACAATCCTGTGAATCACTAAACTAGTATTTATTTGTATAACCACAGTTTTTCATGATTTCTTCACATCTGTGAGGCATTAATTTTGTTGGTTTGGAACCAAGATTTTGCTGGTTTACTCGTGTGCTTGGGGTCATTGTCTTGTTGAAACACCCATTTCAAGGGCATGTCCTCTTCAGCATAAGGCAACATGACCTCTTCAAGTATTTTGACATATCCAAACTGATCCATGATACCTGGTATGCGATATATAGGCCCAACACCATAGTAGGAGAAACATGCCCATATCATGATGCTTGCACCACCATGCTTCACTGTCTTCACTGTGCTTCACAGGTGCTGGCTTCATCCTTAAATAGGGGACATCTGATTTACACCTGTTTGTTCCACAAAATTGACAAACTCACTGACTGAATGCCACACTACTATTATTGTGAACACCCCCTTTTCTACTTTTTTTTTTTTTTTACTAATAGCCCAATTTCATAGCCTTAAGAGTGTGCATATCATGAATGCTTGGTCTTGTTGGATTTGTGAGAATCTACTGAATCTACTGGTACCTTGTTTCCCATGTAACAATAAGAAATATACTCAAAACCTGGATTAATCTGTCACATAGCACTACTATTATTCTGAACACTACTGCACGTAAGGAAAACATTCACATCAGGTGATCTCTGGGATCAGCGTTGGTGTCTCCTGCTTTAGGACCTCTGTCCCAGCACAGGGACATTTTGGTGTTGTCTGACACTTGCGATTGGTCTGTCTGGGCAGCAGAGCAGCAGCAGATGATTAAATCGGCCTGTTTTTAGTCTTCCTCCACTTGGTTGTTGACTGTCTTTCTTTTCTGTGTTTTAAAGTCTTTTTACAAACATGTCTGAAGTCCAGCAGCTGAGGGACATGTTGAAACTCCAGCAAACACCTGCTGATGAAGGAATGATCACAGACCAGGAAGAAGAAATGTGTCATTTTAAAGAAGAGAACAAAATAAATAAAGGGCTGGATGCTGTTTTTAATCCTCCGAATCTCTTCTACAGAACAGGTTTGTTCACTCAGCTTTGTTTGTGTTACTGATACTTTATAGCATCAGGGCTGTGAAAACTCTGTGGGATTCCACGGATTTCATCATGGGGAGGAGTGGGGGTGTTAGTGTTGTACTTTTTAATTGTGATTGTTACTGAGTTTTTAACATGCTTATTGCAAAGCTTTCTTTTTTTAAAGACATCATGCAAGTTTTATAAGACCGTGGACATTGATGTGTGTGTTACTGATACAAATCAGTTTCCTCTGATCCGCGGAGTTTCGAGGTGAATACATGCCACTCCAGAGCATGGCTGTTACAACAGCTGTTTTAAAGCGGGACGCAAAATTTTAGAGCTTTCAAGTTTTTAAAAGAAGAATTTTGCAGCATGTCTGTGTCACGGACCAACGTCGCACAGACAGAAGATGGCAAGAAAGACTGTTTGAAAAAGTCTGATAAGGACAAGAATCCATGGAATTGTCACTGGCTTCATCAACACACCTGAAAATTAAATGAAACGGGAAAAGCAAACTGTGTCATCAGAAAACACTGTAAGAATTTTTCTCTCTCTGGAAAATAAACATTGTGCTGTTCAAACAGATTTTAGAAAAGATTATGTGCCTTTTTTTTTTTCTTTCATTAATCTAGACTTTCTTTCATTGAAAAAAAAACAAACATTGTGGCTTTGAATGAATTTAGGCTACATGAATTTACACAACAATGTAAATTAGTTTTTATTAATGTAGCTTTTTCATGGGAGAAAAGACATTGTGGCTTTGAGTGAATTTACACAAGAATATGTGGCTTTTTTTTACTATAAGGTGACTTATTGATATTTTATCATGATTTTTAAAATATTTAGCTGTGGTTTTTTGAACTGCTTTAACAGTCTTTTCAGTCTTCATAAATTTCATTGATCTGAGTTGATGCATAATTTGGTTTACAATTAATAGGAAAATCATTCCAGGTCCTATTTCTACGTCATGTTCTGTTATTTCAACATTATCATTGACAGTTTAAATGAAAGGTTGAGGTTGGTATTTCACACGTTTTAATTTGTTCATGGTATTTCAAATACAAAATGTAAACCAGGCTTCTCAATATAGAAATTTCTAAAATTATCTTTCTTAAACTCAAACTGAAATTAACTCTCTACTACCTTATATAAATTAATTAAAAATATAAAAGCCAAGATGATGGGTTGCATAAATAATCAGCCCCTTTGGTATTAATACCTGTAAATAATCAGTTTAATTGCCAGTTTTCTTCAGACAAGTCAGGGGATGGATACATGAACATTTCCAAGTCGCTGAATATGTCCTGGACTTTATTTACATCACTTATGAAGAAATACAAACAGTATGACACTCTATGGTAAATCTGTGTGGAGTAAACACCAACACGTTACATTGCTTCACTTGTGTTGGTTTTTACATGGAATGAATGAATCAACCAATCAGTATGAGCGTAGGCTTAGTTTACCCATAATCCCTTTGGGTAGTCTGTGCGTTAATGTTCAAATCTTCAGAATTAGTGCATTATTGTAAAATTAACATGTGTGTTACAGATCACTTTGTACATTTTAAGAGTTTACATTAATGTAGTTATTCTATCTGGAATTTTATTTTTCTAGCAAAACCATAATTCAAACCTGATTTCCATTTGAAAACCTCTGCCTCATCACGGAACCACTGTATCCTGTCATGGTAAATGACGCTTTCCTACAGCAGGGGGCAGAGCGCACAAAGACAGAAGCGCTGGCTCATTGGATGTTTGGGTTTGTGATCGCCCTTTGGCGGTGTTTAAACTCAAAATCAGGTTCTTAGTAACTGAGAGCGTATGGGAGGCAAAATTGAAAGTTATCAGTTATCTGTAGCTTCCGATAAGTTTTTAGGCAGTTTATCAGTTTAGCATTTAAAAAGATAACTTTTCAGTTAGCTGATTACCAGTTATTGAAGCTAACTTTTTGGTTAGCTGTGCCCACCACTGTATATGTGTGTGTGTGTGTGTGTCAGTGATGAAATTTTTTAAGAAATTCTCAGACATCTGGGTTTTTACTAACATGGTGAATGTTTCTGAGTTCTTTTTCATGTATGCCAGAATCCATTCATTCAGTTCCACTCCCAAACAGTTCGTGGCGGTAGTGGGCCGTGTTGGTTTGCAAGCTGCCAACAATCTCAAAAAAAGAAGTGTTATTTTGGGGGGGGGGGGGGGGGGGGGGGTTAGGATGTTTTTAAAATCATATCAAATGTCCTGCTTTAAAGTGATCTGAAATGGCACATTTATCAGTCAAATTTATGGAATCTTTGACCAGGAAATTGGCGGCTCATTACAAGACATGACACCAGAAGCAGATCTCACAACCTTCCAGATGTTTTTGGGGTCTTTTAAATGTTCAGACATTTTGGATTAAAAACATTCAGATTTAGCCTTCTTAATTAGGAAGGTGCTTTTGTTACAGAGTTGACGACCAACCAGAGTCAGTGAATCACAGATAGATTTTAGGGGGTTTGAGGCTGAAGACAACCAGTCAAGGTTTAGGTTCCCCACTAACACAAGATCACCAGGGTTTAGCCCTGAAATACAATTATTTAGTGAGCTTAGAGGAGGAGTGGGCAATTAATTTTTACAAGGGGCCACATAGGGAATCTGAATTATGTCCGAGGGCCACACCATCGATAACTTGGCTGTCTCCCATTACAAATTTTACAAAAAATTACCTATTTAATAGCTTTTATAAGTAATTTTTATTATTGTAATAATATGTAAATATTTAAATATACCTAAATAAACCTCTCTAATGATTTGCAACACACAAGCTTGACATTTTTAATATATGTAATAATAATCACAGACCTCATGAGGGCCGTACAGAGACATGCAAAGGGCCACAGTTTGCCCAGGTCTGGCTTAGAGCCTCACGGCGGGCTGAGGGGGCCTGGAACAGCCCGTGACTGTGAGGGACTGTCCCTGCTGGAGTTCAAGTTTCAATGCCAGAAGTTCAAATTGTTGGATATTTGAAACAGAGGAGAGGAGAGTCACATTAATCCTGTTCTTTACATAAATGGCTACACCTCCACCTTTCCTGGGACGATCACAATGAAAAACATTGTAGTTGTTGATGTCGGAATTCTAGACTGGTTACTCAGCCATGTCTCGGACAATATGAGGATATCGACTTCCGTTGTTTGTACCCAGATTTGTACGAGATCAATCTTAGGGAGCAGACTCCTGACATTGAAATGAAGGATGCCAAGACCTGACCTGGCTCTGAAATGATGAGGAGTGTCAATACTTTTCAGGGAGGGCGAGGGGCCTGTGTTAGGTAGTATGCTGTCAGACAATAAGAGAAGAAGAAGGATAAGATATTTCCTCTTTATGTTAGAAATTGAGTCACTTTTAACGTTGGAGACTTTCAGATCAGTGAGTGTGTTTTCTGTGTGTGTAAATTGTTCTGTCGAACTGATATACACATCAGGGGAAGAAGATTCTGTTGAATTAGTCGAATTAATCCCTGCAGGTAGCAGGACATCAGTTGGTGTGAAAGTGAATAATCAATAGCCGATATTGACCGAGTGCAAGTACCTGAGCTGGAGAAATCCAAAGATGGATGCTTCTGGATCCCACCAGAGGTACGATAATACTGACCTCCTCAGAACACATAAGTAAACAGTTGATAATACAAAGATTAAATTCATTGTTACTGTTGCTAGAAGCAGAATATAAATGAAGCGGGGGGGGGGGGGGTAATTAATTAAACAACATGAAGACATTACTGTTACTGTTGTTACTGTCACTGGCTGCAGAATATAAATCGAGCGGGGGAGGGGGGGAATTAATGAATTAATTACACACAGTGGTGGGCACAGTTCTGCTAACCACTAATTATCAAAGCGAATGTTTTCATTATCGGATTAGCTTTTCAAATAACTTTGAAAATCATTGGCTGACGAATTAGCTTCTGATAAATTTAGGTCTGATACGTTTTAGACCGCAAACATATTTTTGCGGGTATAGTGGATAAAGCTTAACAGTTAAAAACATTTGTGAAGTCTGAAATCAAAGATTTTAGTGCTGCCTGCTAAATGTTTTGTAGCAGACGGACAGCTGTAACCTCTGCAGACAGAGGAGAGCTGGTTACAGACGACAAAGCAAAAGAGAGAAAAAAGATAATTTCTCTTTACACCATACTGACTTGCCGGCATATCACCCAAGTCATCTACAGGCATACGGTTTTAACTTATGGTTAAAATTGTAACCAAACTAATTCTGGACAAGTTACTAAAGAAATATGGCTGTGCGCATAGACGCAGCAGCCCTGAGCTCTTTCATATTTTTTGTGCATTCTTTTCTACTTCGATCTGGCCGAGTCTCTACGGTACAGTCATGCCGAGCTACTTGCAGTCAGCACCGGGGTCATTTGCCTTTCATTCACGGACAATGTAATACCTCCGGAGATCATCAGACTCTGATGTGAGACGGGGAAGGTGCTACACGCAGCGGCGACCAAGAGGCAAGCAGAGAAGTGTGCAGGCCAGATTAAAGGTTAACCCATTTAGGCCCCCTCTGCCTTACATCCTTCTCTCAAACGCCCGCTCAGTCCGTAAGAAGATGGACGAAATCAGGCTACGACTGGCAGCCCAGAGGGATAAAACCAACTGCTGCTGCAGGGTATTCACGGAAATCTGGCTGGATTCCAACACTCCAGATGTGGCTATCGAGCAGCAACAATTATTCCTGTACTTGAAATGGCCAACATCACCTGCCTGAATGATTCCCGGCCTGTGGCTCCCACTTCCATCCTCACCAAGTGCCTTGAGTGACTGATACTGAAAAGCATGGACCAGCACCAATTAGTATTAGATCAACAGAGGACGCTGTTGGTACTGTGCTTCACACTCTATTGGAACATCAGGAACACGAAAACACCTACGTGAGAGTGCTTTTTATTGATTTTAGCTCGGAGGTCAACACCATTCTGCCAAGCACAATCCTGTTGAAACTGAGAAACCTTGGAATAAACAACACACTGTGCAGTTGGATACTGGACTTTCTAACTAACTGCCCAGTGCTCCCCAGGGCTGTGTACTAAGTCCACTCCTGTACACACTTGACACACATGACTGCTCTCCCGCACTTCTCAAGCGCGACAACTCTGAAAAGTAATGTGAATCCACCCTATACTGTTTCCAAATCTGATAGTAACCGATTCTCACAAAATAGCCGTATCGGCATCTGATTACGATACTGAGTATCAGCTCAAGACATCTCTTCTAATAAAGTTTTCTGCTTAAAACTGCACTCCAGTCATCATCTATCTCAACGACAGATATCTAAAGCTTTTGTACAACAATCATTTCCACATAAATTCAGCATTCAAGCAAGCAGCATTGGAGCTGCATCATCACGCTTCTTTCCGTGTCCATCTTTTGTTTACGGACAGTAAGGCGGTAAATGAGAACTTCTGAAACATTTTGGAAACCTGTTAGAGAGAGAGAAACCTGTTGGATTGGAGACGATCAGACAGTTCAGAGACTGCGGATTAATGGGTGTGGTGCAGGCGCACGGCCCGGCAGGTGCTGCGCGCACACCGCTAAAGCCTTTTAAATGTTTGCTGAAGAGCTGGTCCACAGTTCTCTACTTGACCACATTATTTTGTATATTGACGAAATATCAATATACTCAAAGGAACGACGATAATGACCGCTGCCTTGTTGTCTCCCAGAGCCAACATCTTATATATTCCAAGCTCCTTCACAACGGGTATGCTAAAGTGTCTCCAATTACGCACGAGGAGAAGCGTATAAATACACCGAAATTGACAATATTTCAATTGGTTTTTGTATTGCTACTTGCCGGCGACATAGAACGGAACCCTGGACCACAGTTACTGGGTCTGAATACATCAGAATTGGTACGGGACTGTACCTTGAATACTGCCCAGAACGTCAATAGCACCATTAGCCTAGCCCACTCACCGTTGCTGTCTTGGTCTTCTTTGGCGGCGTGCAGCTTTCCCAGTGGTTCCGTGGAGGTTGCTGCATCTTTGCCCGGTTCCTGTGAAGCCTTGGACGCGAGTGGCTTTGGCCTGAGGACGGATCATCCCCTGGTCTTGTCTGCTGACCCTTGGAACTGTCGCGGGCGCACCGGCATCTTTGTGGGCACTTCTGACATCAACTGCCCCGGTGTTAGTGGTAGCACGGCTTCGGCTAAGCTACTGTCTGCTACCGGTGATGCCTCCATGGACATTTTTAACATCAAATGTTCCAATGTTGATAGTAACACGGCACTGCCTAAGCTGCAATTCGCTACCAGTGTTATATCTGGTGAGACGACCGCAGTGTGCATCGGTCCGGAGACTCCATTAATTGAGGGGCGAGTGGTTACAGGCGATTCCTGCAGCAGCGAGTATATAACTATACAAAATGTGACCCAACGCAAGCAATCCAACACATTGAAACAAAAGCACAGGTACTTTCAAACTGTTAATCATGCTAAGGTGATTTGGGATCGCAAATGTAAGCGGAAAGGAATTCTTGGAGGTCACTTAAACATACGGAGCCTTGTTCCTAAGCAGGAGCAAATTGAACACTTATTGACAGACTCAAATTTGGATTTCCTGGCTCTGAGTGAAACGTGGCTAAATCCCAATATCCCTACGCAAATGATCAACATTCCGGGTTACGTTACTTTTCGTAAAGATAGACAAACAGGAAAGGGAGGAGGTGTTTTGACATATGTTAGGGAAACACTTCATTGTATTGAAATTAATGTAGATTCTTACAATATGGAATGTTTAGTTTTAAAGATTGTTTTATCACCAACAATGAGTTTTAATATTGTGATTTTATATAATCCTCCATCTTTTAACGTGTCCTTTTTTTCAAAATTAGATGAAATTTTTAAACAATTAAAACGTGATAGTGAAATAATTGTGCTTGGGGATTTTAACATTAATTGGTTGGACAAGCAAGGTAAACAAAAATTAAAGGCAGTAACTTCAAAATATAAATTAAAGCAATTAACGGTAGGTCCAACAAGACTAACAAAGACAAGCAAAACTCAAATAGACCTTATGTTTACAAATAAACCAGAACGTGTAATAAAAACGTATAATCTTATCACAGGATTATCTGACCATAATTTGATGCTAATTGCTAGAAAGTTAACAAAAAAGCATCTGCATTATTTTGCACAAATGCCAGTTTTCAAAAAACCCCAAAAGGAATTAGAAAAAGTGATATGTCTCATCTTGATAATGACATGAATAGCATTAACTGGGACTCCGTCCTTTAAACGCAAGATCCAAAGAATTGTTGTGATATGTTTACAGATACATTATCACAAGTGATTCAGAAGTACACAAAGCCCCTTAAAATGAGGAAAGGACGCCAGTCATTACCGTGGTTAACTAGTAAATTGTGTCGGTTGATGAAACAGAGATACTGCTCGTAAAAAGGAAATTTCAACAGAACGATATACTGACAATGCTATTTATAAAAGCCTCAGAAATAAAGTGGTTAGTGAGATAAGAAAAGCTAAAACTGTTTATTTTATGCGCTTGATGGAAACGTCCAGGGGTAACAGCACTTGCCTATGGAAGCAAATACATACACTGACAAAGAATGACTCCAAACAAAAAAATAGATCTTTAATACAACTAAATATAGATGGGAATTTGATTACTGACCAAATGAAGATTGCTATCTCACTTAATACCTATTTTGTGACCTCAGTGGAACAATTAGCAGAAACTTGTAAACTTATAGAGCTCCCTGAGATATCCACGGGCCCATCAGAAACTGCATTTTCAATATTACAAATTAACGAGGATTGTGTTAACAAAATAGTAATTAATCTCAAACCATCTAAAGCAAAAGACATAATTGGATTAGATTCTGATTTTGTCAGAAAGCATAATAATCTCTAGTTGGCCCTCTAACACATTTGATTAACCTATCCATTTCTAGGGCGAATGTTCCACAAAAATTAAAACAAGGTCTCATTAGTCCAATTTTAAAGCTGGAGACCCAAACAAAATATGTAACTATAGACCAATTTCAGTCCTTCCAATTCTGTCAAAGGTGCTTGAAAAAACAGTGGCGAACCAACTTATTGATTATCTGGAAAGTAGTAATATTTTACATCCAAAACAATTTGGATTTAGGCCTAGATACTCAACAGAAATTGCTACATGCTACCTAACAGACGTGATTAAAAAAAATCTGGATCAGGGAAATGTGGTTGGAGCAGTGTTTTTAGACCTCCGTAAGGCTTTTGACACTGTAAAACCACCATGTTCTCCTGCACAAATTAAAGCAGTTAAATTTTTCTCAACAGTCTCTCAGCTGGTTTACATCTTATTTGGAGTCAAGAACACAGCAAGTAAAAATCAATGGCTCTATATCGCCATCTCAGGAGTATAAAATGGGGATACCACAAGGTTCCATCTTGGGCCCTATTTTATTTTGTCTCTATATTAATGACCTTCCGACCATTTGCACTGAGGCTGAATGCCAGCTGTATGCTGATGACACAGTAATCTATGTCTCAGCAAAAACTCCAGAGAAGGCTGCAGAGCTTCTTAATAAACAAATGACCCGGGTCTCTCAGTGGCTGGAGGATAATTTCTTGTTTCTAAATTGTTCTAAAACGGTGTCTGTGTTTTTCAATAAGGCAAAAGCCCAAAGAAAACTTTAGGATAAAGGAAATTCAAAGAGTAAATGAATTTAAATATTTTAAATATCTTAAATTTGAGAGTCACATAAAGAAAACGACTAAGACAATTAGGACTAACTTGAATTGTTTTCGTCTCATAAGATCTTGCTTGTCAATTCGTGCAGCCACATTATTTTTTCATGCAATGATCTTGTCTCATTTTTTTATATTGCATCACTGTTTGGGGCCAGGCGAACGAATCCTCTCTAAAAGGTTTGAATTCTCTTTACAAACAAGCCTTAAAACTGCTTGACCAAAAGCCAATTAGGTGGCACTATTGTAAAATCATAGAAAAGTATAAACTCTTAAGCTTTGAAAATCTTTTGAAGTGTTCGTTTTTGAATTTAGTTTTTAAATGTATTAATGGTCTTGTTCCTGATATTGTAAAAGGAATGATTCAAAAATGTCAAACTCGCGGTATCATTACAAGAGGAGCTGTGAGTGGAGACTGTAGACCAGTCCGATGTAAAACAACTTTTGGACAGAATGCGTTTGCAGTTAAAGGTCCACAGATCTGGAACACCATACCTGCCGAACTGAAATTTCTTATAGACCTGAATGATTTTAAGCATAAAATAAGACAATGGCTTAACTTAAATCAAATCTGTAGACATTAGCCATATTTTATAGTGTTTTATTGTATTGTGATATTGCTACTATCATGTGTTGTTTATGATTGTGTAAGTGTCCTTTTTATGTTCTAGGGACCAGGTTTGCGAATTAGCTATTAGCTATATGACCTATGAACATGGCATCGGTTATTGTAGCAATGCTTTTTGTTCTGTCCCTATCAAATAAACAGAGAAAGAACTAATGTCAAAAGTAAGAGTTGTTACTGTGTCACTGTGCTCTTGCTAAGATTATATAAGATTAAGTTTCCATTTCCCAGGAATGGTATGTGCTCCGCTATCACATCTTCTTGTAAAGGCCCCCTGACACGAGCATGACTTTAGACTCACGCACCAGCACGGCCGTCGTCGTGACAACCCCACCCACTTTGTTCCCAGCTGGACGCCATTCTTTCTTCCACCGCCTGCCATTGCTCTGCGCTGGATGCTGCGCATATAAAATAATTATTTTGTGGTGAATTAATCATTTCTTTCTGCAAATTGGCCACTGAAAACTGCTCGAATTGCTTCCTGAATCACAGAGGAGGCTGCAGCCGGAGCCATTCACGCGCGCGCTGAAATACCTGGAGAAAGCATTGGGAGACGTCTAAAAAGGTAATTATTTGCCATGTTTACATTGTCATAGCTTGATAAAACGTTTGTGTGTTCTTTCCTTCTTCTGTGCAGCTGTTAAAGTATGTTCATAACAGATTTATCTTCTTGTTATAATCGTTCAGATGAGCTGCGCTCTGATGCGAGCCACCGACGTCACCACTCACTCTGTTCACTTCTTCTTTACTCGACTTGACGAGCTGCACGTCATATTGCTGATTAGATCGCGTCATGTAACACGACATTGGTGTGTGAAAGATTTTTTGGAACATTTCAAAATTCACTGTGCGCAATAGCACGCACCGGTGCCCCTCTCACGTTCAGTCTGAACCCATTAAACACGAGTTTACTCTCCAGCACGGCACAGGTCGTGCTAGTGTGTGACTCAAAGTCATGCTCATGTTAGGGGGCCTTAACTATCAGCCAGTCTCCATTTCTCTTATCTGCATTAGAAGACACAACAACAGGATGCCATTGCGGTGAGTCAACAGGGTGGATACTGAAAAATAGGCCGAACAATCAACCGTAGCGTCCTGTTTTTGTGTGTTCCAGTGTGCCACTGTGTGTTTGTGTTTTTTTTCTGAACCAGTTCCCGCGTGAGCTACGTTCACTAAGATTTGAGATCTGTTCTGACTTTGCACGGGACTAAAATAAGTGGTCTTTTCTGTATTTAAAGCATTGCTTCAGAGCCCTTTGTTCAGGATGGATTCAACAGAGTCGGATCATTTACACCAGTTAGTATTTTTACATTGAAAAGACATTCAAAGGTGAAAGATAAAAGTTGATAAACAGGTGTATGTTTCCTGCCCGTACTCTTCACTTATGTCTAGTTGATATTTTCTCCTGCTCGACCGATGTCTAGTTAACATACTTGTCGTTATTGATTAAAATTGGTCGACAAGACCTACGATTTATATTTTTTTTATTTGCACCTTAAAATAACGAGCCGCTGCTCGGAGATTATAATGACTGTGCCACTTACAGTCACTCCCACACACAGAATTGTGCGCGCACACACACACACACACACACACACACCAAGGGTCAATTTAAAGCTTTCAGTTCACCTAACATGCAGGTGTTCGGATGTGGGAGGAAGCTGCAGCACCCGGAGAGAACCCACACAAACACGGGGAGAACATGCAAACTCCACACAGAAAGGCCACAGGTGGGAATCGATCTCATGACCTTGCTGTGAGGCAACAGTGTTAACCACTAATCCACTGTGCTGCCCTAAGTAATAATAATACATTTGTAAAGAATTTTAAATAAAGGAAAAAACTCAAAGTGCTGAACATAGTGCAGACGAACGTGAAACAAAGATCCCCATATCCCAAAATAAAAACAAAAACAGAAAAGAATTAAATACAACGAGAAAAAAATAATGACAAGAAGATGACAAACCTTCAAACTAATTACAGAAAATATGTTTTATATTAGTCTTGGAGTGTTTCTGTGTAGGCTCTCAGTTGTCCAGGTGGTTTCCATAGTAGAGAAGCTTGAATCTTCGACTGGACTGGGTTGATGGCGCGAGGACGTTTCGCTTCAAATCGCAGAAGCTTCCTCAGCTAAAATTCTTGCTGTGGTAGTCTGACTTCTGTCTTAACTCTTGTAGAGAAGAATAAACAGAAGCCACAAAAGCTGGAGTTTTAAACCTAACCAGACCCTCCTACTGAGAGGCAGACTGCTACAGGCTAGTGACTAAACAATGGCTCTAATTAGCACCTATTGTGCTCTAGTTAGCACTCTCCTAATGACAGGGCAGCTGTCCCTCTCCTGATGGCTCCCTTGACAACTCTCCTGATGACATGAATGACTCATTACCATGAACAAAAGACTGAAACTGCTTTGACGTGAGTACCCCATTGTAAACAGAGGACAATGCGTGTCTCAGACCCCCTCCCCGGTTAAAGCTGGGTTTCAACTGTTTCACATAGAATGCCTCCTTGACCCCTCTCTCAAAACATTTCTTCTCTCTGGCTAAGATTTTAACTTCCTTGTCCTCAAATGTGTGGTTAGTGTCTTTAAGGTGGAGATGAACTGCAGACTGAGGTCCACTGGCGCCCTCTCTGTGGTGCTGGTATAGCCTTTTGTGTAAAGGTTGCTTAGTCTCACCTATGTAGTGTTCCTTACAGTTTTCCTGACATCTGATAGAATACACTACATTGCTCTGTTTGTAACTAGGGATCCTGTCCTTAGGGTGAACTAATTTCTGTCTCAAGGTGTTAACCGGTTTAAAGTAAACTGGGATTTTGTGCTGTCTGAAGATCCTCTGTAGCTTTTCCCCTACTCCTGCTAAATAAGGGAGAGACACTCCTCTTCATCTTGTCTCCGTCTCCTGTCTATCTGGTCTCTGTTCTCTGGGACTTCTGCACTTTGTCCAGGGACCATCGTGGGTAACCACATACTGTGAGGGCTTTCTGTACAAGTTGTTGTTCTTTAGCCCTTCCCTCTGCAGTTGTGGGCACCTGTAGGGCTCTGTGTTGAAGAGTCCTGATCACCCCGAGCTTGTGTTCAAGGAAGTGGTTTGAGCCAAAGAGCAGTATTGGTCAGTGTTAGTTGTTTTTCTGTAAATCCTGTCTGGAGCTGCCTGTTCTCTCCAATCGTAACATCACAGTCCAAGAAGGCTAAATGGTTGTTTATGGCATCCTCACGTGTGAACTTGATATTGGAGTCCACCGAGTTGATGTGTTCTGTAAAGTCCTCAACTTCCTGTTGCTTGATTTTAACCCATGTGTCAAAGTGGACAAAGTGCAGAAGTCCCAGAGAACAAAGAGACCAGATAGACAGGAGACGGAGACAAGAAGAAGAGGAATGTCTCTCCCTTATTTAGAAGGAGTAGGGGAAAAACTACAGAGGATCTTCAGACAGCACAAAATCCCAGTTTACTTTAAATCAGTTAACACCTTGAGACAGAAATTAGTTCACCCTAAGGACAGGATCCCTAGTAACAAACAGAGCAATGTAGTGTATTCTATCAGATGTCAGGAAAACTGTAAGGAACACTAAATAGGTGAGACTAAGCAACCTTTACACAAAAGGCTATACCAGCACCGCAGAGAGGGCGCCAGTGGACCTCAGTCTGCAGTTCATCTCCACCTTAAAGACACTAACCACACGTTTGAGGACAAGGAAGTTAAAATCTTAGCCAGAGAGAAGAAATGGTTTGAGAGAGGGGTCATGGAGGCATTCTATGTGAAACAGTTGAAACCCAGCCTTAATCGGGGAGGGGGTCTGAGACACGCTTTGTCCCCTGTTTACAATGGGGTACTCAGGTCAAAGCAGTTTCAGTCTTTTGTTCATGGTAATGAGTCATTCACGTCATCAGGAGAGTCATCAAGGGAGCCATCAGGAGAGGATTCCGTCCCATCATTAGGAGGGACAGCTGCCCTGTCATTAGGAGGGTGCTACCTAGAGCACAATAGGTCCAGTCGAAGATTCAAGCTTCTCTACAATAGTCTTGGAGTCATATTTCAAATGCCAACAGGCAGCCTGTTCCACAAGATACGACCACAGCAAAAAAAAAAAAAAAAAAAAGGCTCTGAAGCCTGCTGACTTCTTTTAAACCCTTGAGACACAGAGCAAGTCTGCATCCAAGGACCACAGGGCACAAGGAGGCACATAAAGCTGAACAAGTTCAGATAGTTGAGTTCATGACCATTTAGAGCCTGAAATGTCTAACAAAATCTTAAAATCTAGTCCTTGAGTACGTGAAGGGAAGCCAGAATGTCTGTGATCAAACCTCCTGGTTTTCATCAAAACTTGAACAACCGTAATTCTGTACCATCTGTAGATATCCTACACTATTTTATATCAATCCAGAAAATAAAACACTGCAATAGTCAGTTGTGGAAGACAAGGACGTGAATTACAATTTCTGAAAATTAAAACAAATGCTGATGTACATTTCTACTTTATCAGTTCCATCAGTGCAATAACTTACTGTCATCAGGTCAAACTCACCACGGATACTTTATTTTAGTGAGTGTTGTTCAAACATTTATTGTTAATTTGTTTCTTTGCAGACATGCAGCCGTTGTTGGTGATTAAAGAAGAAACTCTCCCTGAACACCAGGAATGTAATCTGAGTGTTGACCAGGAGGACATTAAAGAAGAAGAGAAGCTGTGGATAAGTCAGCAGGGAGAGCAGCTTCAGCAGCTGGAGGAGGCAGATCTCACCAAGTTTGGTTTCACTGCCGTCCCTGTGAAGAGTGAAAATGATGATGAAAAACCAGAGTCATCACAGCTTCATCAAAGGCGAAGTGATGAGAGCACAGAGGCTGAGCCTGTAGCCAGCAGCTCATCTGTACACAGAACACTGACAGCAGAAGCTGATGGAGAGGACGATGGAGGACCACAACCAGCCAGCAACTCAGGTCCAAACAGTCATTTACAACCAGATACCAGTGGCAGGAGTTCAGACAGTTCTGGAACTGAGACTGATGACAGTGATGACTGGAAACAGACCAGAGAACTTCAGTCAAGTTTTAACTGTCATACCAATATTGTTCCTTCAGGCAACATTGGTGAAAAACAATTTAAAGGCTCTAAATATGGAAAAGCATCTGGTCACATGAACAACTCAGAGCAACAAAAGGGGAGGAAAGCAAGAAGAAAACCATTTAGCTGTTCTGATCAGAGTAAAAGACAGAAACAGAAGAGCACTCTGAACAAACACATTAGAATTCATACAGGACAAAAAACATTTGACTGTTCTGAGTGTGGTAAAAGATTTGGACGAAAGGGCGACCTGAAAACACACATGATAATTCATACAGGACAAAAAGCATTTGTCTGTTCTGAGTGTGGTCAAAGATTTGGACAAAAGGGCAACCTGAAAACACACATGATAATTCATACAGGGCAAAAAGCATTTGTCTGTTCTGAGTGTGGTCAACGGTTTCGACAAAAGGGCACCCTGAAAACACACATGATAGTTCATACAGGGCAAAAAACATTTGTCTGTTCTGAGTGTGGTCAAAGATTTGGACGAAAGGGCGACTTGAAAACACACATGATAATTCATACAGGGCGAAAAGCATTTGTCTGTTCTGAGTGTGGTCAAAGATTTGGACTAAAGAGCCACCTGAAAACACACATGATAATTCATACAGGACAAAAAGCATTTGTCTGTTCTGCGTGCGGTAAAAGATTTGGAGAAAAGGGCAACCTGAACAGACACATGATGATTCATACAGGGCAAAAAGCATTTGTCTGTTCTGAGTGTGGTCAAAGGTTTGGACAAAAAGGCCACCTGAAAACACACATGATAATTCATACAGGACAAAAAGCATTTGTCTGTTCTGAGTGTGGACAAAGGTTTGGACGAAAGGGCACCCTGAGCAGACACATGATAATTCATACCAGACACACCATTTAGCTGTTCTGATCAGAGTAAAAGACAGAAACAGAAGGGCACTCTGAACAAACACATGATATTTCAGTCATTCACCAGCTTATCTACAAAACAATATACAGGTGCACACAGACCCAGAACAGCAGGAATTAGAAGAGGAATTGGCAAATAAGATTGAAGAAACAAGAAAAATGGACATGAAAGAGTGTCCAAAACTGACTAAATTAAAGGAGAATAAAAAGAGTCAAAACTATCCTGCAAAAAGTTAACCTGGGACTAACTAAACTGGTCCCAGAAGGAACCACATTGACAGATTTAAACTGTGTAAATTATGGAGCAGCATGGTACATACAAAGTAAATTAGCCCCACAAGATTTGGAGAGAAAAGGAACCAGAATTAAGAAAAAGAATACCGTGCCACAATGGAAAAAGAAATTACAACAAAAAAACAGCTGTTTAAGAGCAGAGATCTCCCAAATGGCCACTTTTTTGGGAGGTTAAAACCATAAAAGGAATCTCCTTAAAAAAGTAAATTGCATTAAGAGAAAATACAATGTTGGAGATAAACAGCTTGGAGGGAGGCTGAACATCAAGCCTTAGTGAGAGATTTTGCGTCACAGATTAGGAACAAAGACAAGAAAATACAAGCAAAACAGATAAACAAACAATTTGCAAAAAAACCCAGACTAGTGTACAGGAAGTTGGCAAATGACACAATAGAAGTACAACAACCACCTGAGTTAGAAGAAATTGAAAAATTCTGGAGACCACTCTTTGAAGACCCAAAACAACACCAAGAGGCTGAGTGGATTGAAAAAATAAAACAGAAAAACAAAGACAAACAGCAAATGCCAGCAATTGTAATCAATGAAGAGGAGATCAGAAATAAAATGAGTGAATACAGTAACTTCAAGGCACCTGGCATCGACAAATTCCCAAATTTTTGGCTGAACAGACTGACAGCATTACACCACCATTTTGCTGTGGCTTTCACAAAAATATTGAACGGAGAAGAGGACACACCAGACTGGATAACGACAGGGAACACAAGCCTACTACCAAAGACCAAGGAAACACAGCTTCCCAACAAGTACAGACCCATCTGCTGCCTAACAACAACATACAAATGACTGACAGGAATCATAACTGATGCCATTTATGAACATCTGAACACTGGTGGCTACCTGGAAAATAAACAGAAAGGTTGTTCCAGAAGAAGATTAGGAGCTAAAGACCAGTTACTGACAGACAAAGTTATCCTGGAGGACTGCAAAAAAGGAGGAGGAACCTCAGCATGGCTTGGATTGATTACAAAAAGGCATTTGACAGCGTACCACACTCCTGGATCATGAGATGCTTAGAACTCTACAACATCAATGAGGAAATAAGATCTTTCCTGAGAGCACAAATGAACAAGTGGAACACCACCATCACCCTCAATCACACAGAGGGACAAATAACAATCCCAGACGTACGAGTTCAGAGAGGAATATTTCAGGGAGACAGACTCTCACCACTTTTATTCTGTTTAATCATAAACCCACTCAGCAAGATCCTGAAGGAGCAAGACATCAGGTATGACTTAAGTAGAGACAGAGGAAGGAAAAATCAGAAACTTGTGAACTATCTGCTGTTCATGGACGATTTGAAAATCTATGCCAACACAAAAAGGGACTCAGTCAACTCGTAGAAACTGTCCATAAGTTCTCCAAAGACATTGGTATGGAATTTGGACTGGATAAATGCTCAAAATGCACAATCAAAAAAAAGTAAAAAGACAAAAACAGAAAACATACAGTTGGATGAAGGGAACGACATTGAAGATACATTGGGATACTTTCTGTTTTTGGCATGACATCTTTGTGCGCGCAGTTAATATCTACGCGTGTGAAATAATATAATACACCTGAAAGCTTTTTTTTTTTTTTTTTTTTTTTAAACATGAGAGTGGTTTTGGCACCGATCTGATGCCATATCTGTTTCTCTGAGTGCAATAATGTCTAAATGTTGGAATTGTATTTTTTAGGGTGAAAACTGAAATTTGCCCAAATTTTTTCCTTCATTTCTTGATGGATTTTGATGATTGTTTTTGTTTGTTTCATCTAAACACTGATTTACAATCCTTCCTCACACAATATTGAACTTTTGAATTGTTTTGGAAATTGTAGAAATTTTTTATGTTGAAAATAGTGAAATTCACCAAAACACTTTTTTTCTCTTTCAGTTTCTGATATATTTTAATTCTGTTGGTTTTGTTTGATTCTTCTAAACACTGTTCATAATTCATCCTTGTGGATATATGAAATAATAAATTTTAGTAAAAAATGGATTTCATTAAGGTAAAATTAATGCAAAAGATTTCATTTGAATTCATATTAGGTTGATTAATTTAAACACTGTTCTCAATTCTTCTTCACAAAATTATGATTTTTGTTGAAAACAAATATTGTGTGTTGGGAAAACAATAAAATTCACCAAACTGCTTCTTTTTGGTTTTGTTTGAAGTTCTGTTCTTCCCTGTTGAATTTTGAATGTCAACGTTTTGTCATGAAAAACCATGAAATTAACCCGCATTTGTACAAGTTCCCAAATTGGAGTGTCTTAAAGGGGAACAACATTTTTCCTGAATTAGCGGCGTTTCTGATTCTGTCATGAAGACAATTTGGCAGCAGAAATGCTGGAAGATCAACATGACAGAAGAGACGGACATGAACTGAGGACAACAGGGTGTCCAGATTTACAACGCTGCTGTTCAGCTGCTCTGATCAGGTTTCTGACAGCTTCAGTCAGATGGATGTTGGAGGTAAGAGGGCGGAGCTTATCAAGGCTGGAGGTCAACCAGGACAAAGTGCTGTGAGGAGACGTCACAGCTGAGAGAAGTGAGCAGGTGATGGACTGAAGGTCGTGTCCAAAGTGATTGTTTCAAGAAGATTTTGTAGATTTTCCTGCAGAGAAACTGAATTAAAGGAAACAGTCTGAAAAACAGAGCGACCGCTGTGTCGTCGGTAAAACAACTGAGTCATCATGAGGTCAAGTTGTTTGTCGTCTTTGTGAGACAGTCGGCAGCAAAATCAGGGATGAGATCAAAGTGTGCGCTTAAAGAGTCCAGAGACGCCACTCGAGTGACCTTCAGTCCTCATCTCAGTCTCAGTTCAGACTGATGAAAATCTGATCTGGTTTGAATCAGAGCCAAACTCAGCCACGTGTGAATGTTACTGAACTCCAAAATCAAACACTTTGTGTTCACTCAGAGTCACACAGTCTGAGTTTGACTAATTCAGTCTGACAGCAGCTGGAAAGAAACTTCTGGACTCCAGAAAAACATCTGGATTCAGAAGATAAATTCCACTGATCCTAAAACCTGTCTGGATCAGGGATGAGAATTTTCCACGGATCCGCGGTTTTCAGAGTTTTTCTGGGTTTCTGGGCCATTTCTGAGATCAGTGTAAATCCATAGAGAAAATGTTTGGATGTTGGTGCAGTGCAGGTCATCGGTACCAGTTAAATGTTTCCTCATATGTCTGTGAACCAGAATAGCGCTGCTGACACTCCAAACTAAAACACTCAATGTCACTGGTTATTTTTCTGCAACAGCAAACTTTCATCCAATCAGAATCTCTGTGATATCTCGTCACTGAAAGAACCTGGATGCGGACATTTTGAGTTTCTGCAAGTTTGGTTTGTCGAGTTGCATCTGTAACAGTGGTGGGCACAGCTCCGATAAGCGATAATTATCAAAGATAATGTTTACATTATCCCATTAGCTTTTAAGATAACTTTAAAAATGGACTAATTATCTTGCGAAAATTTTTTGTCTGATAACGTGGTAAATAAAGCTGAACAGCTACAAATATTTACAGTAGTGTTCAGAATAATAGTAGTGCTATGTGACTAAAAAGATTAATCCAGGTTTTGAGTATATTTCTTATTGTTACATGGGAAACAAGGTACCAGTAGATTCAGTAGATTCTCACAAATCCAACAAGACCAAGCATTCATGATATGCACACTCTTAAGGCTATGAAATTGGGCTATTAGTTAAAAAAAAAAAAGTAGAAAAGGGGGTGTTCACAATAATAGTAGTGTGGCATTCAGTCAGTGAGTTCATCAATTTTGTGGAACAAACAGGTGTGAATCAGGTGTCCCCTATTTAAGGATGAAGTCAGCACCTGTTGAACATGCTTTTGTCTTTGAAAGCCTGAGGAAAATGGGACGTTCAAGACATTGTTCAGAAGAACAGCGTAGTTTGATTAAAAAGTTGATTGGAGAGGGGAAAACTTATACACAGGTGCAAAAAATTATAGGCTGTTCATCTACAATGATCTCCAATGCTTTAAAATGGACAAAAAAAAAAAAACAGACACGTGGAAGAAAACAGAAAACAACCATCAAAATGGATAGAAGAATAACCAGAATGGCAAAGGCTCACCCACTGATCAGCTCCAGGATGATCAAAGACAGTCTGGAGTTACCTGTAAGTGCTGTGACATTTAGAAGATGCCTGTGTGAAGCTAATTTATTTGCAAGAATCCCCCGCAAAGTCCCTCTGTTAAATAAAAGACGTGCAGAAGAGGTTACAATTTGACAAAGAACACATCAATTGGCCTAAAGAGAAATGGAGGAATATTTTGTGGACTGATGAGAGTAAAATTGTTCTTTTTGTGTCCAAGGGCCGCAGACAGTTTGTGAGACGACCCCCAAACTCTGAATTCAAGCCACAGTTCACAGTGAAGACAGTGAAGCATGGTGGTGCAAGCATCATGATATGGGCATGTTTCTCCTACTATGGTGTTGGGCCTATATATCGCATACCAGGTATCATGGATCAGTTTGGATATGTCGAAATACTTGAAGAGGTCATGTTGCCTTATGCTGAAGAGGACATGCCCTTGAAATGGGTGTTTCAACAGGACGATGACCCCAAGCACACTAGTAAACCAGCAAAATCTTGGTTCCAAACCAACAAAATTAATGCCTTGCAGATGTGAAGAAATCATGAAAAACTGTGGTTATACAACTAAATACTACTTTAGTGATTCACAGGATTGCTAAAAAATCAGTTTCAACAATAGTTTTGAGTTTGTAGCGTCAACAACAGATGCTAATATTATTGTGAACACCCTCTTTTCTACTTTTTTTTTTTTTTTTACTAATAGCCCAATTTCATAGCTTTAAGAGTGTGGATATCATAAATGCTTGGTCTTGTTGGATTTGTGAGAATCTACTGAATCTACTGGTACCTTGTTTCCCATGTAACAATAAGAAATATACTCAAAACCTGGATTAATCTTTTTAGTCACACAGCACTACTATTATTCTGAACACTACTGTATAAAACTTAAAATCAGTTGAGCACCTACCTGTTAAATGTTTAGTAGCTGATGTGTAGTTCTTTTCTATACAAAACAGAGAAGTGCTGCTTTAAGAAGAAACCGCTCTATCCTCTGCAGGCAAAGGAGAACTGGTGCACTTGTGTTTGAATCCTCAAATTTCTCTTTTATGGCAATATTTTTCAAAAAGGATAACAGCCAAATGGTTTCTTTTTCTGTATTGAAAATATTCTGAACTTTTTCATGAGCACAGCAGCAACATGGTTTTTCTCCAAAAAAATGTGTGTGTGTGTGTGTGTTTGCATGTGCGCTTGTGTTTGAATCCTCAAATTTCTTTTTCATGGCAGTATTTTTCAACGAGTATAACAGCCAAATGGTTTCTTTTTCTGTTTTGAAAATTGTCTGAACTTTTTTCAGGAGCAGAGCAGAAAACGTGATTTCTCGTGTGTGTGTGTGTGTGTGTGTGTGTGTGTGTGTGTGTGTGTGTGTGTGTGTGTGTGTGTGTGTGTGTGTGTGTGTGTGTGTGTGTGTGTGTGTGTGTGTGTTTGCATCTCCACATTTCTGTTTCATTTCAATGTTTTGCAAAATAAAAACAGCCAGATTGTTTCTTTCTCTGTCTTGAAAATTGTTTGACATTTTTCAGGAGCAGAGCATAAACATGGTTTCTCAGTACACCCACAGTGTGTGTGTGTGTGTGTGTGTGTGTGTGTGTGTGTGTGTGTGTGTGTGTGTGTGTGTGTGTGTGTGTGTGTGTGTGTGTGTTTGCATGTGCACTTGTGTTTGAATCCTCAAATTTCTTTTTCATGGCAAATTTTTTCAACGAGTATAACAGCCAAATGGTTTCTTTTTCTGTTTTGAAAATAGTCTGAACTTTTTTCAGGAGCAGAGCAGAAAATGTGATTTCTCAACACACTGTCTGTGTGTGTGTGTGTATGTGTGCATTTGCAATTTTGTTTCAATCCTCCAATTTCTTTTTCATGGTAATATTTTTCAAACATGATAACAGCCAAATGGTTTCTTTTTCTGTTTTGAAAATTGTTTGAACTATTTTCAGGAGAACAGAAACTTGGATTCTCAACAAAAAGTGTGTGTGTGTGTGTGTGTGTGTGTGTGTGTGTGTGTGTGTGTGTGTGTGTGTGTGTGTGTGTGTGTGTGTGTGTGTGTGTGTGTGTGTGTGTGTGTGTGTGTGTGTGTGTGTGTGTGTGTGTGTGTGTGTGTGTGTGAATCCTCAAATTTCTCTTCTATGGCAATATTTTTCAAAAAGGATAACATCCAAATGGTTTATTTTTCTGTTTTGAAAATAGTCTGAACTTTTTTCAGGAGCAGAGCAGAAAATGTGATTTCTCAACACACTGTGTGTGTGTGTGTGTGTGTATGTAAAATATTGCACATATGTTTTAGTTTTAAAGTAATGCTCTAATTCTGAAGGTTTAAGCATTGATACACACAGATGCCAAAAGGAATTATGGGAAAAATGAGCCCCCACTCATCACTGGTTGGTTTATTTATTTGTAAAAACCAACACAGAAGTTATTGTAACGTGTGTGTTGGTTTTTACAAAGAAATGTGAATTTGTAATTATGTCATTTTTTCATTTGAAAAAAAAAAGGCATTTGCAAAACTGAAAAATTCTGCTTAAGTGTGATTCAGTGCCACGAATAGCGGCTATGTGATAGTTGGATGATATCCACATTCCCATCCAGTAGATGCGAGTGTTCTATGGATTTTGACCCAAAATGCATCATGGTGCTGTGCAGCTCAGCTATGAATAGTGAGGTCATCAAATCAAATCAACTTTATTTATATAGTGCCAAATCACAACAAACAGCTGCCCCAAGGCGCTTTATATTGTAAGGCAAGGCCATACAATAATATGGCCTTGGTCATATGAAGGTCATGTGAAATCTTTCTGTTCAAGTCAGATTTCCAGGCTATAGGTATCTTTAAATTATAGTCATTTTAAAATGCATGCTGGTCCTCGCTTGCAGCAGCTTTGACCTCGATTGAGGAGCAGTTTCCTCTGAGTGTGTGCAGTTACTATCTATGCATGTGAAATAATATAATATGCCCCAACACATTTTTATACGAGAGTGGCTTTGGCACCAATCTGATGCCATACATATAGACAAAAAACCACATTCACACCTATGGAGAATTTAAAATTTCTCGTCCACCAGACCTGCATGTCTTTGGACATGGGAGGAAGCCGGGGGAGCACCCGGATGGAACCCACTCCAACACGGGGAGAACATACAAACTCCACACAGAAAGGTCACAGGCGGGACTCGATCCCATGACCTTCTTGCTGTGAGGCAACAGTGCTAACCACTAAGCTGCCATGCTGCAGTAGCAGCCTTTGTAATCCCCTGATTGGTACTAAACTTGTTTTTGTGTGTCATGGTGATCCCTCAAGAAGCCTATTGATGTTTGTGTCAAAAGGTCAAAATCACAGAACTGTACTTTGTAAAAGTCTTCTGCATAAATCATCACTTCTTGGTGGTCAGCTTATCAATCAATCAATCAATTTCAATCAATTTTATTTATATAGTGCCAAATCACAACAAACAGTTGCCCCAAGGCGCTTTATATTGTAAGGCAAGGCCATACAATAATTACGTAAAAACCCCAATGGTCAAAACGACCCCCTGTGAGCAAGCACTTGGTGACAGTGGGAAGGAAAAACTCTCTTTTAACAGGAAGAAACCTCCAGCAGAACCAGGCTCAGGGAGGGGCAGTCTTCTGCTGGGACTGGTTGGGGCTGAGGGAGAGAACCAGGAAAAAGACATGCTGTGGAGGGGAGCAGAGATCGATCACTAATGATTAAATGCAGAGTGGTGCATACAGAGCAAAAAGAGAAAGAAACAGTGCATCATGGGAACCCCCCAGCAGTCTAAGTCTATAGCAGCATAACTAAGGGATGGTTCAGGGTCACCTGAAACCCTAACTATAAGCTTTAGCAAAAAGGAAAGTTTTAAGCCTAATCTTAAAAGTAGAGAGGGTGTCTGTCTCCCTGATCCGAATTGGGAGCTGGTTCCACAGGAGAGGAGCCTGAAAGCTGAAGGCTCTGCCTCCCATTCTACTCTTACAAACCCTAGGAACTACAAGTAAGCCTGCAGTCTGAGAGCAAAGCGCTCTATTGGGGTGATATGGTACTATGAGGTCCCTAAGATAAGATGGGACCTGATTATTCAAAACCTTATAAGTAAGAAGAAGAATTTTAAATTCTATTCTAGAATTAACAGGAAGCCAATGAAGAGAGGCCAATATGGGTGAGATATGCTCTCTCCTTCTAGTCCCTGTCAGTACTCTAGCTGCAGCATTTTGAATTAACTGAAGGCTTTTCAGGGAACTTTTAGGACAACCTGATAATAATGAATTACAATAGTCCAGCCTAGAGGAAATAAATGCATAAATTAGTTTTTCAGCATCACTCTGAGACAAGACCTTTCTAATTTTAGAGATATTGCGTAAATGCAAAAAAGCAGTCTTACATACACTCAACAAAAATATAAACGCAACACTTTTGGTTTTGCTCCCATTTTGTATGAGATGAATTCAAAGATCTAAAACTTTTTCCACATACACAATATCACCATTTCCCTCAAATATTGTTCACAAACCAGTCTAAATCTGTGATAGTGAGCACTTCTCCTTTGCTGAGATAATCCATCCCACCTCACAGGTGTGCCATATCAAGATGCTGATTAGACACCATGATTAGTGCACAGGTGTGCCTTAGACTGCCCACAATAAAAGGCCACTCTGAAAGGTGCAGTTTTGTTTTATTGGGGGGGGGGGATACCAGTCAGTATCTGGTGTGACCACCATTTGCCTCATGCAGTGCAACACATCTCCTTCGCATAGAGTTGATCAGGTTGTGGCCTGTGGAATGTTGGTCCACTCCTCTTCAATGGCTGTGCGAAGTTGCTGGATATTGGCAGGAACTGGTACCCGCTGTCGTATACGCCGGTCCAGAGCATCCCAAACATGCTCAATGGGTGACATGTCCGGTGAGTATGCCGGCCATGCAAGAACTGGGACATTTTCAGCTTCCAAGAATTGTGTACAGATCCTTGCAACATGGGGCCGTGCATTATCCTGCTGCAACATGAGGTGATGTTCTTGGATGTATGGCACAACAATGGGCCTCAGGATCTCATCACGGTATCTCTGTGCATTCAAAATGCCATCAATAAAATGCACCTGTGTTCTTCATCCATAACAGACGCCTGCCCATACCATAACCCCACCGCCACCATGGGCCACTCGATCCACAACATTGACATCAGAAAACCGCTCACCCACATGACGCCACACACGCTGTCTGCCATCTGCCCTGAACAGTGTGAACCGGGATTCATCCGTGAAGAGAACACCTCTCCAACGTGCCAAACGCCAGCGAATGTGAGCATTTGCCCACTCAAGTCGGTTACGGTCCTGGGCTGGTGTGGTTACACGTGGTCTGCGGTTGTGAGGCTGGTTGGATGTACTGCCAAATTCTCTGAAACGCCTTTGGAGACGGCTTATGGTAGAGAAATGAACATTCAATACATGAGCAACAGCTCTGGTTGACATTCCTGCTGGCAGCATGCCAACTGCACGCTCCCTCAAATCTTGTGACATCTGTGGCATTGTGCTGTGTGATAAAACTGCACCTTTCAGAGTGGCCTTTTATTGTGGGCAGTCTAAGGCACACCTGTGCACTAATCATGGTGTCTAATCAGCATCTTGATATGGCACACCTGTGAGGTGGGATGGATTATCTCAGCAAAGGAGAAGTGCTCACTATCACAGATTTAGACTGGTTTGTGAACAATATTTGAGGGAAATGGTGATATTGTGTATGTGGAAAAGGTTTTAGATCTTTGAGTTCATCTCATACAAAATGGGCGCGTTTATATTTTTGTTGAGTGTATTTGTTTAATATGCGCTTTGAATGACATATCCTGATCAAAAATGACTCCAAGATTTCTCACAGTATTACTAGAGGTCAGGGTAATGCCATCCAGAGTAAGGATCTGGTTAGACACCATGTTTCTAAGATTTGTGGGGCCAAGTACAATAACTTCAGTTTTATCTGAGTTTAAAAGCAGGAAATTAGAGGTCATCCATGTTCTTATGTCTGTAAGACAATCCTGCAGTTTAGCTAATTGGTGTGTGTCCTCTGGCTTCATGGATAGATAAAGCTGGGTATCATCTGCGTAACAATGAAAATTTAAGCAATACCGTCTAATAATACTGCCTAAGGGAAGCATGTATAAAGTGAATAAAATTGGTCCTAGCACAGAACCTTGTGGAACTCCATAATTAACCTTAGTCTGTGAAGAAGATTCCCCATTTACATGAACAAATTGTAATCTATTAGATAAATATGATTCAAACCACCGCAGCGCAGTGCCTTTAATACCTATGGCATGCTCTAATCTCTGTAATAAAATGTTATGGTCAACAGTATCAAAAGCAGCACTGAGGTCTAACAGAACAAGCACAGAGATGAGTCCACTGTCTGAGGCCATAAGAAGATAATTTGTAACCTTCGCTAATGCTGTTTCTGTACTATGATGAATTCTAAAACCTGACTGAAACTCTTCAAATAGACCATTCCTCCGCAGATGATCAGTTAGCTGTTTTACAACTACCCTTTCAAGAATTTTTGAGAGGAAGGTTGGAGATTGGCCTATAATTAGCTAAGATAGCTGGGTCAAGTGATGGCTTTTTAAGTAATGGTTTAATTACTGCCACCTTAAAAGCCTGTGGTACATAGCCAACTAATAAAGATAGATTGATCATATTTAAGATCAAAGCATTAAATAATGGTAGGGCTTCCTTGAGCAGCCTGGTAGGAATGGGGTCTAATAGACATGTTGATGGTTTGGATGAAGTAACTAATGAAAATAACTCAGACAGAACAATCGGAGAGAAAGAGTCTAACCAAATACCGGCATCACTGAAAGCAGCCAAAGATAATGATACGTCTTTGGGATGGTTATGAGTAATTTTTTCTCTAATACTTAAAATTTTATTAGCAAAGAAAGTCATGAAGTCATTACTAGTTAAAGTTAAAGGAATACTCGGCTCAGTAGAGCTCTGACTCTTTGTCAGCCTGGCTACAGTGCTGAAAAGAAACCTGGGGTTGTTCTTATTTTCTTCAATTAGTGATGAGTAGTAAGATGTCCTAGCTTTACGGAGGGCTTTTTTTTATAGACCAACAGACTCTTTTTCCAGGCTAAGTGAAGATCTTCTAAATTAGTGAGACACCATTTCCTCTCCAACTTACGGGTTATCTGCTTTAAGCTGCGAGTTTGTGAGTTATACCACGGAGTCAGGCACTTCTGATTTAAAGCTCTCTTTTTTAGAGGAGCTACAGCATCCAAAGTTGTCTTCAATGAGGATGTAAAACTATTGACGAGATACTCTATCTCACTTACAGAGTTTAGGTAGCTACTCTGCACTGTGTTGGTATATGGCATTAGAGAACATAAAAAAGGAATCATATCCTTAAACCTAGTTACAGCGCTTTCTGAAAGACCTCTAGTGTAATGAAACTTATTCCCCACTGCTGGGTAGTCCATCAGAGTAAATGTAAATGTTATTAAGAAATGATCAGACAGAAGGGAGTTATCCAGGGGTCGCTGTGGGTTTGTGCAGACTATTCTCTTATTGTTACTGCAGTCAACTCGGCTTTCTGACTTTGCACTTGATCTTGTGGAACATTGGGCGAAATTGCAATTTTTTCCTTGTTTTTCATGAAGGTGAGAAGTTTTGCTTTATGAACATTAATACTGAATGAATTTTTAAAAACAAATTTGTGATTTTGAACCTATTATATTAAAAAAAATTTATTTAATGTTGTATTAAACTTTTTTGTTTTGTGCTGATTTTTATTTTAATAATAAAGACGACACCATGTAATTCAAGAGAAGTTTCCTGAAATCATTTTAACCCATTTTAAAGGTTTTGTTTTCATGTGTTCACAGCCTTCCCTCGATTATGTCAAATTAAGATTTTGGCGTGAAAAGGCGGGTCCACAAATTGAAGGTTCTGATTGGTTAAACTTGACTTTGACGTTACATTTCCTGAAGAAACAAACATACTGACAACTGAAATTATTTCATCTTAATAGTAACAACTGTTACTGTTGAGAAAAATCTGTTGTTAATCTTTTGATATAAATGCCGTTATGTTCCAGAACATTTATGGACCAAACAGTAAACATGGACCTCTCAGAGACAGAGACAGACAGTTTGTTGGACTGAATTCTTCACACACACACACACACATACACACACACATACATACATACATAACTTCATATTTATCAGAATCTTCTTCTATTAAAAGTGGATCAGCTGTGTAATTAAAAACCACTTTGACCTGAGAACTGTAATAACATGGAGGACAAAAACTGGACATTTGTCTCTCTAAAGGGCTGCCATGGTAATATTTGACAACCTTTTTCAACCATTTAACTTTTAAGAACTCAGGGGCAAATTAAAAACCCAAACATGAATGTTGAGTCCAGCTGTCTCTGTGTTGTTCCACTGCTGTTTGTGTCTCAGAGAAAATGGTGCACGGTTCTTAATTTTACTGCTTCTCTTTTACTTCAAACTGAAATGTGACTCTGGCAACACAGTTTACACATCATCCAAGTTTAAATCATTTCCTTGATGTTCATGAATGATTTTGTAAAATGTAACAAACTTTAAATGTCTCATGGATCAAGTGTCATTTGTCTCAGTTTCTGTTTGTGTATTTTACAACCAAGTCGTCACAATAAAAGTTCTAACAGCTTCATTCTACTACATGACGCTCTTCAATCAAAAAGTGTGTTAGTGGGCTGTTAATCAGGACAGTTGTGCACAGAATGAAAACATGAAACTTTCAGGGTTTGTTCTTGATGACAGAAGCTTTAAGATGTGGAACGTTCTCAGTTTGACCTCTGGGTTTCACATTTCTGTGCATGAAATTAGGATCGAAATGTGATAAAAATCTAATCCAAGTATGTATTTCCATGTTTCTGGACATGAGAAACTCATTTCTGATAAGTACAACACCCCCAGAGGTCAATATGGGGTCACCAACAAGCTGAAGCAAGTGTCCACTTTGACAATTGGCTCCAAACACTGACCCTGGAGATTGACATGCTGCTCTTTGTGATGTCATAGAGGCAGGCTGACTTTGAGTTGGATATACAAGTGCTGACTCTACTTCTGTCTTGGATGTTTGCTCTTGACCACACCCATGATGCCAGGTGGCTCTCAGCCCATGTGAAGGACACGATCCAACTGTCTGAGACTCATCCAGAGACACATTCAGAGTTTGTGTCTGGACGGTTTATTATTAAAAAGACGATCAGCTGCTTTTCTGCTGCTGAAACTGACCACTGCAGAACCCGAACACCATGAATTTATTTTTGGTAAATGTTTTTTTTTCTAATGTGGTGCAAAGGTCAAAGGTGATCAGCCCCCACAGAGGCTTGATCGATAACATTTTAATGTCATAAAGCTGCATCATCATGTGGGAATGTTTTACAGAATGACCACAGAACACAGCTGACACATTATGGTGGGTGTGTCTGTCCATGCAGAGGAGGAACCAACATCCATCTGACTGAAGCTGTCAGAAACCTGATCAGAGCAGCTGAACAGCAGCGTTGTAAATCTGGACACCCTGTTGTCCTCAGTTCATGTCCGTCTGTTGATCTTCCAGCATTTCTGCTGCCAAATTGTCTTCATGACAGAATCAGAAATGCCGCTGATTCAGGAAAAATGTTGTTCCCCTTTAAGACACTCCTCGTTCCACCTCCACCATTGACCTCTGACCTTACAGGTACAGCAGCAGACATCATGAACCGGTTCTAGTTAATAACCAGAGCTCACCCGGGTTTATTCTCCTAATTATTTCCCTGCACTATGCAGGTGAGGAAAATGATGACACACCCCATATAAAATTCTTTACCAACGGCTGTAAATTCTGTAAGAGTCATTTTAGTGTTTACACTATTGTGTAAATAGACTTTTGAATGAAACCTGAAGTAGCAGCTGAAATGTTGACAGCAGTGTGTCGACTGGATCAGAGGACAGAAATTTACTGGAAATATTATTGCTGGAAGTTGAGGTTCTTCTCCAAAACTTACATTTTCTTCAATGTTATCTTGTTTTGGTGAAGTTTTTTTTCTCTCAGGTATTTTGAAAACTTAACCAACTTTGGGTGTGTTTCAGTTTTCATGACCAAAAGTTTGTACTTAGCCCAAATTTAAAATTCTGTAATTTAGAACAGAACTTTAATGAATCAAACCATCAGAATTCTAATTTATCAGAAACTGGAGGAAAAGAAGCGTTTCAGGTGAATTTTATTGTTTTCCAAACAATATTTACTGATGACAAAAATTCAAACTTTTGTGAACTCACAAACTCGCAGCTTAAAGCAGATAACTCGTAAGTTGGAGAGGAAATGGAATCTCACAAATTTAGATCTTCACTTAGCCTGGAAAAAGAGTCTGTTGCTCTATAAAAAAGCCCTCCATAAAGCTAGGACATCTTACTACTCATCACTTATTGAAGAAAATAAGAACAACCCCAGGTTTCTTTTCAGCACTGTAGCCAGGCTGACAAAGAGTAAGAGCTCTATTGAGCCGAGTATTCCTTTAACTAGTAATGACTTCATGACTTTCTTTGCTAATAAAATTTTAACTATTAGAGAAAAAGTTACTCATAACCATCCCAAAGACATATCGTTATCTTTGGCTGCTTTCAGTGATGCCAGTATTTGGTTAGACTCTTTCTCTCCGATTGTTCTGAGTTATTTTCATTAGTTACTTCCTCCAAACCATCAACATGTCTATTAGACCCCATTCCTACCAGGCTGCTCAAGGAAGCCCTACCATTAATTAATGCTTCGATCTTAAATATGATCAATCTATCTTTATTAGTTGGCTATGTACCACAGGCTTTTAAGGTGGCAGTAATTAAACCATTACTTAAAAAGCCATCACTTGACCCAGCTATCTTAGCTAATTATAGGCCAATCTCCAACCTTCCTTTTCTCTCAAAAATTCTTGAAAGGGTAGTTGTAAAACAGCTAACTGATCATCTGCAGAGGAATGGTCTATTTGAAGAGTTTCAGTCAGGTTTTAGAATTCATCATAGTACAGAAACAGCATTAGCGAAGGTTACAAATGATCTTTTTATGGCCTCAGACAGTGGACTCATCTCTGTGCTTGTTCTGTTAGACCTCAGTGCTGCTTTTGATACTGTTGACCATAAAATTTTATTACAGAAATTAGAGCATGCCATAGGTATTGAATCATATTTATCTAATAGATTACAATTTGTTCATGTAAGTGGGGAGTCTTCTTCACAGACTAAGGTTAATTATGGAGTTCCACAAGGTTCTGTGCTAGGACCAATTTTATTCACTTTATACATGCTTCCCTTAGGCAGTATTAGACAGCATTGCTTAAATTTTCATTGTTATGCAGATGATACCCAGCTTTATATATCCATGAAGCCAGAGGACACACACCAATTAGCTAAACTGCAGGATTGTCTTACAGACAAAGACATGGATGACCTCTACTTTCCTGCTTTTAAACTCAGATAAAACTGAAGTTATTGTACTTGGCCCCACAAGGTGTCTAACCAGATCCTTACTCTGGATGGCATTACCCTGACCTTTAGTAATACTGTGAGAAAGTGGACACCATTCGAGAAATTCAGCTGGTTTTCTGTGAAAATTTTAGCGGCTGATGAGAGATTTTGGATTGTTTCTATCGCTGCAAGGACTTCCCATGGAGCGGGACGTCGCACAGCGCTCCGAGGCGACGTCGTCATCCTGTTTCAAGCTGAAAACCTCCAAATTTAAGCCTCTGTTGACCCAGGACGTTGTGAGAAAACAGAGAACTTTCAGAAGAGGTCGGAATCAGCAGTTTATCCGGACATTCCACTGTTAAAGGAGATTTTTTTAATGAAAGACATGCAGACGGATTGGCACGTCGGCTCGCAGCCGGCGCGGCACGCCCACCACAGGAAAAACACCTCCGTGTTGATAACCATTTGTAAAATCCAGGCGGCTTTTGGTGGCTTTCAGTTGAGTGAGTATCTGAGAAATTGTTTAACAGCAGGGCATGTTCCAACTTGTCCTTAAGGCTTCCAATGGAGGTGTTTTTCCTGTGGCTGGCACGCCGCACCGGCTGCGAGCTGACGCGCCAACCCGTCTGCACGTCTTTCATTAAAAAAATCTCCTTCTTCTGAAAGTTCTCTGTTCTCTCACGACGTCCTGGGTCAACAGAGGCTTAAATTTGGAGGTTTTCAGCTTGAAACAGGATGACGATGTTGCCTCGGAGCGCTGCTCGACGTCCCGCTCCGTGACGTCCCGCTCCGTGGGAAGTCCTTACAGCGATAGAAACAATCCAAAATCTCTCATCAGCCGTTAAAAATTTCACAGAAAACCAGCTGAATTTCTCGAATGGTGTCCACTCGGATGTGCCTCACAGTTTTTGAAAAAATTTTGATCAAGCACAGCGCCAGTCTCTCAGCAACTTCTCAGACAAAGGAATTCCGACGAGGGGGCTGGACCACTCCTTCCACAAGGCATGCTCACAGGCGAATGACGTCACAGACAGGCGTGAAAAAACTCTCGCATGCCCACGAGGGTTCAAGCTTGGCTGATGTAATCACACGTGATTCAAATCCATATGGTTTTTTAAAAAAATAATTAGGTCGGATACTTTTCTAACAGACCTCGTATATATATATTTTGCACTGGAATACCAATTAAACAAGTCCAAATTATAAAGAAAACAATAAGATCTTAACAGTTAATGTTAATTGTAACTGTATACTTATAGATATGTAAATACAACAACAAATTTAGCACCAATATTATGACTAGAAAAACAATGGACCAGAAGATAGGTGAGACATTTCAACTAAAAATCACATTAATAATAAATAAAAAGGTTGAGTTCCTCTTCCCTTAACTGACAATAAAAATTACTAACTGTATTTTAAAACCTACCTTGTTACTTAACCGAGTCATGATCCCATTCCAGTCTGTGACACCAGTATGTTTGAAGGAAGTTTGGCCAAAATATTTTACAGGATAAATAATGAGAGAGTAGGGCCTGAGTGAGGATTAGACTTTAGACAAAAGGAGGATGATAGATAGTTCAGGGCTGTACCACAAATAATATTATGCACTAAGTTAATTTTTAACTATTTAACTCTCAGACTTACTGGGAGAATTTGGAACTGTTTGAACTCAGCGTGTCCTATGTGGGTCCTGGGAGGGACTTTGAGGAAATATTGAACTATTTTGTTCCAGGTGCTTTGCAGACAATTCTGAAGGTTCTTAGTAAGACCAGAATATCAAGAAGTGCTGTCGTAGTCATAGTGACACTGAATCAAAGCAGAAATATCAGTAGTTTTTTATTTCAGGATCTAAATGTCTGGTCTGGCAATACAAAAACTTTAGTTTCTCAGTGTCCATCACAGAATCGTCCAGTTACGTTTCATTTTCACCCATAACAGCAGCTCTGGATCCCTCAGTGATCAGATGAAGCTCGTTCAGTTTGGGCAACAGGCTCCGTGCATTCATGTGGAGGAAATGCAGCCTTTCTGTTTGAAACAGCTGAAGTTTGGTTCTGGGGGCAGGTCTTCAACTTGGACATCAGAAAGTGAAATGTTAGTTGGATTCACTGTTAATGTGCACTTACTGCAGGACCAAGGTTGGTCAGAGTTCCAGAGCCTGGCGTAGGTTGATGAATCCATGTCGATACAAGAGAGAAAACTGACCCACCTTTCGTCAAAAAAGTGACAGCTGCCAATCAAAATCGGCCACGTCACTAAGCCCCGCCCCCTCTATGACGTCATAGCCAATCAGAATTGATGACGTCACTATGTCCCGCCCCTAAGCCCCTCCCCTAGTCCCGCCTCCAAGCCCCGCCCCTTATGACGTCACAGCCCATCATAATCGATGACGTCGTTATGCCCCGCCCCTAAGCCCCGCCCCTAGTCCCGCCTCCGAGCCCCCGCCCCTTATGACGTCACATCCAATCAGAGTCGATGACGTCAGTATGTCCCGCCCCTAAGCCCCGCCCCCGGCTCCTCCCCTAGTTCCGCCCCTGGCTCCTCCCCTAGCCCCACCCCCAAGCTCCTCCCCTAACCCCGGCCAAGCACCGCCTCCAAGCCATACCTCCCCTCCCACCCAGGGTCTAATATTTTAATGTCATTTTATTTCATGAATTAAAGAATGATTAAAAATACCTAGATCTTTTTAATGTATTAAAGAATTAACTAATTCTGAAATAATTAAACATAAATCACTGTCTATTATTTAATGCCCCTTTAATATCTTTAATTCTTAAATTATTACGTTTCCTTTTCTGTTTTTTAATTCGTAAATTAAAGAAGGGGAACAAATACCCGTCTCTCTCGGCTGTAAGTCTTTGCAGCAAGACGGTCAAATACCCACGCATAGAGCCGCTCGCGGAAACATGACCCCACGGCTGTAAAACCTGTTGCAGACGCTGTGTCTGTGTGAGTGCGTGTGTGTGTGCGTGTGTGTGTGTGTGTGTGTGTGTGTGTGTGTGTGTGTGTGTGTGTGTGTGTGTGTGTGTGGCGGGACACCCGCTGAGCGGAGATGCTGCCCCGAGGTGATGAACCCGAAGAACAATAAACAATGCTCCTTATCACTCACGCCAGATGATGTTTTCTTTTAAGATATTAGCCGATCGATCATGGGGCGCGGGACACCCGCTGAGCGGAGATGCTGCCCCGAGCCCGAACAATAAACAATGCTCCTTATCACTTACGCCAAACGGTGTTTTTAGAGCAAAAGGTAAGGAATTACGCCCCGCGGACGAAGAAGGGTTTAAAAATCCCCTTTCGACGATAGAGTGACATACAGCATTCACCATGGCGAGACGAACTCCGATCCTCCGCTACATCTGCGAGACCCCGGTTAACATCACCATGACAACAGAAGGCTCGCTTGCCCCAAAAAAAGCGAGAATGTACGTCAGCCGTCTGAGCCAGCCGATACCGGAGGAAGATCTGACGTACAGCCTGGAGGGGCACGAACGTTTAACTTACACGTTCGACCCGTATTATGCCCAAGTAAGTTTCTTCACTCTGGCCGAGGGTGAGACTGCCACTCGAGGAACCCCACGGGTGGCGCTTACTTCCGCCGATTGGGGTGTCTTCTCCGCGGCGGCGGGCTCGATGATTCGCGACACGGTCAACCCTGAACCTCCAGGAGATCGGACGCCGGAAAAGAAGAAAACACGCTTCCAACTCACCTGGCTCAGCGCCCAGGGGCCTCGCTATAGGGTGATATTCCAGCGTGGACCTCCTGACACTGTCTCTGAGGGTGAAATTAAGTTGGAGCGGGTTAGTGCCAGCGGCCACGTCAGAAGCGTCACAGCTGCGGCTGAGAGCTGGCATGAGATGTTCAACACCTGCAACGACAGGATTACGGGCCTCTTTACAAGGTGCCTGGCCTGGAGGGACGTTATCGAAGTCCGAAAAAACTTGGCCCCTCTTTTTACTTAAAAAAAAAAAAATAAATAAAAAAATAAAAAATTAAATAAAAAAAAATAAAAAAATTAAAAAAACTCTGACGTAGCTCCTCCCCGCATGCACGGGGATTTCTATAAAAACCAGGGGACCACATCTCATTCAAGCATCGGACGACGAACCAGCATGAGCTCCTCAACCTCTCCCATTGCAGCGGCCGACGACATCGCTTGTGACTGCGCGCTCGACTGTGGAAGAGACCGGCCCTCCCTGAGCCAGGCTTCACGGACCCGCGGTGGGTACGAGAGCCCGTGGGGAGTTCAGCTCGAGGCGGTCTGGGGCGAGATCCATCCTTCTCACGCGCTTTCCAGCCCGGGAGGCGTGGGGTCTCTTCCCGCTGTCACGGAGGCCGCGAGTCCGCGGGAGGTACAAGACCTCGAGCCGGCTGAGAAATACGCCACATCTTTCGCATCTGACCGGCCTGACGGGTTCCTGTCAGAGGAATTCCTGAAAACGGTGAAAGTCGGCGTGGCACACTTACTTTTGGCTGTGATCAAAAGTTACAGACAAAAACTCTGTTACGGGTGTGAGATCGATCACCCCAGCCAGCGCCAGCACGAGTGCCTGGACCCGTTAAATGAATATTTCTTTACCGGACATTTTGAGAGATTAATGGTGAGACTCTGGAGACCGACCTTCATCCCGGCTGTGGTAAAGCTCCTAGCCCAGCGCTTCCTCAACCCATCGGCTGCGAGGGTTCAGGGGGTGGTAGAAAACATCCTCACTGAGCTGAAATACACTGATACTTTTGAAGCAAAGATCAACGAACTGTACACATGTTTCGGTGAAGACGCAGATCTCGACCTGGAGGGGATGGTAGCCGTCTATAACCCAGACGACTGAACAAAAAAACCTGCTTTTTTTTTTTTTTTTTTTTTTTTTTTTAAATATCATTATATTGTTTTACAGTCATGGGTAATTGTGTGATGATTCTCTTTCAAAGCTTGCGGGAAGTTTATATTATACGTGGACTCTCGTATAAGCTGGAGCGGGTAGTCATTCGCAGGCTGGAGATCCCAGATGCCCCGCCTTTATGCGCTATGGAGAGGGTTTTCGACGTTATCAGACGTCGCCCCGGGCCCGGAGTCTGGACAGATCATATCTACAGCGCGGCTCTCCATTCATCTGAAAAATCTCTGTACAACGTATTACTGAAAATCTCTGTTTTGACCACTGACGATTTTACACGGTGTAATACGATGCATCTGCTTACATTATACACTCTGTTTGTGGATGTGATAGCGTGCCGGGTGAAACAGCTGGAACTGTCCAGAGGGGAGATTGTTCCTACACTTTTACAGCTGAATACTGAAATAAACCGTAAATGCGGGGGAGATGTATTACTGAGAGTTTTCCAGTTTTGTACGTGAACGTATACTTTTTTCCTTCACGTATGCTGTGTTTAATAAACATGAACAATTGCTTTTTTCTCTGTGTGTGACTTTAATGAATGTAATAAAGCACATATTCTAAACCTTATACGGCCTGTGTTCTTTCCTATAATATTGTTGAAAAAGGGTGAAATGTTTTTCATATTGCAAGACAGAGTCATACAAACGAGGTTTTGGTGGAAAAAAGGTGCTCGTATGAATTAATGAGGGGTTTTAACACGGTCTCATTAAAAGCTCGAGGCTGCTCTGTGAGCGCTCTCCGCGGTGCTGAATCAGAGTTCAATTTAACGTTTCCAAGAGCTCCTATTTAAAACGTATACTTTTTTCCTTCACACATGTTGTGTTTAATAAACATGAACAATTGCTTTTTTCTCTGTGTGTGACTTTAATGAATGTAATAAAGCATATATTCTAAACCTTATACGGCCTGTGTTCTTTCCTATAATATTGTTGAAAAAGGGTGAAATGTTTTACAAATCAAATTTATATAGCGCCAAAACCACAACAAAACAGTTGCCTCAAGGCGCTTCATATTGCAAGACAGAGTCATACAAACGAGGTTTTGGTGGAAAAAAGGTGCTCGTATGAATTAATGAGGGGTTTTAACACGGTCTTATTAAAAGCTCGAGGCTGCTCTGTGAGCGCTCTCCGCGGTGCTGAATCAGAGTTCAATTTAAAACAAAAGACTAATATTTATGGTCGCTAAAACATATAAAAATGCAAAAGGACTATCCGGTTCATCATTCTGAAGAGATCCGTCTTAAAAGATGGGTGATGAGGGTTTAATGAAGGATGTATATTATAGTCCGGTAAATCCGGGGAGTTTTGGAGGGCCGGAGCGTTTACGCAGGGCTCTGCATGATCAACACAGCTCTAAAATTCGTATGAAGCATATCAGAGATTTCCTGTCGGGGGAAGATGCATACACATTACACAAACCTGCCAGGACGCATTTTCCAAGAAATAGAGTATTTGTCACAAACCCGCTTAACCAATTTCAGACGGATTTATGCGACATGCAGGGGTTATCAGATTTTAACGACGGGTACAAGTACCTGCTGACCGTTATCGATATCTTCTCAAAAAAAGCGTATGCCAGACCTCTGAAGTCAAAGCAAGGGCGCGAAGTCTCACAGGCCTTTGCCTCACTCTTAAAGCAGAGCGGGGTGCCTCTGAAGATGCAGACTGATGCCGGGAAAGAGTTTTTTAACAAACCGTTCAAGGATTTAATGAAAAAACACCGGATTCTACATTTTGCCACCGCAAGTGATCTGAAAGCCTCGGTTGTCGAGAGGTTTAATCGCACGCTAAAGACGAGAATGTGGAGATATTTTACTGCTAAAAACACGAGAAGATACATCGACGTCCTACCGTCTTTACTCACGGCTTATAACGAGAGTTATCATAAAAGCATTAAGATGAGGCCGAATGAGGTTAATGATCGAAATGTCGATCAAGTGTTTCAAAATTTGTATGGGGCATCCACCCTACGCAGGAGGCCTGTGAAGTGTAAATATAAGGTCGGAGATATAGTCAGGGTCTCCAAGCTCAGGGGAGTTTTTGATAAAAAATATGAACAAAGTTTTACGGATGAAATGTTCACGGTGTCAGAATGTATACAACGTACGCCGCCCGTTTATAAATTGAAAGATTATGACAGTGAGATCATTGAAGGCTCATTCTATGAACCGGAATTGCAGAAGGTTAAAATAGCAAAAGACAGACCGTATCAGGTTCAAGAAATTATTCGTGAACGTTTTACCAAGGGAAAGAAATTTGTATTTGTCAGATGGAAAAATTGGCCCGAGAAATTTAACTCCTGGGTTCCCGCGGACCAGCTGATGGCCGTATAAATATGAGAACTTCCATCTTCAACCGACATATGAGAAATGGATCGGGATCTGAAACACGGATTTTATATGACTCTGCCTTCAAACGCCAGCCTAAAAGTATTCCCGGACAACACAATTTCATGCTACCAGGTGGACTTGGCTCGACACCTGGATCTAGAGGGTGACTGGGATGTGGCGCTGACGGAAATTTGTTATCCGCACACCTGGTTAAATATCCCGGAAAAGCCTTCCTGTACGTTCCAGGTGATGAAAATTACGGGCAAGAACAAACTCGCCGTTCACTCGCGATATTTTGACACGGGATATTATGATAACTTTGAGGTTATTGCAGGGCTGATAAACCCTCGTTTGAAGACTATAGATCCGAATCTGACTTTAAAATATGACGATATCCAGAAAAAGTTTCTGTGGGAAGGAGACGGTACCAGCCAGGTATATTTTGAAGCCCCGACGGCGTACATGCTGGGGATGCACCCTAATCAATGGCTGAGATGCGGACCCGGGGTCACGAGCTGTCCCCGCTACCCCGATATAAAAGCAGGGATGTATCACCTGTTCTGTTATACAGACGTTGTACAGCCTCAGGCGGTGGGTGACGCTTTTGCTCCTCTCCTCCGAGCGTTCGAAATTGGAGGTCGTTTCGGGGAAATAATTACAAAGAAATTCAACCCCGCTTATTACATCCCGGTCTCCAAAAGACATATTGAGACAATACGCATCGAAATCAAAAGCGATCAAGATCAAACGGTGGATTTCAGATACGGTAAAGTGGTTGTGACATTACATTTTAAACCGGCGGGATAAAAAAAATGGCTGGGGCAGCGCACAAAGCCGACATTTATAGATTTGTGCCTTACTATGAAAATCAAGTCGGGAATGGCCTTCACGGCTTCCACGGCGCTCCTGTTATGTACGGGCGCGGGCTCGGGAACATATTTTCGAAACTGTTCAAATTTGTGTCGCCGCTGATTAAACAAGGATACACGATCGCCAAACCTCACCTGAAAAACGCAGCCCGAAGCATCGCTTCCGACGTAGTGAGCCGCGTTGTTGAGAGGGCCGGACGGAGTCAGGAGCCCGAGCAGCAGCGGGGGTCCGGGATCATGGTGCTCTCAAGAAGGCCCCGGAAACGCCCCCCGGGGAAACGGGTCAAAACAGTTAAAAAGCGAAAGACCCCCGGAAAAAGCAGAACAGTTCGAAGGAAGCATAAGAAGAGGAGGTTGTCCGGGGATATTTTCTCTTAAACAATGTCTCTTTTGCGAAATAATTCCCCCGAATGCACCATGAGCGAATTGGATTTATTCGCCGTCCCCGGGACCCAGCTGTCCATCGAGCAAAGCCAATACGTTGAAGTCAGCCCGTTATCAGCCCTGACGGACATGGGCCCTATCGAGTTTTTTATCCCCGGAGACGGTGAGAGGTATTTAGACCTCAATAATACGCTGCTTTATCTGTGAATGAAAATTACAAACGCCGACGGGACTGACCTGGCTAATGACGCCCGCGTGGGCGTCATAAATTATCCTCTCAATACGATTTTCTCACAAGTCGACGTGACTCTGGGTGACCGGCTGATTTCCCAGTCCAGCGCGACGCACCCGTACAGGGCAATGATTGAGACGCTGCTGAACTTTTCCCCCGCTTCATTGAAATCGCAGTTCACGGGCGGTTTGTTTTACAAGGACACCCCGGGTCAGCACAATTCGACCGCTGTGGATGACGCGGGCCCGAATAAAGGCCTCGTGAGCAGAGCGCGCTTTAGCGCCGAATCGCGTGAATTTCAAGTTCAGGGTCCGCTGCACGCGGACATATTTTTCTGCGAGAGGCTTCTTCTGAATAACATTGATCTAAGAGTTAAATTAATTCGAGCCAGCGATGCTTTCTGCCTGATGGGGCTGGCGGCCTCCACTTTCAAGCTGAAAATTCTGGGCGCGTCCCTATTTGTTAAGAAAGTCACCGTATCCCCTGCAGTGAGATTGGGCCACTCCGCGGCTCTCATGAAAGGGAACGCCGTGTACCCGTTATCACGAATCAACGTTAAGACTTACGTGATCCCCAGCCATTCCAGGATATGCAACCAGGAGAACCTGTTTTTAGGAACCATGCCCAAATATGTGGTTCTGGGTATGGTGAATCACAATGCATTCAGTGGGAGAAGAGATCTGTCCCCGTTTGAATTTGCACACTATGACCTGGAGTACCTCGCACTCAGTCAAAACGGGAGACAGCTGCCGGCTAAAGCTTTCCAGCCTGAATTTAACAACGAACTCTCTGTCAGGGAGTTTTACAATCTCTACACCGCGACCGGACGACACCTCAAAGACCAGCCTCTCTGTATAGACCGGGAGGATTTTGCGCGCGGCTACGCGCTGTACGTCTTCAATTTAAACCCGGAGGAGGACAGCGGCGCTCTGAGCCCCGTCTCCACAGGCACCCTGCGACTTGAAATGAGATTCAGAGTCGCGACTCCGCATACCACCACGCTGATAGTGTACGCGTGTTATGATTCTCTCCTGGAGATTAATTCCAAGCGACAGGTCCTTGTGGATTTTTACTGATGAACACCCTGGAATTGGACGCAGTTATGAGGGGCTTAATAGGAGACCTGTTTGCCGGTGTTTTTGCGTCTGACGAGTTATTCCGGATCAAGCCGGGCCCTCCCGTATATTTCATTGTAAACACCCACCCTAGACATTTACCGGGAGAACACTGGTTAGCGCTCACCGTTGAAAAAAATGGTCGAGCCACATTTTTTGACTCGTTCGGCCTCAGCCCTGACTTTGATTACTACCCTAAAAGCATCCTGCAATATCTGGAGAATCTCCCAGATGTTAAAAACATTCTGTATCACAACAAGCAGCTTCAGCACGAGTTATCCGACGTATGCGGACAACACTGCGTGTATTATCTGTATAACAGAGCCAGTGGGAAGTCGTACCGGGACGTGGTGTCTTTATACTCCGAAAATACTATCGCGAACGATGATTTGGTTTCTGATTTTGTGAAAAGATATCGTTATTGCCTTAAGAAAAGCTGCAATACCTCCTGTAACCAGCTAGCAGGGCCTCTGCATGAGTTTAAATATTGTCACGGCTTGTGTTAACCGGCGTTCCTATTTTTTTATGTTTTTCCGTGTGAAAATGTAACCCCCGTCTTAGAACGCTCTCCCGATCATACCTTTAAAGTTTTATTGCGTTTGGAAAATTTAAACCCCCGTTTTTTAAATGTAGAAAGAAGCCTTGACCTTTGACCTTTGATTTTTGTATGTGTTTTTTTCGCCTGAAAACGGGGTGGATGTGTGAGAGCGGCCTTCCGATCATACCTTTAAAGTTTTAACGCGTTTGCATAATGTAAACCCCCGTTTTTAAACGTAGAAAGAAGCTTTGACCTTTGACCTTTGATTTTTTGTATGTGTTTTTTTTCGCCTGAAAACGGGGTGGATGTGTGAGAGCGGCCTTCCGATCATACCTTTAAAGTTTTAACGCGTTTGCATAATGTAAACCTCCGTTTTTAAACGTAGAAAGAAGCTTTGACCTTTGACCTTTGATTTTTTGTATGTGTTTTTTTTCGCCTGAAAACGGGGTGGATGTGTGAGAGCGGCCTTCCGATCATACCTTTAAAGTTTTAACGCGTTTGCATAATGTAAACCTCCGTTTTTAAACGTAGAAAGAAGCTTTGACCTTTGACCTTTGATTTTTTGTATGTGTTTTTTTTCGCCTGAAAACGGGGTGGATGTGTGAGAGCGGCCTTCCGATCATACCTTTAAAGTTTTAACGCGTTTGCATAATGTAAACCTCCGTTTTTAAACGTAGAAAGAAGCTTTGACCTTTGACCTTTGATTTTTTGTATGTGTTTTTTTTTGCCTGAAAACGGGGTGGATGTGTGAGAGCGGCCTTCCGATCATACCTTTAAAGTTTTAACGCGTTTGCATAATGTAAGCCTCCGTTTTTAAACGTAGAAAGAAGCTTTGACCTTTGACCTTTGATTTTTTTTATGTGTTTTTTTTCGCCTGAAAACGGGGTGGATGTGTGAGAGCGGCCTTCCGAACATACCTTTAAAGTTTTATCGCGTTTGCACGCTTTAAAACATTGTTATTAAGTACAGAAAGAAGTGTTAATCTTTGATCCTAAATTTTTTTTATGTTTTTTTTCGCCTGAAAACGGGGTGGATGTGTGAGAGCGGCCTTCCGATCATACCTTTAAAGTTTTATCGCGTTTGCATGATGTAAACCCCCGTTTTTAAACGTAGAAAGAAGCTTTGACCTTTGACCTTTGATTTTTTTTATGTGTTTTTTGTGAAAAATGTTCCGAATGTGTAGAAAATGCACCCCCGATCATACCTTTAATGTTTTTGCATCGTTGTTATTAAGTAGAGAAGTGTTGAAAGTTGTTTTTTAAACCGTATACCGAATAAAAGTGATGTAGGCCGGAGATGAGTTTCAGTCTGTGTTTTATTAGTAACAATATACAAAAACGTGACTGACTGCGATGTATTTTAAAGAATCTTGATCATAATATCCAGTCAGTTTTTAATTCGATACCCTCCTTTTATGGTGAGAAACCTTCCCAGCGTTGGAAGTCTTTTTTTTTTTTCTTAAGTTTCTTCCTGGCCGGCGAATCGGTTAAAAGAAGGGATTCATCCGGCGAGCTGCTCCGGCCTTTTTTAAGCTTCTGAAGCTGCTCGCGGGCTTGCGGGTTTGATACGCACGCCACCGGGATGTTCCGCTCCTGTAAAATATTGAGGAACTTCACCCAGCCTGTAGGAGGGCTCGATTTCTTGAACGAGGATCCGAGATGTTTCATAAGATCTATGGCGTGAGACCCCCTCACGACTTTCCCCTTGTAAATAAATTCCCCCGACGGACTCCAGCGCGTATCACCCTTCGATAATTTCCTCATAATATATTCAGCGTTTCTACGCTCTCTGGAGGGGATATTCTTCAGGACCTCTGTGACAGTCTCATCCTCCTCCTCCTCCTCCTCCACCCCCTCCTCCTCAGGTTGCTTAGCGACGCGAGTCTCTTGCGGGGGTGAAACGCGTGATTCGAGTTCCCCCTGCTTGATCAGGGTTAAATAGCGCTGCAGCAGAGCCTCATACTTTTTAATTTTTTCATAAGGAGAGTGAGTACGTTCTTCCAGTATACCTCGCATTCGCGAGTCTAAATCATTTTCCGCCGTTTGTCTGATGTTATTTCCGCTCGGCGGAACGGAATGACTGAGTTGAAGCATCTGCTGTGGAGTGAGTAAAAACATCTTTTGCGCCGCTTTGAACGCCATTATCCTCTGGGTACTATTAGACTCGTTATAACGGGCAGGGCCGCGGCGAGCAGAGGCAGGAGAAAGCCGCCCGTCTGAATCAGCGCTCCCCGCTTCTTTTTATAACTGGTTTTTCTGTCGGCCAGAAGACGTAAAACTCTTTTTCGTTTTTTCAAGGCCCGGAATTGAGAGTCGCTCAAGGCGATATTCCCCTTTAATATATTCAAAGCGATCTCGGATAAAGTTTTCAGAAGCTCCGCCCTGCAGGTCTTCAGGCTGTAGTGACGCTCCCTCGCCCCGGCTCTGATTAGCGCTTTAAGAGCGGGGGCGTTCCTTTTTAAAAGAGAGCTCATATCCGTTTATCTTTCTGTAAATAAACTGTGGGCCACTCGTGCGGGAGTAATCCCGATCTCAGTCTGAACTGATCTGGACACTCCTGCGTGCAATCCAGTAATAAATACCCGTAAGGTACGCTCGTAGCATCATCAAGTGCCTCCAAAAAAAATTGTTTTCTGCCGGGAAACATTTGCTGAGCCAGAATGTTCATCTGTAACTTGTCTCTGGGATTTTTAAACAGCACCATATAATTACAATTCAAACTGATGGTTCGACTGTATTTCCCTTTATGAAACACGTTCTGTGTGATCATGATGACGCTCATATTCCGGTGATGTCTGTACTGGGTGAAAATTCTTACAACTTCAGGATGATCCGTTGCTTGAAAGATGAGATCGTCCAAAATAACCAGATGGCTCTGACCTTCAGGGAAAAGGCTGTCGTCCAGAAATGAGTCAGGGAGTCCTCTTACAAATTTAATATTTTTATTCTTCAGTTCAGAATACAGAGGTTGTTCAGACGTATACAGCCATACAATGTTGTCAGGCACATATCTCATAGCGTGGCTACAATTTTCCAGCAATGTTTTCACAAACACAGTCTTTCCCGAACCACTCGGTCCAACGATGAGACAGGAGAATGGGAGCTGAAGTCTGGGGTCAATCTCCACCGTATTTCCAGAGTGAGACATGTTTCAAAATCCGAACGGTTCGGTTTCCCCGTCCTTTAAAAGACGCCGCTTGTCATACACCACCCTGAAGGATTTTTGAAATGACACGTTTGTCAAACTGAAACTGCTTTTATGACGCTTAATTCCCTGCTGCGGCGTTATGATAGATGCAGCGAGGGCGGGATCTTTTATATAACCCTCGACCAGATCTTTGACGCTGTCAAAGTTTATTTTCTGACAGCTTTCGTGGGTTTGAGTGATCCCCTTCACACGCATGACCGTTTTACCTCGTGCGGTTTTATATGCGTAACTTTTAGGTCCCGCCGCTGCAAACTGTGATGACGTCGCCGTTCAACTCGTCGGTGAGCTGCCCCAGATAATTACCGGTAGGCAGCGGGGTTTCACCCCGCCTACAAACGTAAATCAGGCTATCGGTATCATAATACAGAATCCTGTCAGGATTTGCCACAGCCTCCATAAAACCGTACAAGGTCAAACGCGCGTACGCCGTTGTAAACGCCGCGATGAAAATATTGACGGTTTTACCCGGTCGGCTGACGTGCCGCGGGCCGTACCTCCATTGAACCATAGCCGCCTGACTGCTGAGGAATGTTAGATATGTGACCTCGTACTCTTCAGAAAACAGATACCTGAACAGATCGTCAGCATTTTTAACGAGCGCGGTCTGCGTCAGATTTGCCCTCTGGGCGAATTTCCCCCAGAAGGAGTTGAGGCAGATCTTAGCCATCTGTCGTTTTGCCGGATTGTGACTGATTTTTTCTGGGTCTAAACGAATCTTCTGATTCAGCCAGTAGTCCGTGATGTATTTTTCTCTGCTCTCGGAGTCTTTATCAAATTCGGGAGGGAAACCAGAGGCTTCCTGCTTGTGTTTTAAGAAGGTGTTTATGTACCCCTCAAAGATTTTATCACTTTTTTCCTCAAAATGCCAGACTTCAAAAATCTTAGCTACAGCATAGCCTGTATCCAGAGCTTTGTGGAATTCCGGGGTCGTCCAAGTCCCAGACAGAGCTCTCTGCTGCTGACTGTGTGTGCACGCTGCAGCTTGATTATTTTCATCAGCGCAGGTGCGACACAGAGTAAACACCAGTTTACCGTGAGGAGTTCTGTGTGGGAGGACGGGGAATTTTAGCCCCCGGGACGGGTACACGATGGCTTTGATGAGCCCGAAATAAGTCCTGGGGTCTCTGAAATTTCTCTCGATAATTTCCGGATGCCCCGTGGGATATGTGAAATTTACGTTAACGTAAGGATACAGCGAGGTCACGTCGACGTAATAGACCGTCTCATCTTGCTCAGCCGTGTACCTCAGACGGGACGCGCAAGTCCGACCGCCGTATAAAGCGTCGCGAGGTTCGAGGGGCGGCGGTAACCCCCTGCGGGCGAGGAAACACTGAACGCTCTCATCCCTCAGCCTCATTTCAAGCCATTGATGCTCCCAAATTACGTTGAGGGTGACGCCCGGCATAGCCCGCAGAAAGGCTATTTTTTTCTGACACACTGCGTGGAGCTCTCCAAATGAGGTGTTTGTGAGAGGGTTTATTTCATGCTGTGTAAAACACCTTGCACACCCGTGGTAAAAACATCCGAGAAACTCCCACACTTTTATCCGGCCGTCAATCTGAGCATACCCATCAACATAATAACCTCCTATTTTTTTCTCGCCCCTGTTTAGAGCATGATCGATGATAATGTTTTGCGTCTCAGCAACCCATTCTAACCATTGCACGGCCACGTCCGAATATTTTTTATGCCTCGTTCTATAATTGTCGGCGGAGGGGATCGCCAGCGTTTTTGGAGCAAGAAAGTTAGTTTGGAAGACTTTCATACACGCCGAGGCGATTGTAACGCAGGCAAAAGGATCCACGAGTGTTTCAGCGATGAATTCAGACATAAATTTGGAGCAGGCTGCAGCCAAGATTTTTGTGTCGTTATCACAATACATAACGGCCTCGGCTTTAAAATCGAAAATTGCGTTTTTTTTCCGCACGTACCACGCGTTAAATTCCTCTCTTTCTCCCTTTGACATATTTGCGACCCCGTAAGCCGCTGAGTCAGGGTACGGACCAACATAGTTCAGATTTTTTTCTGAACTGAACAGGTGCGGAAAGTAACCTTTGCGGATGATTTCGTCTTTCAGCCGGATCCCCAGGGCTTTAGGCATCTGAGATAAGCGCATTGTAAGGAAAGATAACGAATCTATATATTTCTGTTTAAAGGCGGCGTCTGTCATGAGTAATAGTTTACTCCCGGTCATAATCACAGCGGGGGTTACGCCCTGCTGGACTAAATACTTTAGAAGCAAATAGCCGTCAAAACCTTTTGAGTTGTGAGCGATGAACACGTATTCTTTGAATTTTCTCGTTCTAAAATGTTTAAAGAAGCGGGCTACGCAGTCTGTCCCCCATGCGCTCCAAAAATCACCCGTCTTTGTTACAGCGCTGACGTAAAACGGTACGTGTTCCCCGTTATTATCGACATACGTTTCAAAATCATAAAAAACATATTTCTCTGAATGCGTCTCTTCAGCTTTGACCGGCGTCATATAGCAGAGGTGACCCTCGCTCGGCTCCTGGAGAGCCTCGCCGCATATATGACACCTCTTCTGCTTACACACGTGCGGAGCGCTGTTTTTAGAAAACGCTATGTAATACTCACGTTTACATCGAGAGCATTTTTTTCTGTTATCACACACATTAACGAACTTGCCGGCGGAAGGACGATACTTCGGCTGTTTATGCAGGCTGTAACAGGTGGGAGAGCGACACTCCTTGTTACATTCGCTGCAGAATACAGGGTTATTTTTCTCATAACACTGCGTGGATTCACAAATTTTACAATATGACGGACAATTATGGGAGGCGTGGTTATTGTACCCCTCAAAGCAAAACTTACATACATATTTCACTCCCAAAAATCTCTTTAAATCGATGATTCCGTAAAAATGATTATTAAACAGAAAAACGAAAAGAGTTTTCTGCTGCGCCGGTATTCCTGTCTGGAATTTTGTCAGCTTTCTCTCCCCTTCGGCTCTGAAAAACACCACAATTTTACAACCCAGAGCGTTTTCAAATTTTCCCACCTGCTCTAAAGATACCGGCGTAGCTTCCGTTAATCCGACGCTATTTTGTAACGCCAGTCCGCGCTGCTCCGCCTCGTGCGTACTCAGATGAGGATTCAATAACTGAACGAGGTTTATCGCGAAACATAAACTGTTGTCAGGATTATACACGATATTAAGGCATTTGGATTTTTTCCTCAGAACCTCGTGATGGAGGAGGTCATCTATTCTGCGCTTCCCCGCGCCGTTCTGGTTGCGGATGACTTGAACCACTAATTCCAGAGACTCGTCGGCTAAAACGTTGGAATTTGATTGTATCAATCGTTCTAACAGATTTTGGAAGCCCGTCACATCGCCAGCGTCGTTATATGAGCTGATCAAAGCGGCCTCGTTGTAGACTGAGTCCCCACGAATCTCCATTTGGATAAAGTCCCCGGCCCTGGCGTGTGTTAAAGCCTTTTCGACCGAGTTATGAAGAGCCCCTACGACGTTACGGTAAAATTCCGCGTAGTCGGGAATTTCGTCGGCGCGCTGGAAATTGAGAGGCAGCCTGATTTCGATATTGTTAAAAGCAGGTCTCCTGATGACGTTAGCAGCCCCATCGCCCGTCATGGGAGAGTGTCGGCTGGGTCCCGGTCGTGCATCATCTCCGTCTTCCATCAAAACAGAGATCGCCGCGTTTATCGGGGTTAAACGAGCTCTGTTTAAAATCTCTTCTCCGCGCGCATTGCGCGGGGAGGGACTTCTTAAAGGTGAAAAAGCGCGAGCGTCATTAGGCGTTTGATTTAATTCATCCACCGCGGATTGGACGTGAGGATTAACTTCACACGCGAGGAGGTTTACAGCGTTATTTAACGGAGTCAGACGTACCTGGTTCAACGCCGCGGGACCGGACTCGTCTGGAGGTGAGGTGTGCGGGGGGTCAGGGGGCTCTTCAGTATCAGACTGGACCGTCGAATTTATAGCGTTAATCGCAGAAATGATGTAGGGGTTAATTTCTTCCGATTCTCGTTCAGCAGCTAAATTGTTAAGAGCCTCATTTAACGGTGTTAAACGAACATGGCTTAAAAGTCTCTCTCCGGACTCGATGTTATTTTGAGGCGGCGAATTTAACGCCTCGGGTAATGGACCATCTGCTCCAGGAGCGCTCCCTGCTGAGTCGATTATTGAAGCGTTTAAATCCAATACACGTCCGAAGTTATTTTCCCGATGTGAATTCTCTCCTTCCATCTTTTAAAATCTGTAGCAGGAAGAATCTACCTCAAGAAATTCAGTTAATATACCTCTTCAAATGAATTCTCCCGTTCCATCGGAATAAGAGAAAAAATAAAAAAATAAAAACAGACTACACATTTTCAAGAAAGTTGCGTGATGAGGTTAATCCCAGCTCAGAATATCTTCGAGCCTTGCGTCTCTGTGGAAAATAGACGGTCTCCCTCCACCGCGTGCTGAAAAAAGAGAAAATCGTTAGTTATTAAATATTTAAAATAAATAAATACATAAACTCCGACTCCTTACCGTGTACATCCGCGGATCGTTTTACGGGTCTCTCCCACTGACCCGCTTCTCCATGGGCTGTGACAGAAAAAATCGGGTTATTCCAGAGTTTTAACCGTGATTTAATCTCGATCGCTGTACTTACATCTGCGTGGTGAAGTCGGGGCTTCCAGCCTTCGAACTTCTTCAGGGGGCTCTGACTTGATTTCTAGAATTAACATAAATAAATGAATACAAAGCATCACCCTCGCAAGCGGATATTCTGTACTATTTCAAATATATTACCGAGGACGGGTCCGAACGCGCTCTGGACCGTCTGCGTGGTTTTGTCTAAAAAAAAAAAAAAAAAAAAAAAAAAAGACAGTTTCAGACGGCATGCATCATTTAAAAACACTCATTTCTATCAAAACAGATTACTTAAATCACTTACCCTGAAAGCTGATGCGGTTTTCGCACTCTGCTCGAAGACAAGAAAACTTAATTAAACAACATGGTTTTCCAGGATTTTTTCCGCAAATTTATTCTATTTTATACCCATAGCTGGGGGTCCAGGCATCTTCACTCTTCACCGGTCGTAGTGGAAATGCTCGCTGACTCGTTCCCAGGGACGTAAGTGATAAGGAGCATTGTTTATTGTTCGGGCTCGGGGCAGCATCTCCGCTCAGCGGGTGTCCCGCGCCCCATGATCGATCGGCTAATATCTTAAAAGAAAACATCATCTGGCGTGAGTGATAAGGAGCATTGTTTATTGTTCTTCGGGTTCATCACCTCGGGGCAGCATCTCCGCTCAGCGGGTGTCCCGCCACACACACACACACACACACACACACACACACACACACACACACACACACACACACGCACACACACACGCACTCACACAGACACAGCGTCTGCAACAGGTTTTACAGCCGTGGGGTCATGTTTCCGCGAGCGGCTCTATGCGTGGGTATTTGACCGTCTTGCTGCAAAGACTTACAGCCGAGAGAGACGGGTATTTGTTCCCCTTCTTTAATTTACGAATTAAAAAACAGAAAAGGAAACGTAATAATTTAAGAATTAAAGATATTAAAGGGGCATTAAATAATAGACAGTGATTTATGTTTAATTATTTCAGAATTAGTTAATTCTTTAATACATTAAAAAGATCTAGGTATTTTTAATCATTCTTTAATTCATGAAATAAAATGACATTAAAATATTAGACCCTGGGTGGGAGGGGAGGTATGGCTTGGAGGCGGTGCTTGGCCGGGGTTAGGGGAGGAGCTTGGGGGTGGGGCTAGGGGAGGAGCCAGGGGCGGAACTAGGGGAGGAGCCGGGGGCGGGGCTTAGGGGCGGGACATACTGACGTCATCGACTCTGATTGGATGTGACGTCATAAGGGGCGGGGGCTCGGAGGCGGGACTAGGGGCGGGGCTTAGGGGCGGGGCATAATGACGTCATCGATTATGATTGGCTGTGACGTCATAAGGGGCGGGGCTTGGAGGCGGGACTAGGGGAGGGGCTTAGGGGCGGGACATAGTGACGTCATCAATTCTGATTGGCTATGACGTCATAGAGGGGCGGGGCTTAGTGACGTGGCCGATTTTGATTGGCAGCTGTCACTTTTTTGACGAAAGGTGGGTCAGTTTTCTCTCTGATACATTTGCAGTGTAACACAGATTGTAAGTGTCACAGCAGACGCCTTTCTGGTTGGATCTCACCGGCTTCCAACAGTCAGTACAAGGAAACTCCGTAGGACCAGGATTCAGGTGTGAATTTCTGGCTCGCAGCACCAAAACCAAAGCCAGATACAACCAAGTTTTCACTGGGCACTATGTTTGTTATGTTTCCATTTGACAGCGATGTCCCTGACCCCGGGGTCCACAGCAACAAGGTTTGCTGTAGTTTTCATTGCAGAGTGACAATGAAAAGGAGATATTCAAGATTTCTTCATTCAGAAGAAACAAACAGAGCAGGAACAGTCCAGGTCAGCAGGCGTCGAGCTCTGAAATCAGCAGTGAAATTCAGAGTCAGCCTGAACACAGCAGCCAGGGATCACATGCTGAACAAATCTTCCAGGGTCGGACCAGAACTCATGGACCTCCAGGTGAAAATACACATATGAGGAAAACTGTTTAAAAATGTAGTATCATGTGTTGTTCTGCAGGATTTTTACAGTGTCTCAGTGAATGAAGTAACTTAATTCCCTACTTTTAGTGACTAAATTAAGCCGACATTGTGCACTGTGCAGTTTTTAATAGTGTCTTAATAGGAGTTAAACATCTGCACTTTATGCTATATTGTAAAAAGTAAAATGTAAGTTTAATTTAAATTATTATGAATGAAGTGTTGACTATGTTGATCAATACATTTCGATTCACCAAGGGAGGAGACTGACCCTGATGATGACCATGAAACATCAGACGACAACAGCAGCAGCTGCAGCAGGAACCTCCCAGTTCAGCCTAAAGGTCTCCGAGGTCGAATGTTAATGAACTAAAACTGTTATTAACACACAATATAGCAACATGTGAATGTGAAAACTTCAGGTACTGTTTTTTCAAACTGGAAAAGGGCCGTGTACAAAGATGGAGGATTCCAGAAGCATGACATGGCAGAGCACCATCTGAATGCCACGGTGCCACGGACAGAGGGTAAGAAAGGTGTCGAGAACAAGGCGAAAGTCCTCAGGCGCTTTCTGGCTGCGTTTACACGAAGCTCTTAATGTGATTCTGATTCTGAAATCAGACTTTGGATTTCTCATGACCACATCTGTTCTCTGTGTGCACACATGACAACACGTGTTATTAGTGTGATCGATCTCGTTTGGGAACTTTTTTTCCACATGATGGGAAAACAAATAGTAGTGAACGTTCTCAAGCTTTAAAAATGATGTTTAGTAAAAATGTCCTTTGAATATACGTCCACATGTTTGAGTCAAACATCAACATCTGATGTCTGCACTTTGACAAACATTATGCTGCGTTCACACATACACAGGACGCGTTACGAATGTCATATTTGTGTCATTCTTGGCACATTCCTGACATTCTTAACATGACTTAACACATCCTAATAAGTTTCTTAATAGTGCATGTTGGTGCGTGATATTTGTGATTTTTGTGGAGCATATTTTTAGCTGTCAAAAAAAACTTCCACAAATGTCACGCACCACCCTCATTTCACCTCATGTCGTGGAGGTCGCAACTGAGTGTGTTGATCTGTCTTGATTAGTTTTGATCATTATTAGAGCATGACAGCGTTCTTCTCTGACGTGTGCACAATTAAACCCTGCTGCACCGCATTCAGTTTCATTGCTGCAGTTTGCTGAAGAAGGACAGTGACACCAAGTCGGCTAAAAGTCTCATTCCAATACTCCTCAGTGTGCTCCTGCAGGTGTTCCATCTGTGCCTGATGTTTGGGAAAATGCATGAGATGAGAGCCGCGTGGAGCCACACATCTGGCTCTCTCCATCTCCTCCTCCTCTCTGCACTCCTCAACGGCACAGAGCCCAACTAAGCATGCAGTCACAAAGTTCTTCTACTGTGGATTTTGAGGCGCAAACTGGAGCGATCTGAATTGTTCAGCAGCTGACGGTCAGATGAACAAGGGGTGTGTGTGTGTGTGTGTGGAGACAATTCGCCTCAGTCACAATGTGACAGAATGTAACAATGCGCTGTTCTGCGCATTAGCGCGGAACATTAATCTTGACCATGCATAACAGTTCCTGATAATTCTCCAGCAACATGTCCATTAATCGTAACACATGGTAACAGGTTGCAGCAGTTCCTGTTGGTCAAATCATCACATTCGTGATCAGCGGCCAAGAATGTTTACTTCGTGGCATTCGTGACTTGTCGTCATTGTGTGTAAACGTAGCATTAATGATCTTAATTTCTCTTGAATAAATGATCATTAATAAGATGCAGGAGTTTGCTGAAGCTGCTCAGTCACACTGACAGTGATTCCAGTTTGTCAGCGTGCACACTGAGTCACTTCATGCAGCCTAAGCAGATCAGATGTGACAGATGTGGTGGAACCAGCGCCTGTCAGCGCTTTTTACTGCACCTGATTGTTCATGTTCATGTGTCTGATCAGTGTTTCAGCTTCGTTATAGAAATGCACTGACACTTTGTTGTCCTTCTGTCTCCTCACAGCTCGTGGACAGTTACGTCAGCGGCGCAGGATATTTCAAACGCCACACCTCCCTGCCAACACGAACCATCAAAAATATATAATTTTATGATTGTTTTTATATAAATATATAAATAAAATGTACATAAAAGCAAAGCACTTTTATAACTTTATTATGATGTGTGTTTCACTGTTGTTTTCAAATAAATTTTAAGAAATAACTCAAATGTGTTTGTTTTTTTTTCCATCTGTGTTATGTGTCGACGCGGGTTGAGGAGCGGACCTGCGTCAGCGGAACCCAGCGCTAAAAATAACCAGAAAGCGGTTCCAATAACAAAAACAATGTGTTTATTTCACCCGCTGGTGCATAACAAAGTGTAAAAACAGAAATAGCGTCCTTCTGGTGGAGTGAAGGCTGGCACGCTCTCCAGCGCCCAAAAGGATCGAAGCCCGGCGCTCCTGGACCCACTACCACCGCCAAACACCCCCCAGGTGGACACGACAAACCGACTCTCTGCGAAGCATAGAAGAGGTGAGGTAAGTCAGCAGTTATAACTAATATCCTTCAAAAGACACACACTATCAGTAACACATTCAGGTCTGTATTTTAAACTTTATGCAAATGAGCAGCTTCTCACAACAGGTGGAGGATCACTCGTCCGCACGCCACAGCAGTGAGAAGTAAGCTGCACAATTCCCATCACAATTCAAGTATACTGCGTAATAAAATACCAAGTTACTATCAACAATTAGTCAAACACTTAATCACTTTTGATGTGTGCTGACAGCATGTGTCCCTCACCCTTCCTTGCTTCACGGGCTCGATGTGTCAAACCCAGGCGCGGTCCTCAGCGTCTCACAAACGAACATCACAAGGTCGAGTTCCCGGCAGTTCTGCTTGAATCACACATGACTTAAATGCAGAACGCCATCCAATTATCTGCTTCAGCTGAAAGTCTTTAAGGTTGCATGTGAGCACCCGTCACAGGTGCTGCACATGATGTTGATGAGGGTGAAGGATTCTTCAGCCAGCACCTTCTCCACAGACAAATCAGCTCTCATGCCACCTGGAGAGCAAAGAAAAGAAAAGAACACCAAAATATCCAGCCACACCCCCCAACACACAACAATCTGATTCAAATACATTCTGCAGCTAAGTGGATTTTTTTTTTAAAATGCTACAGTGACCTTTGACCTGGGCTTAAAGAACATAGATTGAGGCTTCAACAGACGCTGACCAGGAAACTGTCACAAACACAGTGTGTGGAGTTTGGTCAGCTTGGTGCCAGGTGCCATCCTGACACCCACAGACGGCTACAATCTAACAGAATTCCAGGTTACATGTCTGGAATGTTGGAATGACATCAGTTTAAAAAAATCTTAAAGAATGACCTTTAAACTCAGTGAAAACTCATCTCTACAACATGATATAAATGAAATAAAAATATCAAAGCTAAAATGATGGATTGTATAAGTAATCAGACCCTTTACTGGAAAAAGTAAATCTTCACTCTGACGGCCAGTTTTCTTCAGACAAGTGGGGACGGATCCAAGAACCTTTCCAAGTCACTGAGTGTGTCTTGAACTTCATTTCCCTCAGTCATTAAGAAATACAAACAGTGTGGTACTGTGTGGTAATTCTGTGTTAAGTAGGTAGTTCTCAAAAACTGATTGACTGTGCAGGAAGGAGACGAGTGAGGAAAGCCACCAAGACACCCAGACAACCCTGAAGAAGTTCTGGGCTTCTATCACTGCAACTGGAAAAATTGTTTGCATTTTGCAAACAATTTTTGGGTGGAATGTTTGCTTGCCTCTACTGGTGGTTGGCTCTCACTGCAGTATTGTATCACTTCCTGTTCCGGAGCACAGCGGTGTTTTTCTGTATCTGTTAGCTGTTTAATCTGCGCAGTTAGATTGATCTAGTTATCTAGATTACGATTTGTTTCACAGTGTAATCTTCACGTGCCTTAACTAAAGCACTCCTTCTGCTGAATCACCTCTAAATTATTTACACATTATTCACTTTGCATGTTTTTAGGAATCCGCTAGCTTAGCGCAGCTACTAGCTCTTAGCCGATTTAGCATGGCGGCTTCCCCTGTCTCTCCCGCACTTTTCTGCTCTGGTTGTGAAATGTTTAGTTATTCCTCGGCCTCCTTTAGCAGTAACGGTACTTGTAATAAGTGTAGCTTATTCGTAGCTTTGGAGGCCAGGCTGGGCGAATTGGAGACTCGGCTCCGCACCGTGGAAAATTCTACAGCTAGCCAGGCCCCTGTAGTCGGTGTGGACCAAGGTAGCTTAGCCGCCGTTAGTTACCCCCTGGCAGATCCCGAGCAGCCGGGAAAGCAGGCCGACTGGGTGACTGTGAGGAGGAAGCGTAGTCCTAAACAGAAGCCCCGTGTACACCGCCAACCCGTTCACATCTCTAACCGTTTTTCCCCACTCGACGACACACCCGCCGAGGATCAAACTCTGGTTATTGGCGACTCTGTTTTGCGAAATGTGAAGTTAGCGACACCAGCAACCATAGTCAATTGTCTTCCGGGGGTCAGAGCAGGCGACATTGAAGGAAATTTGAAACTGCTGGCTAAGGCTAAGCGTAAATTTGGTAAGATTGTAATTCACGTCGGCAGTAATGACACCCGGTTACGCCAATCGGAGGTCACTAAAATTAACATTAAATCGGTGTGTAACTTTGCAAAAACAATGTCGGACTCTGTAGTTTTCTCTGGGCCCCTCCCCAATCAGACCGGGAGTGACATGTTTAGCCGCATGTTCTCCTTGAATTGCTGGCTGTCTGAGTGGTGTCCAAAAAATGAGGTGGGCTTCATAGATAATTGGCAAAGCTTCTGGGGAAAACCTGGTCTTGTTAGGAGACGGCATCCATCCCACTTTGGATGGAGCAGCTCTCATTTCTAGAAATCTGGCCAATTTTCTTAAATCCTCCAAACCGTGACTATCCAGGGTTGGGACCAGGAAGCAGAGTTGTAGTCTTACACACCTCTCTGCAGCTTCTCTCCCCCTGCCATCCCCTCATTACCCCATCCCCGTAGAGACGGTGCCTGCTCCCAGACTACCAATAACCAGCAAAAATCTATTTAAGCATAAAAATTCAAAAAGAAAAAATAATATAGCACCTTCAACTGCACCACAGACTAAAACAGTTAAATGTGGTCTATTAAACATTAGGTCTCTCTCTTCTAAGTCCCTGTTGGTAAATGATATAATAATTGATCAACGTATTGATTTATTCTGCCTAACAGAAACTTGGTTACAGCAGGATGAATATGTTAGTTTAAATGAGTCAACACCCCCGAGTCACACTAACTGTCAGAATGCTCGTAGCACGGGCCGGGGCGGAGGATTAGCAGCAATCTTCCATTCCAGCTTATTAATTAATCAAAAACCTAGACAGAGCTTTAATTCATTTGAAAGCTTGTCTCTTAGTCTTGTCCATCCAAATTGGAAGTCCCAAAAACCAGTTTTATTTGTTATTATCTATCGTCCACCTGGTCGTTACTGTGAGTTTCTCTGTGAATTTTCAGACCTTTTGTCTGACTTAGTGCTTAGCTCAGATAAGATAATTATAGTGGGCGATTTTAACATCCACACAGATGCTGAGAATGACAGCCTCAACACTGCATTTAATCTATTATTAGACTCTATCGGCTTTGCTCAAAAAGTAAATGAGTCCACCCACCACTTTAATCATATTTTAGATCTTGTTCTGACTTATGGTATGGAAATAGAAGACTTAACAGTATTCCCTGAAAACTCCCTTTTGTCTGATCATTTTTTAATAACATTTACATTTACCCTGATGGACTACCCTGCAGTGGGGAATAAGTTTCATTACACTAGAAGTCTTTCAGAAAGCGCTGTAACTAGGTTTAAGGATATGATTCCTTCGTTATGTTCTCTAATGTCATATACCAACACAGAGCAGAGTAGCTACCTAAACTCTGTAAGGGAGTTAGAGTATCTTGTCAATAGTTTTACATCCTCATTGAAGACAACTTTGGATGCTGTAGCTCCTCTGAAAAAGAGAGCTTTAAATCAGAAGTGTCTGACTCCGTGGTATAACTCACAAACTCGTAGCTTAAAGCAGATAACCCGTAAGTTGGAGAGGAAATGGCGTCTCACTAATTTAGAAGATCTTCACTTAGCCTGGAAAAAGAGTTTGTTGCTCTATAAGAAAGCCCTTCGTGAAGCTAGGACATCTTTCTACTCATCACTAATTGAAGAAAATAAGAACAACCCCAGGTTTCTTTTCAGCACTGTAGCCAGGCTGACAAAGAGTCAGAGCTCTATTGAGCTGAGTATTCCATTAACTTTAACTAGTAATGACTTCATGACTTTCTTTGCTAACAAAATTTTGACTATTAGAGAAAAAATTACTCATAACCATCCCAAAGATGTATCGTTATCTTTGGCTGCTTTCAGTGATGCCGGTATTTGGTTAGACTCTTTCTCTCCGATTGTTCTGTCTGAGTTATTTTCATTAGTTACTTCATCCAAACCATCAACATGCTTATTAGACCCCATTCCTGCCAGGCTGCTCAAGGAAGTCCTACCATTATTTAATGCTTCAATCTTAAATATGATCAATCTATCTTTGTTAGTTGGTTATGTACCACAGGCCTTTAAGGTGGCAGTAATTAAACCATTACATAAAAAGCCATCACTTGACCCAGCTATCTTAGCTAATTATAGGCCAATCTCCAACCTTCCTTTTCTCTCAAAGATTCTTGAGAGGGTAGTTGTAAAACAGCTAACTGATCACCTGCAGAGGAATGGTCTATTTGAAGAGTTTCAGTCAGGTTTTAGAATTCATCATAGTACAGAAACAGCATTAGTGAAGGTTACAAATGATCTTCTTATGGCTTCGGACAGTGGACTTATCTCTGTGCTTGTTCTGTTGGACCTCAGTGCTGCTTTTGATACTGTTGACCATAAAATTTTATTACAGAGATTAGAGCATGTCATAGGTATTAAAGGCATTGCGCTGCGGTGGTTTGAATCATATTTGTCTAATAGATTACAGTTTGTTCATGTAAATGGGGAATCTTCTTCACAGACTAAAGTTAATTATGGAGTTCCACAAGGTTCTGTGCTAGGACCAATTTTATTCACTTTATACATGCTTCCCTTGGGCAGTATTATTAGACGGTATTGCTTAAATTTTCATTGTTACGCAGATGATACCCAGCTTTATCTATCCATGAAGCCAGAGGATACGCACCAATTAGCTAAACTGCAGGATTGTCTTACAGACATAAAGACATGGATGACCTCTAATTTCCTGCTTTTAAACTCAGATAAAACTGAAGTTATTGTATTTGGCCCCACAAATCTTAGAAGCATGGTGTCTAACCAGATCGTTACTCTGGATGGCATTTCCCTGATCTCTAGTAATACTGTGAGAAATCTTGGAGTTATTTTTGATCAGGATATGTCATTCAAAGCGCATATTAAACAAATATGTAGGACTGCCTTTTTGCATTTACGCAATATCTCTAAAATCAGAAAGGTCTTGTCTCAGAGTGATGCTGAAAAACTAATTCATGCATTTGTTTCCTCTAGGCTGGACTATTGTAATTCATTATTATCAGGTTGTCCTAAAAGTTCCCTAAAAAGCCTTCAGTTGGTTCAGAATGCTGCAGCTAGAGTACTGACGGGGACTAGCAGGAGAGAGCATATCTCACCCGTGTTGGCCTCCCTTCATTGGCTTCCTGTTAATGCTAGAATAGAATTTAAAATTCTTCTTCTTACTTATAAGGTTTTGAATAATCAGGTCCCATCTTATCTTAGGGACCTCGTAGTACCATATTACCCCATTAGAGCGCTTCGCTCTCAGACTGCGGGCTTACTTGTAGTTCCTAGGGTTTGTAAGAGTAGAATGGGAGGCAGAGCCTTCAGCTTTCAGGCTCCTCTCCTGTGGAACCAGCTCCCAATTCAGATCAGGGAGACAGATACCCTCTCTACTTTTAAGATTAGGCTTAAAACTTTCCTTTTCGCTAAGGCTTATAGTTAGGGCTGGATCGGGTGACCCTGGACCATCCCTTGGTTATGTTGCTTTAGACGTAGACTGTGTTTCATAATTATTGTATGGCCTTGCCTTGCAATGTGGAGCGCCTTGGGGCAACTGTTTGTTGTGATTTGGCGCTATACAAGAAAAAAGTTGATTGATTGATTGATTCCTACCAGGCTGCTCAAGGAAGCCCTACCATTATTTAATGCTTCGATCTTAAATATGATCAATCTATCTTTGTTAGTTGGCTATGTACCACAGGCTTTTAAGGTGGCAGTAATTAAACCATTACTTAAAAAGCCATCACTTGACCCAGCTATCTTAGCTAATTATAGGCCAATCTCCAACCTTCCTTTTCTCTCAAAAATTCTTGAAAGGGTAGTTGTAAAACAGCTAACTGATCATCTGCAGAGGAATGGTCTATTTGAAGAGTTTCAGTCAGGTTTTAGAATTCATCATAGTACAGAAACAGCATTAGTGAAGGTTACAAATGATCTTCTTATGGCCTCGGACAGTGGACTCATCTCTGTGCTTGTTCTGTTAGACCTCAGTGCTGCTTTTGATACTGTTGACCATAACATTTTATTACAGAGATTAGAGCATGCCATAGGTATTAAAGGCACTGCGCTGCGGTGGTTTGAATCATATTTGTCTAATAGATTACAATTTGTTCATGTAAATGGGGAATCTTCTTCACAGACTAAAGTTAATTATGGAGTTCCACAAGGTTCTGTGCTAGGACCAATTTTATTCACTTTATACATGCTTCCCTTAGGCAGTATTATTAGACGGTATTGCTTAAATTTTCATTGTTACGCAGATGATACCCAGCTTTATCTATCCATGAAGCCAGAGGACACACACCAATTAGCAAAACTGCAGGATTGTCTTACAGACATAAAGACATGGATGACCTCTAATTTCCTGCTTTTAAACTCAGATAAAACTGAAGTTATTGTACTTGGCCCCACAAATCTTAGAAACATGGTGTCTAACCAGATCCTTACTCTGGATGGCATTACCCTGACCTCTAGTAATACTGTGAGAAATCTTGGAGTCATTTTTGATCAGGATATGTCATTCAAAGCGCATATTAAACAAATATGTAGGACTGCTTTTTTGCATTTACGCAATATCTCTAAAATCAGAAAGGTCTTGTCTCAGAGTGATGCTGAAAAACTAATTCATGCATTTATATCCTCTATGCTGGACTATTGTAATTCATTATTATCAGGTTGTCCTAAAAGTTCCCTAAAAAGCCTTCAGTTAATTCAAAATGCTGCAGCTAGAGTACTGACGGGGACTAGAAGGAGAGAGCATATCTCACCCATATTGGCCTCTCTTCATTGGCTTCCTGTTAATTCTAGAATAGAATTTAAAATTCTTCTTCTTACTTATAAGGTTTTGAATAATCAGGTCCCATCTTATCTTAGGGACCTCGTAGTACCATATCACACCAATAGAGCGCTTCGCTCTCAGACTGCAGGCTTACTTGTAGTTCCTAGGGTTTGTAAGAGTAGAATGGGAGGCAGAGCCTTCAGCTTTCAGGCTCCTCTCCTGTGGAACCAGCTCCCAATTCAGATCAGGGAGACAGACACCCTCTCTACTTTTAAGATTAGGCTTAAAACTTTCCTTTTTGCTAAAGCTTATAGTTAGGGCTGGATCAGGTGACCCTGAACCATCCCTTAGTTATGCTGCTATAGACGTAGACTGCTGGGGGGTTCCCATGATGCACTGTTTCTTTCTCTTTTTGCTCTGTATGCACCACTCTGCATTTAATCATTAGTGATCGATCTCTGCTCCCCTCCACAGCATGTATTTTTCCTGGTTCTCTCCCTCAGCCCCAACCAGTCCCAGCAGAAGACTGCCCCTCCCTGAGCCTGGTTCTGCTGGAGGTTTCTTCCTGTTAAAAGGGAGTTTTTCCTTCCCACTGTAACCAAGTGCTTGCTCACAGGGGGTCGTTTTGACCGTTGGGGTTTTACATAATTATTGTATGGCCTTGCCTTACAATATAAAGCGCCTTGGGGCAACTGTTTGTTGTGATTTGGCGCTATATAAAAAAATTGATTGATTGATTGATTGATTTTGCGTCAGCAGTCTAAGTGTCCCTCAGTCACATAACAGACGTCTGGTTTGCACACAGAATGACGTCAGCTGGTGGCCTCAGGGTTTGTCACCAGACACCAAACATTCAGTCCCAACACACTGATCCTCTCTTTGGACCAGACGGATCTCTTCAGGAGGGACGGGCTGATGTTCTGATTGAGTCACTGCATACTGGGTCAACAGAACCGTGGACCAGCTGAAGTTGGAGTTCTGCACCTCCGCAGACTGTACTGTAGCTCGCACTGATCCAGATGATAAAGTTCTTCTCTACACAGCTTCATTATTGTCTCAATATCAGCAGGCGTTCGGGAAAAGACTTCCAGCGTCCACATTCTTTCTGCCTGGACGCTCCTTAAAAAAGTGATGTGAAAATCTGACAGTTTGCTTTTAACAGAACACAAGTGAGCTGATTATTGTCCGTGTTCATGCTGCACGAGGAACCAATAAGATCATCAACATTTTTCACATATAACCTGCTTAAGAGTGAGGAATTTTTATTTCCCAGAATGAAAGTGGGAGTTCTACCAAGAAGACACAGTGAGACTTTCTTATTTTTTGAGTGAACGGCTGAAAAAAGTTATAATCTATGTTCCATGAGTGAAATGTAAACTTCTGTTAAAAAAAAAAAAAAAAAAAGTTAATGTTGCTTCAGATGTACTAGAAAGCTGGTTTATTGGGTAAATATTTGACTGCAGATTTTCAGTGTCATTTGTTAAAGTACGTTGTGGATCAGGACGTACTGTGTTTGTTGACCTTCTTCAACCCCTCAAACATAGAAACTGGTCAGAAACACAACTGAGTGTAATGTTCATCTGAAGTGGGTCACAATCTTTAATGAAAAATCATTACAATCAAGTGCTGAATCCTGCTTTCAGCATCCAGATGTGCTCACAAGTTTACATACCCTGGCAGAATTTGTATTTTTGTCCATTTTTCAGAGAATAGGAACGATAAACACAAAAACTTTCTTTTCATGGTTAGTGGGTGAATGAAGCCATTTATTGTCAACCAACTGTGTTTCTTCTTTTAAAATCATAATGACAACAGAAACGACCCAAATGACCCAGATCAAAAGTTTACATACCCCTGTTCTTAATGCCGTGTGTTGCCCCTTTAACATCACTGACAGCTTGGAGTCTTTTGTAGACGAGACTCTCTGATGGTAAAACTGACACTGAATATGACCAACACCCAAACGTTTTCTCAACAGATTTACACTGATCTCAGAAATGGACCAGAACCCAAGAAAAACTCTGAAATCCGCAGATCCGTGGAAAATTTTCATCCCGGATCCAGGCAAGTTTTAGGATCAGGGGAATTTATCTGCTGAATCCAGATGTTTTTCTGGAGTCTAGAAGTTTCTTTCCAGCTGCTGTCAGACTGAATTAGTCAAACTCAGACTGTGTGACTCTGAGTGAACACAAAGTGTTTGATTTTGGAGTTCAGTAACATTCACACGTGGCTGAGTTTGGCTCTGATTCAAACCGGATCAGATTTTCACCAGTCTGAACTGAGACTGAGATGAGGACTGAAGGTCACTCGAGTGGCGTCTCTGGGCTCTTTAAGCGCACACTTTGATCTCATCCCTGATTTTGCTGCCGACTGTCTCACAAAGACGATAAACAACTTGACCTCATGATGACTCAGTTGTTTTACCGACGACACAGCGGTCGCTCTATTTTTCAGACTGTTTCCTTTAATTCAGTTTCTCTGCAGGAAAATCTACAAAATCTTCTTGAAACAATCACTTTGGACACGACCTTCAGTCCATCACCTGCTCACTTCTCTCAGCTGTGACGTCTCCTCACAGCACTTTGTCCTGGTTGACCTCCAGCCTTGATAAGCTCCGCCCTCTTACCTCCAACATCCAGCTGACTGAAGCTGTCAGAAACCTGATCAGAGCAGCTGAACAGCAGCGTTGTAAATCTGGACACCCTGTTGTCCTCAGTTCATGTCCGTCTCTTCTGTCATGTTGATCTTCCAGCATTTCTGCTGCCAAATTGTCTTCATGACAGAATCAGAAACACCGCTGATTCAGGAAAAATGTTGTTCCCCTTTAAGACACTCCTCGTTCCACCTCCACCATCGACCTCTGACCTTACAGGTACAGCAGCAGACATCATGAACCGGTTCTAGTTAATAACCAGAGCTCACCCGGGTTTATTCTCCTAATTATTTCCCTGCACTATGCAGGTGAGGAAAATGATGACACACCCCAAATAAAATTCTTTACCAACAGCTGTAAATTCTGTAAGAGTCATTTTAGTGTTTACGCTATTGAGTAAATAGACTTTTGAATGAAACCTGAAGTAGCAGCTGAAATGTTGACAGCAGTGTGTCGACTGGATCAGAGGACAGAAATTTACTGGAAATATTTTTATGGAAGTTGAGATTCTCCTCCAAAAATTCAATGACTGTTTAAAATTCCTTGAATACCATCTTGTGGTGATTTTTTTCTCTTATACAATTTGTTAACTTGTACAACTGCGGGTGAATTTCATGTTTTTTCATGACCAAAAGTTGTCATTCAAAATTCAACAGGGAAGAACAGAACTTCAAACAAAACCAAATTCACCAGTTTGGTGAATTTTGTTGTTTTCCAAATACAATATTTGTTTTCAACAAAAATCAAAATTTTGAGAAGAAGAACTCAGAACAGTGTTTAAATAAATCAACCTAATATGAATCCAAATGAAAATCTTTTGCATGAATTTCACCTTAATGAAATCTATATTTTTACTAAAATTTATTATTTCATATATCCACAAGGATGAATTATGAACAGTGTTTAGAAGAATCAAACAAAACCAACAGAATTAAAATATATCAGAAACTGAAAGAAAAAAAGTGTTTTGGTGAATTTCACTATTTTCACCATAAAAAAATTCTACAATTTCCAAAACAATTCAAAAGTTCAATACTGTGTGAGGAAGGATTGTAATTTAGTGTTTAGATGAAACAAACAAAAACAATAATCAAAATCCATCAAGAACTGAAGGAAAAATTTTTGGTAAATTTCAGTTTTCACCCTAAAAAGTCCATAATTTCCTAAAAACTTACAATTCCAACATTAACACATTATTGCACTCAGAGAAACAGATATGGGGTCAGATCGGTGCCAAAACCACTCTCATGTAAAAAAAAAAAAAGCATTCAGGTGTATTATATTATTTCACACGCGTAGATATTAACTGCATGTGCAAAGATGTCATGCCAAAAACAGAAAGTATCCCAACGTATCGTCAATGTCGCTCCCTTCATCCAACTGTATGTTTTCAGCTTTTGTCTTTTTACTTTTGTCATTGTGCATTTTGAGTATTTATCCAGTCCAAATTCCATACCAATGTCTTTGGAGAACTTATGGACAGTTTCCACAAGCTGCCTGAGTCCCTTTTTGTGTTGGCATAGATTTTCAAATCGTCCATGAACAGCAGATGGTTCAGAAGTTTTTGATTTTTCCTTCCTCTGTCTCTACTTAAGTCATACCTGATGTCATGCTCCTTCAGGATCTTGCTGAGCGGGTTTATGATTAAACAGAATAAAAGTGGTGAGAGTCTGTCTGGCTGAAATATTCCTCTCTGAACTCGTACGTCTGGGATTGTTATTTGTCCCTCTGTGTGATTGAGGGTGATGGTGGTGTTCCACTTGTTCATTTGTGCTCTCAGGAAAGATCTTATTTCCTCATTGATGTTGTAGAGTTCTAAGCACCTCATGATCCAGGAGTGTGGTACACTGTCAAATGCCTTTTTGTAATCAATCCAAGCCATGCTGAGGTTCCTCCTCCTTTTTTTGCAGTCCTCCAGGATAACTTTGTCTGTCAGTAACTGGTCTTTAGCTCCTAATCTTCTTCTGGAACAACCTTTCTGTTCATTTTCCAGGTAGCCACCAGTGTCCAGATGTTCATAAATGTCATCAGTTATGATTCCTGTCAGTCATTTGTACGTTGTTGTTAGGCAGCAGATGGGTCTGTACTTGTTGGGAAGCTGTGTTTCCTGGTCTTTGGTAGTTGGCTTGTGTTCCCTGTCGTTATCCAGTCTGGTGTGTCCTCTTCTCTGTTCAATATTTTTGTGAAAGTCACAGCATAATGTTGGTGTAATGCTGTCAGTCTGTTCATCCAAAAATTGGGATTTTGTTGATGCCAGGTGCCTTGAAGTTACTGTATTCACTCATTTTCTTTCTGATCTCCTCTTCATTGATTACAATTGCTGGCATTTGTTGTTTGTCTTTGTTTTTCTCTTTTATTTTTTCAATCCATTCAGCCTCTTGATGTTGTTTTGGGTCTTCAAAGAGTGGTCTCCAAAATTTTTCAATTTCTTCTCTCTCAGGTGGTTGTTGTACTTCTATTGTGTCGTTTTTTTTTTGTTTTCTTTTTTTTGCAAATTGCTTGTTTATCTATTTTACTTGTATTTTCTTGTCTTTGTTCCTAATCTGTGCCACAAAATCTTTCATTAAGGCTTGATGTTCAGCCTCCCACCCAGCTGTTTATCTTCAACATTGTATTTTCTTTTAATGCGATTGATGTTTTTAAGGAGATTCCTTTTATGATTGTTGCCATTTGGGAGATCTCTGCTCTTAGATGGCTGATTTTTTGTTGTAATTTCTTTTTCCATTGTGGCACAGTATTACTTTTCATAATTGTGGTTCCTTTTCTCTCCAAATCTTGTGGGACTAATTTACTTTGTATGTACCATGCTGCTCCATAATTTACACAGTTTAAATCTGTCAATGTGGTTCCTTCTGGGACCAGTCTAGCCAGTCCCAGGTTAACTTTCTGTAGTAAACTTGTGAACTTTTTAAATCCTCCTTCAATTTGATCAGTTTTGGACGCTCTTTCATGTTCATTCTCTTTGTGTCCTTGTCAAGGATTTTATATAGTTCATGCTTATATTATCATTTATTTCCTTTTATGACTAAGTGTACTTTTCCTCTTTGTGAGAAGAGGAGGTTTTAAAAAGAAAGACTTGTTGTCTGCATTCTTCATGATTGAGCAAACTATTTTTCATTTTGCATAAGTGCCTCATCCTGCTTTGGACGAGCCACAAGGCTCATGTCGCAGGAATTGTTATGTGTCGGACGCAGCTCGGAGAACCGACCAGCGTTTGAAGGACCCAGTATGAAATAAGCAGAGCACGGTACAAAGGCTAACTGAATTTAATACATAACAGTGATAATATAATAAAAAGGTGCGGCCTGGCGTGGTGCGCTCCCAGCAGCGCTAACGGTCCGGAGCCAGAAGCTGTTTCGGACCCAAGGACCCCGCCGACACCCCCCAGGTGGCCGCAACAACCGAGTCTGTGAAAGAAGGAACCATTATGTGAGTCCACACTCTACACACAGAACACTTAAAGGTGTACAAACAGCAAACACTTCCTGGCTTGATTACTGATCAGCTTCCCAACCTGCAGGCATGGAACATCCCGTTCACAAAACTCCACTGCAGTGGAAGCTGATACATGACTAACAAACAGCTCAATACAATAAGGTGTGAGGGACACCACATTTACTGACTGTATAACTGTTAGTCACAAAATCTAACGTACCTCAGGAAGTGTGCTGACGAGCGTGAAACCTCACCCCCTCCTCTTTCACAGACTGTGCATCAAACCTGGACGTTCTCAGCATCCGCTGTTGATGAGATGGCTCCCGAGACGACGATCTCACCCGTCTGGTCACAAGGTCGAGTCTCTGGCAAATACACACTGTGCACTCTAGTCTTAAATGCCAACATGTTCCAATCCATCCAGATGCACTACAGCTGTGAGTCCTGACGAGTCGCAGGTGATCAGGGTGAGGTCCTGACAGCCTCAGCAACACAGCCACTCAGTCCCAAACGCACGCCACCTGGGAGGAAAACCAAAAAACAGAAACAAACCGGCAGCCCGGCCCCCCCAGCCATATAACAGGAATGGAAGGTTCCAGCCGTCACCTTGCCTTGCCTTGCCTTTTCTTTTTGCTCTGTATGCACCACTCTGCATTTAATCATTAGTGATCGATCTCTGCTCCCCTCCACAGCATGTCTTTTTCCTGGTTCTCTCCCTCAGCCCCAACCAGTCCCAGCAGAAGACTGCCCCTCCCTGAGCCTGGTTCTGCTGGAGGTTTCTTCCTGTTAAAAGGGAGTTTTTCCTTCCCACTGTAGCCAAGTGCTTGCTCACAGGGGGTCGTTTTGACCGTTGGGGTTTTACATAATTATTGTATGGCCTTGCCTTACAATATAAAGCGCCTTGGGGCAACTGTTTGTTGTGATTTGGCGCTATATAAAAAAAATTGATTGATTGATTGATATCTTGCTCTTGCAGACATGACTCATGTGTAACCTCTCCCTGACTGTCCTTGTTTGTTTTTTCTCATGTTGATGAACTAAATAAAAAGCCGAGCCAGAGGGGGGGATTTTAGGAGAGCTTTGGAGCTGAGCACTTACAAGCTGCTTCTTATTCTCCTCCTCTGCGCAGAGCAAAAAATATATATTTGTCTCTCTCTGACTGGTTTCTTTACAGTGTCTGTGCCTCTCATTTCTTTAAAACAGGGTGCAAACCCAACAGTCCTCAATCTTACTTGCTAATTCCTCTTCTAGTTCCTGTTGTTCTGGGTCTGTGTGCACCTGTATATTGTTTTGTAGATGAGCTGGTGAACAGCTCAGTTGTGGCGGTGAAATTCATGACGATGGCTTTGGCACGAAGCTGATGGTGCAGCAAAAGCACCTCCGTGTTGAAGCCTCACAGGACATGCCCTGATGCCCAGCTCTACCACAGTTTCTCGGTAAATGGTAAATGGACTGCATTTATATAGCGCTTTTCCATCTGCATCAGACGCTCAAAGCGCTTTACAATTATGCCTCACATTCACCCCGATGTCAGGGTGCTGCCATACAAGGCGCTCACTACACACGGGGAGCAATAGGAGATTAAAGGCCTAGACCATCACCTCCCCCACCCTGAATGGTGGAAGAGGTGGGCATCATTTTTCGGAGTCCAGCATGTCCTGTGAGACTTCAACACAGTGGCACTTTTGCTCCGTCGAGGAGCAGCACAGATTTTGCCGCCACTCCTTTTCATGGCCAAATCTTCTGTCACAGTGGAATGTGCCAAAAAAGTGCTGATGTCCACCTCTTCCGCAATTTCTCAGATAGTCACACGATGGCCCCACATCACCACAGTGTTCACTTTGGAAATGATCCGGTCATTTCTGCATGTTGATGGCCGACTGGAGCGCGGCACGCTCTCCACCGTTGTGCAGCTGTCTTTAAACCGTTGTACCGCTCCTTAATCTGTGTGATGCCCAGAGGATCATCACCAAAAGCCGTCTAAATAATCAGAATGGTTTCCACCTGGTTGTCGCCCAGTTTTTGGCACAATTTGATGCAGTCGCGCTGCTCCAGTCGTTCCGCCATTTTCTTGTAAAGAAAAAACGACGAGAGATTCCACCCATCCTCACACAAAGGCTGCTTACAAGCAAATGATGCAACCGACAGGTGTAAAAAAATTCATGCATGCGCACGAAGGTTCTGTATTGTACTGATCTGTATTGTAAATATTTTTACTTCAAATAAAAAGATCATTTGGAATGTTTTTGGTCTCCAGTCACTTTAAATAAATAGGAGAAGATTATTAAAGATTATTCAAATGAGTCAGGTGGTAAAGTCATACAGAACTCGGGTAAAGGCCTCACAGTGACGGTGAGAACAAGTCCAGGGCCACACCTACAACATCATGGTGATGAACCCTTGTTGGAGGCCCCACTGTGAACTTTTGTTAAGGGCCCCTACAGACTCCAGAATTCCCACTGTTCTCCTGGTGTCTGAGTTTCCTCTGGGCACTCCAACATCTCTGGTTGGATTGTGTCTTACTGGAATTAAGATGGTTAAATGCAGAGGATATATTTCATTATATGGATCCATGTACTGACACTGAAGATGTTTACTGTTGTTCTGTGCTACCTGTTTTGTAAACATTAATTTTGGTGTCTCATAAAATATCTGGACTAACCTGTGTCACGATTGGACAATTTAATGGTGGTTCTACTATATATATATATATATATATATATATATATATATATATATATATATATATATATATGTGTCTTTTAAGAATTGATTTTACTTATCTGGAAATTTCATCATTTTTTACCAACATTAATTTTGGAAATGAAGATGTGTGTGAGAAACTTAGTTTCCCATAACTCATAATTTTTCTCATCTCCATCGAAACATAACCTGTTCCATCAGCTTCCAAACTCCTTCCTGGGTCCATAACCTGTTGATGTTGCATCATAAAAGCACTGGAATACTGTGTCTTAACATAATGGAGGAACAAACTCACACACAACCTTCAGTTTGTTTGACTGGCAGGAAAACTGCTCACAGGAGCAAAGTCAGTCATTTATTGATTATCTGCTGCACTCTGACAATGACAGCAGAGAGAAGAGCACACTGAAGAACACAACAGTTCAACATCTTTGAACTGCAGGAATTATGGAGCGAATATAGCTTTTTTGATTCTTTTTGTTTCGTCTCTGCCAGTCACTGTCCATACTCCAGTCCAGTAGGTGGCGGTAGTGCAACGATAACTTCGTCACCGTCATTAGACTCCAACGAAGAAGAACTGTTTCCTGTTGTCGTCCGAGGCTAAAGCTAGTTAGCTGAAGACGCTGGAAACTTCTCTGAACAGATCAAACTTCACTCTGTGATCTTCGAATATGTTTTTTGAAGAGCTCCAGAAGCACAAAGGTCGACAGTAAACCGGAATAAGAAGAAAAGGCGAAGTTAGTGTGAAAAGGTGGAAGAGCTGAGAAGGTTGTTGAAACAGCGGCTAACTGCTGCTAATGCTGAGATATTTGAGTTGGTAGAAACAAACAGATCGCAGAGCAGCAAGAAGAAACGAGTGGATTTAAAGAAGAGAAGAAACTAGTCAACGTGCTGGAAGCTGTTTTCAAGCCTGAAGTTCTCTGATCCAGAGCAGGTTTGTCCACTAAACTTTATTTCAGAGCAACTCCACCACATCCAAATGATAACTGTTAGTTTGTGTTGGAGTTCTGATTATAGACTGAACACCAAATATCAGCAAAAATAAATAAGACAAACTGATGATAAATGGACAGTTCAGTTTGGTGAAGGACTGATGAAGCCAATCAATCGATACTATTTATTACAGTTTTTCCTCATTTTATATACACAAAAGTGGAACTATGTACACAATTCATAAAATCTGAAGCTCATGAATCAACATCATGACTCCAAACTGCTGAACTTTGAGCACACTGACCCCCACGTTGCCCACAATAACCATATTAGAAGAAAATAAAATTGAAGATCTTTCCGGACAAGACAACTTTAAAAACCTCTTTAACACTGAGGGTGAATTATGGCTCCTGATAGTGTTGATAATATCACACATACAAATGATTTATTGCACATTCTGAGAGTAGAAGAGTTCTTGGACATGTGAGCAGCTGCAGACATGTTATTATTGGACATTTGAGGATCATAAAAAGGAGGACTGATGAGACACAGTGAGACAGGGAGGGGACAACTGTTATGTTAATGAGTGTCAGGGGGAGGAGTTATAGAGTCTAATGGATAATTTTGAGGCTACATCGCCACTGCTAGGCTACGTGACATCATCAGTTGTCTTTGTCGTTGCTCGGTGTGAACAGTCGATGTGATTGGCCACTGCATTTTATTGTTGTAGGATTTTTCTGTGCGATTTGGCTGTTTTTCTGCTCCTGAATGTTACTGTACTGTATGAACATCTATCTCTGCCAGATCTATGTCAGGGGGAGTCTCCCTGATGTTTGACACAAGATCAGAGTTTCAGAGTGTTTTTCCTCATCTCTGACACTGGGACCAAAATCATTGAAATGCTTTGAAAGTGTATTTACTAGAACATGACAAATTATTTTAATGTAACATTGATTTTTTTTTTTTTTTTTATCTCACAGGCTTCAGTCAAATTATGTGTCAAAGCAAAGATCAATTTGATCAATATGGGGAAAATATAGTGGTTATATTTCTTTTTTCACATGTCCCAGCCTGAACAGAGGCTTTCAGTTATTTTTCAACAAACCTGGAAAATTAAATTCACTCAACAAGGCTGCAGGTTTGAGCATTGAGGAAACTAAACATATCAAATATATCTCAATGAAAACTAAACACAAAATTAATCTTATCAATTTGTTGCCACAAAAATGAGCAAATATCCCATTGTAAATGAAATTGTCCCAGTATTTTTCCACAAAATGTGGACATTGTCTCATTTTATTTTTTTCCTTTCCTGATCACTGACTGTGTAAGTTCAGAACAGTTCATTTTATTTTAACATCATCTTAGTTTCATTTAAACAAACATCTTATGGACATTTTTGTCATCTCTCTCTCGCTCTCTCTCTCTCTCTTTCTCCCCCTCGCTTCAATCAATATGTAAGGAAAATGTTCATGTCTCTGGGATCAGGGTTGGTGTGTCCCGTTTTAGGACGTCTGTTCCAGCACAGGGACATTTCAGTGTTGTCTCTCTCTTGTGATTGGTCAGCCTGGGCAGCAGAGCAGCAGCAGATGATTAAATCGGCCTGTTTTTCGTCTTTCCTCCACTTGGTTGTTGACTCTCTCTTTCTTTTGTGTGCTTTAAAGCTTTTCTACAAACATGTCTGAAGTCCAGCAGCTGAGGGACATGTTGAAACGACAGCGACCACCTGCTGATGAAGGAATGATTGCAGACCAGGAAGAAGAAATGTGTCATTTAAAAGAAGAGAACAAAAGAGGTAAAGGGCTGGATGCTGTTTTTCATCCTCCAAATCTCTTCTACAGAACAAGTTTGTTCACTCAGCTTTGTTTGTGTTACTGATACTTTCTAACATATTGTTGTAACGGTCAAATATTTTCCTCATCAGGTATTCCTCCATTTCCTTGGTAACTTGGGAGCATTAATAGTCGGCTTTGCTACCAGGCGTGACATGTTGACCTGAATAGTGTAAAGGTGGAAGTGTGCAGAAATGTGGGTTTGCAAAAGAGAGAGAGGGAAAGAGAGGTTGTGATAGAAGTCTGGTCCCAGAAACAGTCTTTGTTAACAGAACTATCTTTAGTTTTGTGGTGGCAGTCAAATTTGTGCAAGTGTCAAAGTACCTTAACTCTCTATTTGTTGCATAATATAACTGACAAACCTACGATGCACTGATATCCATGGTCACTACGGATAATCCACTGGTCGTGCAGACAGTGATTTTAAAAAGACGTTCTGATTAATTGTTGCAGATAAATAAATCATTAATCGGTAAAATATTAACTACATTCTCTGACGTGAACATATTTAAAGCTTAATTTTTCCTGATGCACTAATTTTCAGCCTCTTGTTGAGCTGCACAGTTGTGAAGTCCAATCCAGCACATTAGCTCATAATCTGCATGACAAAAGGTTAATAAAGGTCAAAGGTCTGAGGAAGCAGCATCAGCAGCTCACAACCTACAGGTCCTGGAAGGAACCTTCAGAACCTGGAACAGTGTCTGTGAACAGCTCGAGAGAGTGAGATGAAGACTAGAACATATGAACAACAATGACATGACGAGTGCAGTAACAGTGTCTCACAGGACAGAGTTCCAGAGACCCAGAGCTCAGTGCCCACAGAAATATGTTGCATTCTCACAAATTAAAGCAGGACACAAGGGGGCAGCAAAGAGCTGAGGCTGTGGATCTGAAAACCTTCTGGAGCCCACCCAAACCTTCGTCACAATTTAGAACAACACATGAGACTAAGATGAAGTATTTCCACATATTTTTTCTTAAAATGTGAGACATAAATGAAGAATAATGCATAATTTAAAGCTTATGGCTTTGTTTTATTATTTCTGGATACATTAACCATCAACATGCTTATTAGACCCCATTCCTGCCAGGCTGCTCAAGGAAGTCCTACCATTATTTAATGCTTCAATCTTAAATATGATCAATCTATCTTTGTTAGTTGGTTATGTACCACAGGCCTTTAAGGTGGCAGTAATTAAACCATTACTTAAAAAGCCATCACTTGACCCAGCTATCTTAGCTAATTATAGGCCAATCTCCAACCTTCCTTTTCTCTCAAAGATTCTTGAGAGGGTAGTTGTAAAACAGCTAACTGATCACCTGCAGAGGAATGGTCTATTTGAAGAGTTTCAGTCAGGTTTTAGAATTCATCATAGTACAGAAACAGCATTAGTGAAGGTTACAAATGATCTTCTTATGGCTTCGGACAGTGGACTTATCTCTGTGCTTGTTCTGTTGGACCTCAGTGCTGCTTTTGATACTGTTGACCATAAAATTTTATTACAGAGATTAGAGCATGTCATAGGTATTAAAGGCATTGCGCTGCGGTGGTTTGAATCATATTTGTCTAATAGATTACAGTTTGTTCATGTAATGGGGAATCTTCTTCACAGACTAAAGTTAATTATGGAGTTCCACAAGGTTCTGTGCTAGGACCAATTTTATTCACTTTATACATGCTTCCCTTGGGCAGTATTATTAGACGGTATTGCTTAAATTTTCATTGTTACGCAGATGATACCCAGCTTTATCTATCCATGAAGCCAGAGGATACGCACCAATTAGCTAAACTGCAGGATTGTCTTACAGACATAAAGACATGGATGACCTCTAATTTCCTGCTTTTAAACTCAGATAAAACTGAAGTTATTGTACTTGGCCCCACAAATCTTAGAAGCATGGTGTCTAACCAGATCGTTACTCTGGATGGCATTTCCCTGATCTCTAGTAATACTGTGAGAAATCTTGGAGTTATTTTGATCAGGATATGTCATTCAAAGCGCATATTAAACAAATATGTAGGACTGCCTTTTTGCATTTACGCAATATCTCTAAAATCAGAAAGGTCTTGTCTCAGAGTGATGCTGAAAAACTAATTCATGCATTTGTTTCCTCTAGGCTGGACTATTGTAATTCATTATTATCAGGTTGTCCTAAAAGTTCCCTAAAAAGCCTTCAGTTGGTTCAGAATGCTGCAGCTAGAGTACTGACGGGGACTAGCAGGAGAGAGCATATCTCACCCGTGTTGGCCTCCCTTCATTGGCTTCCTGTTAATGCTAGAATAGAATTTAAAATTCTTCTTCTTACTTATAAGGTTTTGAATAATCAGGTCCCATCTTATCTTAGGGACCTCATAGTACCATATTACCCCATTAGAGCGCTTCGCTCTCAGACTGCGGGCTTACTTGTAGTTCCTAGGGTTTGTAAGAGTAGAATGGGAGGCAGAGCCTTCAGCTTTCAGGCTCCTCTCCTGTGGAACCAGCTCCCAATTCAGATCAGGGAGACAGATACCCTCTCTACTTTTAAGATTAGGCTTAAAACTTTCCTTTTCGCTAAGGCTTATAGTTAGGGCTGGATCGGGTGACCCTGGACCATCCCTTGGTTATGTTGCTTTAGACGTAGACTGTGTTTCATAATTATTGTATGGCCTTGCCTTGCAATGTGGAGCGCCTTGGGGCAACTGTTTGTTGTGATTTGGCGCTATACAAGAAAAAAGTTGATTGATTGATTGATTAAAAAAAATCAAATATTTTGGGTAATTTTTAAAGTTTACAAGCTTGAAAATTAGACATTTTTACTTTATTTTGTGATTTCTCAGGAACTTTCTGCAGTACCTTTGTGGCCCACACTTTGGTTGTCACTGCCATCAATGTTTTTTTTCCAGGGTTTTTACTCTTCTGTTAAGGTTTTACAGGGTTTACATTTTCTGCTTTATGGAACTAAAGGCTGTAATTATCAAAATCAAATAAATAAATACATAAGACGTAAATAAATAAGACTGAAACATTCTAGTTTCTATGCACCAAAACGAGAAAATGTAACATTTTCATTCTCTGCAATACCTGACAAAAATACTGAACTTTTTCCATGATGATCTAAATTTCTGTAAATACAGTCCAGTTCCCATTTAAAGAGTCTGGTGATCCTGACAAAGGTCCGGCAGGGCCCTTGACTTTCACTGCCACCCATGGGACAGCGCACCCGACACCAGCGGTTCCCCCTGCGGGTGGTGAGCCTGTGGCAAGTCCAGCCACCAGGTGCTGGCTGACGGGACCTCCATCCAGGCCTGGCTCCAGATGGGGCTGGGTCACATTTCGTCTGCCTTGTTCTGTCATGGTGTCTTGTGAACCATTCTTAGTCTGGCCTCTTGCCTGAGACCAATTTGTCATGGGAGACCCGACCAGGAGCACAAAGGCTCCAGACAACACAGCTCTCAGGATCATAGCGGCACACAAACCTCTCCACCAGGATAAGGTGATGGTTCCTGGAGAGGTCTCCTGGAAAGGGAAAGGGAAGTCTGGGGTCCCCTGCTGGAGCTGTTGCCCCTGTGTTCCAATCCCAGATAAGATGAGTGATGAGTGATCCTGAGATCTGGATTTCAGTGTCCAGGTCTGGTTTGAGATGTGTAAAATATCACACACGTGAGAGTCACTGAGTCTTGACCTCAGATGGTTCTTGTTAAAGTTCATAACCGCTCACACAAATATGAGGGGTGAATGAAAAGTTTTGAGCCCGGCCATGAAGAAACCACAACTGAATTAATGTAATGTTTGATTTTTTTCAACATAATCCTCATGTAAGTCCACAGACTTTTTCCAGTTTGGCTGCAGTGACTTAATATCGTTCTCATAGAAGGTCTTATCCTGGAGCTCCAGGAAGTCATCCACTGCAGACATGACATCATTATCAGGATTATAATGAATTCTAGCAAGATGCCTTTTCATGTTTGGAAACAGATGGAAAACTGAAGGAGCCAAATCAGGGGAATAATGTGGTTGCTGAAGAAGTTTGAAGCCACATTCCTGAATGGCAGCCATTGTGATGACCGACCTATGGATCAGAGCATTGTCCTAATAAAACAGAACACTTCACCAGAGCATTCCACACCACTTCTGATTTATTTTCTCCTGCAGTTGTCACAAAATGGAAACATAATAGAACCCATTGATGGTCTGTCCCTTCTGGAGATCGTCTACCTTTATGATGTCCTCAGCATCCCAGAAGACTGAGGCCATGACCTTTCCACCACATAAGACAGCTTTGGCTTTCTTCGGCGGCAGAGAACCCAAATGTTTCCATTGCTTCAACTGTTGTTTGGACTCCGGTTTGATGTTTGAAGTGATGGACTCAGGTCTCATCTGTGGTCACAAATCGTCACAAGAAGTTACCTGGATCTGCCTCAAAAAGCCGAAGATTCTCCCTGGACTTCTGAAGCCTTGTGGGTTTCTGATCCTTTGTGAGAAGACTTGGGACCCATCATGCTGAAAGTTTCATCGTTCCCAGTTCTTCCGTCAGAAGCGAATGAACTCTCTCATGGGGAATGTCTACAGTGCTTAATATGTGACGCTGCAGCCAGGAGGCAACGGCAACTGACTATGTGACGCTCACTCTCTCTTCTGTCAGTGAGGTCCATATAATGGATCCTCTGGTTCATCTTGGTCAAGGTGGCAGTTCGGGGTTTTCCTTTTCCTGCTCCATCTTCGACGCTTGTTCTGCTCCTCTTGAATTCAGCTGACCAGCATTTAACTGTAACATAAGACAGGATGTCCTCCCCTAATATCATGACCATGTCCTCATGGATCATCTCCTGAGACATTCTCTTTTTCTTGAGATACTGAATCACAGCACGTCCACCAGCTTTGTCCATTTTCTGACACACCCTTACTCACTTCACTGAAATATTGTCTGCAAATGCTGCATCCAGTGAGTCAAAATGTCACACATTCTGAAAAGAAATGTTGGTTTCTCAGAATGCAAAAGATGGAGAACCACACCCTACTTTTTCTGTGTCAGGATCAAAACTTTTCAATCACCCATCATGTGTGGATCCATAAATGTTCTGCATTCTCTTTACAACTTTTCTCATTTCTGGGAATCAGGTTTTATCCAGTTGCTGGTAAAAGTTGACCAGAGAAACCTGCTGGTGTCGGCTGTTCCACTCGTTATCTCATTGCAGCTGAAGTGGAGCAACATCAGAGTTAAGAGAAAAGAGATATGCAGAAATATGTTTTTTTTCTGCAGCTGTAACATTATGAAAGTGTTAGTTAAAACCTCTTGGTTTGTGTTCTGATTCTGTCTGTGGAAAACTGTCCATGACCTCATGCAAAGATGGTAAACGTGTGGTGCTGGACTCCATCTGTGACAGGTGTCTTTGGAAAAGTTGTAGCTTCTTTCCAAACATCTTGCTGTGTGCATATAGCTGCTCACCACGGCGTCTTTACCGTAGAAGCTAACGTTCAGCACATTCAGACACTTTGTTGTGTCTGTGTGTCAAATTTATTTCTTATTTTGTTTGTCCCTTGAGCACCAAAAAATGTGACATTCCGCTGTGAGAGAGAAAATTTGTTACAGTGCAGACCGCCGACTGAGTCACCTTATGTCATTGTGATGGAATAAATCTCTATTATATGGCTGCAACGCTATGCGTGCTCTGATTGGCTGATTAGTGGTCAGATATTTTCCCATATCTGGACCGGTTACCATGACAACCAGTCCACAACGCATATTATCGTTACAAACCAGGAAGCTAAAAACACAGTTAGAAAAACCAAGTCAGACATAAACATACTCCATAAATATCTAAACAGCATCTGAAAAAACACACAGATTGAAAGTTTACCAGCTAACGATAGACCATCTGTTACCAAGTTCTTCACAGAGGTGAAGAAAGCAAACAGGTCTGACTATGAGCCGTCAGCAGCTTTCATATTCGGCGATACAGTAAGTTTGCGTGTGTATGTATTTATTTGTCTTTTCCACTGGTTTAATAACACAGTTCAAACTGAGATGTTTGTCACAATGAAGTTTAAGAAGATTCGTTCCTGCTTCTCTGACTTTATTACAGATCAGTGTGGACAGTGGTTAAAATGGGATATGACAGGTGGGGGAACCCTAAAATCCAGTGTCACGGTGCAGCAGGGGAAAATCACGCGCCTCAGAATTAGTATTCCAAATAAGTGATTTCACTTTATTTTTGGCCCATATGTATTATGTCAGCATTACTTCAGAACACTACAGCATAAAACAAAGTCATGTTTTCATTGTATTACCCTGTAAATTTAAATATTTAAAGAGAACCCAAAAACTGATTCATATTTCATTCACCAAGATGACTAAAAATACACAATTATAGCAGAAAGTCGCATGTTGCCTGCAGAGATCCACAAACTCTAGATTGGATAGTGTTTATAAAATATGTAGCTGACATTTTTCAAGGGTTCTAATAAATTATACAACGTTTCTATAATGAGTTGGAATGTTGTGAGTCCAGAATACTTTTAGAAAGTTAGACCTCAACAATATTTAGAGAAGAAATCAACCCTTTTAATTTCCTGTTAATCACAATTATTTTTTTAATGTATTTATAAATTGTTTATGTTCTTATCATATACTTGCTATTATTATTGTTAATACAGGGCTGTGAAAATGCCACGAATCCAAGGAATTTTGTGAAATTCATCATGGGAATTTCATGGAGTTTAATTGTTCCGAGTCCATGCATAGTTTGGTTTACAATTAAAAGGAAAATCATTCCAGGTCATACTTCCTTGTCATATTTTATTCCAACATGATCATTAACGGTTCAAATGAAAGGTTGAATCGAGGATCATTTAAATATGCGTTTCTTTTGAGATTTTTTTTTTTTTCTTCCAGGAGATGCTGAAAATGTATCATTAGATACAAAATTAATTTGGTTTCTGGGGCCCCACAGACACAAGATCCCGGCTGTGCCCCCCAGACCCCCTGCAAATTTTCCTAGGATGTCACAATTTTCATTTCACAGCCCTAATTTTTATGAACACCATCATAAATTTTCTGTGGCACATCCCCTCACAGCAGTCTCCACAATTTTGGAAATGAGGGTTCAGAGTTTAAAGCCATGGGCTTGACAGCAGAAGATCCTTGTTTCCCCATCAGATGGTAAAAAGTGCTGCAGAAATTAAGGCCATTAACATTGTTTGACATCAGCAACATTATAAAATATTAAATAAATTTGTTGGCTTATATATTTTTAATGAGTTGTAAATGTCACTGTAGATGTGTTCATGTCATATTTCATGAGTTTTGTCATTATGTTGGAGTCCAGTTAAAGTATGTGTGAAATGTAAAACAAACCCTACTGATGTACATTTCCACTTTATCAGTTCCATCAGTACAAAAACTTACTGTCATCAGGTCAAACTCACCACTGATACTTTATTTTAATGAGTGTTGTTCTAACAGTTAGTGTTAATTTGTTTCTGTACAGACATGCAGCCGTTGTTGGTGACTAAAGAAGAAACTCTCCCTGAACACCAGGAATGGAATCTGAGTGTTGACCAGGAGGACATTAAAGAAGAAGAGAAGCTGTGGATAAGTCAGCAGGGAGAGCAGCTTCAGCAGCTGGAGGAGGCAGATCTCACCAAGTTTGGTTTCACTGCCGTCCCTGTGAAGAGTGAAAATGATGATGAAAAACCAGAGTCATCACAGCTTCATCAAAGCCGAAGTGATGAGAGCACAGAGGCTGAGCCTGTAGCCAGCAGCTCATCTGTACACAGAACACTGACAGCAGAAGCTGATGGAGAGGACGATGGAGGACCACAACCAGCCAGCAACTCAGGTCCAAACAGTCATTTACAACCAGATACCAGTGGCAGGAGTTCAGACAGTTCTGGAACTGAGACTGATGACAGTGATGACTGGAAACAGACCAGAGAACTTCAGTCAAGTTTTAACTGTCAGAAAAATACCAATATTGTTCATTCATGCAACATTGATGAGAAACAATTTAAACGCTCTAAATATAGAAAAACATCTGGTCACATGAACAACTCAGACCAACAAAAGGAGAGGCAAGCAAGAACAAAACCATTGAGCTGTTCTGATGGGCGTAAAGGACAGAAACAGAAGAGCACTCTGAATAAAGACATTACAATTCAGACAGGACAAAAACCACTTGACTGTTCTGAGTGTGGTCGAAGATTTGGACAAAAGGGCACTCTGAACAGACACATGATAATTCATACAGGGCAAAAAGCATTTGTCTGTTCTGAGTGTGGTCAAAGATTTGGACGAAAGGGCAACCTGAACAGACACATGATAATTCATACAGGACAAAAAGCATTTGTGTGTTCTGAGTGTAGTCAAAGATTTGGACGAAAGGGCAACCTGAACAGACACATGATAATTCATACAGGGCAAAAAGCATTTGTCTGTTCTGAGTGTGGTCAAAGATTTGGACAAAAGGGTGACCTGAAAACACACATGATAATTCATACAGGACAAAAAGCATTTGTCTGTTCTGAGTGTGGTAAAAGATTTGGACGAATGGGCGCCCTGAAAACACACATGATAATTCATACAGGGCAAAAAGCATTTTTCTGTTCTGAGTGTGGCAAAAGATTTGGACGAATGGGCGCCCTGAAAACACACATGATAATTCATACAGGACAAAAAGCATTTGTCTGTTCTGACTGTGGTAAAAGATTTGGACGAATGGACACCCTGAAAACACACATGATAATTCATACAGGTTTGGGGCCCATTGCATTCTACTAAAAAGACATCAAAGATAAATGAAAAACCAAAAGACAAAAAGCATTTGTCTGTTCTGAGTGTGGTCAAAGGTTTGGACAAAATGGCAACCTGAACAGACACATGATCATTCATACAGGACGACCGATCATCATCTTGAAGAGAACAAACTGTGGTTAGGGTAACTATAGAGCCTAGAGTGCAATTTCAGACTCCAGGTCTTTGGCCCAGTGCATTCTATTAAAAAGAAATTAAAGCTTTTGCTGCACAGATTAGGAACAAAGACAAGAAAATACAAGCAAAACAGATAAACAAGCAATTTGCAAAAAACCCCAGACAAGTGTACAGGAAGTTGGCAAACGACACAATAGAAGTACAACAACCACCTGAGAGAGAAGAAATTGAAAAATTCTGCAGACCACTCTTTGAAGACCCAAAACATCAAGAGGCTGAGTGGATTGAAAAAAATAAAACAGAAAAACAAAGACAAACAACAAATGCCAGCAATTGTAATCAATGAAGAGGAAATCAGAAAGAAAATGAGTGAATACAGTAACTTCAAGGCACCTGGCATCAACAAAATCCCAAATTTTTGGCTGAAAAGACTGACAGCATTACACCACCATTATGTTGTGGCTTTCACAAAAATATTGAACGGACGGAAAAGAGGACACACCAGACTGGATAACGACTGGGAACACAAGCCTACTACCAAAGACCAAGGAAACACAGCTTCCCAACAAGTACAGACCCATCTGCTGCCTAACAACAACGTACAAATGGCTGACAGGAATCATAGCTGATGACATTTATGAACATCTGGACACTGGTGGCTACCTGGAAAATGAACAGAAAGGTTGTTCCAGAAGAAGATTAGGAGCTAAAGACCAGTTACTGATAGACAAAGTTATCCTGGAGGACTGCAAAACAAGGAGGAACCTCAGCATGGCTTGGATTGATTACAAAAAGGCATTTCTCCTGCCTTCATCGTGGACTTGCACAGAGAATAATTTTCTTTCAACAAAACATCAGATCTGCGCTTGACTCTCCAATGTGCCTTCTGGCAAATTGTAGCTGAACCTTCAAGTGTTTTTATTTTCTTTCTTTTTTATAGAAACCTCTATACCACTTCATCATGAAGCTGTATGACTGGTGATGCAACACTCGAAACCTGCACTTTTGCACAATTTCTTCAATCACAGCCACAGAAATCACTTATCACTTCTTCAGGATTGTCTTGGTGGCTTTCCTCACTCTTCACCTTCTTATACAGTCACTCAGTTTTTGAGAACTATCTACTCCACACAGAGTTACCATGGAGTGCTATATTGTTTACATTTATTCGTAATTCATGTAAATAAACTCCAAGACATAGTCAGTGTCTTGGGAATGTTCACGTATCCATACCTGACTTGTCCGAAGAAAACTTTATATAAAAGTGATGGTTTAAATGTGCTATACTAAAGGGGGCACTTACTTATTCACACTATCATTTTGGCTTTTAGATTTGTTTCTTTTAATTCATTATGTAGAGATTAGCTTTCACTGTGAGTTTAAAGAGCATGATTTTAGAAATCTTAATATACAAGGTCTTAATTTTTGTTTTGTTTTTTGATGTCCTAATAAAAAATCTAACGTAAAAGGTCAAGGGGCAAACACTTTATCACAGCACTGTAAAGAGCTCTGAAGAAGAAATCCTGAAAATGGTCGCACAACACCACGAGACGACCTTATCCGAAAACTCATAAGACAGACCAGAGAACAATACAGCAAAAGAGAAGGAAAACATCGAGTGGAAAGATGGAAACAGCACAAAAGATCCAGACGATTCCAAGAAGATCCCGAAAAGGAATACATCGACAAAGTTGGATCAATGCAGTGGCTAAAAAATGGAGAACTTGTTTTTGATGGAGAAAGAATTCTGATTGGAGCACAAGATCAGGGACTTCTAACAAATGGCTTCAAAACCGAAGAGAAATTTAAAAACAAAGTGTCCGTCAGTGTGTCAGAAGATTTGGACTAAAAGTTGGTGTGAAGGTGTGATGTGTTTGGATCTTCATGGTGTTTAACCTGTCAGCAAGGTGTTGCAGTAGTCGAGGTGTGAGATGGCGTCTGTGTCACGAGTCCTGCTGGATGCTGGGAAAGTTTCAGATTTTCTGAATATTGTAATGTCTTAAATGTTGAAATAGTACATTTTTAGGTAAGATATGGACTTTTTGGGGGTGGGGTCTGAAATTTTTCCATGTTTTTTTCCTTCTTCACTTAATCATGGATTTTTTTTTTTCTTTTGCTCTGTTTACAATTTTTCCTCACAGATTTTTGACATTTTAAAATGTAAAATAGTGAAGTTCATCACAACACATTTTCTCCTTTGGTTTCTTATTTTAATTCTGATGGTTTTGTTTGATTAATTTAAACTGTTCACAATTCTTACTCTTAATTTTTTTTTTTTTAATTTTGTTGTAAACAGAGTAGTTGTTTGGAAAATAATAAAATTCACCCAAAATGCTTATTTTCCTCCAGTTTCTGATCAACTTTAATTCTGATGGTTTTGTTTGTCATCAAAGCTCTGTTCTTCAATGCAGAAATTTTGAAATTTGAATTTGGGGAAAAACATCAACTGTTGGTCATGAAAACTTAAATTCACCAAAATTTAAACATGTTCCTGAATTTCATGTTTTCTGATAGGAAAAAAAAAAAAGACGGCATTCGAAAAAATTTACAGATCATTGTAAAAGGTTTGTAGGAGAATCTCAACTTCCAGTAAATTTCTGTCCTCTGATCCAGTCGACACACTGCTGTCAACATTTCAGCTGCTACTTCAGGTTTCATTCAAAAGTCTATTTACACAATAGTATAAACACTAAAATGACTCTTACAGAATTTACAGCCGTTGGTAAAGAATTTTATTTGGGGTGTGTCATCATTTTCCTCACCTGCATAGTGCAGGGAAATAATTAGGAGAATAAACCCGGGTGAGCTCTGGTTATTAACTAGAACCGGTTCATGATGTCTGCTGCTGTACCTGTAAGGTCAGAGGTCGATGGTGGAGGTGGAACAAGGAGTGTCTTAAAGGGGAACAACATTTTTCCTGAATCAGCGGCGTTTCTGATTCTGTCATGAAGACAATTTGGCAGCAGAAATGCTGGAAGATCAACAGACGGACATGAACTGAGGACAACAGGGTGTCCAGATTTACAACGCTGCTGTTCAGCTGCTCTGATCAGGTTTCTGACAGCTTCAGTCAGCTGGATGTTGGAGGTAAGAGGGCGGAGCTTATCAAGGCTGGAGGTCAATCAGGACAAAGTGCTGTGAGGAGACGTCACAGCTGAGAGAAGTGAGCAGGTGATGGACTGAAGGTCGTGTCCAAATTGATTATTCAAATAACATTTGGGGGATTTTCCTGCACAGAAACTCAATTGAAGGAAACTGAAAAATTGAGAGACAACTATGTCGTGTGAGACAGTCGGCAGCAAAACCAAGAATGAGATCAAAAGTGATCAAAGAGCACAGAGGCGCCACTTGAGGCCCATTGCACAAAAGTGGGATTCAGACATCCAGGATAAATACCTTAGCTGAATTCAACAAATCCAAACCAAGAGCATCCAGGCTTATTTGGCTGAACAAAGGCCGAGCCAGGATGAGCAGACACGGATTCATCAAGCCAGGTCAAACCGATCCTGGATCACACCATGTGTCATTCTTAGTTATGTCATGGGGTAACATATGTCACATGTCAGAATCCAATGGATGTCGACCTTGTTTGACCTTTACTTTGGCAACCAAACATTCAACACAGTCAAAACTATCATATTTATTAATACTATTAGTTCAACCAATAATTTGCATTGCTTTTTTCCAAAATTTAAACAACTTTAAATTTTGACCCCTATACAAACTGAAACCTTTCTCACCATCCTTCATGTTTTTACCCTGTAATGCCAGTTATAAGAGTTTGGTGTTTACATTTGTTGTACAAAGTTTAAAAAAAAAAGCGTTGTGTGTTGCCCAAAAGCAAAAATAAAAAGCGAAACAGTGTGAGTCTGAGCAAAACACAGAAGAAAGAATGAGTGAGCTGAGTGATCGGCATCTTGGATTTGCGTCTGTAGAACCACAAAAAACTTTAAAAAAAACAGCATTAGAACGAGTCTCCCACCCTGCTGGAAGAAGGGTTTTTTTTTTTTTTCAGCTACTTTTTGGAGTGGGGAGGACTGATCACTTGGTGGGGTATTGATCGAACCGTGACAGCATGCAGAGCCACATGGAGGATCCGGAGTTCAGGCCCGATTCCTGGGCAGAGGAGGAGAAGGAGCAAACAAAATAAATCTGAAATTTTTCACTTTTGTATATATACAAACACCCATTTTGACTACTAGAGCTTAGTTCTATAGCTTAGTTTGAGTTGATAACAATTTCAAAATAAAAGGTGACGTTACTGCACTGCGGAAAGTTTAATGCTCAGCTAATGTTAGCTTAGCCTTTTAGCATAATTGAGCTGAGTGAACGCTTTAATTTGTAAATGGTTCAGTCTATTCTTTATTTTTACCAAATACGAAAAAGCTACAACTTTTTATGTTACTTCTGAGACCACAAAAAGCTCAACTTTAAATAAAAGATTTTTTTTTTTGCATTTTCTTTTTTTAAGTGTTTAGTGTTTAATTGTATTTTAAGAATTTTTTTTATTTGTCCCACAATCATGAACATTTGCTGTGCAGACAACCTAAATTCAGATGCACTTCAAAAACTTCCAGTAATGAGCTGAACACCATGAAGTCCAGCCAGAAGAAAACATCTCTGCTTTTCAAAATGGGATAAAAGTGCTTCAACAACTCCACCAGAGGTCAAAGCTGCAGAAGAGACCTTCATCTGGTTAAATGTCCCAAGAGTCCAACAAACCAACACCTGCCTCTACGCTTCTAAATAAAACAAAGGCTCTTTAAACAGCAACTATTTTATTATTTTTTAAAAAGCTGTTTCAATTTATATTTTAATGTGAAATGCATTAATCATTAAAAATGTCCATGAAGTCAAAGTTCAGTCAAGACATTTTCACAGTCGATTGTGCACAATTTTAAAACATTCAGAATCACTTGTCAAATTCATATTTTTGAAATTACTCCATCCTGATCACAACTTTAAAGGCAATCACATATTCTGACGTAATTACAAGTTGAAATGACTCAATTAAAAAAAATGATTTCATCATGAGGTTTATGTCACATTAAGAAATCCGACTTTACAATCACACTGCAGTCACTGTTTAATCATCTCCTGTTGCATTTATAATAAACATTTGTGTTTATTTACAGTGTATGTTTTTCTAGTTGAAACGACATATGAATAATCTACCAGACTTAAAAATGTACACTTTCATTTCCATGCTATTTTATTTGTCTAAAAATAAATATCCAAGTATGTTAAACAAGAAATCATCTCATCTGAAACAACAGGTAAGTTGTGGTTTTAATTTACAGATGAAGAAAGGTTTCTAGTGTTCTAATGTAAGAAACATTTTTTAACAGTAATCAGAAATTAATTTTGAGGTAGGAAAAAAAAACATCTGCAAGGATTTTCTTCAGAAAACTGCTGTGTATAAATGAGCAGTTTGGACGTGACCTTCAGCATCGTCAGTAAAATAAAGTGGCAGCAGCGAGCTGCTCCCCTTGTTTCTGTTCCTGTGGAAAGTAAAAGTAAAGAGGACTTATTACTGACTTATTTACTGTGCAGAGGGCTCCAGCCAAAGATCTGGAATCAATGGGCTGGATATAAATATCCAGCCCAAACAAAACCCATGTCGAAGGTTGAGACCCGAGTTATGTTTCAGCAAAGGCGAAAAAGAAACGAACCCTTACTTCTTTGAAATCACGTAACGAAAGAGAAAGCTCCCCCTCCCCATCCACAACCTGTTCATCATTTTCCTTGTTAACCTCTTCTAAGCCTGTATATCCCATTGATGGGAAATTTCACTTTTTATTTGTGAGATACTGACAAGCCGAACTGAGGCGGTGTGTTGTGTGGGCCGCCAGAAGACGTACTGCTGGCCCACCACCAGAGGGCGCCCTGCCTGAAGTGCGGGCTTCAGGCACGAGAGGGCGCTGCCGCCACGGACTCAGCCGGGAGTGACAGCTGTTACTCATTACTTCCTGACAGCTGTCACTCATTCTTCATCATCTCACTCCATAAAACCCAGACGTCATCTCCACCTCATCGCCGAGATATCATACTTCATTGGAGGTAATATCCTCAGCCTTTTGTAAATCTGTTTATTGTGAGTGTTTGCAGGAGTACCGGTCCTTTTTGTGGAGGCTGTGCAAGACGGCACTCTTTTTCCTCTGAGGGATCGCTGCAACATATTGAGTGAGAGGTGGAGGTGGCATTCCCACCATTGTTGTTACTGGGTGTATACACACCCACACTTGACTGTCTTTGTTCTTCGCCAGCAGTACCAGATCCGACAGTCGGGGACGGTGATCACCTGGGAATTCGGGACTTGGCGGCTCCAGTATTCACCAGGTTCTGTGGCGGCGGAAATCGTGTGGTTCCGGCTCTTCTCAGGACGGACGTCTTCTATCCTCGAGCCTGCCCACACGTCACCTTTGTGGATTGACTGTAATGATATTCTGAGATTGTCTGTATGTTCGTTGTGCACAATTCACAACATTAAATTGTTACCTTTTGGCTTATCTATTGACCGTTCATTTGCGCCCCCTGTTGTGGGTCCGTGTCACTACACTTTCCCAACAGGATATCTCGGCCAGCGTCATGGACTCTGAGGGGCGTCACCCGGCTGTTGAACGACCAATGGGAGAGCAGGGAGCGCAGGCGTCTGCAGGAGGCGTGATTGGTGAGCTGCAGCACATTCTCACCGCCTTTACGGCTCGGTTAGATCAGATGACCGAGCAAAACATCCTCCTGAACCGCAGGGTGGAGGCTCTCTCCGCACAGATGGCGGCGAGCGCTCAGGGCGCTGCTGCAGCTCGTCCTCCTGCCGACCCTGTGCAGGATATGAATGTTCCAGTGGTGGTTCAACAACCCCTCCCACCATCCCCTGAAGCATACATAAGCCCTCCTGAGCCGTACGGAGGTTGTGTGGAGACGTGCGCGGACTTTCTCATGCAATGTTCGCTCGTCTTCGCACAACGTCCCATCATGTACACGTCAGATGCTAGTAAAATAGCTTATGTGATTGCTCTGCTTCGGGGTAAGGCACGCGCCTGGGCTACGGCGCTCTGGGAACAGAACTCACGGTTGTTATCAGCATACACTGGGTTTGTGGGGGAGTTCAGAACAGTGTTTGATCACCCTAACAGAGGAGAGACCGCTTCAACTGCTGCTGTCAATGAGACAGGGATGCGAGAGCGCAGCCACTTATGCAGTCAACTTCCGCATCGCGGCTGCGAGGTCCGGCTGGAATAACGTTGCGCTCCGCGCCGCCTTCATAAACGGACTGTCAATCAATCAATCAATTTTTTTATATAGCGCCAAATCACAACAAACAGTTGCCCCAAGGCGCTTTATATTGTAAGGCAAAGCCATACAATAATTATGTAAAACCCCAACGGTCAAAACGACCCCCTGTGAGCAAGCACTTGGCTACAGTGGGAAGGAAAAACTCCCTTTTAACAGGAAGAAACCTCCAGCAGAACCAGGCTCAGGGAGGGGCAATCTTCTGCTGGGACTGGTTGGGGCTGAGGGAGAGAACCAGGAAAAAGACATGCTGTGGAGGGGAGCAGAGATCGATCACTAATGATTAAATGCAGAGTGGTGCATACAGAGCAAAAAGAGAAAGAAACAGTGCATCATGGGAACCCCCCAGCAGTCTACGTCTATAGCAGCATAACTAAGGGATGGTTCAGGGTCACCTGATCCAGCCCTAACTATAAGCTTTAGCAAAAAGGAAAGTTTTAAGCCTAATCTTAAAAGTAGAGAGGGTGTCTGTCTCCCTGATCTGAATTGGGAGCTGGTTCCACAGGAGAGGAGCCTGAAAGCTGAAGGCTCTGCCTCCCATTCTACTCTTACAAACCCTAGGAACTACAAGTAAGCCTGCAGTCTGAGAGCGAAGCGCTCTATTGGGGTGATATGGTACTACGAGGTCCCTAAGATAAGATGGGACCTGATTATTCAAAACCTTATAAGTAAGAAGAAGAATTTTAAATTCTATTCTAGAATTAACAGGAAGCCAATGAAGAGAGGCCAATATGGGTGAGATATGCTCTCTCCTTCTAGTCCCCGTCAGTACTCTAGCTGCAGCATTTTGAATTAACTGAAGGCTTTTTAGGGAACTTTTAGGACAACCTGATAATAATGAATTACAATAGTCCAGCCTAGAGGAAATAAATGCATGAATTAGTTTTTCAGCATCACTCTGAGACAAGACCTTTCTGATTTTAGAGATATTGCGTAAATGCAAAAAAGCAGTCCTACATATTTGTTTAATATGCGCTTTGAATGACATATCCTGATCAAAAATGACTCCAAGATTTCTCACAGTATTACTAGAGGTCAGGGTAATGCCATCCAGAGTAAGGATCTGGTTAGACACCATGTTTCTAAGATTTGTGGGGCCAAGTACAATAACTTCAGTTTTATCTGAGTTTAAAAGCAGGAAATTAGAGGTCATCCATGTCTTTATGTCTGTAAGACAATCCTGCAGTTTAGCTAATTGGTGTGTGTACTCTGGCTTCATGGATAGATAAAGCTGGGTATCATCTGCGTAACAATGAAAATTTAAGCAATACCGTCTAATAATACTGCCTAAGGGAAGCATGTATAAAGTGAATAAAATTGGTCCTAGCACAGAACCTTGTGGAACTCCATAATTAACTTTAGTCTGTGAAGAAGATTCCCCATTTACATGAACAAATTGTAATCTATTAGACAAATATGATTCAAACCACCGCAGCGCAGTGCCTTTAATACCTATGGCATGCTCTAATCTCTGTAATAAAATTTTATGGTCAACAGTATCAAAAGCAGCACTGAGGTCTAACAGAACAAGCACAGAGATGAGTCCACTGTCCGAGGCCATAAGAAGATCATTTGTAACCTTCACTAATGCTGTTTCTGTACTATGATGAATTCTAAAACCTGACTGAAACTCTTCAAATAGACCATTCCTCTGCAGATGATCAGTTAGCTGTTTTACAACTACCCTTTCAAAAATTTTTGAGAGAAAAGGAAGGTTGGAGATTGGCCTACAATTAGCTAAGATAGCTGGGTCAAGCAATGGCTTTTTAAGTAATGGTTTAATTACTGCCACCTTAAAAGCCTGTGGTACATAGCCAACTAACAAAGATAGATTGATCATATTTAAGATCGAAGCATTAAATAATGGTAGGGCTTCCTTGAGCAGCCTGGTAGGAATGGGGTCTAATAAACATGTTGATGGTTTGGATGAAGTAACTAATGAAAATAACTCAGACAGAACAATCGGAGAGAAAGAGTCTAACCAAATACCGGCATCACTGAAAGCAGCCAAAGATAACGATACGTCTTTGGGATGGTTATGAGTAATTTTTTCTCTAATAGTTAAAATTTTGTTAGCAAAGAAAGTCATGAAGTCATTACTAGTTAAAGTTAATGGAATACTCAGCTCAATAGAGCTCTGACTCTTTGTCAGCCTGGCTACAGTGCTGAAAAGAAACCTGGGGTTGTTCTTATTTTCTTCAATTAGTGATGAGTAGAAAGATGTCCTAGCTTTACGGAGGGCTTTTTTATAGAGCAACAGACTCTTTTTCCAGGCTAAGTGAAGATCTTCTAAATTAGTGAGATGCCATTTCCTCTCCAACTTACGGGTTATCTGCTTTAAGCTACGAGTTTGTGAGTTATACCACGGAGTCAGGCACTTCTGATTTAAAGCTCTCTTTTTTAGAGGAGCTACAGCATCCAAAGTTGTCTTCAATGAGGATGTAAAACTATTGACGAGATACTCTATCTCACTTACAGAGTTTAGGTAGCTACTCTGCACTGTGTTGGTATATGGCATTAGAGAACATAAAGAAGGAATCATATCCTTAAACCTAGTTACAGCGCTTTCTGAAAGACTTCTAGTGTAATGAAACTTATTCCCCACTGCTGGGTAGTCCATCAGAGTAAATGTAAATGTTATTAAGAAATGATCAGACAGAAGGGAGTTTTCAGGGAATACTGTTAAGTCTTCTATTTCCATACCATAAGTCAGAACAAGATCTAAGATATGATTAAAGTGGTGGGTGGACTCATTTACTTTTTGAGCAAAGCCAATAGAGTCTAATAATAGATTAAATGCAGTGTTGAGGCTGTCATTCTCAGCATCTGTGTGGATGTTAAAATCGCCCACTATAATTATCTTATCTGAGCTAAGCACTAAGTCAGACAAAAGGTCTGAAAATTCACAGAAAAACTCACAGTAACGACCAGGTGGACGATAGATAATAACAAATAAAACTGGTTTTTGGGACTTCCAATTTGGATGGACAAGACTAAGAGACAAGCTTTCAAATTAATTAAAGCTCTGTCTGGGTTTTTGATTAATTAATAAGCTGGAATGGAAGATTGCTGCTAATCCTCCGCCCCGGCCCGTGCTACGAGCATTCTGACAGTTAGTGTGACTCGGGGGTGTTGACTCATTTAAACTAACATATTCATCCTGCTGTAACCAGGTTTCTGTAAGGCAGAATAAATCAATATGTTGATCAATTATTATATCATTTACCAACAGGGACTTAGAAGAGAGAGACCTAATGTTTAATAGACCACATTTAACTGTTTTAGTCTGTGGTGCAGTTGAAGGTGCTATATTATTTTTTCTTTTTGAATTTTTATGCTTAAATAGATTTTTGCTGGTTATTGGTAGTCTGGGAGCAGGCACAGTCACTCCCGGTCCGATTGGGGAGGGGCCCAGAGAAAACTACAGAGTCCGACATTGTTTTTGCAAAGTTACACACCGATTCAATGTTAATTTTAGTGACCTCCGATTGGCGTAACCGGGTGTCATTACTGCCGACGTGAATTACAATCTTACCCAATTTACGCTTAGCTTTAGCCAGCAGTTTCAAATTTCCTTCAATGTCGCCTGCTCTGGCCCCCGGAAGACAATTGACTATGGGTGCTGGTGTCGCTAACTTCACATTTCTCAAAACAGAGTCACCGATAACCAGAGTTTGATCCTCGGCGGGTGTGTCGTCGAGTGGGGAAAAATGGTTAGAAATGTGAACGGGTTGGCGGTGTACACGGGGCTTCTGTTTAGGACTACGCTTCCTCCTCACAGTCACCCAGTCGGCCTGCTTTCCCGGCTGCTCGGGATCTGCCAGAGGGAAACTAACGGCGGCTAAGCTACCTTGGTCCGCACCAACTACAGGGGCCTGGCTAGCTGTAGAATTTTCCACGGTGCAGAGCCGAGTCTCCAATTCGCCCAGCCTGGCCTCCAAAGCTACGAATAAGCTACACTTATTACAAGTACCATTACTGCTAAAGGAGGCCGAGGAATAACTAAACATTTCACACCCAGAGCAGAAAAGTGCAGGAGAGACAGGAGAAGTCGCCATGCTAAACCGGCTAAGAGCTAGTAGCTGCGCTAAGCTAGCGGATTCCTAAAAACACACAAAGTGAATAATGTGTAAATAATTTAGAGGTGATTCAGCAGAGGGAGTGCTTTAGTTAAGGAACGTGAAGATTACACTGTGAAACAAATCGTTATCTAGTTAACTAGATCAATCTAACTGCGCAGATTATACAGCTAACAGATACAGCAAAACACCGCTGTGCTCCGGAACAGGAAGTGACACAATACCGCAGTGAGAGCCAACCACCAGTAGAGGCAAGCAAGAGCTCGCAATCCAAAAGGCCAGCATTGTATTTTCTTTTAATGTGATTTACTTTTTTAAGAAGATTCTTTTTGTGGTTTTTGTTTCCCAAAAATGTGGCCATTTGGGAGATCTCTGCTCTTAGGCGGCTGATTTTTTGTTGCAATTTCTTTTTCCATCGTGGCATGGTATTCTTTTTCTTATTTGTGGTTCTGTTACTCTCCATATCTTGTGGGGCTAATTTACTTTGTATGTACCATGCCGCTCCATAATTTACTGAGTTTAACTCTGTCAATGTGGTTCCTTTTGGGAGTCAGTCCTATGTTAACTTTGAGGAGGATAGTTTTGAATTTTGTATTCTCCTTTAGTTTAGTCAGCTTTTAGCAGAAAATGACGATGACATCATAAGTTGTGTGTGTTTGAGCTCCAGTGTTGGAATCAAGACACAAAACCTCATGACCAAGACACCAATAAAGAGGTAAAAACAAAACAAAATGATCACACAGAGACGGAGGTTCATTCTAAAAAAAAAAAAAGAAACACACAACGTGAACGTGGTACATTATGAAAGTAACTTAAAGAAAGAAACCTTTGTGTTGTTCACTGGAATAAGAGCAAAGAGAGCGAAGGAAATCAACTTTTATGAGACAGAGATCGAGGTGTGTGTGTGTGTCATTGTAATAATTACCAAAGAGAACAGCAAAATGGTTTCATTTCTGCTTTGAAAACACGAAGTCTTTTGATCCAAATTTTTCATGAAGCAAACAATGAAATGATTTCTCCACATAATCTGTGTGCGTTTGCATGTGCACTTGTTTTTGAATCCTCAAATTTCTCTTTCATGGCAATATTTTTCAAAGAGGATAACAGCCAAATGGTTTCTTTTTCTGTTTCTCAACAAAAACATGGTGTGTGTGCATGCGTGTTTGTCTGTGTCTGTCTTTCTATGTATGTTTGTGTGCGCGCATCCTCAAATTTCTTTTTCATGCAGTATTTTTCATAAAGTATAACAGCCCAATGGTTTCTTTTTGTTTTTAAAATTGAACTTTTTTCACGATCACAGCAGAAACATAATTTCTCAACACATTGTGCGCGCATGCGTGTGTGTGCATGTGCACTTGTTTTTAAATCCTCAAATTTCTCATTCATGGCAATATTTTTCAAAGAGGATAACAGCAAAATGGTTTTTCTGTTTCTCAACAAAAACATGGTGTGTGTGCATGCATGTTTGTCTGTCTCTGTCTTTCTATGTGTGTGTGTGTGCATACTCAAATTTCTCTTTCATGCAGTATTTTTCATATAGTATAACAGCCAAATGGTTTCTTTTTGTTTTTAAAATTGAACTTTTTTCACGACCAGAGCAGAAACATAATTTCTCAAAACACTGTGTGTTTGCATGTGCACTTGTGTTTGTATCTTGTGTTTGTGAGAATGGTCAAATTCCTGTGTGTGTGTGAGTGAGAGTGAAAATCCAAATAATTTCCAAAGGGAACAGCAAAATGGTTTCATTTCTGTTCAAAGAGCTTTCGCCCAACTTTGTTATTAAGCAACCAATGAAATGGTTTCTCCACATACTGTGTGTGTGTGTGTGTTTGCATGTGCACTTGTTTCTGAATCCTCAAATTTCTCTTTCATGGCAATATTTTTCAAAGAGGATAACAGCCAAATGGTTTCTTTTTTGTTTCTCAACAAAAAACATGGTGTGTGTGCATGCGTGTTTGTCTGAACTCTTTTCAGGATCAGAGTAGAAACGTGATTTCTCAACACACTGTGTGTGTGTGTGTGTAATGGGTAACTTACAGACCTGTGAAAGACTCACAAATCATACAGTTACAGTAATGCACTGTTGTAATAATACTGCCCTTAGGCAGTATTATTAGACAGCATTGCTTAAATTTTCATTGTTACGCAGATGATACTCAGCTTTATCTATCCATGAAGCCAGAGGACACACACCAATTAGCTAAACTGCAGGATTGTCTTACAGACATAAAGACATGGATGACCTCTAATTTCCTGCTTTTAAACTCAGATAAAACTGAAGCTATTGTACTTGGCCCCACAAATCTTAGAAACATGGTGTCTAACCAGATCCTTACTCTGGATGGCATTACCCTGACCTCTAGTAATACTGTGAGAAATCTTGGAGTCATTTTTGATCAGGATATGTCATTCAATGTGCATATTAAACAAATATGTAGGACTGCTTTTTTGCATTTGCGCAATATCTCTAAAATTAGAAAGGTCTTGTCTCAGAGTGATGCTGAAAAACTAATTCATGCATTTATTTCCTCTAGGCTGGACTATTGTAATTCATTATTATCAGGTTGTCCTAAAAGTTCCCTGAAAAGCCTTCAGTTAATTCAAAATGCTGCAGCTAGAGTGCTAACAGGGACTAGAAGGAGAGAGTATATCTCACCCATATTGGCCTCTCTTCATTGGCTTCCTGTTAATTCTAGAATAGAATTTAAAATTCTTCTTCTTACTTATAAGGTTTTGAATAATCAGGTCCCATCTTATCTTAGGGACCTCATAGTACCATATCACCCCAATAGAGCGCTTCGCTCTCAGACTGCAGGCTTACTTGTAGTTCCTAGGGTTTGTAAGAGTAGAATGGGAGGCAGAGCCTTCAGCTTTCAGGCTCCTCTCCTGTGGAACCAGCTCCCAATTCGGATCAGGGAGACAGACACCCTCTCTACTTTTAAGATTAGGCTTAAAACTTTCCTTTTTGCTAAAGCTTATAGTTAGGGCTGGATCAGGTGACCCTGAACCATCCCTTAGTTATGCTGCTATAGACTTAGACTGCTGGGGGGTTCCCATGATGCACTGTTTCTTTCTCTTTTTGCTCTGTATGCACCACTCTGCATTTAATCATTAGTGATCGATCTCTGCTCCCCTCCACAGCATGTCTTTTTCCTGGTTCTCTCCCTCAGCCCCAACCAGTCCCAGCAGAAGACTGCCCCTCCCTGAGCCTGGTTCTGCTGGAGGTTTCTTCCTGTTAAAAGGGAGTTTTTCCTTCCCACTGTCGCCAAGTGCTTGCTCACAGGGGGTCGTTTTGACAGTTGGGCTTTTCTGTAATTATTGTATGGCCTTGCCTTACAATATAAAGCACCTTGGGGCAACTTTTTGTTGTGATTTGGCGCTATATAAATGAAATTGATTTGATTTGTCACGTCAGTGAAGTACCCATGCAGCTTCTCCATCGATTTTCTGAAAAACACAACAGCCAAAGTGATTAAAAAAAATTGTTTTCACTGATTTGATCTGCAACCAGAGTCTCCTGGATTTTTCTGTTTTTCCTGCAAACATAAAACAATGATTTGGTCAAAGTTCATAGAAACTTAAAGTGGACATTAAAAAAAAAAAAAATCTCAGTTCACCTCTGCTAGATATCTTGTGAAAGCTCCAAGTTTAGCTCATTTGTCCTCATTTTAACTAATTTTGTGTTCTACTCAACCTTTAAGCTGTGACTGTTGCAGACAAAACCTGTTGTAGACTGTCCTGTCACACTCACTGATTTCCCTTACTTGATACTTCTGCAGGGGTGTTGTGTCTTGGTGGCTTCCCCCACTTATCAATCCTTCAGTTGTTATGAGTGTCTTGGTGGCTTCCCTCACTTATCAATCCATCAGTTGTTATTAGTGCCTTGGTGGCTTCCCTCAATGTTCTCACTCATGCACAGTCACTCAGCGTTTGACTGATCACATCGTTACATCTTTAGATTTTTGGTTATAACTGATTTAACTGAACACCAAGAAATCTTCAGGAACTTGAGAACGTGGTTGTATTTTTCAGTATATTGTAGTTTCTTTTCACCAGGTTGTGACTGATTTCAGCAGGTTGAATGCAAATGCTTTTTGTTATTTCAGAATATTGTTATTTTTGTTATTTCAAAATATTGATATTGTCCAAATATTAGATTTTGAAATGATAAACCTGGTGCAGCACATCACCACGACGCAGCATGTCTGATCATCACCTGTAAACTCCTCCCTTTGAGGTGGAGCTTCCAGAACACCAGCACACTGTCAGTCTGATGTTATGTTCCATGTTCTACTTTACAACTGCTAGTTTTCTCCTCACAGCTTCAATATTGAATTTAAAGAATTAATACTAAACCAACATTTCTGTTGCAAAAGAAAGCTATAAGAATGATCAGTAATAAACAATATTGTGAGCCAACGAATCCCTTATTTGCTTGTTTACAAATTTTAAAATTCTGGGACTTGGTTGATTATATCACAATACAAATTATGTATAAAGTTAAAAGTAAACTTATACCTCAACAATGTCCAGGATCTGTTTAAAATCAGGGACTCCAGCTACAGTTTGAGAGGAATATTATTATTTGAGAAATTAAAGATCTGTACTACTGTAAAAAGTCACAGTGTTTCCGTCAAAGGTGTAAATATTTGGAATAATTGTCCTGATAATATTAAATTACTTGGTACCTTAGTCGGCTTTAAAAAGAATATATTTACCCGTTACAGTTTGAAGAATTAGGTTTACCAGTTTTGTTATTGTGCACTATTGCTTGTGCAGCAGTATGACTGAGCTTAATTATCTTCAGCTGGTTGTTGGATTTCAGCCCATCAGTGCAGGAGGGTGTTCTCATAAAAGGGGCAGAGAGCTCTTCTTTCTCGCGCTTGTGGAGGTTTGCTGCAGGTGTCTGTTTGACGGTTCCACTTCCGTATTCCCGTGAAGGCAGGTAGGTGACCACGGCTGTGTGTGTGTTGAAGTGTGAACTGTTAAAGTGCTTATGTGAATGGTTTTGTTCATAGAGATCTCTGTTGGAGCCATCGCTGGTTATGCACTGCTCGGCACAGGGGGTGCCTGGTCGTTGCTGGCTGTTGGATGCTCCAGTGCTGTGTTGGCTGGGACCGATGGAGTGGTATGTATGGGTGGCTTGGCTCCACCTCCAAATATTATTATTATTATATTTGTGCGTCACTTACTATGTTTGTGCTATTGAAGTTCCAGGTTCATGGTGGACAGGAGTGAGCTCTGCAGACACCTCTGCTGTTTTGCCTGGAGTTGAGTCCGTTGCTCCGCCTTGATGCCTGTTGCTACCTGTCAGGATTTGTTGTCAGCTTGGAAATTAGGCTGATGCCTGCTCATGGAGTTGGTGGTGCGATGGTGCCCTCTGGTGTTCAGAGAGGCCACCTGCAGATGGGGACTATTGACTTATGTTGAATGTTTTATCAATTGTTTGTGTTTTTATAATCAGTTTCAATAGGTTTTTAAGTGAACCTCCATCTCTGCCAAGTTTGCAACGAACCTGTGTGCCTAATGCTTCTTTCTGCCTCAGCTCCAGTTCCTGGTAGAGTTCGTGCTGTTCTCAGAGACGTCCACAAATTGGGGTTCAGCTTCATGAATGACAGACAGCAGCTTAAAGTGGGACGTTGGTTTTGTTGGGAGGTTCTTTAGCTTTTTGCCATCCAGGTCAGACTGACATTAAAGTCCAAAGCAGCACTTAGATCCTGACACTGTTTGGTCCTTTCAGCATCAGAGAGACTTTGAAAACTAGTCAGAACACCAAACTTGTCCCCTACATTTTCCAGTGACAAACCTCTCTAAGTGCTGATGTTACAAAATCAACAACAACGTTGAAGAATTTACTTCAAGTTTCTTCACTGCATCACCAAAAGATTCATAAGAGTCGTTTTGTGGACCTTTGAGTCTTTTCTTTTCTAAAACAGCCTCTGTGTTCATGTCCTTGGTGGACATCTGTGCAGAAACGAAGCCCTTTTCTCTGTAATCACAGAGATGCTCTCTGTCTTTCTGAGGAGACCAACTGCAGTGTCCACGTGAATGCTGGGAGACTTCTTTACTTTGCTTTCCCACCTTGTTTCAGAGCACATCTATGTATATTCACGAGAGTTTTAGGCACTAGAGTTTAATGCTGTTGTCCGTGGAGCCTGAACAGAATGTCTGAAATGCAACTGTCCTGTCGTGATCGTACTGAGATTACATCATCCTACCCATAATGCACTGCTGGGCACAGCATGTGCTCACAAAACCTTAAAAATTAGCACATTACTTTAAAACTAAAACATATATCTGATATTTTCACTTTATAAATCTTCAGACATGACAGTAATTTTAAATAACTTGTCCAAAATTAGTTTGGTTAAATTTGAACTATAAGTTAAAAATGTATGCCTCTGGATGACTTAGATGATATTGCCAGCATATCGGTATGGTGTTAAAGGATTTTTTTTTTTTTTTGGCCATTTCGCCTTTGTCTACAGAGGATAGAGACACTTTTCACAGAAGCAGCTCTCTTCTGTTAGCAGAGGGTAAAAGTGTCCATCTGTTACAAAACTTTTAACAGGTAGGTGCTGAACTGATTTAAAATTTTAAAAATGCTTGTCGCTGTTCAGCTTTGTTTACTTTATCGGTCTAAAAGTTAACGGACAAAAATTAATCGTAAGATAATTGGTCCGATAATGGTTTTTAAAGTTATCTAAAAAGATAATCCGATAATGAAAACATTATCTTCGATAATTATCTGTTATCGGAAGTGTGCCCACCACTGGTGATATCTAACTCCACTGAACTCAGAAGCTGCTCTACCTTACGGCTCTCTCAGAGGGCCACCCTGTCTGACAACATCACACAAGTTATTTTAAAGTGTTGAGCACCAAGAAAAGAACACGCGAGGAGCGACAGCTAGCACAAGCTAAGTGCTAACGAGAAGCTAACCACTGCTACGATTCACACAGCAGCAAATTAATGAGCTAAACTCTGTAGCTGTTGTATTTAAAGACTAACAAAAGTAATGCACAGTTAATTAAGATACAAGAACTGATTCCAACCTTGTAGTCAGTAGAAGAGCGGAGAGAAGTCCAGGCGCGGAGGAGTCAGTCCATTCATAGGGGCGGGAGTGGCCCGCCTGCTCTTCCTGCAATCTGATTGGCCACCCTGTGTACTTCTCCAATTGTCATTGGCTGTTGGTCATGTCAATCATTGTGCTCGATGTAAGTCACCGTTTTGTGATCAAAAGGAAACAAAACTGAAACCAAGTATAAGACTGCACCATGTATGAAACTCTACAGCGCTTCTATTTTGACACAAATTCAGGAAGTGGTTCTGCAGCTGCGCCGATTAAATGCTGTTGCTTCATGATCACGGTGCACGCGGAGTTAAACGGTAACCCATAGAACACTGTATTTCCATAATCTCTATAAATATTCATGGGAACTGTCAAATTGAAATGCGTGGACATGCTTTTCACTGTTGCAGCACAAGTAATGTGTTGCTTTCAGTGTGTTTGTGGATTCAATTTCAATTTATTTTCATTTAAATAGCGCCAAATCACAACAGAGTTGCCTCAAGGCGCTTCACACAGGTAAGGTCTAATCTTACCAACCCCCACAGCAACAGTGGTAAGGAAAAACTCCCTCGGAGGAAGAAACCTCAAGCCGACCAGACTTAAAGGGGTGACCCTCTGCTTGGGCCATGTTATAAACATAAATTACAGAAATAATTCACAGAACAATTCACGGATGAATATACAAGAATTGTTGTTGGTGCACAGGACAGGAGGATCGCCAGCACAAACACAACTCCCATCTCTGGATGGAGCTGCACCTTAAACAGAGAAAAAACAGAATCAGGCATCAGAAAGACAAAAAATACTGTATAATTTGCCAGCATTAAACAACAAGAAAAACAGAAGAAATACTAAGGTGATCGCCGGCCGCTAGCCCTAAGCTTCACTAAAAGACCCAGAATTTAGGTAAAGTTGAGGCCGCAGCCCGCTCCAATTACTAATAAATTAATTAAAAGAGTAAAAAGCGTAAAACAAAACTGTACCAGTATGCTGCCATATGAAAGGGAAAGAAGTGCGTCTTAAGTCTGGACTTGAAAGTCTCCACAGAATCTGACTTTTATTGATGCAGGGAGATCATTCCACAGAACCGGGGCACAATAAGAGAAAGCTCTGTGACTGGCAGACTTCTTATTCACCTTAGGGACACTAAGTAGTCCTGCACCCTGAGAACGTAAAGCCCGGGCCGGTACGTAAGGTTTAATTAGGTCAGCTAGGTAGGGAGGTGCCAGCCCATGAATAATTTTATAGGTTAGTAGCAGAACCTTAAAATTTGATCTCACTGGGACAGGAAGCCAGTGAAGGGATGCCAAAATGGGTGTAATGTGGTCAAACTTTCTGCTTCGTGTCAAAAGTCTGGCTGCAGCATTTTGAACCAATTGGAGACCCCTAATGCTAGACCGTGGTAAACCAAAAAATAGAACATTGCAGTAGTCCAATCTAGAAGAGATGAACCCATGGATCAGGGTCTCAGCATCAGCCATAGACAGGATGGGACAAATCTTCGCTATATTTCACAGGTAGAAGAAAGCAGTCCTAGTAATATTTCTAATGTGGAGGCCAAAGGACAACGAAGGATCAAAAATTACCCCAAGGTTCCTCACTTTGTCAGTGTGATGTATGACACATGAGCCTAGGCTGAGTGTTAACTGGTCAAATTGATGGCGATGTCTCAATGGACCAAGAACCATCATTTCAGTCTTTTCAGAGTTTAAAAGTACAGGAAGTTTCTAGACATCCAACTTCTCACTGCTGCAAGGCAATCTTCTAAGGATTTTATGTGAACAAGATTACCAGCAGTTATCGACATATATAACTGAGTATCATCTGCATAGCAGTGAAAGGTAATCTCAAAATGCCCAAGGGGTGCTATATAAAGGGAGAAAAGCAGGGGGCCTAAGACAGACCCCTGAGGAACCCCAAATTTCATGTCACTAAGGTTAGAGGTAGTGTTACTGTACAAAACACAGTGAGAACGACTGGTCAAGTTTGATGTCAGCCATGCAAGGGCACTCCCAGTAATCCCAAAATGATTTTCCAGCCTATCAAGTAGAATATGATGATCCACTGTATCAAATGCAGCACTGAGATCTAACAGCAGCAGAACCGTAGTGGTGTCCAAATCCATTGTAAGCAGAAGATCATTCACCACTTTAGCAAGAGCCGTCTCTGTGGAATGATATTTTCTAAAAGCAGACTGCAGTGGCTCAAAGAGATTATTCTCAGTAAGATAGTCTATGAGCTGCCATGACACCACTTTTTCCAGAATTTTACAGCAAAATGATAGATTTGATATCGGCCGATAGTTTTTCAATACACTAGGGTCAAGATTAGGGTTCTTAAGTAATGGTTTAATCACTGCAGATTTGAAATGTTTAGGAACAGATCCAGAAGTTAAAGAAAGATTAATAATTTCCAGCACAGTCGGCCCAAGAGTGGGCCACAGGTCCTTAAACAGTTTTGTTGGTATAGGATCAAATAAACAGGTTGTGCTTTTTGTTGACGTTACGAGTTTCGTCAGCATGTCTAGAGAGATACTATCAAATTCTGTAAATCTAGGTAATACCTCAGTAGTGGCGCCCACATCAATAGCAGGGTGTAGTGGCTGGATTAAAGCATGCTGGGATATGTTCAACCTAATGTCATCTATTTTCTTCTCAAAGTAATCTAGGAAATCTTGTGCTGTAAAAGGAGAGTGAGCTACAGGTGGTTGTCCATGAATAAGTGTTGCCACCGTGTCGAACAAGAACTTTGAGTTATGCTTGTTTTTGCTGATCAAATCAGAGTAGTAAGTCCACTTTGTAGCTAATAATGCATGCTTATAGTCTAAGATAGCATCATGCCACTCAAGGTGGAATACTTCTAATTTTGAACGACGCCATTTCTGTTCTAGACCTCTTGCTTTATGCTTGAGGTCAAGCAGGTAATCATTGAACGAAGGTGACTGCGATTTGGGGGAGCGCGGTTTCAACACAGGTGGTGCAATCATGTTGAGTGATGTTTTGAGCACTGAATTTAAACTATCCACAAGTCTGTCTACTGACTGGGTATTTGTCAAAAGTGAGTCTAAGACATCAGGCAGTCTAGCTTCTAGTTCAGTCTTAGTTGAGGAGTTGATGCATCGCTGCAGTGATAAATAAGGTTGTTGTTCCACTAAACACGGCAGCGAAACTGTAAACTTAACAAGTCAGTGATCAGAGACCACTGATGTAAGAGGCATGATGTCAATATTCGTGACAGCAATACCACGTGAGAGAACCAGATCCAGGGTATTTCCACTAATGTGCGTCAAATCCCGAATGCATTGCCGAAATCCTAATGCATCCACAATTCCCATAAATGATTTGCAGAGGGGATCAGAAGGCTTATTTATATGAACGTTAAAGTCACCAATGATCAGAATGTTATCTGCTCTAGTTGACAAGTTAGAGATGAACGCAACAAATTCATCTAAGAATTCAGAATATGGGCCAGGAGGCCTATATACAGTGACAAAGTAATACGGCTGATTTTTATTCTTCTGACCTTGGCAATGTGTAATATCCTGAGTGGAGCGGAGAATCAGATGCTCAAACGAATTATATTTGTGACCCCCAACAGCTAATAAGCTAAACCTAGATTTATAAATAAGAGCAACACCACCGCCTTGCTTTGCATCACGAGGGACATGACTAAATGTATATGCTGGTGGGCAGGCTTCATTTAAGGGGAGGACAGCTGTAAGTTTAAGCCAGGTTTCACATAACCCAATCATATCTAAGTGATGATCAATAATTAAATCATTAATCAACAGTGATTTTGAGGACAGTGATCTTATGTTCATGAGACCCAGTCTAAGGACCTCAGTGGGGTTGACAGTTGAACTGTTTGGGTTTAGGGGTGGTTCCAGAGTAGCATATATAAGATGCCTAGAAGTAAGTTTAGGTTTGAAACATTCCACGTGCGTTGTAGGTAGCAGACACGAAATCTTTGCTATTACTGGAACAACCACTGGGCCATCCTCAATTTCAACATGATCCAATATAGTAATGGGTATTAAGTTTGCAAAGCATATCCCTCTATGATTGTTATGGACATGTCTATTGAATGATTGATTGAGTTTATTTTTTAAAATCAATATAAACATACAGAGGTGAATATATCAATGATATACAGATAACAATAAACAAACAATTATTTCCATTGTGGTCTTTGTGAAACTATCACATGATTAAAATAGAGGGGCTTGATTGAACATGTACAACTTGTAAATAAGACCTTAATAATTGTGTGTGTGTATATATATATATATATATATATATATATATACACACACACACACAGAGCGGGGAAAATAAGTATTTGATCCCCTGTCAGTTTTGCATGTTCTCCCACCTACAAAGAATGGAGAGGTCTGTAATTTTTATCAGAGGTACATTTTAACTGTGAGAGACAGAATGAAAGAAAAAAAAAATCCAGAAAATCACATTATGATTTTTAAATAATGAATTTGCATTTTATTGCATAAAATAAGTACAGCTGTGTTCAGAATAATAGTAGTGCTATGTGACTAAAAGATTAATCCAGGTTTTGAGTATATTTCTTATTGTTACATGGGAAACAAGGTACCAGTAGATTCAGTAGATTCTCACAAATCCAACAAGACCAAGCATTCATGATATGCACACTCTTAAGGCTATGAAATTGGGCTATTAGTTAAAAAAAGTAGAAAAGGGGGTGTTCACAATAATAGTAGTGTGGCATTCAGTCAATGAGTTTGTCAATTTTTGCGGAACAAACAGGTGTGAATCAGGTGTCCCCTATTTTAAGGATGAAGCCAGCACCTGTTGAACATGCTTTTCTCTTTGAAAGCCTGAGGAAAATGGACGTTCAAGACGTTCAGAAGAACAGCGTAGTTTGATTAAAAAGTTGATTGGAGAGGGGAAAACTTATACGCAGGTGCAAAAAATTATAGGCTGTTCATCTACAATGATCTCCAATGCTTTAAAATGGACAAAAAAAACCAGACGTGTGGAAGAAAATGGAAAACAACCATCAAAATGGATAGAAGAATAACCAGAATGGCAAAGGCTCACCCATTGATCAGCTCCAGGATGATCAAAGACAGTCTGGAGTTACCTGTAAGCGCTGTGACAGTTAGAAGGAGATCATTTGCATAATTTCTGATCTAATCAACTGTAATATGCCAATGGACAGTAAATTCTGTATCCTACACATCATTCCAAATACTTTTAAAGGAACGTCAAATGAAAGAAAACTCGTAAATTTTTGTTTATTGCAGGCCAAACATGTTATTGCCTTAAACTGGAAAGAAATGGAGAGACCAAAAGTCAATCAATGGATCAAACTGATGTCCAGCAATTTGGCACTGGAAAAAGTGAGCTACATTTCTAAAGGACTATCTGAGGACTTTAAAGACATTTGGTTGCCCTTTCTTTGCATTGTGAAAAACTTCGACATGTGAACTTTTTAATTTAAAGTGAGTGAACTGTGTGCTTTTGGGTGGGGGGTGGGAGATTTTATGTTTATGAGTGTTTTCTTTTCTGTTTGTTTTATTATTATTGTAATTTCTTGTTTTATAAGTAAAATTTCAATAAAAATATTTATGAGAAAAAAAAAGTTGATTGGAGAGGGGAAAACCTATACGCAGGTGCAAAAAATTATAGGCTGTTCATCTACAATGATCTCCAATGCTTTAAAATGGACAAAAAAAAACAGACGTGTGGAAGAAAATGGAAAACAACCATCAAAATGGATAGAAGAATAACCAGAATGGCAAAGGCTCACCCATTGATCAGCTCCAGGATGATCAAAGACAGTCTGGAGTTACCTGTAAGTGCTGTGACAGTTAGAAGACGCCTGTGTGAAGATAATTTATTTGCAAGAATCCCCTGCAAAATCCCTCTGTTAAATAAAAGACATGCAGAAGAGGTTACAATTTGCCAAAGAACATATCAACTGGCCTAAAGAGAAATGAAGAAATATTTTGTGGACTGATGAGAGTAAAATTGTTCTTTTTGGGTCCAAGGGCCACAGACAGTTTGTGAGACGACCCCCAAACTCTGAATTCAAGCTACAGTTCACAGTAAAGACAGTGAAGCATGGTGGTGCAAGCATCATGATATGGGCATGTTTCTCCTACTATGGTGTTGGGCCTATATATATCGTATACCAGGTATCATGGATCAGTTTGGATATGTCAAAATACTTGAAGAGGTCATGTTGCCTTATGCTGAAGAGGACATGCCCTTGAAATGGGTGTTTCAACAGGACAATGACCCCAAGCACACTAGTAAACCAGCAAAATCTTGGTTCCAAACCAACAAAATTAATGCCTCGCAGATGTGAAGAAATCATGCAAAACTGTGGTTATACAATTAAATACTAGTTTAGTGATTCAAAGGATTGCTAAAAAAGCAATTTGAACATAATAGTTTTGAGCTTGTAGTGTCAACAGCAGATGCTACTATTATTGTGAACACCCCCTTTTCTACTTTTTTTTTTTTTTTTACTAATAGCCCAATTTCAGAGCCTTAAGAGTGTGCATATCATGTATGCTTGGTCTTGTTGGATTTGTGAGAATCTCTGAATCTACTGGTACCTTGTTTCCCATGTAACAATAAGAAATATACACAAAACCTGGATAAATCTTTTTAGTCACATAGCACTACTATTATTCTGAACACTACTGTACTTATTTTATGCAATAAAATGCAAATCTTCATCTTCAATGCTCTTACTGAGGGAAGGAGGTTGTTTACCAAAATCTCGCAATACATGACCCCACCCATCCTCCCTTCAATACGGTGCAGTCGTCCTGTCCCCTTTGCAGAAGAGCACCCCCAGAGTATATTTCCACCCCCATGCTTCAAGGTTGGGATGGTTATTTTGGGGTTGTTCTCATCCTCTAAACATGGTAAGTGGAGATGATTCCAAAAAGCTCTATTCTGGTCTCATCTGACCACATGACCTTCTCCCATGCCTCCTCTGGATCATCCAGATGGTCACTGGTGAACTTCAAACGGGCCTGGACATGTGCTGGCTTGAGCAGGGGTACCTTGCTGCCCTGCAGGATGTTAAACCATGACAGCATCATGTGTTACTAATGTAATCTTTGTGACTGTGGTCCCAGCTCTCTTCAGGTCATTGACCAGGTCCTCCTGTGTAGTTCTGAGCTTTCTCAGAATCATCCTTACCCCACAAAGTGAGATCTTGCATGGAATCCCAGACCGAGGGAGATTGACAGTCATCTTGTGTTTCTTCCACTTTCTAATAAATAATCATAACAGTTGTCTTCTACCAAGCTGCTTGCCTGTTGTCCTGTAGTCCATCCCAGCCTTGTGCAGGTCTACAGTTTTGTCCCTGGTGTCCTTAGACAGCTCTTTGGTCTTGGCTATGGTGGACAGGTTGGAGTCTGATTGAGTGTGTGAACAGGTGTCTTTTATACAGGTAACAAGTTCAAACAGGTGCAATTAATACAGATAAAGAGTGCAGAATAAGAGGGTTTCTTAAAGAAAAATTAACAGGTCTATGTGAGACAGGATTCTTGCTGGTTGGTAGGGGTTCAAATACTTATTTTATGCAATAAAATGCAAATGAATTATTTAAAAATCATACAATGTAATTTTCTGGATTTTTTTTTTAGATTCTGTCTCTCACAGTTGAAGTGTACCTACGATAAAAATTACAGACCTCTCCATTCTTTGTAGGTGGGAAAACCTGCAAACCTGACAGGGGGTCAAATACTTAATTTCCCCACTGTGTGTGTGTGTATATATATATATATATATGCTGGAATACCAATTAAACAAGTCCAAATTATAAAGAAAACAATAAGATCTTAACAGTTAATGCAAACAGTAACTGTATACCTATAGATATGTAAACATAAATTTAGCACCAATATTAGGACTAGAAAAACAACGGACAAGAAGATAGGTGAGACATTTCAAAAATTTCTAAAAATCACATTAATAACAATTAAAAGGGTTCAGTTCCTAACTGACTGACAAACTGTTAACTGACTGAATAAAAATACATTTAACTGTATTTTAAAATCTACCTTGTGACTTTTTGACTGTAACCGAGTCATGATCCCATTCCAGGCTGTGACACCAGTATGTTTGAAGGAAGTTTGGCCAAAAGATTTTACAGGATAAATAATGAGAGAGTAGGGCCTGAGTGAGGATTAGACTTTAGACAAAAGGAGGATGATAGATAGTTCAGGGCCGTACCACAAATAATATTATGCACTAAGTTAATTTTTAACAGTTTAACTCTCAGACTTACTGGGAGAATTTGGACCTGTTTGAACTCGGTGTGCCCTGTTGGTCCTGGGAGGGACATTGAGGAAATATCGAACTATTTTGTTCTGGGTGCTTTGCAGACAATTCTGAAGGTCCTTACCAGAATACCAAGTACCAGCAGCAACTCCACACCCACCACCCTCCAGCACTAGCACGCTAACACTTCAGGAACCCGAAGTGAGACGTGCTGAAGGCGGTGAACCCCAGGAAGGCGGCCGGCCCCGATGGTGTACCTGGAAAGATACTGAAAGCATGTGCTGACCAACTGGCTGGAGTTTTCACCTGCATCTTCAACCTGTCCCTGTCACAGGCCACCATTCCACCCTGCCTTAAATCCTCCACCATCATTCCAGTCCCAAAAAAGTCAGCACTGGAGAGCATAAATGACTACAGGCCTGTTGCACTTACGCCTGTGGTCATGAAGTGCTTTGAAAGACTGGTCTGTCAGCACATCAGAGCCTGTCTGCCTCCCACTCTGGACCCCCACCAGTTTGCCTACAGGGAAAACCGCTCCACAGAGGATGCTATCACTACAGCTCTCCACACCGTGCTGAACCACCTGGAGTACCAGGGGAGCTATGCGAGGATGCTCTTCCTCTTCAGCTCAGCCTTCAACCACATCATCCCGAAGATCCTGGTCCAGAAACTGACACATCTGGGCATCTCCACCCCCATCTGCTAGTGGATCAAGGACTTCCTCACAAAGCGCCCACAGTCCGTGAAACTTGACCCCCACCTTTCCTCCACCATCACACTCAGCACTGGTTCCCGTCAAGGCTGTGTACTGAGCCCCCTCCTGTTCACCCTTTACATGCATGACTACTCCCCGACCCATCCCACAAACACCATCATAAAGTTTGTGAATGATACCACCGTGATTGGGCTCATCTCAGGGGGGGATGAGACTGACTACAGAGACGAGGTAAATCGACTGACAGTGTGGTGTTCAGCTAAAAACCTGCCGCTGAACACCACAAAAACAAAAGAAATAATCCTGGACTTCAGGAAGAACAGGGCTGACCCAGCCCCGCTCTACATCCAAGGGGACTGTGTGGAAAGGGTCAGCTCCCTCAGGTTCCTGGGAGTGCAGCTCTCTGAAAGCCTCTCCTGGACTGCCAACACCACAGTGGTGGTGAAGAAAGCCCAGCAGCGACTCAACTTCCTGAGGGTGCTCAGGAGAAACAATCTGGAGGAGAAGCTGCTGGTGTTGTTCTACAGAGCCACCATCGAGAGCATCCTGACGTAATACATCACAGCATGGTACGGGGGGAGCTCAGCAGCAGACAGGAGAGCGCTGCAGAGGGTGATCAAAACGGCCCAGGGGATCACTGGTTGCTCTCTGCCCAGCCTGGAAACCATTGCCAGCTCTCGCTACCTCAGCAGAGCTGCCAGCATCTGCAAAGACACGTCCCACCCCAGCAACCACCTGTTTGACCTACTACCCTCCGGCCGACAGTATAGGTCAATCAAAACTAGGACAAACAGACTCAGGGACAGCTTTCTCCCCAGAGCGTCACTGCTCTGAACAATAACAAATCACTCTAATCCACACCTTTCAAGTTTCTTGTGCAATATCTGTAAACCATGTGCAATATTCCCGTGCAATATGATTCCACAGTTGTATATAATTCTCATTTTACATTTTACTTGGTCCACATTTTATCTTATTTTACCTTATGATTATATTAGCTGTAAATATACTCTGAACAATTTACCGTTAAATTTCACTATCTTTTATTTGGCTAAAAAATACTCGCACCACAGAAAGCACCTTTTTGGAGTTGCACTCAAATCTCGTAATGCACATTACAATGACAATAAAGGTGATTCTGATTCTCTCAGGAAAGATCTTATTTCCTCATTGATGTTGTAGAGTTCTAAGCACCTCATGATCCAGGAGTGTGGTACACTGTCAAATGCGTTTTTGTAATCAATCCAAGACATGCTGAGGTTCCTTCTCCTTTTTTTTACAATCCTCCAGGATAGCTTTTCTATCAGTAACGGGTCTTTAGCTCCTAATCTTTTTCTGGAACAACCTTTCTGTTCATTTTCCAGGTAGCCACCAGTGTCCAGATGTTCATAAATGGCATCAGTTATGATTCCTGTCAGCCATTTGTACGATGTTGTTAGGCAGCAGATGGGTCTGTACTTGTTGGGAAGCTGTTTCCTTGGTCTTTGGTAGTAGGCTTGTGTTCCCAGTCGTTATCCAGTCTGGTGTGTCCTCTTCTCTATTCAATATTTTTGTGAAAGCCAGGACATAATGTTGGTGCAATGCTGTCAGTCTTTTCAGCCAAAATTTTGAGATTTTGTCGATGCCAGGTGCCTTGAACTTACTGTATTCACTCATTTTCTTTCTGATCTCCTCTTCAGTGATTACAATTGCTGGCATTTGCCGTTTGTCTGTTTTTCTGTTTATCTGTTTTGCTTGTATTTTCTTGTCTTTGTTCCTAATCTGTGCTGCAAAATCTCTCACTAATGCTTGATGTTCAGCCTCCCACCCAGCTGTTTATCTTCAACATTGTATTTTCTTTTAATGCAATTTACTTTTATAAAGAGATTCCTTTTATGGTTTTAACCTCCCAAAATGTGGCCATTTGGGAGATCTCTGCTCTTAGGCGGCTGATTTTTTGTTGTAATTTCTTTTTCCATTGAAGCACGGTATTCTTTTTCTTAATTGTGGTTCCTTTTCTCTCCAAATTTTGTGGGGCTAATTTACTTTGTATGTACCATGCTGCTCCATAAATTACACAGTTTAAATCTGTCAATGTGGTTCCTTCTGGGACCAGTATAGCCAGTCCCAGGTTAACTTTGCAGGATAGTTTTGAATTTTTTTATTCTCCTTTAATTTAGTCAGTTTTGGACACTCTTTCATGTCCATTGTTCTGGTTTCTTCAATCTTATTTGCCAATTCCTCTTCTAGTTCCTGCATCTGTGTGCACCTGTATATTGTTTTCTAGATGAGCTGGTGAATGGCTCATTTTTTGGGGGGGCAGTGAATGACTATGAATTATCATGTGTCTGTTCAGGGTGCCCTTTCGTCCAAACCTTTTACCACACTCAGAACAGACAAATGGTTTTTGTCTTTTGTTTTTTCATTTATCTTTGATGTCTTTTTAGTAGAATGCAATGGGCCCCAAACCTGGGGTCTAAAGTTGCATTCTAGGTTCTATAGTTATCTTAACCAGATCTGGCATTGTATCCGAGGGCTCTCTTCAAGATGGTGATCGTTCCCTTAATCGCAGACAAATGCACCTCATATGCACTTGGGTGACCGGGGATTGCCTCAAGGTATTTCTTCAGGTTCTTCTTCATCAGGTCTGTTGCTCCTACCAGAACTGGAATGATATCGATGTCTTTCAATGACCATGTTGTTCTTAGGTCATTTTTTAGGTCTTGGTATTTTGAGATCTTTCCCCTTTCAGCTCGATTCAGGCCGTAATCATTGGGGACTGTCACATCAATGATTTTGGCTGTTTTCTCTTGCTTGTTCCAGATGACAATATCAGGTTTGATTGCACCTCCTTCTATGTGTCTTCCTGCTGGGATCTCTTTGTCGTAGAAGATCGTTATTTTTCCATTGGATGAGACTGGTGTTGGCTCGTGCTCCCAGACATGTTCTTTGACTTCCAACTCCAGTTCCTTGCAGATCTTCCAGTGGAGATATTGACAGATCTTGTTATGTCTGGATGTATAATGCCCATCTGCCATGAGGATCTGGCATGCTGATGTTAGATGGTTTACACTCTCAACAGCTGTATGACAGAATCGGCATTTATCATTTTGTGAGATCCCTGCCATTTTTTTGAAGCCATTAGTTAGAAGTCCCTGATCTTGTGCTCCAATCAGAATTCTTTCTCCATCAAAACCAAGTTTTCCATTTTTTAGCCACTGCATTGATCCAACTTTGTCGATGTATTCCTTTTCGAGTTCTTCTTGGAAACGTCCGGCTCTTTTGTGTTGTTTCCATCTTTCCACTCGATGTTTTCCTTCTTTTTTGCAGTATTGTTCTCTGGTTTGTCTTGCAAGTTTTGTTGCAGGCGTGAGACTGTTGCTTTTTCTCTCTTGTAGAAGTTCTCCACCAACGTTTTTTGCCAGTTTAGTGATTGAGGTCCGTTCACTTATGGCCTTGTGGTGTTGTGTGACCGTTTTTATGATTTCTTCTTCAGAGCTCTTTAAGTACTGGCCAATACTTATTATCGATGCTCTGTAGGCCTGGTTGATTTCAGTGAGACCCATACCGCCTTCTCTGCGAGGTAGGTATATTCTGTCCATGCACTGATTTCTGTATGTGATTTTGTGGAGGGTGAGCATTTTTCTGTTTTTTGTGTCCAATTTGTTAAGTTCGCATTGTGGCCAGTTCACTATGCCAAACCCATAGGTCACCACTGGTATTGCAAACTGGTTTATGGCTGTGATTTTATTTTTGGTGTCAGTTGTGTTTTGCAGATCTTTTTAAGCGGTTTAGGTATTCTTTTGTTGTTTTGTTCTCATTTCTTGTGTTCAATTGAATTACTTTGTTCATTCCCAAGTATTTGTATGTGGAGTCTGCAGCCAGGTCTGCAATGTAGCTCCCTTCATCCAATTGTATGTTTTCGGTTTTGTCTTTTTTCCTTTTGTCATTGTGCATTTTGAGCATTTATCCAGTCCAAATTCCATGCCAATGTCTTTGAGAACTTATGGGCAGTTTCCACGAGTTGAGTGAGTCCGTTTTTGTGTTGGCATAGATTTTCAAATCATCCATGAACAACAGATGGTTCACAAGTTTTTGGTTTTCCTTTCCTTTGTCTTTACTTAAGTCATATCCAATGTCTTGCTCCTTCAGGATCTTGCTGAGCGGGTCCATGATTAAGCAGAATAAGAGAGGTGAAAGGCTGTCTCCTTGAAGTATCCCTTTCTGAACTCGTACGTCTGGGATTGTTATTTGTCCCTCTGTGTGATTGAGGGTGATGGTGGTGTTCCACTTGTTCATTTGTGCTTTCAGGAAGGTTCTTATTTTCTCATTGATGTTGTATAGTTCTAAGCACCTCAAGATCCAGGAGTGTGGTACACTGTCAAATGCCTTTTTGTAATCAATCCAAGCCATGCTGAGGTTCCTCTGCCTTGTTTTGCAGTCCTCCAGGATAGCTTTGTCTGTCAGTAACTGGTCTTTAGCTCCTAATCTTCTTTTGGAACATCCTTTCTGTTCATTTTCCAGGTAGCCACCATTGTCAAGATGTTCATAAATGGCATCAGCTATGATTCCTGTCAGCCATTTGTATGTTGTTGTTAGGCAGCAGATGGGTCTGTACTTGTTGGGAAGCTGTGTTTCCTTGGTCTTTGGAATTAGGCTTGTGTTCCCTGTCGTTAGCCAGCCTGGTGTGTCCTCTTCTCCGTTCAATATTTTTGTGAAAGCCACAGCATAATGTTGGTGTAATGCTGTCAGTCTTTTCAGCCAAAAATTTGGGATTTTGTCGATGCCAGGTGCCTTGAAGTTACTGTATTCACTCATTTTCTTTCTGATCTCTTCTTCATTGATTACAATTGCTGGCATTTGTTGTTTGTCTTTGTTTTTCTGTTGTATTTTTCAATCCACTCAGCCTCTTGGTGTTGTTTTGGGTCTTCAAAGAGTGGTCTCCAAAATTTTTCAATTTCCTTTCTCTCAGGTGGTTGTTGTACTTCTATTGTGTCATTTGCCAGCTTCTGTACACTAGTCTGGGGTTTGTTGCAAATAGTTTGTTTATCTGTTTTGCTTGTATTTTCTTGTCTTTATTCCTAATTTGTGCTGCGAAAGCTTTTACTAAGGCTTGATGTTCAGCCAGCCTTCCACCTAGAAGTTTGTCTTCAACATTGTATTTTCTTTTAATGCGATTTATTTTTTTTAGAAGATTCTTTTGTGGTTCTTGTTTCCCAAAAATGTGGCCATTTGGGAGATCTCTGCTCTTAGGCAGCTGATTTTTTGTTGTAATTTCTTTTTCCATCGTGGCATGATATTCTTTTTCTTATTTGTGGTACTGTTTCTCTCCAAATCTTGTGGGGCTAATTTACTTTGTATGTACCATGCCGCTCCATAATTTACAGAGTTTAACTCTGTCAATGTGGCTCCTCTTGGGACCAGTTTGGTCAGTCCTATGTTAACTTTTTGAAGGATATTTTTGAATTTTTTATTCTCTTTTAGTTTAGTCAGCTTTGGGCGCTCTTTCATGTCCATTTTTCTTGTTTCTTCAATCTTATTTGCCAATTCCTCTTCTAGTTCCTGCTGTTCTGGGTCTGTGTGCACCTGTGAATTATTTTGTAGATGAGCTGGTGAGTTGTTCGTTTTTTCGGTGGGCAATGAGTTGTTCATTTTTTCGGGAGGCAGTAAATGGTTTGGTTTTTCGGGAGGCAGTGAGTGGTTCGGTTTTTCGGGAGGCAGTGAGTTGTTCCGTTTTTTTCGGGAGGCATTGAGTTGTTCGTTTTTTCGGGAGGCATTGAGTTGTTCGGTTTTTCGGGAGGCATTGAGTTGTTCGGTTTTTCGGGAGGCATTGAGTTGTTCGGTTTTTTGGGAGGCAGTAAATGGTTTGGTTTTTCGGGAGGCGGTGAATGGTTCGTTTTTTCGGGGGGTAGTGAGTTGCTCGTTTTTTGGGGGGCAATGACTTGTTCATTTTTCGGGAGGCAATAAATGGTTCGGTTTTTCGGGAGGCAGTGGATGGTTTGTTTTTTCGGGGGATAAGCTTTTTTTGAGGGCATCATTTTTTGGTGGTGTAATGGGTTGCGTCAGAGGGCAGATGCCTTCTCTTATCATTTTCTCAACCTCCTGTTGCATTGTTTTTATTTCATTATCTCAGAAATGTTTTTTTTGATAAGTTTGATTTTTGGGTTGTGAGATTCTTACAAGTGATGTCTTTCTTACTTGGGCAGTGGTGGTGGAATATTTTTTGCCATTCTTTGGATGTCTTTGTCTGATTTTTGGGGTATTTTATTTTGGCATATTCTTTTGCCCACAACAGTATCCATTCTTCCTCCCTTTTCCACTGACTCCTTTTAAACTGTAGTTGCTTCCCTTTATCCAGCAACTGATAGTCTTTTATTGCTTCCTTTTGGGCTTCTTCCTTTATTTTTTTTATTTCCTCAGTCGTCAGATATTTTGCGATCTGTGAGGCAATCGATTCCAGTTTTGCGGTAGTTGTGGCTTCTTTCTTTTGTGTAGGTAAATCCGCTTCTTTTATGCGTTCCTCAAATACTGCTTTTTTCTTTCTGCCCCACTTCTCATGCCTTGAGTAAGTGAAGCAGTGAAAGATCTTTTTTTTCTCTTCAATGGTCCAATTAACTGTGGTGTAGTTTTGTCTTTTGTTTTTTCATTTATCTTTGATGTCTTTTTAGTAGAATGCAATGGGCCCCAAACCTGGGGTCTAAAGTTGCATCCTAGGTTCTATAGTTATCTTAACCAGATCTGGCATTGTATCCGAGGGCTCTCTTCAAGATGGTGATCGTTCCCTTAATCGCAGACAACTGCACCTCATGTGCACTTGGGTGACCGGGGATTGCCTCAAGGTATTTCTTCAGGTTCTTCTTCATCAGGCCTGTTGCTCCTACCACAACTGGAATGATATCGATGTCTTTCAATGACCATGTTGTTCTTAGGTCATTTTTCAGGTCTTGGTATTTTGAGATCTTTCCCCTTTCAGCTCAATTCAGGCCGTAATCATTGGGGACTGTCACATCAATGATTTTGGCTGTTTTCTCTTGCTTGTTCCAGATGACAATATCAGGTTTGATTGCACCTCCTTCTATGTGTCTTCCTGCTGGGATCTCTTTGTCATAGAAGATCGTTATTTTTCCGTTGGATGAGACTGGTGTTGGCTCGTGCTCCCAGACATGTTCTTTGACTTCCAACTCCAGTTCCTTGCAGATCTTCCAGTGGAGATATTGACAGATCTTGTTATGTCTGGATGTATAATGCCCATCTGCCATGAGGATCTGGCATGCTGATGTTAGATGGTTTACACTCTCAACAGCTGTATGACAGAATCGGCATTTATCATTTTGTGAGATCCCTGCCATTTTTTTGAAGCCATTAGTTAGAAGTCCCTGATCTTGTGCTCCAATCAGAATTCTTTCTCCATCAAAACCAAGTTTTCCATTTTTTAGCCACTGCATTGATCCAACTTTGTTGATGTATTCCTTTTCGAGTTCTTCTTGGAAACGTCCAGCTCTTTTGTGTTGTTTCCATCTTTCCACTCAATGTTTTCCTTCTCTTTTGCAGTATTGTTCTCTGGTTTGTCTTGTTTTGTCTTGTTTTTTCATTTATCTTTGATGTCTTTTTAGTAGAATGCAATGGGCCCCAAACCTGGGGTCTAAAGTTGCATCCTAGGTTCTATAGTTATCTTAACCAGATCTGGCATTGTATCCGAGGGCTCTCTTCAAGATGGTGATCGTTCCCTTAATCGCAGACAACTGCACCTCAATTATCATGTGTGTTTTCAGGTTACCCTTTCGGCCAAACCTTTGACCACACTCAGAACAGACAAATGCTTTTTGCCCTGTATGAATTATCATGTGTTTGTTCAGGGTGCCCTTTTCTCCAAATCTTTGACCACACTCAGAACAGACAAATGCCTTTTGTCCTGTATGAATTATCATGTGTCTGTTCAGGGTGCCCTTTTGTCCAAATTTTTGACCACACTCAGAACAGACAAATGCCTTTTGTCCTGTATGAATTATCATGTGTGTTTTCAGGTGGCTCTTGTGTCCAAATCTTTTACCACACTCGGAACAGACAAATGGTTTCTGTCCTGTCTGAATTCTAATGTGTTTGTTCAGAGTGCTCTTCTGTTTCTGTATTTTACTCTGATCAGAACAGCTAAATGGTTTTCTGCTTGCTTGCCTCTCCTTTTGTTGCTCGGAGTTGTTCATGTGACCAGATGCTTTTCCATATTTAGAGTCTTTAAATTGTTTTTCATCAGTGTTGCCTGAACAAACAATATTGGTATTTTTTCGACAGTTAAAACTTGACTGAAGTTCTGTGGTTTGTTTCCAGTCATCACTGTCATCAGTCTCAGTTCCAGAACTGTCTGAACTTCTGCCACTGGTATCTGGTTGTAAATGACTGTTTGGACCTGAGTTGCTGGCTGGTTGTGGTCCTCCATCGTCCTCTCCATCAGCTTCTGCTGTCAGTGTTCTGTGTACAGATGAGCTGCTGGCTACAGGCTCAGCCTCTGTGCTCTCATCACTTCGGCTTTGATGAAGCTGTGATGACTCTGGTTTTTCATCATCATTTTCACTCTTCACAGGGACGGCAGTGAAACCAAACTTGGTGAGATCTGCCTCCTCCAGCTGCTGAAGCTGCTCTCCATGCTGACTTATCCACAGCTTCTCTTCTTCTTTAATGTCCTCCTGGTCAACACTCAGATTCCATTCCTGGTGTTCAGGGAGAGTTTCTTCTTTAATCACCAACGACGGCTGCATGTCTGCAAAGAAACAATTTAACAATAAATGTTATAACAACACTCACTAAAAGTATCCGTGGTGAGTTTGACCTGATGACAGTAAGTTATTGCACTGATGGAACTTATAAAGTGGAAATGTACATCAGCATTTGTTTTAAATTTCACAAATTGTAATTCACGTCCTTGTCTTCCACAACCGACTATTGCAGTGTTTTATTTTCTGGATTGCTACAAAGTAGTGTAGGATGTCTACAGATGGTACAGAATTACTGTTGCTGGAGTTTTAATGAAAACCAGGAGGTTTGATCACAGACATTCTGGCTTCTCTTCACTGACTCGAGGACGAGATTTCAAGATTTTGTTAGACATTTCAGGCTCTAAACGGTCATGAACTCAACTATCTTGCTGAACTTGTTCAGCCTTATGTGCCTCCTCGTGCCCTGTGGTCCTTGAATGCAGACTTGCTCTTTGTCTCAAGAGTTAAAAAGAAGTCAGCAGGCTTCAGAGCCTTTTTTTTTGCCATGGTCGTATCTTGTGGAACAGGCTGCCTGTTGGCATTTCAAATGCGACTCCAAGACTATTTTTAAAAACATATTTTCTGTAATTACTTTGAAAGTTTTTCATCTTCTTTTCATTATTTTTTTCTTGTTGTATTTAATTCTTTTGTTTTTGTTTTGGGATATGGGGATCTTTGTATATACACACACACACACACACACACACACATATATATATATATATACACATACATACATACATATATATATATATACACATACATACATACATATATATATATATATACAGTGGTGGGCACAGTTCCGATAATCCGATATCAGATAATTATCGAAGACAACGTTTTCATCATCGGATTATCTTTTCAGATAATTTTTAAAACCATTATCGGACCAATTATCTTCCGATACATTAAGTTCCGATAACGTTCAGTCCGATAACATTTTTTTTGGTGGTGAAGTGAGTAAGGTTTAACAGTCAAAAAGGTTTGTAAACAGCTAAAATCGTTCCTTGCTCCTCCAGGCTGTGTGCAACAGTCAGGCCGCTGTCTTTAAGTTACACACACAATATATATACATATATATATATATATATATATATATATATATATATCGATTAAAAACAAAATTACAAAATAAAAACTTCACTGCGCTCTGCGCGGCTGTTGCTGGCTGATGACGTCGACAGCCTCGTGTTTAGTAGTTAGTCTTCGTGCATTTCGAACGTGACTAGCAGCGAGTGAGCGAGCATTTTTTTTTTTTTTTCCTGAGCTTACGGTGGTTTTTTGGGGGAAAATGAGTGAGGAAAACGTTGTTTGTGTTCCACGGCCTGAGGATGACGTCTAAGAGGAGCCTGGATCGAGTGGGGAGGCGTTCTTCATTTGGTGGGCAGCCACACGCAAAAAAAAGTCAGCTGTCCCAGCCTATTCGGGGGGCCTTTGCACAGTTGGCTGCTGGCACTGGCGTCAGCCAGTCTGTGGTGGACTCGAAGATCATGGACCTCTTCGTATGCAACATGCTGCCGCTGCATGTTGTGGAGTCCCCACATTCATCAGTTGGTCAAGACCTTGAAGCCCAGAAAAACGTCGATGTCCCGCCGCACCCTGGGGAGGAAGATCTTGACCAGCCACAAACAGCTGGAGGAGTATCTTATAAGGTATTTTTTGCAAAACAAAGTGTATTGTATTTTGAAATTCAAGTAGACGCTTGCTTAACAGTACATGATGATGAAATTGAAATTGTAAAAGATACTAAATTTCTTGGGAGTTATTGATGTTAAATTAATTTTGAAAACACACAAATTATGTTAAATCCAAAATGTAAAATTCCATTGCAATTGTGTACAAAGCGAGATGTGCACTACTTATTGTTGTTAAGATAAGACATTAAGTTTATTAATATCTTCAAATATTGTGTTTTGCTTGTTCTGCTCTCTTTTTGCTTCTGTTGTGAGGGGTAAAATGCAAAATGGGGACTGAAAAGTGGAAATCACAAAATGGGATAAAATGTAACGAAACTGAGCAGACTGAGTCCAAATAAGCACTTTTATTCAATTGTCTGGTGTGTGTGTCTCTCTCTCTCTCAGCCTGTGATTGGTTGGTGGTTGAGACGCTGACGTCAGCGTTAGTGGGCCTCACTTTGGGCAAGTATGTGGCACAATTCCTGGGGCGGTTGTCAGTCTAATGTATTCGAGGCAGCAGCGCCATCTGGTGTTCAAGAGATAAAACTTCAGCCACTGAGTCAGTCTGCTCCTTTCGTGATCAAACCCTGTTTTGCTCCATTGGGTACTATTATTTTAGTATAGCTGGTAAAATTACTGAGTAAAATGGTAGTATAAGTGTATATAAGCTTTTGCTGCCCATTCGGTTAATTAGGTCAACTGAGAAATCAGTTTGTGTATTAATTTATTATATATTTTTTAATATTATCATGTTTTCCTAATCTTACTTTTTATCCAGATTTTCCGCATTTAGAAATGCAATTTGCTATTCACCTTATTGACGTTTAAAATCCAGCAAAACCTCGGAGAGGTCGCCGCACTGTGAGATCTCAGTAACACTGAGAAACTGCATTGAGATGCTCTGATCACGCTGCACTTTAACCGCTGCACATGGACAACACCATTAACATCGCAATATAAAACTATTGTTATATTGTGTCTAAAACTCTCGTGAATATATTATTTGCGTTTATAGACGTTGTTATTGTTTGTTTTATGTAAACATGTGAGAATCACAGTCTGTCTCTCCGTTATTTTCAATGGGAGCTGCTGTGAGCTACAATTGCTTCCTGATCATGTCGTTCTGGTGGAAAGTGAAGTTTGCTCTTTGTCTTGATTATTGTTCTTTACAGCATTGTTTGTCCTCTTTGTTCCAGACTAATATATATGTCTGAAACTCGGTTTGCATTTATTAAATTCCACGCAGATTAAACGTAACAGACACAGATTATTTGTTATAATTGTTTTAGCAAGTTTTCAGGGTAGCATGCAGCAGTCGCTTATTGACGTGATGAAAACAAAAGCATAAAAAATTTTTTGTAGTATAATATTATTTACAACTGTCATCGTGTTGATTCTCTATATTTGACTGCAGCGACTCTCTGGCACGCAAGGGATTATGGGATACGTCAAAAGGGCAAATTCGTTGTAATGTTGTCTAATGCTAAATTTCTTGTTTCAATTAAAAAATAATAATTGATACAGATAGTTATTACATTTTAAATTTACAATTTGTTTATTTATGATTTATAATTTTTAATTACAGATTGTTTGAGGATGTCCCCTGGGTGGCGACCACTGCGGACTGTTGGTCAGCCCACAACAGGTCTTACATGGGGATGACTGCACACTGGCTGGACCCCAAGACCCGCACCAGACAGCATGCCGTCCTGGCCTGCTCTCGGCTCAAAGGGCACCACACCTTTGATGTTCTCGCCGAGGCCATGGTGGACACCCTCTCTACTTTTAAGATTAGGCTTAAAACTTTCCTTTTTGCTAAAGCTTATAGTTAGGGCTGGATCAGGTGACCCTGAACCATCCCTTAGTTATGCTGCTATAGACGTAGACTGCTGGGGGGTTCCCATGATGCACTGTTTCTTTCTCTTTTTGCTCTGTATGCACCACTCTGCATTTAATCATTAGTGATCGATCTCTGCTCCCCTCCACAGCATGTCTTTTTCCTGGTTCTCTCCCTCAGCCCCAACCAGTCCCAGCAGAAGACTGCCCCTCCCTGAGCCTGGTTCTGCTGGAGGTTTCTTCGTGTTAAAAGGGAGTTTTTCCTTCCCACTGTAGCCAAGTGCTTGCTCACAGGGGGTCGTTTTGACCGTTGGGGTTTTACATAATTATTGTATGGCCTTGCCTTACAATATAAAGCGCCTTGGGGCAACTGTTTGTTGTGATTTGGCGCTATATAAAAAAATTGATTGATTGATTGATTGATAAATTCCACCTGCAGGAAAAGGTGACCACGACCACGACAGACAATGGCAGCAACTTTGTCAAGGCATTTGTTCAGTTTGGCACAGAACCTGAGCTCTTGCCAGACATTCCTGAGCCTACTGCCGATTCGGACATGGAGGACATTGAGGGGGATCCTGAGGCTGGAACCATGGGTGAGGTGGAGTACATCTCTGTTGAGGCTGCCCTTGAGGAGTCCAGTGGCCTGGGCCACAACCTTCCAGTCCACATGAGGTGTGCAGCCCACACCTTCAACTTGGTAGCCAGCGTGGATGCTGACAAGGTGCTTGCCTGTGCGCAATTTAAGTCTACCTACAGAAAGGCCATGTCTAAGGCACAGGCGCTATGGAACCAGTAGTGCCGCAGCACCGTGTCAGCAGACACCATTTTGGATGAGTTGAAGAGGAGGTTGGTAGTCCCCACCAGTACCAGATGGAACTCCACCTATGACTCAGTTGTTGTCCTCAATGACCTGCTGCATCATAAAAGGGGAGCTGTCCACCGGGTGATGGCACAGCTGAAGCTACAGAGCTTCACTGATTCCGAGGTCAGCTTCCTGAAAGAGTATGCCCAGGTAATGTCCAATGTTGCCAGGACCTTGGACAAAATTCAGGGAGAGGATCAAGCCTATCTTGGGAGCCTTCTGCCAACTGTTGCAGCTACCATAATGAAGCTGAAGGAGGCCAAGTCCACAGGCCTCCTATACTGCAGTCCTTTGGTAGATGCAATACTGGCAGGTATCACAAAAAGGTTTGGGCACCTCCTAGAAGATCAGGAGTGCCAGCTGGCAGCTGCCTTCCACCCCAAGTTTAATCTGTTCTGTCTGGAGAAACACGACCATAGCCAGGTCAGCAGGGTCAAGAAGGCCATGGAGACCACTGTGGAGACATCCCTGAGGGAGACCATGGTGGAGGGCAGCAGCAGCACCAGCAATGAAGAGGAAGGGGCAGATGACTTCTTCAGCAGCATCACTCAGCCCCAGGAGTGCACGAGCCACAGGTCACTGAAGTTAAAGGCACAGAACCTGGTTAAGATCTGGCTGGAGACCAGCTCAAAGGACGTCTTGACAGATGCTGCCTTCTTGGGTGAGAAGGTGCTGGTGGACCTCTTCATTAAATATAACACAGCCATCCCACCCAGTGCTGCGGTTGAGCGCCTATTTTCGATAGGCAAGGACATTTTGAGGGCCAAGAGAGCCACCCTCTCAGATACCAATTTTGAGAGGTTGGTTTTCATGAAGGGCAACAAGCATCACCTCGAGGAGATGGAGAAGCAGCAAAATGTGTAATAGATGTGTGATTACTGGAATATCTCCCTAAATGTGAACGCAGGTCTTGCAAAACGTGAATATCATTCATAATATATATTTTTTCAGTTTAAGCAGTTTATGGATTTCAGTTTATGCATCAATTACTGCAAGAAATCTTGATTACAAACACTATCATGCAAAAAATATTTATTTTTTGTATTTTGTTTTGTTTTTTGTTTTTTTTTTGGGGGGGGGGGGGGGGGGTTGAGTTCACTGCAGTCAGTGAGGCGGGGAGGTGAGCCCAGGGCGGGTCTCGCTTCTGGTGACAAGCCCAACCCACTCTGTTGACAGCAGCAGGTGAGGAAAGATGGAGAAGTTAGAGAGAGATGTTCATGGCTCATAAGACAAATGTCATAGAAAAACAAACTGCAAATGAAAGGAGACACACCAGAAAAATAATCAATAAATTCAGGTGTGGTGTCACTAAATTCACTGAACACATCAATGGTCTGCTGGTTATACTTTAAGTGAATTTATGTCTTATATTGCTCATTTTATTACTTATATTAATGATTTAAAAAAAAAAAATCACTAAAATTCAATTTTTGCACATTTTTCCAAACTGAGTGCTGTAGTATAACCAGCAAGGGACCACTGACGTGTGCCGTAAATTTCTAAACAGAAAAATTCTCTTAAATTTTGAAAAAGCCATTTTTCCAAACTGAGTGCTGTAGTATAACCAGCAGGAGACCAGTGATGATGTGTGCAGTAAATTTTGTCACTACACCTGAATTTATTGATTATTTTTCTGGTGTCTCCTTTCATTTTTGCACTTTGTAGAAGTCACTGCTCGTTCAGATTAATATTATTTTTTTCCAGCTCTGAGGACGGCTCATATGGATGAAAGTAAGGTTGGAGCTCGTTACGTCCTGAGGTTAGTAACTAGTGTGAATGATATTCACATTTTGTGAGACTCACATTCATGTTTAGGGAGATATTTTCAGTATTCATATTTTGCAGTTAAAGGCTTGTGGATAATTCAGTATTTGCAGTTGATTAATTTGTTTAATATTTATTTTGGGTTACATAGAACTTAATTGAGGATATATTTGTTTAATAAACTGTGTTTAATAAACAGTATGTTGTACTCCTTAATTTCATTTGTTCATGATGTTATTATGTGCACGTTGATCTTGATCATCATCTGATCTTGATATGCTGCACCTTTTTGGAAAGCTCCGTGTGTACAACATATTAAAATTTCAGCTTTCTAGGTCTGTTTTTTAGGGTTTTAGAGGGAGAAAATTAAGCTAAATTCACTATGTTGGAAGTTGATTTACTGTTTTTGATGAAGATAATGACTGTTTGGGGTTTTATTTATTTTTTGTGCATCCTTTTGTGCTTGTCACTTAACCTTTACCCAGCAGCAGAGCCTGCAGTGCTGGGACTCAAAAAGTATTAAGCCGTTAGTGTAATCCAATGTGGCCGTGCGGCGTGCACCCCCTAGTCAACACTACAAGTTATCGGTTATCTGTATCTTCCGATAATCCCTTTATCAAAACCACACACATGCACACACAATAGAATTAATGAATCTGTTTCATAATAAACAATATATTTTTTTAAAGTGCAAACAAGACAATGCAACACAACAACAATGCAAACAAACTGACTTTACTTGTTCAACTTTAGTTTTATTTATTTAGTGATCGATCTCTGCTCCCCTCCACAGCATGTCTTTTTCCTGGTTCTCTCCCTCAGCCCCAACCAGTCCCAGCAGAAGACTGCCCCTCCCTGAGCCTGGTTCTGCTGGAGGTTTCTTCCTGTTAAAAGGGAGTTTTTCCTTCCCACTGTAGCCAAGTGCTTGCTCACAGGGGGTCGTTTTGACCGTTGGGGTTTTACATCATTATTGTATGGCCTTGCCTTACAATATAAAGCGCCTTGGGGCAACTGTTTGTTGTGATTTGGCGCTATATAAAAAAAAAATTGAATTGAATTGAATTTAAGCCTATGTAGGCCTACTCTTTTTAAACACTGAACTTTAAACACTGAACGTTATAGATTAATAACAATCTATAAATAAATACAATTACAGGTATAAAACAAATAAAGCTTACTGATCTCAATGTGGTGTTGCCTCATGAGGTAGCAACTGTAGCAAGGCAGGTTCTGCACAATACCTGACGCTGCGCTGCATCTTCATTTTTAAAGCCAAAATAATTCCACACAACTGACGTGCTGCCCCTCTTTGGTACCAAACTTTGAGCTGTGTCCACTTCTGTCGAGCCTGAAGCCATTGTACAACAGGTTAGCACAGTGCTACCGCTAACTACGCGTTGTGGCTGCTTTCTTTGCTCGGCTTGCACTCAAATCTCGTGCGTTACGAGATCACGTTTCAAATCGCGTCCTTTGCGATTAGGAAGTCTTGTTCTATGATATCGCGATATTACTGTAAATGCGATTAATCGTTCAGCCCTAATATATATATATATACTCAACAAAAATATAAACGCAACACTTTTGGTTTTGCTCCCATTTTGTATGAGATGAACTCAAAGATCTAAAACCTTTTCCACATACACAATATCACCATTTCCCTCAAATACTGTGTACAAACCAGTCTAAATCTGTGATAGTGAGCACTTAACCTTTGCTGAGATAATCCATCCCACCTCACAGGTGTGCCATATCAAGATGCTGATTAGACACCATGATTAGTGCACAGGTGTGCCTTAGACTGCCCACAATAAAAGGCCACTCTATTGGGGGGGGGATACCAGTCAGTATCTGGTGTGACCACCATTTGCCTCATGCAGTGCAACACATCTCCTTCGCATCATCCGTGAAGAGAACACCTCTCCAAAGTGCCAAACAGCAGCGAATGTGAGCATTTGCCCACTCAAATCGGTTACGACGACGAACTGGAGTCAGGTCGAGACCCCGATGAGGACGACGAGCATGCAGATGAGCTTCCCTCAGACAGTTTCTGACAGTTTGTGCAGAAATTCTTTGGTTATGCAAACCGATTGTTCCAGCAGCTGTCCGAGTGGCTTGTCTCAGACGATCTTGGAGGTGAACATGCTGGATGTGGAGGTCCTGGGCTGGTGTGGTTACACGTGGTCTGCGGTTGTGAGGCTGGTTGGATGTACTGCCAAATTCTCTGAAACGCCTTTGGAGATGGCTTATGGTAGAGAAATGAACATTCAATACACGAGCAACAGTTCTGGTTGACATTCCTGCTGTCAGCATGCCAATTGCACGCTCCCTCAAATCTTGCGACATCTGTGGCATTGTGCTGTGTGATAAAACTGCACCTTTCAGAGTGGCCTTTTATTGTGGGCAGTCTAAGGCACACCTGTGCACTAATCATGGTGTCTAATCAGCATCTTGATATGGCACACCTGTGAGGTGGGATGGATTATCTCAGCAAAGGTTAAGTGCTCACTATCACAGATTTAGACTGGTTTGTGCACAGTATTTGAGGGAAATGGTGATATTGTGTATGTGGAAAAAGTTTTAGATCGTTGAGTTCATCTCATACAAAATGGGAGCAAAACCAAAAGTGTTGCGTTTATATTTTTGTTGAGTATATATATATACATACATACTTACATATATATACATACATACATACATACATATATATACACACACACACACACACACATATATATACATATGGATGCTACGTTTAGTGTGTGGCAATGTAATTGTTTAAAATATTAAAAAGTTTTTTTTTGTTGAAGGCACATTTGTTTCTTTTGCGATACTGTCGGAAAAGTATGGCCTGCCAGCTTCTCATTTTTTAGATATTTTCAGGTAAGACCGTTTATTCAGTCATCCTGCCCTGGGTTTCCAGTTAAGGCTCCTTGTAATGTTATTGATGAGCTCATGTCCTTAGATCCAACCAGAAACAAAGTAATTTCTGTCATGCTAAATCTAATCCATGGGTTAGAGCAATAAATTTTCATCTGACTGAAATTTTTTCCTGGCAAAAATCAATGCCAGCAATTCCCTAAAATGTGGTGTAGTGGGGGCACACACTGTTTTTTTCCTCAATAAATACAATAAACACATTATACAGTATACAGATCTATTCTAAACAGCCTCTAAGGAGAGAGAGAGAGAGAGAGAGAGAGACAAAGCATAAAAAGAATGCAAAACCTGAACTTAAAAGGTACATGAAAGGGCGGTGGGGGGGGGGGGGGGGGGGGGTCGTCTTGATTCTGGAGGATCTGGGGGTGCTCCCCCAGAAAATTTTTAAAAGAGCAAGTCAAATTTTGTATACCTCGTATTCTGGTGAATTTTAATGTTTATGAAGCCCTCTGAAACAAAGAAAACTCACTTCAAGCTGTCAAGTAAAAACACTATTGTTTATGGGGGGTCTGGGGGTGCTCCCCCAGAAAATTTTTAAAAGAGCAAGTTAAATTTTGTATATTCTAGTGAATTTTAATGGTTATGAACTCACTTCAAACTGTCAAGTAAAAATTCTTTGTCTTCTGTAGTACTGGTTCTGTTCCGGTAAATGCACCAAATGGGTGCTGTGTCACTGGTTGTACAGTCAGTAAAATACAAAATTAGGGCCTAAAGCAACCAACGTCATTCTGCTGTGCACTAAGTAACACTGTCACCCGTTTTGAAAATGCACGCGACTGAGAAACTCGGTTGATTATTTTTTCAATTAATTGTTTTTTACTTTTTGTTTTTTTACTTACATGTGAGTTTTGCCAATATTTCTTTAAGTGCGTTATTAAAAGGCCTTTATCACGCAACATCAACGTTTGAGCTTGTAATAAAGTTATGTTATATTCTCGTCAAAACATACTTAGTGTTTTATTTTATTTTGCACATACATACATCACCGACACACCACAAAGAGATTTCCATCAGGTTTCACCCGATTATGAGCATTTTTAGATGCCTACAGCAACTATCTCAACAACTGACAACATATTACAGTAAGAGTCCACAAAAGTATTTTAAAGGCCTGACTAAAGTGTAATATGTGATCTTTAATAAGATATTTTCATGAAAAAAGACACAAATGTGCAGTTTACTGCATTTTATTTTTTCTTGTGTAAAAACACAGCTTAGATGTGGTTTGACCAAAACAAATTGTCATTAAACAAATAAAACAGGGATGAAGTGGAGGTGTAAGAGTCAGCAGGTGTTCACAGGAAACACTTATTTCTATATTTATTTATTTATGTTCATTGTTAGTTGGTTTAATCTTTTCTGTTTTATCAGATTCTTTTTGTCTGTTTCTCTAACACTGTATTGTGGCATTATTAGTTATTATTACTATTACTATTGCTATTATTATTATTGATATATAAATAAAAATAAATGAATAAAATATTACAATATGTTGTTGACTCTTTTGCAGCTTAATGCTGACTTTAACATTGAAAATGCTATAGACACGGTAACGTGTTAGCATCGGTCCCATTTTTAAGTTATAAAATACATCAGTTGTTTCAGAAGACCATAACAGGTCGGTTTAACATAGAAAGGTAAATATTACTCACAGATATATGCTCTTTAGGGTTTTAGCGGGGAAAAATTAAGATAAAGCGAAATAAAACAAAGAACCGAAGCAGCAGATCGAAGCACTGTTTCATTGCTTCATTGGCTCAAAGCAAAGCCACGCCCTGCTCTACTTGGGGAAGGTCTGCCAATGTTCCCACAAAGACAGGAAGGAGAAAGACCGTGACTGATAGCAAGCAGGAAACAGAGCGGAGAGGAAGGAAAATTCACACAGTCCCTTCCTCTGCAGTCCACACAGACATTGCTGCTGCTTTGATTAGCGCAGAATGAGATGTTGCTTTGACAGTGAGAGTATCATATTTCGGCCTAAAAACACGCATGACACCACGTGCGTATGTGTGGTTAAATTTTCCAAATGACGGAAATCCGTCATGGTGATATATATATAAATTCACCCTCCTCTCTTGCAATTAAACAATCTTGGGAGTGGGATCTTCAAATTACATTTTATGACGCAGTATGGGTTGATGTTTTAGGGAACATTCATTCATCTTAAATCTGTTCAAGACATTCTCTTATTCAATTTAAAATGGTTCACCGGACACACCTACACAAATCCAAACTTGACAAAATGCATCCTCAAATTGACCCAAAAAATCAGGGGAAGCAACTATGATCCATATGTTTTGGACTTGTCCTAAAATCCAAATTTTTTTGGAAGGACGTTTGTGAAGCACTTTCTACTGTCCTTGCAACAAAAGTAACACCACAACCGTTACTTCTGCTTTTCTGGGTCACCCCTGAAGGACTGGGTTTACCAAGTGGAGGTTGTGGAGTTATTGCTTTTTCAACTCTCTTGGCCCATCGTCTCATCTTCTTAAAGTGGAAGGAAGTTGCCCCACCCACCATATCACACTGGATAAAAGATATGCTGTCTAACTTAAAACTTGAAAAAAAGTGTAATAAAGGTCGTCGAAAATAAATTTTATAACTTTCACTTTTTCATAACTGCTGGGTAGATTGGAAAATGCTGCTTTCAGTGTCTGCTGGCTTGCTGCTGCAGGATGTTTGGCTGGAAGCTCTGCTTTTCCCTTCAAAGCAAAAAATCCTAAATGTGCCCACACTTCAGATTTAAAATGTGATAGTGGAGGTTTTATCCCTGCACCATTTCGTGAGTTGTCCGCCATTCTCCGCTTTCAATTTAAGTTTATTATTTTTCCCCCGCAGATGGATGTGACGTTGCGTTGCCAGGTAGAGTCAAGAAAAAGCATTGAAACGGTTGATAAGGAATCGGATCGATACGCGGAATCGATAATGATAGATAACATCTTATCAATACCCATCCCTACAAATGCATTTGTCACTTTATGTGTGTTACCCTGTATTTTAGTGTATTCTTGTTTTTACATTATTATAGAACTCAAATGGAATCCCCTCTCACTATCGCACGGCGGCGGAGCTAAACTAATGCTAACAGGCCCGCTAGCCGACCAGACACTAAGCTGGTCTGGAGTGTCCGTGATATCTAACTCCACTGAACTCAGAAGCTGCTCTACCTTACGGACACGGCTCTCTCAGAGGGCCACCCTGACTGACAACATCACACAAGTTATTTTGAAGTGTTGAGCACCAAGAAAAGAACAAGCGAGGAGCGACAGCTAGCACAAGCTAAGTGCTAACGAGAAGCTAACCACTGCTAGGACTCACACAGCAGCAAATTAATGAGCTAAAGTCCGTAGCTGTTGCATTTAAAGACTAACAAATGTACAGTTAATTAAGATAAAAGAAACGATTCCAAACTTGTAATCAATAGCAGAGCGGAGAGCAGTCCAGGCGCCGAGGAATCAGTACATTCACAGGGGCGGGAGCGGCCCGCCTGCTCTTCCTGCAATCTGATTGGCCACACTGTGTGCTTCTCCAATTGTCATTGGCTGTTGGTCATGTCAATTATTGTGCTAGATGTAAGTCACCGTTTTGTGATCAAACGGAAACAAAACTGAAACCTGCTATAAGACTGCACCGTGTATGAAACTCTACAGAGCTTTTATTTTGACAAATTTAGGAAGTAGTTCTGCAGCTGCGCTAATTAAATGCTGTAGCTTCACCGATCACGGACTTTCCTCGTGTTGACAGCAGCGCGCGCGGTTCGAGAACACTGTATTTCCATAATCTCTATAAATATTCCTGAGAATTGTCAAATTGAAAAGCGTGGACATGCTTTTCACTGTTGCAGCACAAGTAATGTGTTGCTTTCAGTGTTTGTGGACTGATTATATTGATTTTACAAAATAAACTCAAACATACAGAGGTGAATATATCAATGATATAGGAAACTGGAAACTGTGTTTGTGACAGTGTGTGGAGTTTGGTCAGCTTGGTGAAATAAAAATATCAAAGTTAAAATGATGGATTGTATAAGTAATCAGACACTTTATTGGAAAAAGTAAATCTTCACTCTGACAGCCAGTTTTCTTCAGGCAAGTGGGGACGGATCCAAGAACCTTTCCAAGTCACTGAGTGTGAACTTCATTTCCCTCAGTCATTGTTTTGGTTGTTCATTCGGCTGCTCCCGTTTTGTGTTCGGGGTCACCACAGCGGATACAACCAGATCCGCATTGATATTTGGCACAGGTTTTACGCCGGATACCCTTCATGACGCAACTCCAGTGTTAACTGGAGAAACACACACACAGCCGCTGGTGTTCCAAAGAGGTCTCCCTTAACTTTTGCATGAATTTCACCTTAATGAAATCTATATTTGTACTAAAATTTATTATTTCATATATCCACAAGGATGAATTATGAAGTGTTTAGAAAAATCAAACAAAACCAAAATAATTAAAATATATTAGAAACTGAAAGAGAAAAAAAGTGTTTTTGTGAATTTCACTATTTTCACCATTAAAAAATTTCTACAATTTACAAAACAATTCAAAAGTTCAATATTGTGTGAGGAAGGATTGTAAATCAGTGTTTAGATGAAACAAACAAAAACAATCATCAAAATCCATCAAGAACTGAAGGAAAAAATTTGGGTGAATTTCAGTTTTCACCCTAAAAAGTCCATAATTTCCTAAAAACTTACAATTCCAACATTAAGACATTATTACACTCAGAGAAACTGATATGGAGTCAGATCGGTGTCAAAACCACTCAGGTTAAAAAAAAAAAAGGGTTCAGGTGTATTATATTATTTCACACATGTAGATATTAACTGCGTGTGCAAAGATGTCATGCCAAAAACAGAAAGTATCCCAATGTATCTTCAATGTCGCTCCCTTCATCCAACTGTATGTTTTCTGTTTTTGTCTTTTTACCTTTTTTGATTGTGTATTTTGAGCATTTATCCAGTCCAAATTCCATACCAATGTCTTTGGAGAACTTATGGACAGTTTCTACGAGCTGACTGAGTCCCTTTTTTTGTGTTGGCATAAATTTTCAAATCGTCCATGAACAACAGATGGTTCACAAGTTTTTTATTTTTCCTTCCTCTGTCTCTACTTAAGTCCTACCTGATGTCATGCTCCTTCAGGATCTTGCTGAGCGGGTTTATGATTAAACAGAATAAAAGTGGTGAGAGTCTGTCTCCCTGAAATATTCCTCTCTGAACTCGTATGTCTGGGATTGTTATTTGTCCCTCTGTGTGATTGAGGGTGATGGTGGTGTTCCACTTGTTCATTTGTGCTCTCAGGAAAGATCTTATTTTCTCATTGATGTTGTAGAGTTCTAAGCACCTCATGATCCAGGAGTGTGGTACACTGTCAAATGCCTTTTTGTAATCAATCCAAGCCATGCTGAGGTTCCTCCTCCTTTTTTGCAGTCCTCCAGGATAACTTTGTCTATCAGTAACTGGTCTTTAGCTCCTAATCTTCTTCTGGAACAACCTTTCTGTTCATTTTCCAGGTAGCCACCAGTGTCCAGATGTTCATAAATGTCATCAGTTATGATTTCTGTCAGTCATTTGTATGTTGTTGTTAGGCAGCAGATGGGTCTGTACTTGTTGGGAAGCTGTGTATCCTTGGTCTTTGGAATTAGGCTTGTGTTCCCTGTCGTTATCCAGTCTGGTGTGTCCTCTTCTCCGTTCAATATTTTTGTGAAAGCCACAGCATAATGTTGGTGTAATGCTGTCAGTCTTTTCAACCAAAAATTTGGGATTTTGTCGATGCCAGGTGCCTTGAAGTTACTGTATTCACTCATTTTCTTTCTGATCTCCTCTTCAGTGATTACAATCGCTGGCATTTGCTTTGTCTTTGTTTTTCTGTTCTGGTCTCCAGAATTTTTCAATTTCTTCTCTCTCAGGTGGTTGTTGTACTTCTATTGTGTCATTTGCCAACTTCCTGTACACTAGTCCGGGTTTTTATTTATTTATGCAAATTGCTTGTTTATCTGTTTTGCTTGTATTTTCTTGTTTTTGTTCCTAATCTGTGGTGCAAAATCTTTCACTAAGGCTTGATGTTCAGCCTCCCACCCAGCTGTTTATCTTCAACACTGTATTTTCTTAAAATGCAATTTACTTTTTTAAGGAGATTCCTTTTATGGTTTTAACCTCCCAAAAATGTGGCCATTTGGGAGATCTCTGCTCTTAGGTGGCTGATTTTTTGTTGTAATTTCTTTTTCCATTGTGGCACAGTATTCTTTTTCTTAATTCTGGTTCCTTTTCTCTCCAAATCTTGTGGGACTAATTTACTTTGTATGTACCATGCTGCTCCATAATTTACACAGTTTAAATCTGTCAATGTGGTTCCTTCTGGGACCAGTTTAGCCAGTCCCAGGTTAACTTTTTGCAGGATAGTGTTGAATTTTTTATTCTCCTTTTAATCAGTTTTGGACGCTCTTTCGTGTCCATTTTTCTGGTTTCTTCAATCTTATTTGCCAATTCCTCTTCTAGTTCCTGCTGTTCTGCATCTGTGTGCACCTGTATATTGTTTTGTAGATGAGCTGGTGAATGGCTCATTTTTGGGGGGCAGTGAATGACTATGAATTATCATGTGTTTGTTCAGAGTGCCCTTCTGTTTCTGTATTTTACTCTGATCAGAACAGCTAAATGGTGTGTCTAATATGAATTATCATGTGTGTTTTCAGGTGGCCCTTTTGTCCAAACCTTTGACCACACTCAGAACAGACAAATGCTTTTTGTCCTGTATGAATTATCATGTGTGTTTTCAGGTTGCTCTTTTGTCCAAATCTTTGACCACACTCAGAACAGACAAATGCTTTTTGTCCTGTATGAATTATCATGTGTCTGTTCAAGGTGCCCTTTTCTCCAAATCTTTTACCACACTCAGTACAGACAAATGCTTTTTGCCCTGTATGAATTATCATGTGTGTGTTCAGGTGACCCTTTCGTCCAAACCTTTGACCACACTCAGAACAGACAAATGCTTTTTGTCCTGTATGAGTTATCATGTGTGTGTTCAGAGTGCCCTTATGTCCAAACCTTTGACCACACGCAGAACAGACAAATGCTTTTTGCCCTGTATGAGTTATCATGTGTGTGTTCAGGGTGCTCTTATGTCCAAACCTTTGACCACACGCAGAACAGACAAATGCTTTTTGCCCTGTATGAGTTATCATGTGTGTTTTCAGGGTGCTCTTATGTCCAAACCTTTGACCACACGCAGAACACACAAATGCTTTTTGTCCTGTATGAATTATCATGTGTGTTTTCAAGTTGCTCTTTTGTCCAAACCTTTGACCGCATTCAGAACAGACAAATGCTTTTTGTCCTGTATGAATTATCATGTGTTTGTTCAGAGTGCTCTTCTGTTTCTGACTTTTACTCCGATCAGAACAGCTAAATGGTTTTCTTCTTGCTTGCCTCTCCTTTTGTTGCTCGGAGTTGTTCATGTGACCAGATGCTTTTCCATATTTAGAGCCTTTAAATTGTTTTTCATCAGTGTTGCCTGAACAAACAATATTGGTATTTTTTCGACAGTTAAAACCTGACTGAAGTTCTCTGGTCTGTTTCCAGTCATCACTGTCATCAGTCTCAGTTCCAGAACTGTCTGAACTCCTGCCACTGGTATCTGGTTGTAAATGACTGTTTGGACCTGAGTTGCTGGCTGGTTGTGGTCCTCCATCGTCCTCTCCATCAGCTTCTGCTGTCAGTGTTCTGTGTACAGATGAGCTGCTGGCTACAGGCTCAGCCTCTGTGCTCTCATCACTTCGGCTTTGATGAAGCTGTGATGACTCTGGTTTTTCATCATCATTTTCACTCTTCACAGAGACGGCAGTGAAACCAAACTTGGTGAGATCTGCCTCCTCCAGCTGCTGAAGCTGCTCTCCCTGCTGACTTATCCACAGCTTCTCTTCTTCTTTAATGTCCTCCTGGTCAACACTCAGATTCCATTCCTGGTGTTCAGGGAGAGTTTCTTCTTTAATCACCAACAACGGCTGCATGTCTGCAAAGAAACAAATGAACAATAAATGTTAGAACAACACTCACTAAAATAAAGTATCAGTGGTGAGTTTGACCTGATGACAGTAAGTTATTGCACTGATGGAACTGATTAAGTAGAAATGTACATCAGCATTTGTTTTAAATTTCACAAATTGTAATTCATGTCCTTGTCTTCCACAATTGACTATTGCAGTGTTTTATTTTCTGGATTGCTATAAAATAGTGTTGGATGTCTACAGATGATACAGAATTACTGTTGTTCGAGTTTTGATGAAAACCAGGAGGTTTGATCACAGACATTCTGGCTTCCCTTCACTGACTCGAGGACTAGATTTCAAGATTTTGTTAGACATTTCAATCAATCAATCAATCAATTTTTTTTTATATAGCGCCAAATCACAACAAACAGTTGCCCCAAGGCGCTTTATATTGTAAGGCAAGGCCATACAACAATTATGTAAAACCCCAACGGTCAAAACGACCCCCTGTGAGCAAGCACTTGGCTACAGTGGGAAGGAAAAACTCCCTTTTAACAGGAAGAAACCTCCAGCAGAACCAGGCTCAGGGAGGGGCAGTCTTCTGCTGGGACTGGTTGGGGCTGAGGGAGAAAACCGGGAAAAAGACATGCTGTGGAGGGGAGCAGAGATCGATCACTAATGATTAAATGCAGAGTGGTGCATACAGAGCAAAAAGAGAAAGAAAAGTGCATCATGGGAACCCCCCAGCAGTCTACGTCTATAGCAGCATAACTAAGGGATGGTTCAGGGTCACCTGATCCAGCCCTAACTATAAGCTTTAGCAAAAAGGAAAGTTTTAAGCCTAATCTTAAAAGTATTTTCAGGCTCTAAACAGTCATGAACTCAACTATCTTGCTGAACTTGTTCAGCCTTATGTGCATTCTTGTACTCTGTGGTACTTGGATGCAGACTTGCTCTGTGTCTCAAGTGTTAAAAAGAAGTCAGCAGGCTTCAGAGCCTTTTTTTTTTTTTTTTTTGCCGTGGTCATATCTTGTGGAACAGGCTGCCGGTTGGCATGTGAAATGTGACTTTAAGACTATTTTTAAAACATATTTTCTGTCCACTGTAATTAGTCAAGGTTTTTCTTCTTTTCATTATTTTTTCTTGTTGTATTTAATTCTTTTTTGTTTTTATTTTGGGATATTATTATTTCTACTACTATTATTATTATTATTATTATTATTACTACTACTGACATGGCACTTGAACAAGATGTCAGAAGTCATCAAATATATGAACACATCGATTGTGACATTACAACTCATTAAAAATATATAAGCCAAATAATTTAATTTATAGTTTGTAAAGTTGTTCACAAAAACAAAACGTTAATGGACTGCATTTCATCTGATAAAAATGTTCAAAGAGATTTTGGCTGTTTATTCAACATCGTGACGTTGAATAAACTTTCACTTTCAAGCCTTTTTTCAATATATTTTTTTATTATAACCATTTCATTAAACACTTATTCAATGTTAAAATGCTCCTATTTGCTTTGTCCTTAGAACCATCTGTGAAAATTCTAACTACACCATTCCAATTATTTCCAATATGGAGACTCACATGAGATGCCAAACTTCAATTCAATCAATTCAATTCAATTTTTTTTTTATATAGCGCCAAATCACAACAAACAGTTGCCCCAAGGCGCTTTATATTGTAAGGCAAGGCCATACAATAATGATGTAAAACCCCAACGGTCAAAACGACCCCCTGTGAGCAAGCACTTGGCTACAGTGGGAAGGAAAAACTCCCTTTTAACAGGAAGAAACCTCCAGCAGAACCAGGCTCAGGGAGGGGCAGTCTTCTGCTGGGACTGGTTGGGGCTGAGGGAGAGAACCAGGAAAAAGACATGCTGTGGAGGGGAGCAGAGATCGATCACTAATGATTAAATGCAGAGTGGTGCATACAGAGCAAAAAGAGAAAGAAACAGTGCATCATGGGAACCCCCCAGCAGTCTACGTCTATAGCAGCATAACTAAGGGATGGTTCAGGGTCACCTGATCCAGCCCTAACTATAAGCTTTAGCAAAAAGGAAAGTTTTAAGCCTAATCTTAAAAGTAGAGAGGGTGTCTGTCTCCCTGATCTGAATTGGGAGCTGGTTCCACAGGAGAGGAGCCTGAAAGCTGAAGGCTCTGCCTCCCATTCTACTCTTACAAACCCTAGGAACTACAAGTAAGCCTGCAGTCTGAGAGCGAAGCGCTCTATTGGGGTGATATGGTACTACGAGGTCCCTAAGATAAGATGGGACCTGATTATTCAAAACCTTATAAGTAAGAAGAAGAATTTTAAATTCTATTCTAGAATTAACAGGAAGCCAATGAAGAGAGGCCAATATGGGTGAGATATGCTCTCTCCTTCTAGTCCCCGTCAGCACTCTAGCTGCAGCATTTTGAATTAACTGAAGGCTTTTTAGGGAACTTTTAGGACAACCTGATAATAATGAATTACAATAGTCCAGCCTAGAGGAAATAAATGCATGAATTAGTTTTTCAGCATCACTCTGAGACAAGACCTTTCTGATTTTAGAGATATTGCGTAAATGCAAAAAAGCAGTCCTACATATTTGTTTAATATGCGCTTTGAATGACATATCCTGATCAAAAATGACTCCAAGATTTCTCACAGTATTACTAGAGGTCAGGGTAATGCCATCCAGAGTAAGGATCTGGTTAGACACCATGTTTCTAAGATTTGTGGGGCCAAGAACAATAACTTCAGTTTTATCTGAGTTTAAAAGCAGGAAATTAGAGGTCATCCATGTCTTTATGTCTGTAAGACAATCCTGCAGTTTAGCTAATTGGTGTGTGTCCTCTGGCTTCATGGATAGATAAAGCTGGGTATCATCTGCGTAACAATGAAAATTTAAGCAATACCGTCTAATAATACTGCCTAAGGGAAGCATATATAAAGTGAATAAAATTGGTCCTAGCACAGAACCTTGTGGAACTCCATAATTAACTTTAGTCTGTGAAGAAGATTCCCCATTTACATGAACAAATTGTAATCTATTAGACAAATATGATTCAAACCACCGCAGCGCAGTGCCTTTAATACCTATGGCATGCTCTAATCTCTGTAATAAAATTTTATGGTCAACAGTATCAAAAGCAGCACTGAGGTCTAACAGAACAAGCACAGAGATGAGTCCACTGTCCGAGGCCATAAGAAGATCATTTGTAACCTTCACTAATGCTGTTTCTGTACTATGATGAATTCTAAAACCTGACTGAAACTCTTCAAATAGACCATTCCTCTGCAGATGATCAGTTAGCTGTTTTACAACTACCCTTTCAAGAATTTTTGAGAGAAAAGGAAGGTTGGAGATTGGCCTATAATTAGCTAAGATAGCTGGGTCAAGTGATGGCTTTTTAAGTAATGGTTTAATTACTGCCACCTTAAAAGCCTGTGGTACATAGCCAACTAACAAAGATAGATTGATCATATTTAAGATCGAAGCATTAAATAATGGTAGGGCTTCCTTGAGCAGCCTGGTAGGAATGGGGTCTAATAAACATGTTGATGGTTTGGATGAAGTAACTAATGAAAATAACTCAGACAGAACAATCGGAGAGAAAGAGTCTAACCAAATACCGGCATCACTGAAAGCAGCCAAAGATAACGATACGTCTTTGGGATGGTTATGAGTAATTTTTTCTCTAATAGTTAAAATTTTGTTAGCAAAGAAAGTCATGAACTCATTACTAGTTAAAGATAATGGAATACTCAGCTCAATAGAGCTCTGACTCTTTGTCAGCCTGGCTACAGTGCTGAAAAGAAACCTGGGGTTGTTCTTATTTTCTTCAATTAGTGATGAGTAGAAAGATGTCCTAGCTTTACGGAGGGCTTTTTTATAGAGCAACAGACTCTTTTTCCAGGCTAAGTGAAGATCTTCTAAATTAGTGAGACGCCATTTCCTCTCCAACTTATGGGTTATCTGCTTTAAGCTACGAGTTTGAGAGTTATACCATGGAGTCAGACACTTCTGATTTAAAGCTCTCTTTTTCAGAGGAGCTACAGCATCCAAAGTTGTCTTCAATGAGGATGTAAAACTATTGACGAGATACTCTATCTCCCTTACAGAGTTTAGGTAGCTACTCTGCACTGTGTTGTTATATGGCATTAGAGAACATAAAGAAGGAATCATATCCTTAAACCTAGTTACAGCGCTTTCTGAAAGACTTCTAGTGTAATGAAACTTATTCCCTACTGCTGGGTAGTCCATCAGAGTAAATGTAAATGTTATTAAAAAATGATCAGACAGAAGGGAGTTTTCAGGGAATACTGTTAAGTCTTCTATTTCCATACCATAAGTCAGAACAAGATCTAAGATATGATTAAAGTGGTGGGTGGACTCATTTACTTTTTGAGCAAAGCCAATAGAGTCTAATAATAGATTAAATGCAGTGTTGAGGCTGTCATTCTCAGCATCTGTGTGGATGTTAAAATCGCCCACTATAATTATCTTATCTGAGCTAAGCACTAAGTCAGACAAAAGGTCTGAAAATTCACAGAGAAACTCACAGTAACGACCAGGTGGACGATAGATAATAACAAATAAAACTGGTTTTTGGGACTTCCAATTTGGATGGACAAGACTAAGAGACAAGCTTTCAAATGAATTAAAGCTCTGTCTGGGTTTTTGATTAATTAATAAGCTGGAATGGAAGATTGCTGCTAATCCACCGCCCCGGCCCGTGCTACGAGCATTCTGACAGTTAGTGTGACTCGGGGGTGTTGACTCATTTAAACTAACATATTCATCCTGCTGTAACCAGGTTTCTGTTAGGCAGAATAAATCAATATGTTGATCAATTATTATATCATTTACCAACAGGGACTTAGAAGAGAGAGACCTAATGTTTAATAGACCACATTTAACTGTTTTAGTCTGTGGTGCAGTTGAAGGTGCTATATTATTTTTTCTTTTTGAATTTTTATGCTTAAATAGATTTTTGCTGGTTATTGGTAGTCTGGGAGCAGGCACCGTCTCTACGGGGATGGGGTAATGAGGGGATGGAAACTTTCCTCGGACCCATTCTTTAACAAATGACTTATTGTCAGATCAATATTTGGCTCACGCCAAAGCCAAGGAGGAGTCTGGGGCCAGAGCACAGGGGGCACAATTTCCTTGTTATAAAAGAGAAGTTCCTGGATATAATTTTTTTACGCAATGCAAATAGGGTTTCATTACAGTCTTACTCATACCCTGACTAAATTCCCAACAATCATTTAGCACAGTAGTTGAGATGAGTGAACTACCGGACCCCTTTAATTTAACAATATAATTAAAAGGCCAACTTTTTCCTACGCAGGCTCAGAGGAATCTCTCCTGCCTCCACTAACAGAGCCGAAATTGGTGTTGTCCTCATGGCCCCAGTGCAAAGTCTCAAGGCTCTAGCCTGGACAACATCTAACTTTGCCAGTACTGACCGAGCAGCAGAACCATACACCACACAACCATAGTCAAAGGTAGAACGGATCATCGCCCGATAAATCATTAACTGCACTTCTCTATCTGCACCCCAGGATGAGCCTGTGAGACATCTCAAAATATTTATAATCTTGCAACACTTACCCACTATTTTCTGTACATGCTCCCCATATGTCAATTTTTCATCCAGCCATATGCCAAGAAATTTAAACACATGCACTCTCTCAATAAGTTCACCATACAGTTTTAAGCTCTGATTGCCAATGTTCCTTTTCCTTCCAAAGATGACAAATTTAGACTTGGACACAGAGTTTAAAGCCCCACTTGTCTGCCCAGCACTGTACTTTATCCAGTGCAGACTGTATCTGACAGAAGAGGAATTTAACATTTCTACCTCTTTTACAAAGAGCACCATCGTCTGCAAACAGAGACTTTCCAAAACTCTCTCCCACCGCTTCGAACATATCATTGATCATGATATTGAACAGAACTGGGCTAATGACACTGCCCTGTGGCGTCCCATTGTCCACATTAAATGATGAGGAGAAACACACCCCAACACGGACCTCTATACTGCGCTAACTCAAGAGGTTTTTGATCCAATTAAACATTCTGCCAGTAATCCCTGCATTGAATAGTTTAAAGAGAAGTCCCTCTTTCCAGAGCATATCGTATGCTTTTTCGATATCTAAAAACACAGCTAAGACAGCTTCCCGGTTAGCTAATGCCTTTTTTATTTCACTGTCCAGGACTACCACTGAATCCATAGTGGCCTTGCCCTGCCTCAAGCCATTTTGAGCAGGAGTAAAATACCCTTCCTTTTCCAGTTTATAAACTAGTCTGTTACCATCCTCTCCATGATCTTACACAAAACAGGAGTTAAAGCAATAAGCCTGTTTGACAGAGGATTACTCGCCTCTTTACTGGCTTTAAGATGGGCACAATCACAGCATGCCTCCAGTCACGAGGAAGCCGTCCGTCCCCCCACACAGTGTTGATTAGACACAACAGCTCATCTAACATGTCATCATTCAAATGCTGAAAGAGCTCATACCCCAGTCCATCCTTTCCAGGTGCTGTGTGGTTTCCTTTCCTTATAGCCCTTGTGAGCTCCTTCATAGAGAAGAAAAGGTTAGTAGGATCACTGTTATCTTCACTATAATTTAACTTAAAACTTTCTTGTGCCAGCTGAGTATTCCTAATACTCATAGCTTCACCGCTGATATTATCTTTGCTGTGCACACTTTGGAAAGTCTTCCCTAGGAGCTCAGCCTTTTCATTATTCCCTACGGCCACTGCAGCTCCCTCTTTCAAAACAGGGATAGATACCCCTCTATTGATGCCGGCCATACGATGGATCATGCCCCACACTTGTTTAATTGAAGTTTGGGATCCCAAGGTACCACAGTACTTCTGCCAACTCTCTTTCTTTGCCTGCTTAATGACCCTTCTCGCCTTAGCTCTACACCTTTGAAACTCAATGACATTAGGGTCAGTTGGGTACTTCCTAAGTTTTCTATATGCGTTATTGTGTGCTGTGACAACACACAATAGCACACAATGACAGCACAGGCTTTATTCCACCAAGGTATGATTTTCTTTTTTTTTCCTCTGCTTCCTCTTTGGAACAGATTTTTCAGCAGCTGCCCTGACAGCTCTGCAAAAGGACTCACAGTAATCCTCCAAGCTTCCTTCACTGTTTACGCTGTCACTCACCTCCAATAGACACTCAGTAAACTTATCCCAATCCCCTCTCTTAAAATTAAATCCATCTAGGACTAGTTCATCTTCAATCTGCAGGGTTCTCTTAAATCCAGTCAAAATGGGAAAGTGATCACTCCCCATGGTGTAACTGTCAAGCACAACCCATTCCCCACATCTTACAAGTTCAGGGGTAGCGAAAGTTAAATCAATGCATGATGTTGACTTGTTCCTTATATCAAATCTGGTAGGTCTACCATCGTTCAGAACTACTAAACCATGCCGGTCCATAAAATCTTCCAAAAGTGACCCATTTGAATCCCTCTTCTCACTGCCCCACAAAGGGTTGTACGCGTTAAAGTCGCCTGCCCAGACCACTAGGGGTTGCACTTGACTCATTATATGATCCAGTTTATTTATGTCAAGTGGCAAACATGGATTGTAAAAGTTCACAACTGCAAACCTCCCGGTAGCTGACCAGACTTCAATCAATACACACTCCAGATCTGTCTCAATATTTATTCTGCGATGTTGAACGCTTTGTGCAATAAACGTGGCACAACCCCCACCCAATGTAATTCTAGCCTCACGAAAACAGACAAAACGAGGGATAATAAAATCTAAACACGGCTTTAACCAAGTCTCTTGAATACAAACTATTTTCGGCATATGGTCCTCATTGAAAGCTTCAATAAATGCCTTGAGTTCCTGTCTGTTAGCAACGAGACTCCGCGCATTCCATTGGAAGATATTATGGAACAGCACCATAAAGCTAAGAAGACCTACTATCCCCATCTTACCATTCAGTGCCTGTCTGCCCCTTGTCCTTACCAAAAATCAAATTGTACAAATCCTCTGGACTAATGCATGTGATCCCAAAGATCTTGCGCGCACCCTCAGAAACAGCTCGGATGATGTCAGAGTTATTTTTAGCCTTCTTTAAAACGCACAATACTTCAGCAATAACTGCTAGGAATGTTACAGTGCTTACCACCACCGCATCTTTGGCAACAACTGGAGAAGTAGGGGTGGTACTGGGCACAGGGGCACCCTGCTTCACCTGCTTCAGAGTATCAGCATAACTTACACCTTTATCACCTTCTCTATAGTTCTGAACTTTCACCGCTTGCCTGTAGTGTTCACACACTCTGCTACCAGCAATATGACCACCTCCACAACTTCCACATCTTAGAGCGGCTACCCTGCATTCAGCAAAATCGTGGTTGCCCCTGCACTTTCCACATCTGCGCTCCCCCCTGCAGGCAGCAGCAATGTGCCCATAGCGCTGGCATTTAAAGCATCTTAAGGGAGGTCTCCTGTACGGCTGTACCCTGAATGCTAGACAACCCACATAGACTTTCTCAGGAAGGACATCTCCCTCAAAACTCAAAACGACGGTAGCCGTGTCCCTTTTAACACCCTCTCTGAATACCCTTATCTGGGTCGCATCCACCACCTTAGCTCCTTCCACTCCCCTCACCAGATCCTCCATTGACATTTCAAGTGAGACACCGTAAGCAACCCCCTTCAACCCCCCTTTCTCTCCTGGGGTAAAACTTTCAACAGGTCTCTCGCAAATCACTTTTAAAGACACAACCTTTTCCCTCTGAGTTTCAGAAGAACAGACAACAAGCAACTTCCCATCAGCTAGAATTTGCGCATTTTTGATCTCCCCTAGTGCATCCTTCAACACTCTAGCAAGACGGAGCGGGTTAACCGAGCTAAAACTCTGCCCATTCACAAATTTGAGTATGATTTTCAACTCTCTGTTTCCATCTACTTTTTGGACTTTAGAAGCTCCCCCTGTACCCCCGTCTGCAGGTCTTTCTTGAGCTGGATTTGCATTATTACTCCTTTTCCTGCCTTTCCTGAAGTGAGCTTCATAGATAATTGGCAAAGCTTCTGGGGAAAACCTGGTCTTGTTAGGAGAGACGGCATCCATCCCACTTTGGATGGAGCAGCTCTCATTTCTAGAAATCTGGCCAATTTTATTAAACCCTCCAAACCGTGACTATCCAGGGTTGGGACCAGGAAGCAGAGTTGTAGTCTTAGACACCTCTCTGCAGCTTCTCTCCCCCTGCCATCCCCCCAATACCCCATCCCCGTAGAGACGGCGCCTGCTCCCAGACCACCAACAACCAGTAAAAATCTATTTAAGCATAAAAATTCAAAAAGAAAAAATAATATAGCACCTTCAACTGCACCACAGACTAAAACAGTTAAATGTGGTTTATTAAACATTAGGTCTCTCTCTTCTAAGTCCCTGTTAGTAAATGATATAATAATTGATTAACATATTGATTTATTCTACCTTACAGAAACCTGGTTACAGCAGGATGAATATGTTAGTTTAAATGAGTCAACACCCCCGAGTCACACTAACTGTCAGAATGCTCGTAGCATGGGCTGAGGGGGAGGATTAGCAGCAATCTTCCACTCCAGCTTATTAATTAATCAAAAACCCAGACAGAGCTTTAATTCATTTGAAAGCTTGACTCTTAGTCTTGTCCATCCAAATTGGAAGTCCCAAAAACCAGTTTTATTTGTTGTTATCTATCGTCTGGTCATCTATCCTGGTTGTTACTGTGAGTTTCTCTGTGAATTCTCAGTCCTTTTGTCTGACTTAGTGCTTAGCTCAGATAAGATAATTGTAGTGGGCGATTTTAACATCCACATAGATGCTGAGAATGACAGCCTCAACACTGCATTTAATCTATTATTAGACTCAAGTGGCTTCACTCAAAATGTAAATGAGTCCACCAACCACTTTAACCATACTTTAGATCTTGTTCTGACTTATGGTATGGAAATTGAAGACTTAACAGTATTCCCTGAAAACCCCCTTCTGTCTGATCATTTCTTAATAACATTTACATTTACTTTAATGGACTACCCAGCAGTGGGGAATAAGTTTCATTACAGTAGAAGTCTTTTGGAAAGCGCTGTAACTAGGTTTAAGGATACGATTCCTTCTTTGTTATGTTCTCCAATGCCATATACCAACACAGTGCAGAGTAGCTACCTAAACTCTGTGAGTGAGATAGATTATCTCGTCAATAGTTTTACATCCTCATTGAAGACAACTTTGGATGCTGTGGCTCCTCTGAAAAAGAGAGCCTTAAATCAGAAGTGCCTGACTCTGTGGTATAACTCACAAACTCGCAGCTTAAAGCAGATAACCCGTAAGTTGGAGAGGAAATGGCGTCTCACTAATTTAGAAGATCTTCATTTAGCCTGGAAAAAGAGTCTGTTGCTCTATAAAAAAGCCCTCCGTAAAGCTAGGACATCTTACTACTCATCACTAATTGAAGAAAATAAGAACAACACCAGGTTTCTTTTCAGCACTGTAGCCAGGCTGACAAAGAGTCAGAGCTCTATTGAGCCAAGTATTCCTTTAACTTTAACTAGTAATGACTTCATGACTTTCTTTGCTAATAAAATTTTAACTATTAGAGAAAAAATTACTCATAACCATCCCAAAGACATCGTTATCTTTGGTTGCTTTCAGTAATGCTGGTATTTGGTTAGACTTTTTCTCTCCGATTGTTCTGAGTTATTTTCATTAATTACTTCCTCCAAACCATCAACATGTCTATTAGACCCCGTTCCTACCAGGCTGCTCAAGGAAGCCCTACCATTAATTAATGCTTCGATCTAAAACATGATCAATCTATCTTTATTAGTTGGCTATGTACCACAGGCTTTTAAGGTGGCAGTAATTAAACCATTACTTAAAAAGCCATCACTTGACCCAGCTATCTTAGCTAATTATAGGCCAACCTTCCTTTTCTCTCAAAAATTCTTGAAAGGGTAGTTGTAAAACAGCTAACTGATCATCTGCAGAGGAATGGTCTATTTGAAGAGTTTCAGTCAGGTTTCAGAATTCATCATAGCACAGAAACAACATTAGTGAAGGTTACAAATGATCTTATGGCCTCAGACAGTGGACTCATCTCTGTGCTTGTCCTGTTAGACCTCAGTGCTGCTTTTGATACTGTTGACCATAAAATTTTATTACAGAGATTAGAGCATGCCATAGGTATTAAAGGCACTGCGGTGGTTTGAATCATATTTATCTAATAGATTACAATTTGTTCATGTAAATGGGTAGTCTTCTTCACAGACTAAGGTTAATTATGGAATTCCACAAGGTTCTGTGCTAGGACCAATTTTATTCACTTTATACATGCTTCCCTTAGGCAGTATTATTAGAAAGCATTGCTTAAATTTTCATTGTTACGCAGATGATACCCAGCTTTATCTATCCATGAAGCCAGAGGACACACACCAATTAGTTAAACTGCAGGAATGTCTTACAGACATAAAGACATGGATGACCTCTAATTTCCTGCTTTTAAATTCAAATAAAACTGAAGTTGTTGTACTTAGCCCCACAAATCTTAGAAACATGGTGTCTAACCAGATCCTTACTCTGGATGGCATTACCCTGACCTCTAGTAATACTGTGAGAAATCTTGGAGTCATTTTTGATCAGGCTATGTCCTTCAATGTGCATATTAAGCAAATATGTAGGACTGCTTTTTTGCATTTGCACAATACAAGGTCTATTAGAAAAGTATCCGACGCAACGCCCGAAGCCTCCGCTCCTCTTTCCATGACAAAAACTCCTGTAACAGTGGAATGTGCCATTCATTTCCAAACTGGACGCTGTGTTTTATCCGGGACGTCGTCTGACTAGCACAGGAATTGTGAAGAGACGTGGACATCAGCACTTTTTTGGCACATTGAGACAGACGTGCGGAGGAATTCCGCGCGTCGCGGCGGTGCCGCATGGCACAAAGCAACGCCATGATGAAGCCTCACGGGACATGTTCTGGCATGTCCAGGCACATCCACAATTTCTCGGATAATCACTCGATGGAAAAACCACCAACAGCTGTCTGAACGCCATCTCAAAGCCGTCTTGTGAGACCAAAACGGAGGTGTTCCTTTGTCTCGCTCCATCAGCAAATCGGTCGTGACACGCAAAGCCTCCGCTCGGCTTTCCATGACAAAATCTCTTGTTAAAAGTGAAATCTGCTGGAAAATGGTTGATGTCCAGCTCTTGTGATAACCAGAGAAAGTGCACACGACGGTCCGGCTCCACAGAGCCATCCGTTTAGAAATGATCCAGTGGTTTGTGGCTCTTGATGGCGGCACGGAGTGCGGCGCGCCGAGCGTCCTTAAAGCTGTAGTAACAGTCCTTATTCTCTTTGATGCCCGTAAAATTTTCACCGAAAGCCAGATAAATTTTTCGAATGGTTTCCAGGTGCCAGTTTCTAACAGTTTCTGAAAAAATTCTGATGGAAAAAAAGCCCAAATCATTCCACCATTTCCTGACAATAAAAATCCGCCGAGGGGGTGGACCACTCCTCACTCAAAGTCTGCTCACAGGCGAATGACGCAACCGACAGGCATGGAAAAACTCACGCATGTGCACGAGGGTTCAAGCTTGTCTGACGCAATCACACGTGATTCAAATCCATATGGTTTTTGAAAAAAAATAATAAGGTCAGATACTTTTCTAATAGACCTTGTATCTCTAAAATTAGAAAGGTCTTGTCTCAGAGTGATGCTGAAAAACTAATTCATGCATTTATTTCCTCTAGGCTGGACTATTGTAATTCATTATTATCAGGTTGTCCTAAAAGTTCCCTGAAAAGCCTTCAGTTAATTAAAAATGCTGCAGCTAGAGTACTGACGGGGACTAGAAGGAGAGAGCATATCTCACCCATATTGGCCTCTCTTCATTGGCTTCCTGTTAATTCCAGAATAGAATTTAAAATTTCTTCTTCTTACTTATAAGGTTTTGAATAATCAGGTCCCATCTTATTTTAGAGACCTCATAGTACCATATCACCCCAATAGAGCGCTTCGCTCTCAGACTACAGGCTTACTTGTAGTTCCTAGAGTTTTTAAGAGTAGAATGGGAGGCAGAGCCTTCAGCTTTCAGGCTCCTCTCCTGTGGAACCAGCTCCCAATTCAGATCAGGGAGACAGACACCCTCTCTACTTTTAAGATTAGGCTTAAAACTTTCCTTTTTGCTAAAGCTTATAGTTAGGGCTGTATCAGGTGACCCTGAACCATCCCTTAGTTATGCTGCTATAGACAGACTGCTGGGGGGTTCCCATGATGCACTGAGTGTTTCTTTCTCTTTTTGCTCTGTATGCACCACTCTGCATTTAATCATTAGTGATTGATCTCTGCTCCCCTCCACAGCATGTCTTTTTCCTGGTTCTCTCCCTCAGCCCCAACCAGTCCCAGCAGAAGACTGCCCCTCCCTGAGCCTGGTTCTGATGGAGGTATCTTCCTGTTAAAAGGGAGTTTTTCCTTCCCACTGTCGCCAAGTGCTTGCTCACAGGGGGTCGTTTTGACCGTTGGGGTTTTTCTGTAATTATTGTATGGCTTTTGCCTTACAATATAAAGCGCCTTGGGGCAACTGTTTGTTGTGATTTGGCGCTATATAAATAAAATTTATTTGATTTGATTCGATTTCCTCTTCCTACTTTTAACTTGCTTGGACGAAGGAGCCCACCCCCTTCATCCTCCGTCTCCATAGCAATGCACACAGTGGCTAGCTACTTGCTAACTAAGCTATTGAACAGCAAGGCATCACCACAGTTATGTCCCTCTAACTGCCTATCCAACCCCTAAACAAACTCCTCCCTAGTCCTCAGAGAAGTACTTGTGGTGGGTTTTTATGCACTGAAGACCGTAAGCCCAGAAAGGCAACCGAAAATGGCGACCCTCCTGCGACCTCGGTGTGCTCCCAAGCGACGCTTCAACCACTTTCCTCCCCGCTTTCCCACCCCCCAGCGAGTTCCAGAGGAAAACGCTCTAAGCCTACAGGGACAAACTGTAAGCAACTTACCTCGTGTATTCAACAAATAATCAACTTAGCTCAACCACCATACAAAGAGGCAAAGTAGCAGAGCCGGCAAGCCTTGCCTCTCACGCGCTTAGCCTAGTCGAGTTGGGTCCACGCAAGAAAACGAGATGGGCAGTCATCCAGGGCCTACGCTACCAAGTCGGTCAGCCAGCGAGCTCCCCCTCCACGACCCAACCGTCCCGCATCAACAAGACCCGCCAATGTGGAACGTTCCCTAAGAGCCGGCCAGAAACAACAACTACTACTTCTTCTTCTTTTTGCAATTTATTGACGGTTGGCATCCAGAATGTTGCATTACCGCCACCAACTGTACAATTATGAAACTACAGATGTGGAGCAGCGAAGGAGTGACCCAAAAAAAACTAAATAAAAAAGGTCAACTAAATCCTATCAAAAAGCCCTGTGTTTTTAAGGAACTTAAACACAAATCTCCAAGCTGACGGCACAGAGAAGGAAAGTAGTCCCTCAAGAGAGAGCCTGGTCTCCCCCAGTTCTCTGACCTCCTCTAGCAGAAACGTCTTTCCATGCTGTATGCTTGGCAGGCTAACAGAACATGATGAACAGTCTCCATGTCCCCGCAGTTAACACACTGACCCATAGCATGCTTGCCAATAATGTGGAGATTATGGTTCAGCCTAGTGTGCCCTATCCTAAGCCTTGTTATTACCTGCTCTTCTTTACGACTCCAACTACACTGTCTTCTAGTGGGAACCCGTTTTTGAACAGTGCGAAGGAAGCTGCCCTTACTCTCCCTGTCCCACTGCCCCTGCCATAAGCCTAGCATTTTAGTAACTATTATGTGCTTAACTTCTGCTTCACTGAGTGGAATGTTCAACTGAACCTCAGAATTCAAAGCATCCTTAGCAAGCCAGTCCGCAACCTCATTCCCTTCAATAACTGAATGAGATGGAACCCATAAGAAATTAACCAAAATATCTTGCTGATGCAGCCTGAAAAGACTTTGAAGAACATCATATAGTAAGTCAGGTCTACATGCTGACTTGCCATGTAGGATACTAGTCAATGCCGACAAAGAATCAGAGCAAATAACATTACATCTGGTCTTTACCACTATCTATTCTAACGCAAGGCAGATTGCAAATAGCTCCACCGAATAAACTGTAAGGTGGTCAGACAGTCTTTTTTAATTTCTTTCTCATATTGTGGGATAAACACTGCAGCTGCAGTCTTCCCTGTGTCAGGGTCTTTAGAGCCATCTGTAAAAATCTGAACCCCTTCAGAATATTTGGTACGCATATGCTCATTAATCAAATATTTCACATCCCTTGCCTCCTCAGCAGCATTGCGCATTGTAACCAAATCAAGATCCACTGTAGGCATAACGAAAAACCAGGGTGGAACAACCGGCAGCGGTACCACACAACTATGAGCCAACTTGGTTAGGCCACGTTTCTCAGCCTGACAATTCCCAACCCACCCAAAACTATTAAAATTTGCTTTACCATGTTCCCAACACTGATTTAAAATGTGCTTAGTAGGATGAGTGTCTTTATGACCTTGTAAGTTTGTCCAGTACACTATAGCCAGCTGCTGACGTCTTAAAGACAAGGGCAGTTCTCCTGCTTCTACCAGAAGAGCTGGAACTGATGAGGTCCTAAATGCCCCACTGCACACACGTAAGGCCTGTGCTTGAATTACATCGAGTTTCAGCAAATGTGTCTTTGCCGCTGATCTATATGCAATACACGCATAATCTAATGCAGATTTGATGAGTGCAATATATACATGTTTTAGTGACATCATAGTGGCACCCCAATCACTCCCCACTAAACATCTAAGTAGATTTACAGCCTTTTCACACTTAACAACAACTCTCTGGATATGATCTCTAAAAGTCAGTTTACTATCCATCCAAACCCCTAAAAACCTCACTACCTCAACTTGTCTGAGTGGCTGCCCATACAAGGTAAAACGTACAGGGGGAACATTTCTCCTCTTGGTAAAGCAAATAACCTGCGTCTTCACCACAGAAAAACGAAAGCCCCATTTAATGTCCCAATTCTCCACAATACTAACTGCTGCCTGGAGTTTCTGACTAATGAAAGCTGAATTTCGCCCCCTGATCCACAGTGCTCCATCATCTGCATACAAAGATCTTCCAACACTAACATCTATGTCTGAAAAAATGTCATTAATCATAATACTAAACAGCAATGGACTGCACACACTACCCTGAGGAACACCATTATCCACTGGATAAACATTAGAATGTGACTGACCAACACGCACCTCAAGAGTTCTATTTAACAGAAAAGCCATGACCCAGTTGTACAGTCTGCCACTTATTCCCATTGCCTCTAACTTAATAAGGAGCCTCTGACGCCACAGCATATCATATGCCTTTTCTATATCAAAGAAAACTGCATTCACTTGCTCTTTATTTGCTTGAGCTTTCCTTATAGTATCTTCCAGACACAGCACAGGATCCATAGTCATCCTCTCCCTACGAAAACCACTCTGACATGAACTGAGTAAGCCTCTCTTTTCCACAATATAAGTTAACCTATCCGTGACCATTCGCTCCATTAACTTACACAGGTTAGAGGTCAACGCAATAGGCCTATAGCTTGTCGCCTCACACTTTTCCTTACCTGGTTTCAAAAATGGTACCACAACAGAGTGTTTCCAAGCTGACGGAATAGTCCCCGTCTCCCATATGAAATTAAAAAGTTGCAAAAGTACCATTTGCGTTTGAGGACACAATTTATCCACCATTACATAGCAAATTTCATCCTTACCTGGAGATGTAGATCTAACTCCACTCAGAGCCCGCTTCAACTCAAACATAGAAAATGGCACATGTCAAAAGCCTCATCTGCAGCAACCTTCTCTAAGACATTAGGATGCATCCGTACCACCTCTTCTCTACCCACTCTGGCCTCAGGAGATAAGTTATTCACACTATGAATACTAACAAATACTTTAGCTAGAGCATCTGCTTTTTCTTTATCTGTTCTCATAATTTCATTATTAAACTGGATAGCCGGTAAGGAATATTCCCTCCGAATTCCCCCCATTCTTCTTAACATCCCCCACACATCACTAACTGAAGTATCGCTTCCAATAATGTCACAATATGCTCCCCACCGCTCTCTCTTTGCCCTCCTTATCACCCTCCTGACCATAGCTTGAGCTCTTTTATACTCAACCAGGTCATCAAAGGAGAAAGTTGATTTGACCTTTTTAAAAGCTATTTCTCACCCGTATTGCTTCCTTACACTCATCTGTCCACCAAGGCACCATTTTACGCTTCCCACTACCTGTTGTTTTCCCAATGAATTGTACAGCAGAATCAATCAATCAATCAATTTTATTTATATAGCGCCAAATCACAACAAATAGTTGCCCCAAGGCGCTTTATATTGTAAGGCAAGGCCACACAATAATTACGTAAAAACCCCAACAGTCAAAACGACCCCCTGTGAGCAAGCACTTGGCAACAGTGGGAAGGAAAAACTCCCTTTTAACAGGAAGAAACCTCCAGCAGAACCAGGATCAGGGAGGGGCAGTCTTCTGCTGGGACTGGTTGGGGCTGAGGGAGAGAACCAGGAAAAAGACATGCTGTGGAGGGGAGCAGAGATCAATCACTAATGATTAAATGCAGAGTGGTGCATACAGAGCAAAAAGAGAAAGAAACACTCAGTGCATCATGGGAACCCCCCAGCAGTCTAAGTCTATAGCAGCATAACTAAAGGATGGTTCAGGGTCACCTGATCCAGCCCTAACTATAAGCTTTAGCAAAAAGGAAAGTTTTAAGCCTAATCTTAAAAGTAGAGAGGGTGTCTGTCTCCCTGATCTGAATTGGGAGCTGGTTCCACAGGAGAGGAGCCTGAAAGCTGAAGGCTCTGCCTCCCATTCTACTCTTACAAACCCTAAGAACTACAAGTAAGCCTGCAGTCTGAGAGAGAAGCGCTCTATTGAGGTGATATGGTACTATGAGGTCCCTAAGATAAGATGGGACCAGATTATTCAAAACCTTATAAGTAAGAAGAAGAATTTTAAATTCTATTCTAGAATTAACAGGAAGCCAATGAAGAGAGGCCAATATGGGTGAGATATGCTCTCTCCTTCTAGTCCCCGTCAGTACTCTAGCTGCAGCATTTTGAATTAACTGAAGGCTTTTTAGGGAACTTTTAGGACAACCTGATAATAATGAATTACAATAGTCCAGCCTAGAGGAAATAAATGCATGAATTAGTTTTTCAGCATCACTCTGAGACAAGACCTTTCTAATTTTAGAGATATTGCACAAATGCAAAAAAGCAGTCCTACATATTTGTTTAATATGCGCTTTGAATGACATATCCTGATCAAAAATGACTCCAAGATTTCTCACAGTATTACTAGAGGTCAGGGTAATGCCATCCACAGTAAGGATCTGGTTAGACACCATGTTTCTAAGATTTGTGGGGCCAAGTACAATAACTTCAGTTTTATCTGAGTTTAAAAGCAGGAAATTAGAGGTCATCCATGTCTTTATGTCTGTACGACAATCCTGCAGTTTAGAGTGCAATATCTCCGTAATCTTACTGTAAACAGCGTCAACATTCTCATATTGTTCTAAATTGAAACTCATCAGTCTGTTACTACAAACCTCACTAAATTCATCCCATTTAGCTTTTTAAAAGCTCCCCTAGGGAAGTGTACTTCTGCAATCTGGACTGGTCCCACACCAATTTCACACAGGATAGGGTAATGATCACTACCAATACAATCATCCTGCAAGACATTCCATTTAGAACATCTTGCAAACTGCGCAGAGACCAAGGTAAGATCAACAGATGTCTCCCGCCCACGTGAGATGTCAATTCTTGTTCCCCACCCATCGTTGAGGCAAACAAGGTCTCTTTCCTCTAGCAACTCCTCTATTACATTACCATTGCTTTCTGCACTCCCGCAAAGGGTGCTATATGCATTAAAATCCCCACACCATATCATCTTGCGAGATACATTACCCAGGAACTCATCAAGAACATCTTTGTTTAGTGCTCCACAAGGATTGTAGTAGTTAACAACCAAAAAATTGAAATTACCTATCCATACCTCAATGATGATCCCCTCTACCTCTCTACTTACCTCAACAGTTCTATAACCCAGTCCCTGCATGACAAAGAAAGCCACCCTCCACTAGGGCCATCATCCCTATCCCTACGCACAGTCACATACCCTTGTAAAACAAAGTCCAAATGAGGCCTAAGCCACATCTCCTGCACACATATAACATTAGGCTTAACATCCAAATCTTCCACAAACTTCTTAAATTCCTGCCCATTAGAGCAGAGACTCCTAGCATTCCACTGCAAAATACTAAAAACCATCAGGAATTCCCACATGCAGCTGGCTGTGAAGGTAGTTGTACACTTTGGAAAACATTTAAAGTCCCATTAATTTCTTCAAACGAAACTTCCGCCCCTACACAAAAATGCCTTCGTGCAGCCTTAACAATGATTTTAATCTTCTCACTTTTCTTATCCGTTAGTGCTGAGCAGTTTATGACTTCAGCGAGGAATGCCAAGAATTTCACGCTATCTACCTGTATAGCTACTTCACTCACGGGCCTACTACGCTGAGAAGGAGCATCTTGGCCTAACCCCTGCGGCTTGAGATCCGTTTCAAGTTTCCTTTCCCCATCCCCTTTCTTAACAGCCTCTGCGTAAGTAAGTTTCTCCTCTACCTTAACTCTTTGCACTTCAGCCGCCCTTTTGTGTGCTTGGCAACCTTTGTATGCCGCGCTATGTGAGCCTCCACAATTGCAACATCTAACGCTAGCGCCATCCTGACACCGACCGTACTCATGATCCACACCTCCGCATTTGCCACACCGCTGTTTGCCTCTACAAATGGCTGCCATGTGCCCAAATTTCTGGCATTTTAAACACCGTAATGGCGGCGGGATGTATGGATGAACATGAAAGCTCATATATCCTACCCTAATCCTTGTAGGCAATACCCTCTCATCAAAAAACAACAGAATGGAAAGGCTCTCCTTCTTAACTTGATCCCGGGTGAACATAAGCCTTCTACATTTGACCACACTGCCTCCTGAGACACTGCTCAAAATATCCTCACACGACAAGTCAGTTGAGACTCCAGTTATAGCTCCAAGCTCAAATTTTTTACGCTCCCAAGCAGTACATTTAATTTTCCTACCTCCCAACTCATACATTCCAAGTAACTTACCCCGCTGTGCAGCATTGGAACAACCAATGAGTGAGCTACCATCCTTTAATGGTGTAACCTGTACTGTCCCTACAGCTACATGAAGGGCCTTGGTTAGCTTCAGGGGATTGATAGAGCCAGGGGAATCAAACTGTAACTTCACCTTCAAATCGTCGTGTCTTGACACTCGCTTTGCTATGTTGTCTTTGTCTGACTGAGTGAACATCAGAACGACCTCGTTTATTTCCTTTCTTCTTTCCTTTCCCTTTCACCTGCCATGCCTCCTTCGAATTCCCCTCATCCTCTCCTGCCATCTCTATCTCACTTCCAAGTAGGGCTGAAACGATTAGTCGAGTAACTCCAATAATTCGATTACAAAAAATGTTCGAGGCAAATTCTGTGCCTCGAAGCTTCGTTTAACGTTGTAGTACATATTCCAGGCCTGTGTGTGGCGCTGCAACGTCCGCAGAAAAAAAAAAAAACAAAAACAGAAGACTGGAGCATAACAGCTAATCAAATTAGCAACGATAGCTACCGCTTTCCAGCGTGACACAGAGTAAAATAAAGCCTTTTAAGAGAAAGATGGTCCACGCTGATCATCTGAAATAGACTTACTGTGCATTTAAAGTGAAGCAGTGCGTTTGTCTATTTTTAAAAAAACACACGGTCTGCTCTACGTGTGGAGGGACTATTGACCCGGCGGCCGGCTGCTGTCTCTCTCTGCCCAGTGTGAGGGGCTCTCAGGCCGGGCGAGGCACAGCTCTCCCCGGCTACATTGACAAACAGCAGAAGTCCACTCTTTCTTCTGTTTCCCTCAGACTCACACACATTTTTGCTTTTTTGGGCAACACACAACACTTCACAAACATGGTAACTTAAATAAAATAATTAAAAAAAAAAACTGACTGCAAGGCTGCATGTTCAACCTCCAGCTGAAATGCAACTGTTGAATTGCAGAGAAAAAGGGATTAAAAAAAAAAAAAAACACACAGGGACCCAGTCCATCAACCTTTATAAAAACAAACAAAAAACCCCTTAAATTTTACAAGTCGGAGAAAACAAAACAGAAAGCCACATCCCATTGCTATTTCGGCAAAATGCCAACACTTTGGCGCAGTGTTGTTTAAAAATGCAGAAGTACTTTTTATCCGAATACTCGATTAATCGCCAGAATAATTGATAGAGTACTCGATTACTAAAATAATCGATAGCTGCAGCCCTACTTCCAAGCAAACTACCGTCACGTCCTTCCATCGCCCAGCTCCACCAAGAGCTCACCAGTTGCGCCACCAATCTCTACCGCCATTCCGCCAGCTTCCTCTCGTTTTTTCCAAACCCAACAACAACTACACTTCCGGCTTCTTCCTTTAGCATCGGACGACAACAGGAAACCCTGGGGCTGTCCAAATCGATGCCTGACCTAAATAACAACTAATACAACTAAAGGGAATTTACAACAAAACGGATTTGCACTGATCTAAAAAAATAACCCAGGTGACTGGCAAAAAAGCTAAAATCCACCAAAAACCAGCGATTTTTCATCCCTGCATCTCTGTACATAAATTTGTAAATAAACAAAATGCTACTCAACTGAACAAACATTATGCAATTAAAAAAAAAACAGAATAAGTAATTAGTATTGGTATATATTTATGACTCAAACAGCATCATATAGCAAAATATCAATGGCTCAAAAAAGCATAATGTAGCCTCAGGAGCCTATTACAATAAGCCGTCTCACAGTTACGAGTGTGCATGCCTCATACTATGTGCCCATTATTTGTGGATCCAAATACACATTTGTGGATTGAAATACACATTTGCAAATACTTTTGCTTATATAATGGCCCCATAGTTTGACCTTTACTTGCAGACCAACACAGTCAAAACTATTCCATTTTTTAATCCTTTCATTTCAACCAATAACTTGCATCACTTTTTACCAAAATTGGAGCAACTTTAAGTTTTGACCCCTGTACAAACTGACACTGACCTTTGTCACCATTTTTGCTGTTTTTACCACATAACTCCATAACATTCAGTCCCACATAGTTGAAAATATACATTTTTGGAATCATTGTGATCATGCAAATAATGTCATATAGTTTTCAATATGATCAGAGCATCTTTTAATTTTGACCCCTGTATAATTCTTCAGTTGACCTCAACCTGGCTGCCTCTTGAAAATTCAGTTGGCTAATCAGTTATTTAAAAAAAGTGATGTCTAAGGAGTATTTGTGCCGAATTTGATGCTTGTATCACTATTTGCAGGATTCTGCTCTAAATATTCTCTGAGCTGCTGCACTAATTCACACGCACACCTACGGACAATTTAAAGTTTTCAATCCACCTAACCTGCGTGTCTTTGAATGCCTTTGGCTGTGGGAGGAAGCCACACAAACATGGGGAGAACAAGCAAACTCCACACAGAAAGGCCACAGGTGGGAATCGAACCCATACCTCCTCGCTGTGAGGCAACAGTGCTAACCACTAAGCAACCGTGCTGCCCAAAATAAAAAAACAGAAGGGGCTTATTGCATATCATTTACAAATAAATAATAATAATAAATAACATTGCAAATTGCAAATTAATTATTCAGAAATTATGCAGTGTGATTGTCTGGATTTTTTTTTTTTTTTTTTAGATTCTGTCTGTCACAGTTGAAGTGAACCTATGATAAAAATGACAGACCTCTCCATTCTTTGTAAAAGGGAAAACTTGCACAATCGACAGTCTCTCAAATACATATTTTCCTCACTGTATATGGTTTATAAAATGTTAGTTTCTTGTATCTGAATACCTCTCGGTAACTCTTACTAAGTCAGTTTGTGATGGCAAAGTTGGAAATTTCGTCCAGTTGGTGCAGTCATGGTGGAATTGTAACGGAGGCAACAATATTCTTCTTTTGAGCCACTGATATTTTGCAAAATGATGATGTTTGAGTCATAAATACATACCAATACTAATTATTGTATTTTTAAAAATTGCATAACAAGTTCATTCAGTTAAGTAGCACTGACTTTATTTACAAATTATGTACAGAGATGCAGGGATGAAAAATCTCTGCTTTTTGGTGAATTTTAGCTTCTTTTTTTTTTTTTTTTTTTTGCCTGTCGCCTGGGTCATTTTTTAGATCAGTGCAAATCCGTTTTGTTGTAAATTCCCTTTAGTTGTATTAGTTGTTATTTAGATCAGGCATCGATTTGGACAGCCCCAATGCGCTGTTAGCTTCGGTCGCGTTAGGACCAGTTATTTTTGGCTCCAACAACGCTGCTTTTAAAGTAGAATTCCTTCGTGAAGAGGGTGAGTTACTTATTTGCAGAGGGTTTTCTGTTTTATCGGGGATGGATGTTGCGTGGTGTTGATAGTGATTCCTGCCGAGTGGGGATGTTTTAAGGTATTTGGCATTATTGGCTAAGGGCTAAGCTAACTAGCCGCTATGTTGTCTGTTTAGACGATATTATGTTAAATAAGTTCAGCCAACAGTTATTAGTGTTTCTCTGATGTTACTGTATTAATAAGCACCGTGTGTTTAGGATTTGGAACGAAAATCACATTGTTTTATTTGTGTTTCTGTCTTGCTAAAACCATTAATTCGTCCAAACTATTAATTCAGACCATTCAGTGGTTTATGGATGTTTCATTCCAACTCCTGTGCTCCCTGCATGTTAAACTGAGCCATTCAAGTTCATCTGTTAGCCAACAAATCTGCATATAAAGACTCTGAACTGTTCCTGTGTCCATGTCTGCTCTCTGACCAGAGTTCTGTGGTGGATAAAGTAGATCAGCAAATTAACAATTATCAACGTATCACATTCACAACACCACTGAGGAAAAATGAGGGGGTTATATATGTATAATGTGTTGGCAATCTGACATCGTATGGTGTTCATCCACTCTTTAAAGACGTAAAGACAAGACCAGAAATAAAAAATGTAAACATTTAGAAGTAGATTGAAGTTGACCAAGGTCCATATTTGAGTGTCTGGTAAGGAGGGTTCGGCTGATAGTCGAACCTCCGATTGAAGAGGAACAATGCGGGTTCCGTCTTGGTCATGGAACAACTGACCAGCTCTTGACTCTCACAAGGATCCTGGAGCGTGCCTGGGAGTATGCCCATCCAGTCTACATGTGTTTTGTGGGCTTGAACAAGGTGTATGATTGGGTACCCTGGGAGGTACTGTGGAAGGTGTTGCGCAGGTATGGAGTGAGGGGGTCTCTTCTCAGGGCCATCCAATCTGTGTACTCAGAAAGGGAGACAAGCCATATTTTGTTCCAGTATAAGAGCCAAATACCACTGTGTGACTAACAGTGCTGTATATTTATCCTAAACAACACTGCTCTGGATGGCTCAGTGTCAAGAGCCCTGACTGGACTGAGGACACTCTCTGAGGAATTGGCTGAAAATTCCAGGGTTAATAACCAACTGAATGTTTGTTTTGATAAACATTTTGGCAAGTTGAAAGGACAAGCAGCAGCAATTCTGATTTCTCTCACAGTAGCTGTGACAGTACTGGTCCTTTGTGGATGTTACTGCATCCCCTGTATGAGACATTTGTGTCTCAAATGCAGCACTGCTGCCCTGATTAACAAATTGGGGAGTGTCTCCCCCATATCAAATCTATTGGCACTTTCATGCTGAGGTGATACCTTTGATCTCCCTTCCTGAGGCAGCAGGAACAGATGATGAAGACCCTGCAGAAGAAGAGAATGAAGACCTGGGAGGTTGCACCGCGAAGTATAAATACGAGGTCTGTTAGGAAAGTAACAGACCTTTTTATGTTTTACAAAAACTATATGGATTTGAATCATGTGCGCTTGCATCAGCCAAGCTTGAACCTTCGTGCGCATGCGTGAGTTTTTTCACGCCTGTCGGTTGCGTCATTCGTTTGTGGGCAGGCTTTGAGTGAGCACTGGTCCACCCCCCTCGTCGGATTTTCATTGTCAGGAAAATGTCTGACTGATTGGAGCAACGCTGCATCAAATTTTTTTTCAGAAACTGAGAGAGACAGCCAGGTGGAAACCATTCGAAAAATTCAGATGGCTTTCGGTGAAGATTCTATGGGCGTCACAAGGATTAAAGAGCATTACAACCGGTTTAAAGACGGCCCACAGCGGCGGAGGGCGCGCCGCGCTCCGAGCGGCCATCGACAGGCTGAAATGACCAAATCATTTCCAAAGTGAAGGCTGTGTTGATCCGGGACATCGTGTGACCCAGAGAAATTGCGGAAGAGGTGGGCATAGCCGTTTTTAGGCACATTCCACTGTTAAAGGAGATTTTGTAATGAAAGACGTGCGGTGGAATTCGCGCGTCGGGGCGGAGAACAAAAGTAAGTCCATGTTGGAAGTTCACGGGACATGTTGACATGCCCAGCTCTCCACAATTTCTCGAATACTCACTCGACTAAAAAGCCACTGAAAGCTGTCTGAATCTTCTGAATGGTGGAAGACCTGTATGGCTGCAACAAACGATTATTTGAATCATCGATTAATCTGATGGGGTTTCGACACGATTAATCGATTAATCGGATTAGCAGGGAAATTTGAAAAATGTGCCAGGGATACAATTTTTCTCTCCTTCCATCACTTTATTTAACAACAGAACATTATTTGAAAACTTAAAATACTTGAAAATCAACAAATTGTTAAATGTCCCTTGGCTGTTGAAATATAAAATAATAAAGAATAAAACAGTTTATAATAATGGCATTGTTTTATCAAAGGGCTAAGTTGCCATAAAACATTAAAGCATATAAATGTTATAAAATATATGGTGAAAAAGAAGTGTATCTCTCCCTCTCTCTCTCTCAGCAAACTTTGGAAACATGAAGGCTTTCAACTGTAAAATAAAGCCTATAAATGAATTTCTGGAGCTCGTTTTATATGAAGACTGACAGACTTTTTTTCCGAATGGTTTCCACCTGGCTGTCTCTCACAGTTTCTGAAAAAATTTGATGCAGTGCTGCTCCAATTGTTCAGACATTTTCCTCACAATGAAAATCCGACAAGGGGGGAGGACCAGTGCTCACTCAAAGCCTGCCCACAGGCGAATGACGCAACCGACAGGCGTGAAAAAACTTGTGCATGCGCACAAAGATTCAAGCTTGGCTGATGCAAGCGCACATGATTCAAATCCATATAGTTTTTGCAAACAATAAAATGGTCCGTTACTTTTCTAACAGACCTCGTACATGTAGGCCATGAGATATATATATATATATATATATATATATATATACACACACACACACACACACACACACAACAAAAATATAAATGCAACACTTTTGGTTTTGCTCCCATTTTGTATGAGATGAACTCAAAGATCTAAAACTTTTTCCACATACACAATATCACCATTTCCCTCAAATAATGTTCACAAACCAGTCTAAATCTGTGATAGTGAGCACTTCTCCTTTGCTGAGATAATCCATCCCACCTCACAGGTGTGCCATATCAAGATGCTGATTAGACACCATTAGTGCACAGGTGTGCCTTAGACTGCCCACAATAAAAGGCCACTCTGAAAGGTGCAGTTTTATCACACAGCACAATGCCACAGATGTCACAAGATTTGAGGGAGTGTGCAATTGGCATGCTGACAGCAGGAATGTCAACCAGAGCTGTTGCTCGTGTATTGAATGTTCATTTCTCTACCATAAGCCGTCTCCAAAGGCGTTTCAGAGAATTTGGCAGTACATCCAACCAGCCTCACAACCGCAGACCACGTGTAACCACACCAGCCCAGGACCTCCACATCCAGCATGTTCACCTCCAAGATCGTCTGAGACCAGCCACTCGGACAGCTGCTGAAACAATTGGTTTGCATAACCAAAGAATTTCTGCACAAACTGTCAGAAACCGTCTCAGGGAAGCTCATCTGCATGCTCGTCGTCCTCATCAGGGTCTCGACCTGACTCCAGTTCGTCATCGTAACCGACTTGAGTGGGCAAATGCTCACATTCGCTGGCGTTTGGCACGTTGGAGAGGTGTTCTCTTCACGGATGAATCCCGGTTCACACTGTTCAGGGCAGATGGCAGACAGCGTGTGTGGCGTTGTGTGGGTGAGCGGTTTTCTGATGTCAATGTTGTGGATCGAGTGGCCCATGGTGGCGGTGGGGTTATGGTATGGGCAGGTGTCTGTTATGGACGAAGAACACAGGTGCATTTTATTGATGGCATTTTGAATGCACAGAGATACCGTGACGAGATCCTGAGGCCCATTGTTGTGCCATACATCCAAGCACATCACCTCATGTTGCAGCAGGATAATGCACGGCCCCATGTTGCAAGGATCTGTACACAATTCTTGGAAGCTGAAAATGTCCCAGTTCTTGCATGGCCGGCATACTCACCGGACATGTCACCCATTGAGCATGTTTGGGATGCTCTGGACCGGCGTATACGACAGCGTGTACCAGTTCCTGCCAATATCCAGCAACTTCGCACAGCCATTGAAGAGGAGTGGACCAACATTCCACAGGCCACAATTGACAACCTGATCAACTCTATGCGAAGGAGATGTGTTGTACTGCATGAGGCAAATGGTGGTCACACCAGATACTGACTGGTATCCCCCCCAATAAAACAAAACTGCACCTTTCAGAGTGGCCTTTTATTGTGGACAGTCTAAGGCACACCTGTGCACTAATCATGGTGTCTAATCAGCATCTTGATATGGCACACCTGTGAGGTGGGATGAATTATCTCAGCAAAGGAGAAGTGCTCACTATCACAGATTGTGACTGGTTTGTGAAAAATATTTGAGGGAAATGGTGATATTGTGTATGTGGAAAAAGTTTTAGATCTTTGAGTTCATCTCATACAAAATGGGAGCAAAACCAAAAGTGTTGCGTTTATATTTTTGTTGAGTGTATATATATATATATATATATATATATATATATATATATATATATATATATATATATATATATAAATTTTTTTTTTTTTTAAGAGGCCATGAACTCAATTTTTAGGTTTTTGTTTTTAGAGACTGCATTGTTAGAAATTTCCATGAAGGGTTGTGCAATGAAGAAGGCTTGCTGCTCTTAATCTGGCAACGAAGATCTGCTTACACCATCTTGTTCCTGATATAGGTGCTGCAGTGATGTAACTACTTTCACACTATAGGGCGGGGGTGCCCAACCTTTTTGAACCAAGATCTACTTTTAAAGTTGAAAGTGTATCGAGATCCACCAAGCCATATTAAAAGCCATAGCGTGGACTCACACAAATATGTTGATCCAAAAAGTGCAGTTAAGTTCTGTGGTTTTGTCTGAGATTTGGGCACTTCTCTTTCTCTGTTAGATTCCAGAATTGGGCATTCATGTCAGGTGTTGCTCTGGATTTGAGCTCAGTGTGAGGATCTCACTCAATAGCACAGCAATCCAGGTTGAAGAGTGATGCCACTTTGGATGTTATACTGTACAATCCACATCTATATTTTCCTCAAATGGAAAACTGACAACAGGCTCAATGGATGCAAAGTCAGTAAAGCGCCTGTCAAATTCTGACAGGATGCTCTACACTTGATCATCATAATGTGAACTCTCAAGCTCCATACTCTGCTGATGCTTAAGTTCTGGGTCCATGTGTGGAACGTTCCACAGATCACACTATTACAACCTGCTTGATAGCAGGTGGAACTTGCTTTTAAACCTGTTCATGGAGCCGATCGTGTTGATGATGCTTGTCAGTCAGATCGGAAAGAGGCTAAATCCAAGAGCCACTGACTGTCTTCCAGATGTGCATATTCAGCATGGTTTGAACATTTCAGACATTCTTTAATTTCAGGCAGCAATTCAGAAAAATGTTATAGAAATTCATCTGTGTGCAACAACAGATCTGTCTCTGCATGCGGGCTGACTATTTACACCAAATATATGCAAATATCTAAAAAGAAAATCCTGATTTATACCACAGTAGTGTAAATAGAGAACTAACAAATCTTTATTTGCACCATCATGGTGCACGGAATAAACACTTCTGCAGACTCTTGGCCCAAACAGAACACAGAATCTTGTTCATATCCATCACATCTTCCATATTTACAGCCTGTTTTGCTGCTCGCTGACTTTTCAATTCCTGGACTTTTCGAGCGTTCAGAGTTGATTTAGCTGGAAGTTTGTGGCTTGTTTTGAAATGCTGCTTCCCTTTCTTCAGTAAAGCCATATTTGCATTGTAGATAAGACAGATGGATTAGGCATTTAAATAAATGAAAATATATCCTCCTCCTGCTCTGAATGTAAATAAGTTTTTGATTTATTTATTTTTTAGCATTTGCTCTTCTTCTACAGTGTTTCTTGTTCTTCTTTGGAGTTTAACGGCAGCCGGCATTCTTATTGGTGCATTGCTGCCACCTTCTGCATCAGTCTGTTATTGCAGCACTAAATGCTTTTGATGAGTCCAGAAAATGTCTCTTTTTAGGACAACCTGTGCTTTCAGAATGTATATGTTTTTGTTGTGTTTTATAAGTGTAATAAAAATAAAGCAAAATAATTTTCCACACACATTTATTCAAAACACACAGCAAACTATAATAAACTGTTTTGACAGTTTATAAAGGTAATCTGAGGTCTTGTGTGAAAGTCTGTACAACAAAAAGTTTCAAACAATAAACACAAATGCACATTTTGAACAATATATACAAAATGGTCTATGTGTTTTGTTGTCCATTGATATAGTAAACAGTGCTTTACGCAGAGAAAGCAACAGAGTTATCCAGTAACATTCACATGCAAACTAGTGGAGTAATCCTGATAGTTACACACTCTTTGTTTGAGCACGTGAGATTGTCATCAGAGGCTCTCCGTGTGCTCCTGCTTTCACTGATCGCTGTGCGTAATGGCGCAGGGCACACTGAGTATGTACTAATAGTATGTACTCATTGGAGCACCCAGGGACTATTCAAACGGGCCAGCTAGTAACATATCACTCCTGAAAACATTCTTTGGCTTTTCACGTGAGGGAAATCTGCCCTATGATTGGATTTGGGAAAACCATATGACATGAACCAATTCCGATTGGACACTCACATCACGCATGTCATAACACAGCTTCTATGAGGAGTACAAAGATGGCCACGGAGTTAACTTTTCAGCAAAAAAAAGAGTAAGTTTCTATCTCATATCATTCAAAAGTTATTTATAATTTAGTAAAGCTTGGTCTTAGCTGTCGTATACAACGGCGTCGGCCCCATAGGGTTAAATGGGATCTGTTGGTTTCTCTCCGTTCTGTGCTCACTGTGGTTGGGTTCGGTCTGCTCTGGCTTAGGGGACTAGTTCAGGTGCATGCTTGTCCAGGGATGCACAGATCAGGCAGTTGGATATTGACATGATATTATCATTCAAAAGTTTGAGTTGTTAATGTGTCACTGTGCTCTTGCTAAGGTTATATAAGATTAAGTTTCCATTTCCCAGGAACAGTGTGTACTCCACTATCATGACTTCATGTAACTGGCAGCCAGTCTCCACTTATCTGCATGAGAAGACACAACAACAGGATGGATACTGAAAAACAGGGCGAACCATTGACCTGTTTTTGTGTGTTCCATTGTGCCACTGTGTGTTTGTGGCTTTTTCTGAACAAATTCACGCGTGAGCTATGTTCACAAAGAGTCCAGATCTGTTACGACTTCGCATTAGACTAAATTAAATGGCCTTTTCTGTATTTAAAGCTTTGCTTCTGAGCCCTTTGTTCAGGACAGTTCCTACAAAGAGCTGGGTCATTTACACCAGTAAGCCTTTTTAAATTGAAAAAGAAAAAAAAACATTCAAAAGTGAAAGATTAGACTGGTTTTACCCGGCGTTTTCAATAGTGTTATTTTTTCCCCCCTGTACAAAGAGGAAATTATAGAAAATCAGAATGTTGGAGCAAAACTAGCAAGGCTACTTTGTGTTGCTACTTTAAAAAAAAATGAAGATCATTGATTAAGCCTTAAAAAGGGAGCATTTTAACATTGAATAAATCTTTTAAAATGGTTATAGTGAAAAAAGGCTTGAAATTGAAAGTTTATTTAATGTCTATGTTGAATAAACGGCCAAAAGCTCTTTGAACATGTGTATCAGATGGTAAAAAGTGCTGTCGAAATTCAGTCCATTGACATTGTTTTTGTAAACAGCAATATTACAAAAAGTGAATTAAATTATTTGGTTTATATATTTTTAATGAGTTGTAATGTCACAGTAGATGTGTTCATATCACAGTTGATGAATTCTCACGTCTTGTTCGAGTGCCATGTAAGTAGTAATAATCATCCATCTTCTGTACCCGCTTACTCCAATTAAGGGTCACGAGGGGCCGGAGCCCATTCCAGCTGTCATGGAACGTGAGGCGGGTACACCCTGGACAGGACGAAGATCTGTCACAGGGCCACATATAGACAAACAAACACTCACACACACACCAAGGGTCAATTTAAAGTTTTCAGTTCACCTAACATGCAGGTTTTTGGATGTGGGAGGAAGCTGCAGCACCCGGAGAGAACCCACACAAACACAGGGAGAACATGCAAACTCCACACAGAAAGGCCACAGGTGGGAATTAATCCATGACCTTCTTGCTGTGAGGCAAAATTTTAAACTAATCCTGATGTACATTTCCACTTTATCAGTTCGATCAGTTCAATAACCTGCTGTCATCAGGCCAGACTTAGAACACTGTTACTTAATTTTAGTGAGTGTTGTTCTGACATTTATTGTCAATTTGTTTCTTTGCAGACATGCAGCCATTGTTGGTGATTAAAGAAGAAACTCTCCCTGAACACCAGGAATGGAATCTGAGTGTTGACCAGGAGGACATTAAAGAAGAAGAGAAGCTGTGGATAAGTCAGCAGGGAGAGCAGCTTCAGCAGCTGGAGGAGGCAGATCTCACCAAGTTTGGTTTCACTGCCGTCCCTGTGAAGAGTGAAAATGATGATGAAAAACCAGAGTCATCACAGCTTCATCAAAGCCGAAGTGATGAGAGCACAGAGGCTGAGCCTGTAGCCAGCAACTCATCTGTACACAGAACACTGACAGCAGAAGCTGATGGAGAGGATGATGGAGGACCACAACCAGCCAGCAACTCAGGTCCAAACAGTCATTTACAACCAGATACCAGTGGCAGGAGTTCAGACAGTTATGGAACTGAGACTGATGACAGTGATGACTGGAAACAGACCAGAGAACTTCAGTCAAGTTTTTTAAAAATACCAATATTGTTCGTTCACGCAACACTGATGAGAAACAATTTAAAGACTCTAAATATGGAAAAGCATCTGGTCACATGAACAACTCAGAGCAACAAAAGGAGAGGCAAGCAAGAAGAAAACCATTTAGCTGTTCTGATCAGAGTAAAAGACAGAAACAGAAGAGCACTCTGAACAAACACATTAGAATTCGGACAGGACAAAAAACATTTGTCTGTTCTGAGTGTGGTCGAAGATTTGGACAAATGGACACTTTGAACAAACACATGATAATTCATACAGGGCAAAAAGCATTTGTCTGTTCTGAGTGTGGTCAAAGATTTGGACAAAAGGGCACCCTGAAAGCACACATGATGATTCATACAGGGGAAAAAAGCATTTGTCTGTTCTGAGTGTGGTAAAAGATTTGGAGAAAAGCGCACCCTGAACAGACACATGATAATTCATACAGGGCAAAAAGCATTTGTCTGTTCTCAGTGTGGTAAAAGATTTAGACAAAAGAGCAACCTGAAAACACACATGATAATCCATAGAGGGCAAAAAGCATTTGTCTGTTCTGAGTGTGGTAAAAGATTTGGACAAAAGAGCAACTTGAAAACACACATGATAATCCATAGAGGGCAAAAAGCATTTGTCTGTTCTGAGTGTGGTAAAAAATTTGGACAAAAGGGCACCCTGAAAACACACATGATGATTCATACAGGGGAAAAAAGCATTTGTCTGTTCTGAGTGTGGTAAAAGATTTGGAGAAAAGGGCACCCTGAACAGACACATGATAATTCATACAGGGCACAAAGCATTTGTCTGTTCTGAGTGTGGTAAAAGATTTGGACAAAAGGGCACCCTGAAAACACACATGATAATTCATACAGGGCAAACAGCATTTGTCTGTTCTGAGTGTGGTCAAAGATTTGGACGAAAGTGCACCCTGAAAATACACATGAAAATTCATACAGGACAAAAAACAAGCAAAGCAATGAAAACGAACCGCAGCTAAAAACTCAAAGCAAATATGAAAAAGTCTAAAAATGATCAATTGTACTGGCTGGGTGTCTCCCAGGATAAAAAGGTCCCCACAACATGCCTAGGCACCAGGGTGTGTGAGTAAAGCAATGGTGCAACTTCTCCTAGTGCTGCGTGGAATGATCTCTCCTGCGGAAGCACTCAGCTGGATAATCAGCATACCTCTGATCCCGGACTCCAGCAGCAACAGCCGCAAAGGGCCAAAAGAAACTTATGAAACTACGCCATTGTAAATTGGGCCATTGAGGAGAAGACAAAGATCTTCTACTGCTTCGCTTACTCAAAGCATGAGAAGTGGGGCAGGATGAAAAAGGCAGTATTTGACGGGCAGATAAAAGAAGAAAGACTTGCCCGCAGAAAAGAAAGAAGCCACCTAAAATGCAAATCTACATTTGATTGCCTCTCAAATCACAAAATATCTGACAGCAGAGGATATAAAAAAAAATAAAGGAAAGTGCCCAAAAAGAAGCAATAAAGGATCATCAGTCAGTGGAGGAAGGGCAACAAATTAAGTTTGAAAGGAGTCAGTGGAAGAGAGAGGAAGAGTGGGTACTGCTGTGGGCAACAGAATATGCATAAGTAAAATATACCAACCAGGTAAAAAGCATTTCTCTGTTCTGTGTGTGGTAAAAGATTTGGACTGAAGAGCAACCTGAACAGACACATGATAATTCATTAAAAGGTAACGCAACATCACATTAAGATCTTGTCACAACAGACTTCAATTATTAAATTGGCAGAAAACTTTGAAGGAGACCTCCTACAAGAGAGATTAAGCAATGATCTGACACCTGCAACAAAACTAGCAAGACAGACCAGTGGAAAATACAGCAAAAGAGAACAAAAACATTGAATGGACAGATGGAAAAATCACAAATGGGCTGTCCGATTCCTAGAAGAACTCGTGACCGATCAAAAAAAAAAAAAACACCTTCTTTGGATTTGATCAGAACTTTCATCTGTTCATCAACAAAGTGTATTTATCAATGCAGCTTTTGTGTAAAAGCTTCTTACACGCAAGACTGTTTTTCACAGGCTGCTGTCATAACGTGCAGCGCACTGTCAGGAAAGCTCTGAAACTCACAATGACACAAAGAAAGAAATGATTTGACCATTTAGAAAGTAAACATGGATTTGACTGATTTGGGTAAACTTTTAAAGGGTCTGTGCTGTCCAAAAGGCAGAGTTCACACTGATGCCGTCCTGACGCAACATCATCAAGACTGGACACAAGATATAAAATTTACTGCATCCCCAGGGACACAACGTCCACAATACATGTGGAGCCACATTCAAAAATCAATTTTTAGAATGTCTTTTTTTTGTTGTTTTTTTTTGTTGTTGTTTTGTTACTGAACCACGTTTGTGTTTAAAGTATAGGTGACACGTAATGCCATGTTTTCATGAATATTTAAGACTAAAATTAAACAGTTTGAAATTTATCCTTTCCTGGTGCGCAGTTCTTGAAGAGAGAAATACTGGGATTTTGAAATGCACCCCACTAAAAACCAGGAACTTCCTGGGGTGCCGACATTGGACAAGAAGGAGGCGGAAGTGGTGTCAGCTCCAGAACCATTATCTTAATTGTCCCATTAATTTATGGATATTTACAGGCTACTGAGAGCCCCATGGTTCGGGTCGGAACTGCACCATGTTTTCGATGTCAGATCAGTTCATTTTTGCCAGCAGAATGGCAGTTGGAACACTTATATTGAGGAGCGCGCACTTGCGCTGTGTCCCTGGCTTCTCCACTCGACATGGAGACAAAACTCAGTATTTTCAGATTATTTTATTGTATTCTGGATCAGGGGGTAATGTCACGTGCAGACTGAGATGTTATGAGCACACGATGCAACTACTGACGAGCTGATTTTGAGTTTTAACACTACGATCGCTTCTGGTAGTATCACAGATGACCAAAGACCCAAACAATGAGTCAGCACTTCTGTCTTTGTGCACCCTGCCCACTGCTGGAAGCTCTTGTTTACCACATAGCTTGTAGCAGTGAAGCAACTGAGATGATCTAAGCTCAACTCTACACCCATAAAACAAGCCATTATTCCTTAACAGAATATAGCAGTGAGGCAGAGGTCTTGGAAAATAAAGCAGTTTTGACTTATGGTTTTGATTTAAAATCTTCAAATTAATCCGGATAGAATAACTCCATTATGCTCAATTCTGTCATTTGTACAAAGTTAAAATATAACGCATATCTTTTCATTTTAAATAATGCACTAATTCTGAAGTTTTGTAATAAACAGATGCCTAAGGGATTATGGTTAAATGAGCCTCCACTAACATTAATTGGTTGACTCATTCATTCTTTGTAAAAACCAACACGTTAATGTGACATGTGTGTGTTAGTATTTACATATAAATGTGCTTTTGTAAAATATGCCTTTTCTAATTTGTTTTAAAAAAGCCATTTGCAAAGCCAAAAAGTCAGTTTGTGATTAGACGACCGTGTGATATAACCGGGGTCAAAATAAATAGAACACCGCCACCTACTGGCCAGTACGTTGGCGGTGTTCTATTTAACCTTCAGTCTGGTTTCACTCAAAAGACTTTATTTATCCTGAGGAAGCAGCTGGTCTGCAGATCTCAGAAGCTAAGCAGTGCAGGATCTGGTTAGTACTTTGGTGGGAGACCTCTTCAGAACACCACCAGCTGTGTGGGTTTCTCCAGGTAAAACTGGAGTTGCGTCAGGAAGGGCATCCGGCGTAAAACCTGTGCCAAATACCGATGCGGATCTGGCTGTATCCGCAGTGGCGACCTCGACCACTACGGGAGCAACCAAATGGACAACACAACCAACATTTATCCTGAGGAAACTGCTGATGTTCCAACTGCACAAATAAACAGAGATACAAGTTGACTGGAAGAGCAGGAGACTGGATAAGAAAAATAACCATCGTAAATTCTTTCAGTTTATGGACATTAATATCTATCTATCTAATCTAATCTATCATCAGGTGGTTGCAGCAGGTATGTAAGGAAAACGTGCACCTCAGGTGATCTCTGGGATCAGTGTTGGTGTCTTCTGCTTCAGAACGTCTGTCCCAGCACAGGGACATTTCGGTGTTGTCTCTCACTTGTGATTGGTCAGCCTGGGCAGCAGAGCAGCAGCAGATGATTAAATCAGCTTGTTTTTACTCTGTTCTCCACATGATCATTGACTCGCTCTTTCTTTTGTGTCTTTTAAAGTCTTTCTACAAACATGTCTGAAGTCCGGCAGCTGAGGGACATGTTGAAACATGAAGGAATGATCACAGACCAGGAAGAAGAAATGTGTCTTTTAAAAGCAGAGAACAAAGAGGTAAAGGGCTGGATGCTGTTTTTAATCCTCCAAGTCTCAACAGAACCGGTTTATTCACTCAGCTTTGTTTGTGTTACTGATACTTTATAACGTGTTGTAACAGTCAAATATTTTCCTTATCATTTATTCCCCCATTTCCTTGATAACTTGGTAGCATTAATAGTCGGCTTTGCCAACAGTTATGACATGTCAACCTGAATAGTGTAAAGGTGGAAGTGTGCAGAAATGTGACAAAATAGAAAGAGAGGTTGTGATAGAAGTCTGGTCCCAGAAACAATCTTTGTTAGCAGAACTATCTTTAGTTTTGTGATGGCAGTCAACTTTGTGCAAGTGTCAAAGTACCTTAACTCTCTGGTGCATACGAGGTCTGTCAATAACGTATAGGTCCTTTTTATTTTTTTCAAAAACTATATGGATTTCATTCATATGTTTTTACGTCAGACATGCTTGAACCCTCGTGCGCATGCGTGAGTTTTTCCACGCCTGTCGGTGACGTCATTCGCCTGTGAGCACTCCTTGTGGGAGGAGTCGTCCAGCCCCTCGTCGGAATTCCTTTGTCTGAGAAGTTGCTGAGAGACTGGCGCTTTGTTTGATCAAAATTTTTTATAAACCTGTGAGACACATCGAAGTGGACACGGTTCGAAAAATTAAGCTGGTTTTCAGTGAAACTTTTAACGGCTGATGAGAGATTTTGAGGTGATACTGTCGCTTTAAGGACTTCCCACGGTGCGAGACGTCGCGCAACGCTCTCAGGCGCCGTCGTCAGCCTGTTTCAAGCTGAAAACCTCCACATTTCAGGCTCTATTGATCCAGGACGTCGTGAGAGAACAGAGAAGTTTCAGAAGAAGTCGGTTTCAGCATTTTATCCGGATATTCCACTGTTAAAGGAGATTTTTTAAATGAAAGACGTGCGGGTGGATTGCAGCGTCGGCTCGCAGCCGCCGCGACGCTCCACCACAGGAAAAACACCTCCGTTGGAAGCCTTAAGGACAAGTTGGAACATGTCCAGCTGTTAAACAATTTCTCATATACTCACTCCACTGAAAGCCATCAAAAGCCGCCTGGATTTTACAAATGGTTATCAACACGGAGGTGTTTTTCCTGTGCCGCCGCACCGCGCCGGCTGTGTCCCGACGCGCGGTCCCATCCGCACGTCTTTCATTAAAAAAATCTCCTTTAACAGTGGAATATCCGGATAAAATGCTGAAACCGACTTCTTCTGAAACTTCTCTGTTCTCTCACGACGTCCTGGATCAATAGAGCCTGAAATGTGGAGGTTTTCAGCTTGAAACAGGCTGACAACGGCGCCTGGGAGCGCTGCACGACATCTCGCACCGTGGGAAGTCCTTAAAGCGACAGTATCACCTCAAAATCTCTCATCAGCCGTTAAAATTTTCACTGAAAACCAGCTTAATTTTTCAAACCGTGTCCACTTCGATGTGTCTCACAGGTTTAGAAAAAATTTTGATCAAACAAAGCAACAGTCTCTCAGCAACTTCTCAGACAAAGGAATTCCGACGAGGGGCTGGACGACTCCTCCCACAAGGAGTGCTCACAGGCTAATGACGTCACCGACAGGCGTGGAAAAACGTACGCATGCGCACAAGGGTTCAAGCATGTCTGACGTAAAAACATATGAATGAAATCCATATAGTTTTTGAAAAAAATAAAAAGGACCTATACTTTATGGACAGCCCTCGTATAACTGACAAACCTACAATGAACCAATATCCACGGTCACTACGGGTAATCCACTGGTTGTGCAGACAAAGTGATAAAAAAAAAAAATCTGAACAAAAAAGACTTTCTGATTAATTGTTGCACGCAAATAAAACATCAATCAGTAAAATATTAACTACATTCTCTGACATGTGAACATATTTAAAACTTAATTATTCCTGATGCACTCATTTTTAGCCTCTTTTTGGGCTGCACAGCTGTGAGGTCCAATCCAGCACATTAGTTCATAATCTGAATGACAAAAGGTTAATAAAGGTCAAAGGTCTGAGGAAGCAGCATCTGCAGCTCACAACCTACAGGTCCTGGAAGGAACCTTCAGAACCTGGAACAGTGTCTGTGAACAGCTCGAGAGAGTGAGATGAAGACTAGAACATGTGAACAACAATGACATGACGAGTGCAGTAACAGTGTCTCACAGAAGGACAGAGTTCCAGAGACCCAGAGCTCAGTGCCCACAGAAATATGTTGCATTCTCACAAATTAAAGCAGGACACAAGGGGGCAGTAAAGAGCTGAGACTGTAGATCTGAAAAGCTTCTGGAGCCCACCCAAACCTTTACAAATTTGAACAACACATGAGACTAAGATGAAGTATTTCCACATATTTTCCATTAAAATGTGAGACATAAATGAAGAATGAAGTATTTCAGAAGCTCCCATGACCAGTACGAACTCAAGGACCGAGATGCCGCCCGGAACGGCGGAGCCGGGGCCCTACCCTGGAGCCAGGCCCTGGGTTGGTGCTCGCACGCAAGCGCCTGGTGATCGGGCCTTAGTCCACGGGGCCTGGCCGGGCTCAGCCCAAAAGAGCGACATGGGCCGTCCTGTGGGTTCACCACCTGCAGAGGGGGCCATGGGTGTCGGGTGTAGAGAGGACTGGGCGGCAGTCAAGGGTGGGTGGCCCGGTGGCCTGGTCCGCGCGCACAGCCTCTGGCTGTCGGAACGTGGAACGTCACCTCGCTGGGGGGAAGGGGCCTGAGCTTGTGTGGGAGGTTGAGAGGTACTGACTAGAGATAGTCGGGCTCACCTCCACGCACAGCTTGGGCTCTGGTATCCAACTCCTGGAGAGATGCTGGACGCTCCACTTTTCTGGCGTTGCCTGCGGGGAGAGGCAGCAGGCTGGGGTAGCATTGCTCATTGCTCATTGGAGTTCACCCCAGCGAACGAGAGGGCCGCGTCCCTACGCCTTCGGGTCGGGGACAGGTTATAGTTTTGAGCCTTATTTAGGTGACAATAAACTTTGGAGGAAAACCTTCAGTCTGACAACAGTGACGATATTGGCAGAGTTCAGAACACAGAATGGTGATTATAAAAAACATAAATCGATAAATAATGCAGGCAATTTCAGCATGGGTGGAGGTGATCAACTGTTTTTTTTTTTTTGTTGTTTTTTTGCCAGCTCTTTGGTCGTAATCAACTGATAAAAAAAATTATTTGACTATCTGGAACATCAGTTCCAGATAGTCATAACAGATAGTCTTAACATCAAATAAGTGATGAGGAAGTGTGGATTTTTTTTTTTCTTTTTTTCATTAGAAAGAATTTCAAATTTGAAAAATGACATGAGGGACTAAAAATATCAGACACCGAAAACATGGTGCAGCTCTGACCCGAACCATGGGGCTGTCAGTAGCTTGTAAAAATCCATAAATTAATGGGACAATTAAAATAATGGTTCCGGAGCTGACACCACTTCCTCCTCCTTCATGTCCAGTGTCGGCATGCCGGGACGTTCCTGGGTTTTAGTGGTGCACAGTTCCAAATCCGAATATTTATGTCTTCAAGAACTGCGCACCAGGAAAGGATAAGTTTCAAACTGTTGTTTAATTTTAGTCTTAAATATTCATGAAAACATGGCATTACGTGTCACCTACACTTTAACAGACTCGTCCTCACCACAGACATGCCTCTAAAATCCTCATTTGTCCTTGTAGTACCTTGTATACAAACTGCCTCATGCTGTTGTTGCTAAATTTTGAACTTCTTGAAATTTGCGCCGCGCATAGCGATGACCCTCGTTAGTCGAATATTCTGCTTCTAAGAGCCACTATTCTCCCACGTTTGTTGAATAACTGGACTCGTACCAAAAAAACCATGCCATGTGGCACATTATTCATCGTTCATTATTTGGTGGGACCAGGGCTTTATGTGGCAATGCAGAAAATAAAACATTACAATTGTCAATTGTGGAAGACAAAGACATGAATTAAAATTTGTGAAATGTAAAACAAATGCTGATGTACATTTCCACTTTATCAGTTCCATCAGTGCAATAACTTACTGTCATCAGGTCAAACTCACCACTGATACTTTATTTTAGTGAGTGTTGTTCGAACATTTATTGTTAATTTGTTTCTTTACAGACATGCAGCCGTTGTTGGTGATTAAAGAAGAAACTCTCCCTGAACACCAGGAATGGAATCTGAGTGTTGACCAGGAGGACATTAAAGAAGAAGAGAAGCTGTGGATAAGTCAGCAGGGAGAGCAGCTTCAGCAACTGGAGGAGGCAGATCTCACCAAGTTTGGTTTCACTGCCGTCCCTGTGAAGAGTGAAAATGATGATGAAAAACCAGAGTCATCACAGCTTCATCAAAGCCGAAGTGATGAGAGCACAGAGGCTGAGCCTGTAGCCAGCAGCTCATCTGTACACAGAACACTGACAGCAGAAGCTGATGGAGAGGACGATGGAGGACCACAACCAGCCAGCAACTCGGGTCCAAACAGTCATTTACAACCAGATACCAGTGGCAGGAGTTCAGACAGTTCTGGAACTGAGACTGATGACAGTATGGAAAAGCATCTGGTCACATGAACAATTCAGAGCAACAAAAGGAGATGCAAGCAAGAAGAAAACCATTTAGCTGTTCTGATTGGAATAAAAGACAGAAAGAGAAGGGCACTCTGAACAAACACACTAGAATTCAGACAGGACAAAAAGCATTTGTCTGTTCTGAGTGTGGTCAAAGATTTGGGCGAAAGAGCATTCTGAATAACCACATGATAATTCATACGGGGCAAAAAGCATTTGTCTGTTCTGAATGTGGTCAAAGATTTGGGCTAAAGAGCTACCTGAAAAACTTGCAAGACAAACCAGAGAACAATACTGCAAAAGAGAAGGAAAACATCGAGTGGAAAGATGGAAACAACACAAAAGAGCTGGACGTTTCCAAGAAGAACTCGAAAAGGAATACATCAACAAAGTTGGATCAATGCAGTGGCTAAAAAATGGAAAACTTGGTTTTGATGGAGAAAGAATTCTGATTGGAGCACAAGATCAGGGACTTCTAACAAATGGCTTCAAAAAAAGGCAGGGATCTCACAGAATGATAAATGCCGATTCTGTCATACAGCTGTTGAGAGTGTAAACCATCTAACTTCAGCATGCCAGATCCTCATGGCAGATGGGCATTATACATCCAGACATAACAAGATCTGTCAATATCTCCACTGGAAGATCTGCAAGGAACTGGAGATGGAAGTCAAAGAACATGTCTGGGAGCACGAGCCAACACCAGTCTCATCCAACGGAAAAGTAACGATCTTCTACGACAAAGAGATCCCAGCAGGAAGACACATTGAAGGAGGTGCAATCAAACCTGATATTGTCATCTGGAACAAGCAAGAGAAAACAGCCAAAATCATTGATGTGACAGTCCCCAATAATTACGGCCTGAATCGAGCTGAAAGGGGAAAGATCTCGAAATACCAAGACCTGAAAAATGACCTAAGAACAACATGGTCATTGAAAGACATCGATATCATCCTAATTGTGGTGGGAGCAACAGGCCTGATGAAGAAGAACCTGAAGAAATACCTTGAGGCAATCCCCGGTCACCATAAGTGCACATGAGGTGCAGTTGTCTGCGATTAAGGGAACGATCACCATCTTGAAGAGAGCCCTCGGATACAATGCCAGATCTGGTTAGGATAACTATAGAGCCTAGGGTGCAACTTTAGACCCCAGGTTTGGGGCCCATTGCATTCTACTAAAAAGACATCAAAGATGAATGAAAAACCAAAAGACAGAAACTGTATGGAGAACTGGAGCGCAAGATCAGGGACTACTAACAAATGGCTTCAAAAAAAATGGCAGGAATTTCACAGAATGATCAATGCTGATTCTGTCATGCAGCTGTTGAGAGTGTAAACCACTTAGTATCAGCATGTCAGATCCTCATGGCAGATGGACATTACACAAGCCGGCATAACAAGATCTGTAAATATCTACATTGGAAAGTATGCAAGGAACTGGAGGTGGAAGTAGAGGGACACATTTGAGCCAGCACCAGTCTCATCCAATGGAAAAGTGACTGTCTTATATTGAAGGAGGTGCAGTAAAACCTGATATTGTCATTTGGAACAAGCAAGAGAAGACAGCAAAAATTATTGATGTGACAGTCCCCAATGACTATGGCCTGAATAGAGCTGAAAGGGAGAAAATCACGAAATACCAAGACCTTAAAAATGATCTACGAATAACGTGGTCATTGAAAGAAATTGATATCATACCAGTTGTGGTGGGAGCAACAGGGCTTATGAAGAAGAACCTGAAGAAATATCTTGAGGCAATCCCTGGTCACCCAAGTGCCCATGAGGTGCAGATATCCGCAGTTAAAGGAACCGTTACCATCTTGAAGAGAGCCCTCGGATACAATGCCAGTAATGATTAATGATTAGGATGCAAGTGTAGACCCCAGGTTTGGGGCCCATTGCACTCTGTAAAAAAGAAATTGAAGAGAAATAAAAGACAAAAAGCATTTGTCTGTTCCGAGTGTGGTCAAAGATTTGGCCGAAAGAGCACTCTGCACAGACGCATTTTAATTCATACGGGGCAAAAAGCATTTGTCTATTCTGAGTGTGGTCAAAGATTTGGAAAAAGGAGCACTCTTACCATACACATGATAATTCATACAGGACAAAAAACATTTGTCTGTTCTGAATGTGATCGAAGATTTGGACGAAAGGATGACTTGAAAAATCACATGATAGTTCATACAGGACAAACAGACCTATTATAAAATTGGCAGAAAACTTTGGTGGAGATCTTTTGCAAGAGAGAGAAAGCAATGAGCTGACACCTGCAACGACACTAGCAAGACAGGCCAGGGAAAAATACAGCAAAAGAGAACAAAAACATCGAATGAACAGATGGAAACAGCACAAAAGGGCTGGCCGATTCCAAGAAGAACTCGAAAAGGAATACATAGACAAAGAAGGATCTATGCGGTGGCTTACAAACAGAGAACTTGGTTTTGATGGGGAAAGAATTATAGTTGGAGCGCAAGATCAAGGACTATTAACAAATGGCTTCAAAAAAATGGCAGAAATATCACAGAATGATCAATGCCGTTTCTGTCATGCAGCTGTTGAGAGTGTAAACCACTTAGTATCAGCATGTCAGATCCTCATGGCAGACGGACATTACACAAGCTGGCATAACAAGATCTGTAAGTATCTACATTGGAAAGTATGCAAGGAACTGGAGGTGGAAGTAGAGGGACACGTTTGGGAGTATGAGCCAGCACCAGTCTCATCCAATGGAAAAGTGACTGTCTTTTATGACAAAGAGATCCCAGCAGGAAGACATATTGAAGGAGGTGCAGTAAAACCTGATATTGTCATTTGGAACAAGCAAGAGAAGACAGCAAAAATTATTGATGTGACAGTCCCCAATGACTATGGCCTGAATAGAGCTGAGAGGGAGAAAATCACGAAATACCAAGACCTTAAAAATGATCTACGAATAACGTGGTCATTGAAAGAAATTAATATCATACCAGTCATGGTGGGAGCAACAGGGCTTATGAAGAACCTGAGTAGTTACGGATGCACATCATGTCTCTCACAAATCCCCTTAATTGCCCACATTTTGCGGTTAATCATAACCGCCGGCCTGCAACGTTTGCCGATACGTGAGGAGCCACTGTGAATCCTCTTAACTGCTGTTGTTTGCTCTCTGCATTGTTTTCTACTAAGGGGAGGAGGAGGTTTTTTTGAAGCTGGGCTGTTTGAGAGAACTGTCTTCCGCAGTGTTCTCACTATGAGTAGCTGCAAATTTCCGCCCAGCTCTCATGTTCAAATTCTCTGTTCGTTGAGCACGGATTTTCCAAACAATGAACTGAATTGTTGTTGAAAATGTGTGCTGAAAAGTTAGCTGCTTCAGCGTACAGAGCCATGTAAAACGTCAGGTCAGCATGTCCTTCAGTTATAATCAGTTATTGTCTCTGCGGCCACCTCCAGTTCCATCTGATGGAAAAGATCCCAGTCTGTCCAAAGGAGGGTCCTTTATACTATCACTATCCCATATAGTCACCCATTTCATTTGAGGATTATTCCTTTTCAAAGCATTTTTGTAAATTGGAATAAGATGAACTGTATTATGGTCAGAATTAGACAAAGGAGGTTTGCAATGTAAGCACATTTACATATTGTTCAAAGCTGAGTTAAAATAGTTGTAATTTACAATGGTTAAAATCCCCAGGAATAAAAAAGGGACCTCCAGGGGGCCGTTGCAATTGCTGATGAACACGGTCTGCAATTTTGCTCACGACTCTGGCCACGTTAGCTCCTGGGGGAACACACACTGCACACATGTCAATATTCCCAAACTCCCTCAGGAGATAGAAGGGTCTTAGTGACATGCATAACAGTCCCACATCAGCAGTACACACCAGCTGTCATTCACTAATACGCAGACACGCCCCCTCGGCTCTTTCCTTGACAGTTCAGTTCTGTCCGACTGGATGAGAGAAAAACCATCAAGCTCAACGAGCGAGTCTGGAATATCCTGTCTCAGTGAACACCATCATGCTCGATGCCCTGTACTCATAACATACCTTGGTGTTCAGGTGAAGATAGTCTATTATGTTTCTCAACGGCCTTACGTTGGTAACAAACCAGGTAGAGGTGGTCTATTCCCTCTGGGGCGGAGATGCTGCCGAATCCCCCCTCTTCCTTCATCTGGCTCATGCCGACTGAACCTTCATCGCATCGGGGAGATCACCAGGTGGAGTAAAGCCCATGTTGTAGAAGGGCAGCAGCATCTCTGCTGTAGCGTAGCAGTGGCCCCGCCTCAACGTGACAAATTGTTTGGCATGTTAAGATCCCTATCCAAATAATTAGCACAAGGAACAGTCCTTGCACAAAGGTTGCCATGGTAGTCCTCCAACAAATATTGCAAATTTGAATTACAATCACAACACAACCCAGCAAAAATGCGGCATGAAACAAAGCATTAAGCAGCAGCAGCAAAGTCCGAGTAGCCAACAGAGCTGCGCCACCTGCTGCCCATTTAGAGCACTGTGAACAGTGCCTCTAATAAAATGTACTGTTGTCATTCCAGCATTTTAAAGCCCTTTTAAACATGTACAGTGTTTATTATTCTGATATTATCATTCATCTCAATTCCAATGGCCAAGATAATCTTGACAGAAGAAAAAGGATATCATTCCATGCCTTCTATACAGATTGGTAAATTACAGTGTACACTTCTCATAATTGTTAAAACAATTAATACATTTTGTTTCTAAACTCGACATGTGAGTTGTTAAAGCACATTAGAACTCATTTCAATGGGACACATGAAAATTATTTAATAAATGAAGGCTCCTAAAGTTATATAAAATACACACTCAAAGATAAATATAACATGGGAGTAGCTTATTTGTACAGGTTAAATATACATACATTAATGCTCCTAATGAAAAAAATACAGAAAATGTACTCACTATAGGTGTAAATACACTGAATACAGTTCAAATAAAACTTACCACCTCATAACTTGGGGTGGCTTATTTTTACAGGCAACTTAAATAATGTAAGAACTCCTTATGTTGTAGGCCTATATATTATAGGAAAAGAACTCAGCATAAAAAAGGCCAAATAAGAATTTATCTATGAATGACCTAGTTAATGTAGGCTGTGCTATGTATTTACTAAATATATTGTCACATACACATAAATATACGGGATTCATTTCATTTATATGTTCATTAATTGTTTTTCGTTTCCACTCAAAATACATAGGATTTACAGAGTCCTAAAAGTATTTGAACGTGTAGTATGTCATACATTAATTTGTGCTATTTGTAATCCAAAAAAAAGAACACAAATAAAATTTTCTACAATTACCTTCCTTAAGCTCAAACTGAGAGCACATTTATACAACTTGATATAAAGTAATTACAAACATAAAGATGAGTTGTGTAATAGATGTAATGGAATGCTTTGGTATTAATACCTGTAAATAATCAGTTTTATTGCCAGTATTCTTCAGACAGGTCAGGGGATGGACACGAACATTTCCAGTCACTGAATATGTCTTGAACTTTATTAATATCAATTTTGGACAAATACAAACAGTATGGCACTTTACGGTAAATCTGTGTGGAGCATTTTTTTTTTTCTTTCATTTATATAGCACCAAATCACAACAAAGCTGCCTCCAGGTGCTTCACACAGGGTCTAACTTTACTAACCCCGAGAACAAGCACACAGGCGAGAGTGGTAGGGAAAAACTCCCTCTGATGATTTGAGGAAGAGACCTCAAGCAGACCAGACTCAAAGGGGCGACCCTCTGATTGGGCCATGCTACAGACACAATTAACAAAACAAATATAGAAGAAATTTTGCCGATGCGCAGGGCGGGAAGGTTGCATAAGTCGACAACATTGCCATCTCTGGATGGAGCTGCACCTCAGAGGGAAAAAACAAAACACAGAATCAGACATCAGAAAGACAACAAATACAGTATAAAAAACAGAAGAAATATTAAGGTAATCGCCGGCAACTATCCCTAAGCTTCACTAAAACCCAGAACTTAGATAAAGTTGAGGCCGTGGCCCGCTCCATTTACTAAAAAAATTAATTAAAAAAAATAAAAATCATAGTAACATACTATGCCGGGATGCTAGCCATACGAAAGGGAAAATAAGTGCGTCTTAAGTCTCGACTTGAAAGTCTCTATACAGAATCTGACTTTTATCGATGCAGGAAGATCAAGATCATTCCACAAAGCAGGTGCACGATAAGAGAAAGACTTTTTATTCACCCTAGGGACACAAAATAGCCCTGCACCCTGAGAACGCAGAGCCCGGGCCGGTCTCCCAACGAGATGTCATTCCTATCGAGAAGCCGGGCCTCTGCGCAACTGTGCATGCGCAGTTCTCTACCCAGACTTTCACACTTCCCTCCTTTGGGTTGATGGTGCCTCTGTTTAACACGAACTCCCCAACCGAGCGACCGAGGAATGAAAATACAACAGCAATACGTGTCTTTTCAACTTTAAAAACTTAAAATTTGCATGTGCACGCTGTATTAACAGCACAATATTGTCGGGGCGTGGAACTGTCGATTTATGCGTCAGGATGCACAATTTGACAAAACTGCATTAGGTCAGCGAAGTAGGGAGGTCCTAGTCTGTGAATAATTTTATATTTTAATCTGATTTACACTTAGTGTAGACAAGGTGGGTTTATTCCTGGTTGAGACTCTAATAAACTTTATACCTGTTGTAGAAAGTAGTTGTCCTGGTACACCTCTCTGCAATAGCTTGCTGGTGGGTTTCATTGTTCAACAAATGCCCTTTGCTGAGGATTTGGCAAACTGCAAAAGAGGCATTCTGCATATTTAGATATTACTCCAGCCTAGTACAAAAATGGTCTCAAGAAACATATAGAAGATGATTACCATGAACACTAAAATCTCACAGCTGCTTCCATCCTAGGGTTTGTAAGAGTAGAATGGGAGGCAGAGCCTTCAGCTTTCAGGCTCCTCTCCTGTGGAACCAGCTCCCAATTCAGATCAGGGAGACAGACACCCTCTCTACTTTTAAGATTAGGCTTAAAACTTTCCTTTTTGCTAAAGCTTATAGTTACGGCTGGATCAGGTGACCCTGAACCATCCCTTAGTTATGCTGCTATAGACTTAGACTGCTGGGGGGTTCCCATGATGCACTGAGTGTTTTTCTCTTTTTGCTCTGTATGCACCACTCTGCATTTAATCATTAGTGATTGATCTCTGCTCTCTTCCACAGCATGTCTTTTTCCTGATTCTCTCCCTCAGCCCCAACCAGTCCCAGCAGAAGACTGCCCCTCCCTGAGCCTGGTTCTGCTGGAGGTTTCTTCCTGTTAAAAGGGAGTTTTTCCTTCCCACTGTTGCCAAGTGCTTGCTCACAGGGGGTCGTGTTGACCGTTGGGGTTTTTACATAATTATTGTATGGCCTTGCCTTACAATATAAATGTTGTGATTTGGTGCTATATAAATAAAATTGATTTGATCCTGCTGTTTCTTGTGCTCCAGTGTTGTGGCAGCCCACCTGTCTGTATCACCACAGCCAGCCACTCTCAAAAAATTACTAATGGTTGTTAAAACAGCAACAAAAGGATGAGGCAAATTCTTTTCATGTAAAAACCAGGCTGAGGTCAATCAAAGAAAGTCAGATTATAAAAAGACTTCACATTGAATTTTGCAGAATCTTGTACTCATAAATGGCCTCATTTGCAAGAGGATCAATCAGCACAATTTGTTTGATGTGTCTAAAATGTATTTATATTAATACATCAAGAACAAGGACTGAAGAATCAGCAGCTGATTGAAATGTTTATTTCTGATGTGATTGTGATGACAGAGGCTACATACCAATAAAATCCAGTGGGAGCCGACATTCAGAGGGCAAATCCATTTTTCATGTGGTGGAAATTTCATCTGATTCATGTGATGACAAATTAATTAAGGATATACTTACTTAGGCAATGTAATACTGTGTATTACTGGATCAGAAAGTTTCAAAATGACCTGAGTGCCTGGAAACGGCCATAAACGAACAGAATGGATACTACCACAGCATTCAGATGATAGACAGGGATCTGTTAAAATAAGCATATACAGTAGTGTTCAGAATAATAGTAGTGCAAAGTGACTAAAAAGATTAATCCAGGTTTTGAGTATATTTCTTATTGTTACATGGGAAACAAGGTACCAGTAGATTCAGTAGATTCTCACAAATCCAACAAGACCAAGCATTCATGATATGCACACTCTTAAGGCTATGAAATTGGGCTGTTAGTAAAAAAAAAAAGTAGAAAAGGGGGTGTTCACAATAATAGTAGTGTGGGTTCATCAATTTTGTGGAACAAACAGGTGTGAATCAGGTGTCTCCTATTTAAGGATGAAGCCAGCACCTGTTGAACATGCTTTTCTCTTTGAAAGCCTGAGGAAAATGGGACGTTCAAGACATTGTTCAGAAGAACAGCGTAGTTTGATTAAAAAGTTGATTGGCGAGGGGAAAACGTATACGCAGGTGCAAAAAATTATAGGCTGTTCATCTACAATGATCTCCAATGCTTTAAAATGGACAAAAAAAACAAAAAAAAACACAAAACAAAAAACAAAAACGAGTGGAAGAAAACGGAAAACAACCATCAAAATGGATAGAATAACCAGAAATGGCAAAGGCTCACCCACTGATCAGCTCCAGGATGATCAAAGACAGTCTGGAGTTACCTGTAAGTGCTGTGACAGAAGATGCCTGTGTGAAGATCATTTATTTGCAAGAATCCCCTGCAAAGAAATCATGAAAAACTGTGGTTATACAACTAAATACTAGTTTAGTGATTCATAGGATTGCTAAAAAAGCAGTTTGAACATAATAGTTTTGATTTTGTAGCGTCAACAGCAGATGCTACTATTATTGTGAACACCCCCTTTTCTACTTTTTACTAATAGCCCAATTTCATAGCCTTAAGAGTGTGCATATCATGAATGCTTGGTCTTGTTGGATTTGTGAGAATCTACTGAATCTACTGGTACCTTGTTTCCCATGTAACAATAATATACTCAAAACCTGGATTAATCTTTGTAGTCACATAGCACTACTATTATTCTGAACACTACTGTATCACTCAAATGTTGTACACAAAGAAGTATAACGTAACTCATTTATTCATTCAGACTTGAATGAATAAATAAATAGTGTCTTACGTCAGTCAGCCAGTGTGACCCCTGAAGAGTTCCAAAGGATGTCATACAAACTATAAGGGTGAAAGATTTGGAGAAGATCTGTGTGGAGGAGTGGACCAAACTCCCTGCTGCAGTGTGTGAAAACCTGGTGAAAAACTACAGAAACGTTTGACCTCTGTAATTGCAAACAAAGGCTACTGTACCAAATATTAACATTGATTTTCACAGGTGTTCAAATACTTATTTGCAGCAGTAACATACAAATAAATTATTTAAAAAAAATCATAGATTGTGATTTCCGGATTTTTTTTTTTTTGGGATTATGTCTCACAGTGGACATGCACCAGACCCCTCCATGATTTCTAAGTGGAAGAACGTGAAGGGCCGGCCCAAGCCTTTATGGGGCCTTAAGCAGAATTTCATTTGGGGGCCCCCTACCATCACCTCAGCACCAGATGCCTCATTATTCCATAGACTACACTGTTATGTGTGTAACGTACCACAATCATTAGCATTATTTGTAATTATCTTACATCATACAGGTGTCATTCTTGTTTTTAACCTTAAAGGGGTAGCAGACTCATAAATATGGTTTAATTAACTTCTACATACAGAGTGATGTATAAGTATGGCTCATTAATTTAACTATTTGAAAGTAACATCAGCAGGTAGGAGACTGCATTTATAGGAAACACTTAAATAGTTTAATTTCTTTCAGATGTGCAATGGTGTGCAAAATGTTCAATATCCAAATACAAAATAGAATCAAATGACATTCACATTATCTTACAGAAAAATAAAGCTGTAATCAAAATTAAATACTTAAATAATAAATACAATACTTAAATAATCTCCAAAATGAACATAGAAATCCACAACATAACAGCAATATTGCACTGGGGGCTATTTCTTTAACTTTGGCCTGAAAACCTTTGAGAGCTGAGCTACTTTTCCTTTTGCACCAAATTAATCTGAGGAGTTGATCTGTCCTGCTGTTTAACTCTAAGTTTTTCTTCGTAAGGAAGACTATCAAATGGCTTCGTCAAAATCCGGTCCAACATTCAAATTGTCTGCCATTATGTGCAGCTTGCTACCTAGCTAGCTCGCTAGCTGGGACTGGCGCGAGGCTCGTGTGAAGTTTGTCCGCCTGTGAGTGCTTTGTGACGGTGAAGGAGCTCAGCAGCACCCGCTGCTCGGTAGGAACAGAAACTGAGATAGAAGTCAGTCTCCAAACACAAGCAGCTACAAAAAAACCACCAGAAATAGAAGCTCGATTTGTCGCCAGTCGTTTTTAACAAAGAAAATGCCGCTAAGAGGATTAAGAAAGTCTCCGGTTCAACTCAGAACAGAATGAAAATTAAAAAATGCTCCCACGGATGTTTACACCAAGAGATCGCTGATTCGCTCATTTCGCTGTCAATCAAAAAGGGATTCAGCCTCGAGGCCCGCCTACTACCCCATAGACCCCAGACACGCTGAGCGTTCGATGGGCGGGACAAAGCCCAGCATTTAGCCAATGACTCGTCTCGTTTCGCTACGTGCTTTGTGTCGCTATTGAAGTCTGTTTAAAGCGCTGTGAAGCTGCGGATTTGAGTGAGAGGAAAGCCGCGTCGTTCCCAGTGATAAGAAGCTGATTCTGAACAAAAGTTGAGCGTGTTGTAGCGCACATTTAGTCAATGACATGTACACACAACAGTATATATTTGATCACTTATTTTTTGACATTTTAGGGGAAGCTGAGCTTCTCCCGCAGTCTTAGAGCAATTGCCTGACTTTAAGACACCTAAAGCACTTTACACTAAACGAACGGAGCATTTCGCAAATAATGACAACAAAAATTGTAATATTGGACATGCAAACCTACCTTTGTCTTGTTTTTTTCTCGTCTTCCAACCTCTTTTTTATTTTCTCCGCTCCAGAGGGATCATTTCTTTTCTGAGACATGATTTACACTCACTTTATTCCTCACGATTAGTCATCGACCACCTGACACAAGCGGTGCATCTAAATTTGCCCAACGGTGGCAGCAGCCAACAGGAGGCGTCAGTTAACCTAGTATTGGTATTTTGTCAAAATTAATTTTTTTTCGGGTGTAATACAATTTCGTTTAAATTATTCAATATTTTATTTTCATATATTTACTTTTTTAATCACAACGTCTCGGTGCTCTCGAGGCCCCCTGGTGGCGTGGAGGACCTAAGCGACCGCGTAGTTGGTGTATGCCTTGGGCCGGCTCTGAGAACTTGCAAAATCACAGGGTGTTTAAATACTTATTTTCCTCACTATATATATATATATAGTGAGGAAAATATATATATAGTGAGGAAAATAAGTATTTAAATTTATATATATATATAATATATATATATATATATTGTTGGGAAAAGTGAATGCACAGACCCACGTTAGGGGGCGTAAATGAGCGGTCAATAGGAATTCCAATAAATAACGATTTATTATGCAAAAGTGCAAACAGAAGACGAATATGCTGAGTCCAATTAATAACAAAATGGTGACACGTGGGCAGGACCGAGGGTAGGAGACGCCTATCCAGAGAAGAGCCGGAACCCACGAAGTTCCACCGCCATTCGGAGGCCTGCAATACACCACAGCCACCAAGTCCTGGTCCCCCAGGTGGCCACCGCTCGAGGCTGTCAGACCGGTACTGCTGGCAAAACAGGTTAAGGTGGGTGTGTGTTCACCCAGCAAACAGTCAGCAACTCACAGTTATTCTCTTGGAGGAATAAATCCAGATACTCCCAGAGTGCAGAGGATAAACTGGAGGACGTGCAGTGTCAAATGTTATACTAATTAAGTCAGAAGTGAGGAGTGGAGACGCCAACTCCTCCAACTTCCACAAACTCGGCTACAAGCTGCAAGTATAAGTCACAACTGCAAAGACTTCAGTTACAATGCATGTGCGTACGGCACAAAACGGCTGAGTTGGTTTACCTGTGTGGTAAGCTGATAACTCGGCAGAGTTATGATGTCTCTCCCAGGCTTTTATAGAAGTGGAGATGATGATGAAAAACAGCTACCAGCCTAACGGTGCACCTGGAAGAACCAAAAAAGGCCAGTGCGCCCTCTAGCGCCCAAAAAAAAATGCCAAAATGGCAGGGCGCCATCTGGTGGTGGGCCAGCAGTACCTCCTCTTCAGCGGCCCACACAACATATATATACTCAACAAAAATATAAACGCAACGGTTTTGGTTTTGCTCCCATTTTGTATGAGATGAACTCAAAGATCTAAAACTTTTTCCACATACGCAATATCACCATTTCCCTCAAATATTGTTCACAAACCAGTCGAAATCTGTGATAGTGAGCACTTCTCCTTTGCTGAGATAATCCATCCCACCTCACAGGTGTGCCATATCAAGATGCTGACCATGATTAGTGCACAGGTGTGCCTTAGACTGCCCACAATAAAAGGCCACTCTGAAAGGTGCAGTTTTGTTTTATTGGGGGGGGATACCAGTCAGTATCTGGTGTGACCACCATTTGCCTCATGCAGTGCAACACATCTCCTTCGCATCATCCGTGAAGAGAACACCTCTCCAACGTGCCAAACGCCAGCGAATGTGAGCATTTGCCCACTCAATGTTATGTGTCGGACACGGGCGGAGAACCGACCAGCGTTTGAAAAAGGACCCAGTATAAAATAAGCAGAGCACGGTACAAAGGATAACAGAATTTAATGACATAACAGTGAGTGCTTAACAAATAAGTGCGCGGTCTGGCGAGGTGGAAAGACGGTGCGCTCCCAGCAGCACAAACGGTCCGGAGCCAGAACAGTTCGGACCCAAGGACCCCGCCGACACCCCCCAGGTGGCCGCAACCAACTGAGTCTGTGAAAGAAGAAACCATCATGTGAGTCCACCACTCCACACACAGAGAGACCACTCAAAGGTGTACATAAACAGCAAACACTTCCTGGCTTAATCACCAATCAGCTTCCCACCCTGCAGGCATGGAACACCCAGTTCAATTCTCCACTGCAGTGGAAGCTGATTAAACGACTAACATAACAGCTCAATATAATAAGGTGTGAGGGACACCACATTTACTGACTGTACTCATGTTAGTCACAAAACCTAAAGTACCTCAGGAAGTGTGCTGACGAGCGTGAGACCTCACCCCCTCCTCTTTCACAGACCATGGCATCAAACCTGGTACGGTCTCTGCATCCATGATGATGAGATGGCTCTCTAGACGACGATCTCACCCGTCTGGTCACAAGGTCGAGTCTCTGGCCAATACACACTGTGTACTCCAGACTTAAATGCAACCATGCCCCAATCCATAAAGATGCACCACAGCTGTGAGTCCTGACGAGCTGCACATGACCAGCCTCAGGTGATCAGGGTGAGGTCCTAATAACTCAGCCACACAGCCACTCAGTCCTGAATGCATGCCACCTGGAAGGAAAAACAAAAGACAGAAAAGAGAAGACAAACAAAAGCCAGCCAGGCACGCCAGGCACCCCAGCCACAACACTCAAGTCGGTTACGATGACGAACTGGAGTCAGGTCGAGACCCCGATGAGGACGACGAGCATGCAGATGAGCTTCCCTGAGACGGTTTCTGACAGTTTGTGCAGAAATTCTTTGGTTATGCAAACCGATTGTTTCAGCAGCTGTCCGAGTGGCTGTCTCAGACAATCTTGGAGGTGAACATGCTGGATGTGGAGGTCCTGGGCTGGTGTGGTTACATACAAAATGGGAGCAAAACCAAAAGTGTTGTGTTTATATTTTTGTTGAGTGTATATATATATATATAATCAGATCTGCTCATTGACATTGACCCTATGTGTCTTTTTGCAAGGAATGTTTTCACAGCTTTTGCTCTATGGCAAGATGCATTATCATCTTGAAAAATGATTTCATCATCCCCAAACATCCTTTCAATTGATGGGATAAGTGTCCAAAATATCAACATAAACTTGTGCATTTATTGATGATGTAATGACAGCCATCTCCCCAGTGCCTTTACCTGACATGCAGCCCCATATCATCAATGACTGTGGAAATTTACATGTTCTCTTCAGGCAGTCATCTTTATAAATCTCTTTGGAACGGCACCAAACAAAAGTTCCAGCATCATCACCTTGCCCAATGCAGATTCGAGATTCATCACTGAATATGACTTTTCACCCAGTCATCCACAGTCCACGATTGCTTTTCCTTATTCTGGTGTTTCCAAACCAAAAACCATGGATGACTAGTCAGGTCCACACGCTCCTCCGGGACCGGGACGCAGCCTTCAGATCGGGAGACAGAGCACTACACAACACCACCCGTGCTGACCTGAGGAGAGGCATCAAGACTGCCAAAGCAGAGCATAAGAGCAGGATAGAGGACCAGCTTAATAACCCCCGACAGGTGTGGCAGGGCATACAGTCGATCACCAATTACAGGGGCTGTGCTGCGACACCAGGAAACTCAGATCTGGCACTAGCAGAGGAGCTGAACAGCTTCTATGCCCGTTTTGAGTCTCAGGCACAGCACTCAACCACAACACCCCAACCCCCACTACAACCCATTCCAGCCTCCAGTTCCCCCCCCCCACCCACTCACTTACTTTAGCGGCTGAGGACATGAGACGAGTGCTCCGGGCTGTGAACCCCAGGAAGGCTTCAGGCCCGGATGGAGTACCACGGAAGGTGCTCAAGGCATGTGCTGACTAGCTAGCACAGGTCTTCACTGTCATTTTCAACCTGTCACTAGAACAAGCCGTCATCCCAGCCTGCTTAAAATCCGCCACCATCATCCCAGTTCCCAAAAAATCACCCACAACCAGCCTCAATGACTTCCGCCCGGTAGCACTCACCCCAGTCATCACCAAGTGCTTTGAGAAAGTGGTTCTAAGATACATCAAAGCTTGTCTCCCCCCTACCCTGGACCAGCATCAGTTTGCATACCGGTCTAACAGATCCACAGAAGATGCAAAAACAACCGCCCTTCACTCAGCACTGACTCACCTGGAGAAACAAGGGAGCTATGTCAGGATGCTCTTCATTGACTATAGCTCAGCTTTTAATACCATAATACCAGACATTCTTATCCCCAAGTTATTCAACCTGGGGATCCCACTGCCCACCTGCTCCTGGATCAAAGACTTCCTGGTCAACCGACCACAGCAGGTGAAGCTTGGCCCTCACTTCTCCTCCTTCCATACTCTCAGTACCGGCTCCCCCCAGGGCTGTGTGCTGAGCCCATTCCTCTACTCGCTATACACATCTGACTGCACCCCCACCCACTCGGAGAACATCGTCAAATTTGCTGATGACACAACAGTGGTGGGGCTGATAACAGGGGGAAATGAAGCGGCCTACAGAGATGAGGTCCAAAAACTGGTCGAGTGGAGTGCAGCCCTGCAAACACATCCAGTTGGGGCCCACATGGGTCTCACTTGGGCAGGTTGGGCTTTGGGCATGGGCTCAGAGTGGGCTTTTTTGCCCCACATGGGCAGTAGATGGGCTCAACTACAGCTGTAGCCCACATATTGCCCACATGTGGGCAAGGCAATATGTGGGCTACAGCTGGGCTCCACTCCTAAAAATTATGTGAGAAATCTTGTTATACTTTAATAGCCACTAGGCCAGGTACACTTTTTACACAAATGCAAGGCTATTAAGCTAAGATAACAATATTTAACTTCTTTACAAACAACTGAAACCAGAAAGGAAGTTTGAAAAGAGGAAAGCTTTACAAACACAAACACTTCAACAACTTTTTTAAAGAGGCAGGTTAGTAACAACAAAAAGACAAACAGAAATATTTTGGGGTTACCTTACAAAAAGTTTCAGCATGTTCTGATCTGCAACAAAATGACTGTTCTATAAGAAATTTCATTGATAGGGTAAAACAGATGTAAATTTCAGTGTCCACTCAGCGTAAACCTTTTGTTCTTTTCGGATGTTTAACTGCTGCAGTTTTTTGGGGGGTATATCCACAGAGATATATGGACTATAAACATGTGATGATTTTTTTTTTTTTTTACTCCATGATCTTAACCAGAGTCTAATTTAGCAAGTCAATATCAATTTGAGCTTATTTTGAGTGGTTGTGCACCTTAATAAGGCAGTCAAACAGGCAATATGTATACAAAGCCCATGTCAATAAAAATAACCATAAGATATACATTACAAAGACATTATTAGTACTTAATTTGGATTAATACATTACATGGTTAAAAATTTGTAAATTAATCTTGCTTTTATTTTATTTTTTAACATGGCTAAAAAAAAGTTTAGACTCTTATTTTGAAAGGTCACATTGCAACCCATGTGACTAGCCACAGCCTATCGTTTTTTGTTTTGTTTTTGTTTTTTCCTCCTACAAGTACCAGAGAGAAACGCGCGGCATTTTGGAGCTGCTGTTCGAGAGAATTGCTGCTTTAAAAAGAAAAACGAGCGGAAAAGGCGTCTATTTAAAGTGGTTTTGTTCTTTGAGGAGTCTTTTTTTTCCGGATTGTCCAGCGTTTGGTGAGATTTTCTACATTGCTGAACGTGACTTGGTGAGTAAACATTGTGTTTTATGCCAAAAAAATTTTTGACATATTGGTCATTTCGTAGAAATGTGGTGGCAGATGTTTTTATGGTAATTTTGAAACTGAATTCTGTGTTTAATTGAAGCACGGGCCTGTTCGTTGTCCGTTTTTTTTTTTTTTCGTTGTGGGAGTGCGCCACATAAGCGCTAATTAAGCTGAAAAATTTACCTTTATTGGTACTGGAAGCTACTTTTGTATTATTTAACTTACTATGGTAGTCTGAGTTGGATTCCAAGTGCGAGAAACAAGATGGTGCTTGTCCTCAGTCGAACCTTGTGTAACCACCGGAAGTGTTAAGCCGCGTTTACAACACAGTGCGTTGTAAACAAAAAAAAAAAGCATGCAAAATTGCACTAAAACTGCGAGGCTGCGAAAGGTGAATCGCGTTATAGGGAGGGACCACTGTATTTTTTACCAAATGTTTTAAAAATGCTTTAACTCATTGATTGTGCTTGTATATTATACATTTCTAGGCGAGTGATTTTGTCTAGTGACGATGAGTTTGATGATTGGTCCGGCAGCAGGCCTACACCTCCATCCACCCTCGGATCTTCACCTCCACCACCTCCATCCACGCTCAGGGTTACGCAGACACCTCCGCCGCCTCCATCCACCTTTGAGGGATTGTAGCTTTTGAAGATGACAACAAACTATCTCAAAATTTCTTCAACATGTACTCATGGACTGTATATTACAGATTTTGAAAATGTGAGTGCCCAACATTCATGATCATAAGAGAACAAAAATGCTTTTTTTATTGCTTTAAAAATATGGATTTGTTTTGATGAATATGTCTTCAGTTGTGGGAAGGACTGTAATGCCAGTGTGATATTAGACAACTACACAGGGTACTGCAGGGCTGTGAAAACTCCAGATCTGTGAAATTCTGCGGATTTCATCATGGAGAGGAGGGGGAGTGTTAGTGTTTTTGTCTGTAATCGTGATCATCATTGAGTTTTTAAAATGTCTATCACAAACATCGTACAAGTTTTATAAGATCGCGGCGGTCCGCGGACACTGATCTGTGTGTTACAGATACAAATCAGTGTCCTTGGATCCGCGGAGTTTCGAGGAGAAAAAAGCCTGGCTGTTGCGACAGTTGTCATAAAGCGGGACTGGTTGGTTGCTGCGGTGGCGCTGTGTGTCTCCTGCGCAAAACTTAAGCTAAATGTAGCTTGTGGACATCGTAAACCTTTAGAGCGCTAAAGTTTTTAAAAGAAGACTTGTGCAGCATGTCTCTGCCACGGACAGACGTCGTGGCAGAGACTTCTACTTTTTTTTACTAATAGCCCAATTTCATAGCCTTAAGAGTGTGCATATCATGAATGCTTGGTCTTGTTGGATTTGTGAGAATCTACTGAATCTACTGGTACCTTGTTTCCCATGTAACAATAAGAAATACACTCAAAACCTGGATTAATCTTTTTAGTCACATAGCACTACTATTATTCTGAACACTACTGTGTGTGTGTGTGTGTGTGTGTATATATATATATATATATATATATATATACACACATTCTGTTTCTACCTCATTTTTATGTCTTGTATTATTATTATTGCTTATCTTGCACACACTGGTAAACATTTTCCTCAACTTGAACCCACCTTGTGTGTTTTCTTAAGAGCTGACGTAACATGTGAAATTGTCTGTGAGATCAATAAAGTTTATCTTATCTTATATTTTACCATGATTTTCGACTATTCTCCATCTTTAGTTGTGGTTTTTGAAATGCTTTAACAGTCTTTTCAGTCTTCATGATTTTCATGTAGTTTAATTGTTCTGGGTTAATGCATAATTTGGTTTAAAATTAAAATGAAATCCACGTCATAATCTGTTATTTCAACATAATTATTTACGGTTCAAATGAAAGATTGAATACAAGGTCACTTAAATATGCACAAATTTTGAGACTTTTTGTTCCAGGAGATGCGGAAAATGTATCATTAGATAAAAAATGATAAGAATTTGGTTTCTGGGATCCCACGGGGCCCGAGACCCTGGCTCCTGGGGGCCTATGCCCCCCAGACCCCTGCAATTTTCCCCTGATTTTACAATTTTCATTTCACAGCCCTGGTACTGCCCCAGTGTTCAAATTTTTAGGAATGTGGTTGCATTAAGAGAGGGATATGAAAAAAGGTGGTGCATATGAATGAAATGCTGAAAATTCCAAACATGGAGGAATATTTGGACAAAAATATTGAGGACCATTCTGTCAAAATCAAGGTTTTGGTTGATTGATATGGAATTGCCCATAGTGCTTTTCTTAACATAGTTGCTTTACAGTTCTTGTTGAGAGGCGCTAGCACATATGAAGTGACCATTATATTTGTTCCTTGCAGGAGGCTTGAAGAGAAACTCCTTGACAAGCCACATCACCCGTAAAGATGTTGAGAAGGTCGTGTCTAAGTGGCTCATAGGTGCTCGGGATCGGGGGGGTAATAGACAGGCCCTACAGGCAACCCCGCAATGAAGACTTCAGGCTTCAGCCTCACTTGAGGTGGACAGTAACCAATTCTGTCTGTGACACTTTGTGTTGACCTTGTAGAGACATTACAGGACATTCATGTCTCTCATGTTCTCAGCCTTTGAAAATGAGCAATACCTCACATGGACCACAGTTTGCACAGAGGGAGTAAAGAGCAAGATTGGAAGATTCAAGTAGGATAAACAGAACGTATACAGTGGCTTGCAAAAGTATTCACACCCTTTGGTATTTCACAAATTTTAATTTGTTTATGGCATTTCAAATACAAAATGTAAATTAGGCTTAAATTATTTTCCTTAGACTCAAACTGAAAGTAAATCTCTACAACTTGACATAATTAAAAATATAAAAGCCACGATGATGGGTTGCATAAGTAATCAGCCCCTTCGGTCTAATACTTGTAAATCATTTTAATTGCCAGTGTTTTCAGACAAGTCGGAGAGATGCATGAACTTTAGCAAGTATGTGTTCTGTTTTTCCTACTTGAATCGTCCAATCTTGCTCTTTATTCCCACGCAAAACAAACGTAATTTTTGTTGCACATCAAATGTTTCTTCTGAAAAATGAACATGTTCAAATGTTACTGTCCCTGTTGGTTGTTTATTATTAAATAGTGTATGCAGATGAAATGTTTTCAAAAGTATTTGTTTTTTTTCCATCTGTCTGTGAACAAGATTACAAGAGCATAACAGGCCATAACTTTGGAACTGTGATCATAGGACCTTCCAACTTGGCCCATATTGCTCCTCATAGGTGTTTCATGTATGACAAGTATTGTGGGAGATTTAAGTGCATTTGGCTCAAATTTGACTAAAAATTAAACCTTTTCAAATTCCACTGCTTGGAGATGCCTTGGCTTAATCAGAATACCAATATTGACTAAGTTAATAGTCCATTTGTTATAATGTAATTGATGTTTCCATCTCAGTATAACATTTATCAACATTAATTTGTAATTTAAGTGGAAACTCTAAATGACCTTGACCTGGTATTTGTAAATGAGCTTGTAGCAAACACCCCATAATGTGTGTTTAACAAAAGGTCAATATAATTTTGTACTGCACCAGTATGACATTGAAAAATGTGACTACTCTGTTGGCAGAGGTTGTTGCGTTCTCTGAGCACAGTCCTAGCTTGTTTAAAGAACTGTATGTGACAAAAATGGATTTGTTAAGCCCATAATTATAATAGTTACCCTTATGGGTGCAATTGGGGGCCCATAATCAGCCTGCATGGGGCCCACCTAACGTGTGCTCCAGATGGGAGAAACCTGGGTTGCCCATGCAGGTTTTAGGTAGGGCCCATGGGAAGCCCACGCCAGCCCACTATTCTGAGGAATTGTCATTCATAATTCAACAGGGAAGAACAGAACTTCAAACAAAACCAAATTCACCACTTTGAATTTTATTGTTTTCCAAACACAGTATGTGTTTTCAACAAAAATCATAATTTTGTGAAGAACTGAGAACAGTGTTTAAATTAATCAACCTAATATGAATCCAAATGAAAAACCTTTGCATGAATTTCACGTTAATGAAATCCATTTTTTACTAAATTTTATTATTTCATATATCCACAAGGATATACAGTGTTTAGAAGAATCAAACAAAACCAACAGAATTAAAATATATCAGAAACAAAGAGAAAAAAAGTGTTTTGGTGAATTTCACTATTTTCACCATAAAAAATTTCTACAATTTACAAAACAATTCAAAAGTTCAATATTGTGTGAGGAAGGATTGTAAATCAGTGTTTAGATGAAACAAACAAAAACAATCATCAAAATCCATCAAGAAATGAAAAAAAAAATTTGGGCGAATTTCAGTTTTCACCCTAAAAAGTCCATATTTTCCTAAAAACGTACAATTCCAACATTAATACATTATTACTCTCAGAGAAACAGATATGGCATCAGTTCAGTGCCAAAACCACAAAAAAAAAAAAAAGCGTTCAGGTGTATTATATTATTTCACACACGTAGATAACTGCGTGTGCAAAGATGTCATGCTAAAAACAGAAAGTATCCCAATGAATTTTCAATGTAGCTCCCTTCATCCAACTGTATGTTTTCTGTTTTTGTCTTTTTACTTTTTTGATTGTGCATTTTGAGCATTTATCCAGTCCAAATTCCATACTAATGTCTTTGAAAAACTTATGGACAGTTTCTACGAGTTGACTGAGTCCTTTTTGTGTTGGCAGAGATTTTCAAATCATCCATGAACAGCAGATGGTTCACAAGTTTCTGATTTTTCCTTCCTCTGTCTCTCCTTAAGTCCTACCTGATGTCTTGCTCCTTCAGGATCTTGCTGAGTGGGTTTATGATTAAACAGAATAAAAGTGGTGAGAGTCTGTCTCCCTGAAATATTCCTCTCTGAACTCGTATGTCTGGGATTGTTATTTGTCCCTCTGTGTGATTGAGGGTGATGGTGGTGTTCCACTTGTTCATTTGTGCTCTCAGGAAAGATCTTATTTCCTCATTGATGTTGTAGAGTTCTAAGCACCTCATGATCCAGGAGTGTGGTACGCTGTCAAATGCCTTTTTGTCATCAATCCAAGCCATGCTGAGGTTCCTCCTCCTTTTTTGCAGTCCTCCAGGATAACTTTGTCTATCAGTAACTGGTCTTTAGCTCCTAATCTTCTTCTGGAACAACCTTTCTGTTAATTTTCCAGGTAGCCACCAGTGTCCAGATGTTCATAAATGTCATCAGTTATGATTCCTGTCAGCCATTTGTATGTTGTTGTTAGGCAGCAGATGGGTCTGTACTTGTTGGGAAGCTGTGTTTCCTTGGTCTTTCGTAGTAGGCTTGTGTTCCCAGTCATTAGCCAGTCTGGTGTGTCCTCTTCTTGATTCTCCATTTGTCAAAGCCACAACATAATGGTGGTGTAATGCTGTCAGTCTTTTCAGCCAAAAATTTGGGATTTTGTCGGAGTCAGTATCTGACACAGACAGCAATAAACCTGGGTGTAAAACTGCTCAAAATAGGTCAATTGTCAAGTCTAGTTTCTATTAACTTAGACAACTGGCCAAGGTGAAGTGATTTCTTTCACAGCATCATTTTGAGATTTTAATCCTTGCTTTTATCACTAATCGTCTGGACAATTGCAATGCACTTTATATTGGGCTGAATCAGACTCTGCTTACCCGCCTACAGATGGTGCAAAATGCTGCTGCTCGACTTTTGGCTGGTGTTAGAAGGTGTGAGCACATTACACCGGTTTTGGCTTCATTTCATTGCTCCCAGTTCATTTTAGAATTGATTTTAAAATTCTTTTATTTGTTTTTAAATATCTTCATCGCTCACTCAGGTCAGCTGATTTGTCAGTGTTAGTCATCCCAAGGTCAAAGAGGAAGCGTAGAGGTGACGGAGCTTTTTCAGTCGTTGCCCCAAAACTGTGGAATGATCTTCCTTTGCACATTAGGCATGCTGATTCTCTCTCTGCTTTTAAATCTTCTCTTAAAACACATTTCTTCTCTTTAGCTTTTAACGCAGTTTGACACATTGGTTTTTTAGTGTTTCTGGTTTTAACTGTGGTTTTTATTTATTTATTTATTTTTATTTTAACATGCCTGTTCTTGTGTACAGCGCTTTGGTTGTTGGTATTCATTTTAAAGTGCTTTATAAATAAACAGAGATTGAGATTGAAGCCATATGTGGGATTTTGTCAATGCCAGACGCTAGTTAGCTGGAGACGCTGGAAACTCTTCTCTGAATGGATCAAACTTCACTCTGTGATCCTAGAATGTTTTTCGAAAAGCCCTGTATGAATTAGCATGTGTGTTTTCAGGTTGCCCTTTTGTCCAAATCTTTGACCACACTCAGAACAGACAAATGCTTTTTGTCCTGTATGAATTATCATGTGCCTGTTCAGGGTGCCCTTGCGTCCAAATCTTTGACCACACTCAGAACAGACAAATGCTTTTTGGCCTGTATGAATTATCATGTGTCTGTTCAGGGTGCCCTTTTCTCCAAATCTTTTGCCACACTCAAAACAGACAAACGCTTTTTCCCCTGTATGAATTATCATGTGTGTTTTCAGGTGGCCCTTTCGTCCAAATGTTCGACCACACTCAGAACAGACAAATGGTTTTTGTCCTGTATGAATTATCATGTGTGCTTTCAGGTTGGTCTTTAGTCCAAATCTTTGACCACATTCAGAACAGACAAACGCTTTTTGGCCTGTATGAATTATCATGTGTTTGTTCAGGGTGCCCTTTTCTCCAAATCTTTGACCACACTCAGAACAGACAAACGCTTTTTGGCCTGTATGAATTATCATGTGTCTGTTCAGGGTGCCTTTTTCTCCAAATCTTTTGCCACACTCAGAACAGACAAACGCTTTTTCCCCTGTATGAATTATCATGTGTGTTTTCAGGTGGCCCTTTCGTCCAAATGTTTGACCACACTCAGAACAGACAAATGCTTTTTGTCCTGTATGAATTATCATGTGTGTTTTCAGGGTGACCTTTTGTCCAAATCTTTGACCACACTCAGAACAGACAAATGCTTTTTGCCCTGTATGAATTATCATGTGTGTGTTCAGGTGGCCCTTGTGTCCAAATCTTCGACCACACTCAGAACAGACAAATGTTTTTTGTCCTGTATGAATTCTAATGTCTTTGTTCAGAGTGCTTTTCCGTTTCTGTCTTTTACTCTGATCAGAACAGACAAATGGTTTTCTTCTTGCTTTCCTCCCCTTTTGTTGCTCTGAGTTGTTCATGTGAACAGATGCTTTTCCATATTTAGAGCCTTTAAATTGTTTCTCATCAGTGTTGCCTGAACGAACAATATTGGTATTTTTCTGACAGTTAAAACGTGACTGAAGTTTTCTGGTCTGTTTCCAGTCATCACTGTCATCAGTCTCAGTTCCAGAACTGTCTGAACTCCTGCCACTGGTATCTGGTTGTAAATGACTGTTTGGACCTGAGTTGCTGGCTGGTTGTGGTCCTCCATCGTCCTCTCCATCAGCTTCTGCTGTCAGTGTTCTGTGTACAGATGAGCTGCTGGCTACAGGCTCAGCCTCTGTGCTCTCATCACTTCGCCTTTGATGAAGCTGTGATGACTCTGGTTTTTCATCATCATTTTCACTCTTCACAGGGACGGCAGTGAAACCAAACTTGGTGAGATCTGCCTCCTCCAGCTGCTGAAGCTGCTCTCCCTGCTGACTTATCCACAGCTTCTCTTCTTCTTTAATGTCCTCCTGGTCAACACTCAGATTCCATTCCTGGTGTTCAGGGAGAGTTTCTTCTTTAATCACGAACAACGGCTGCATGTCTGTACAGAAACAATACAATTAATTTAACAATAAATGTTTGAACAACACTCACTAAAATAAAATATCAGTGGTGAGTTTGACCTGATGACAGTAAGTTATTGCACTGATGGAACTGATAAAGTGGAAATGTACATCAGCATTTGTTTTAAATTTTAGAAATTGTAATTCACGTCCTTGAATGAATGAAAACTGTTTATTTCGAACATTTGATACAACAACAATTACAAGATAGATCAGTAAAGACAACAACAAAAAAGTTCCTACTGTGTACCCAACATGTCCGAAAAGGGGTAGGGTGAAGCATCAGCTTATTTATCCCTACCCCTTCTTCCCCACAACCAGTAATACCCTTTGCCACATATACACATAAATTCCTACACACCTAAACCGATATCAATATATATATATATATATATATATATATATACATATATATACATATATATACACACACATACATATACACATCAACATACACATATATACACAAACATAAATATACACCTACACATACCTACTTACATACAAAATACTATATATTTACAAGCCGAAGCAAAAAACAAAAACACCCTAACCCTCATTACCCTTCCTCCTCCCTATACCCAGAAAAAAACATATTTTTGTACCGCTGTTTGAACTGGTTCATGCTTGGACATTGCTTGAGCCCCACTCCCAATCTGTTCCACATCCTCACCCCACAGACAGAAATACAGAAACCTTTTAATGTTGTTCGTGCCCACTGATGCTTTAAATTAAATTTCCCCCTCAGACTGTAATCCCCTGATCTGTTAAAAAACATATTTTTAATATTTGCTGGAAGTAAATTGTTTATTGCTTTATACACAATTTGTACTGTTTGAAAATGAACCAAGTCTGTGAATTTTAAGAATTTGGATTGTAAAAATAGTGGATTTGTATGATCTCTATAGCCAGTATTATGAATAATTCTTATAGCTCTTTTCTGCATTACTGATAGTGATTGTGTTGTACCTTTATAAGTATTACCCCATACCTCGGCACAGTACTGCAAATATGGTAAAACCAGTGAGCAATAAAGAATGCGGAGTGAGTTGTGGTCCAGAATATGTTTCGCTTTGTTTAGAACTGAAATGCTTCTTGACAGTTTACTTTGTATATGTTTTATATGAGTCTTCCAGTTTATCTTATCTATTATCACCCCCAGAAACTTATTTTCATGTACCCTTTCAATATCTACCCCCTCGACTTGTAACTGAACCTGTATATCTGTATTACAATAGCCAAATAACATGTATTTTGTTTTACTTAAGTTTAATGATAATTTATTTCTGTCAAACCATATTTTCAATTTTCCCATTTCTATACTGATCCTCCTCAGTAACTCCTGCAAATCCCCCCCTGAACAAAAAATGCTTGTGTCATCTGCAAATAATACTAATTTTAATATTTTGGAAACATTGACAATATCATTTATATAAATTAGAAACAGTTTTGGACCCAATACTGACCCCTGTGGGACGCCACAAGCATTGTCCAAGCATGATGATGTATATTCCCCCAACTTCACAAACTGTTTTCTGTTACTTAAGTAGCTTCTCACCCAGTGCAACACCAACCCCCTAATCCCATACTGTTCAAGTTTATTGATTAATATGTCATGATTAATTGTATCAAAAGCCTTTTAAGATCTATAAATATTCCAACTGAATGTAATTTGTGGTCTATGGCGTTTGTAATCTCCTCAACTGATTCTATTAATGCAAGTGATGTTGAACTATGTGCTCTGAATCCATATTGACTATCAGTAAGTAATTTATGTTTATTTATGAATTTGTCTAATCTATTATTGAATAACTTTTCTAATAATTTGGAAAATTGTGGAAGCAAAGAAACAGGTCTATAATTTGTGAAGTGGTGTCTATCCCCAGTCTTATACAGCGGCACAACCTTAGCTATTTTCATTTGATTGGGAAATTTACCGGTTTGAAATGATAAGTTACAGATGTATGTTAATGGTTCTACAATCCATTCAATGACCTGTTTTACCACCACCATATCAATTTCATTTAAATCGGTAGATGTTTTATATTTACAATTATTCACAATGTCTATAATTTCATTTCCATCCACTGCTGTGAGGAACATTGAACAGGGATTTCTTTCTATGAGATTATTATCCCAATCCTCAGGTTGGGAATCGGGAATTTTTTCTGCCAAGCTTGGTCCAATATTTACAAAAAAATTATTAAAACCGTTGACTACCTCATCCTTATTTTCCTTCTTGACATTATTATCAATGAAATACTGAGGGTAACTCTGTTTTTTATTACCATTTTTGATAATGCTATTTAATATATCCCATATTCCTTTAATATTGTTTTTGTTATTATATAATATGTTACTATAATATTCCTTCCTACATACCCGTATAATATTAGTTAATCTATTTTTGTATTTCTTATATCTATTTTCTGCCTCTTTAGTCTTTAGTTTTATGAATTCTCTATACAGTGTATTTTTCTTATTACATGCATTTCGTAACCCTTTCGTCATCCATGGTCGAGCTTGGATTTTTTGTTTTCTGTAGTCTTGTTTAATTGGACAATTTTTATCATATAATGATGTAAATATTTGTAAAAAAGTTTCATATGCACTATCAACATCACTTTCACTGTATACCTTTTCCCAGTTTTGCTCCTGTAAATCCTTCTTTAGTGTGTTCATGTTTTCCTCTGTCCGCACTCGCCTGTATTTTATTTTCTCCTCTGGCTGATTCCGCCGATGGTTTCTATTATAAACGATGAAAACTGGTAGATGATCACTAATGTCATTGATTAATAATCCACTCACAGTGTTATTCTCAATATCATTGCTGAATATATTATCAATTAAGGTGGCACTATGGGATGTAATTCTGCTTGGCCTGGTGATTTTTGGATATAAACTCATACTGTACATTATACTGATAAATTCATCTGTTATTTTATGCTTATTTGGATTGAGCAGATCAATATTTAAGTCACCACAAATGAACACAGTTTTTTGATTAGTTTTTGAGAACATTTTTCCCATACAGTCAGTGAATGTTTCAATACTAGATCCTGGTGCTCTATATATACAGCTGACTAATACATTTTTGCTTTTTTCTTCACATATTTCAATAGTTATACATTCTAATAAGTTATCAATCACAGTTGTCATATTGTCTACTATTTTATAATCCATGTTCTTATCCACATACACAGCCACTCCTCCTCCACTCTTATTCTTTCTGTTTACACAATTAAATTCATATCCATCCAGTTCAAAATCCATTCCTTTATCTTCATTGATCCATGTTTCTGATATAGCAATTATGTTAAATATTTTTTTAAACTGACTTAAATATTCTTTAATGTTGTTAAAGTTTGCATATAGACTTCTGCTGTTGAAATGGATTATTGATAATTTGTTATCCGTTTTAATGATCCGATTAAACTGTTCATCTGTATAATAGCAACAACTGTCATTGATATTTGAGAAGAAATTATTGTCTGGGTCTATATCGTGCTCCAAGTCCAGTACATTGTGGTCTGTGTATTTAAATGTTCTCAGTTCTACTTTTCCATGATCAGCAATCCTTTGAGTTATATCCTTCTTGTCTCCAGATGTAGATGAATAGGTAGTAGATGAATAGGTTCCTCTGGTCTGTGTCATGGTGTTGTGATGTGTTTGTGTCCTCATACCTTATTGGTCATATCTGTCCAGATCCTCGCTTTAAGAAACACTATTGTTCATATTTGTCCAGCTCCTCGATGTTCCTTATTGCCATGACTTTTGCTTGTTCTGGTGATCCGTTCAGTTTGATGAATATTTTACAGTTTGAAGTCCATGTGTGCTGGATTTTTCCCTGTTTCTTCAAGAAGCGTGCTTTCCTGGCGATGTCGGCATTCCGTTTGGTGAGATGTTCATTGATGAATACGTTTGTCCCTTTCAGTTTTCTTCCTTGTTTTAACAGTGCTGTTTTGTGTTTTCTGTTGATGAATCTCATGATGACGGTTCGTTTATCACCGTCATTTCTCCGGGGCAGAGGGTGGCACGCTTCAATGTTATTTAAATCCATTTCTATACCTTTAGATAGGAGGAAATCAGCAACCTGTTTTTCCACAGAGCTGACCTCCTGTTCACTGGGCTCCCCTCCGCTCTCATCTGTTACCGCCCGTGCGTAGGACCGTGGTTTGATGTGAAGACCTGTGATGATGACGTCGTTGATTCTGGTGTACTGCTCCAATTCAGCCACTCTATTTTCCAGCTGCACCAGATGCCGGTCTTTCTCGGCATTCTGGAGCCGTAATGCCTTCACCTCCTCCACCAGATCCATGATTGATTTCTGTTGCTGCTTCACAACAGAAATCTCCTCTGATAAAAAGTCCAGAGATTTTTTAATATCGTCACCTTCCTCCGCTGTCAGAACCTTCTTAGGCCCCATGGTCGGTTTATGAGCAGCTTGTCGATCGCCGATGTTAACAGCCTGTGTTGTTTATCACCGGGATGGATCTGCACTGCGCTGGTGCCGCGCGGCCTCGGTGTTTCCGCGCTGATGGATCCGCGGTGGCTGCACGAGGCCTCGGGGAAGCGGCACTTGTGACGCGCGGCTCTAATGACGCAGCGCGCGGCCTCAGTGAATTCACCACGTTGAGCGGGCCTCGGACGTTGTTGCTGTCCAGTCGCTGGGCTAAGTTGCCGGTTGAGGTGGTATTCCCACTGTCCGGGTTGGCAAACACCGGCGTGGCAGATGGCAACTACAAACACCACCTCTGAAAACTCAGGTACAAACTTTTTGCAGCTCACTCTGACGACACGCAGCTCTGACTGACTGTGACTGACGCAGCTCTGAAAAAAATACTTTCATTCTAGTTACTTTCAAGTTACATTCAGTGTAACTTCCTCCTTCGTCCTTGTTTTCCACAACTGACTATTGCAGTGTTTTATTTTGTGGATTGCTATAAAATAGTGTAGGATGTCTACAGATGGTACAGAATTACTGTTGCTCGAGTTTTGATGAAAACCAGGAGGTTTGATCACAGACATTCTGACTTCCCTTCACTGACTCGAGGACGAGATTTCAAGATTTTGTTCAACATTTCAAGCTCTAAACAGTCATGAACTCAACTATCTTGCTGAACTTGTTCAGCCTTATGTGCCTCCTCGTGCCCTGTGGTCCTTGGATGCAGACTTGCTCTGTGTCTCAAGGGTTAAAAAGAAGTCAGCAGGCTTTTCTGCCGAATGTAATTACTTTAAAGGTTTTTCATGTTTTTCATTTTTTTTTTTTTTTTTTTTTATTTTGGGATATGGGGATCTTTGTATCATGTTAGTCTGCAGCTATGTTCAGCATTTTGTTGAGTTTTTTCCTTTATTTAAAATACTTTACAAATGTATTATTATTACTTAGGGCAGCACGGTGGATTAGTGGTTCGCACTGTTGCCTCACAGCAAGAGGGTCATGGGATCAATTCCCACCTGTGGCCTTTCTGTGTGGAGTTTGCATGTTCTCCCATGTTTGTGTGGACTCTCTCTGGGTGCTGCAGCTTCCTCCCACATCCAAAGACCTGCATGTTAGGTGAACTGTGTCTATATGTGGCCCTGTCCCAGATCGTCGCCCTGTCCAGGGTGTACCTGCCTCATGCTCCATGACAGCTGGAATGGGCTCCGGCCCCTTGTGACCCTTAATTGTAGTAAGCGGGTGTATAAGATGGATGATTATTACTACTTACATGGCTCTCGAACAAGATGTCAGAACTCATCAAATGTGATATGAACACATCTATAGTGACATTACAACTCATTAAAAATATATAAGCCAAATAATTTAATTCATAGTTTGTAATGTTGCTGTTTGCAAAAACAAAACGTTCATGGACTGCATTTCTTCAGCACTTTTACCATCTGATACACATGTTCAAAGAGCTTTTGGGTGTTTATTCAACGTCTAGATGTTGAATAAACTTTCACTTTCCCTTTTTTCCACATATTTTTACTAGAGCCATTATTACTAGAACACTTATTCAATGTTAAAATGCTCCTTTTTAAGGCTCAATTAATGATCAGAAGTTTTTTTTGTTAAAACGAGCAACACAAAGTAGCCTTGCTCGTTATGCTCCAACGAAATAGGTTTTACATACATACACACACACACATAGACACTACAGTCCACACTCCCAATGCTGTCCACTAAGCGTGAACGTCCCTTCATGGACAGCGACATGACGCCTCCTAACTGGACAAAACACTGACGAAGTTCCCAGATGTTAATACATTTTCAATGGGGATTCACGACTGAACACACTCAGAAAAACGCTTCCATTATGGCTTCCATCACCAAAGCAGTTCAAAAAAATTAATTCAAATATTCTGTTTGCATACTAATTAAAAGGCAGGTGTAGCTAACATGATAAAACATTGAAAATGCCATAATAAACAGAAATAATCTTAGATTTGTGAATTCCAAAACCTGCAAATTCAAGACAAAATAAAAACGAAAATACAGAAGTCCACGTCGGCATGTGTTTATCCTGTTTTTTCTCTTTCAGTGTCATTTCTGCAAAACCTTCGATCACTCCACCCCTGAAAATAGTGAATGGTAAAATATGCCAATTTTCAATAATGAAAATCAACAATATCGACCTACTATAATGAATGTGAAATAAGGAGATCTTAAACTCCGATGGCCTTTAAGTTCCCTATGATTTCATTATTGGCCTTTAAGTTGCCAATAATGAAATCATCAAACCCTGAAGAAAATTATTAAAATAATGTTGTCCAATTGAATGTTCACTTTTTTACAGTATTTCAATCAAACAATATTTTTCCACAAAGAAAAACGCTGCTCGGTCAAAGGCTTTGCCTCCATTATATTAACTGTTGCCTGAACTTATTTAACATAATATCCAAACATCGTCTAAACAAACCAAACAGCGGCTAGTTAGCTTAGCCCTTAGCCAATCATGCCAAATAATTTACAACATCCCCACTCGGCAAGAATCATTAACAACCCAACGGAACGAATTCGCGATAAAACAGAAAACCTCCAAAAAATAGACAAACTCACCCTCTTCACGAAGGAATTCTACTTTAAAAGCAGCGTAGTTGGAGACAAAAATAACTGGTCCTAACGCGACGGATGCTAACAGCGCATTTGGGCTGTCCAAATCGATGCCTGACCTAAATAACACTAATACAACTAAACTTAATTTACAACACAACGCATTTGCATTGATCTAAAAAATGACCCAGGTGATTGGCAAAAAAAAAAAAAAAAAAAAAAAAAAAAAAAAAAAGCTGAAATCCACCAAAAAGAGGAGATTTTTCATCCCTTCTTCTTCTTTGTGTTTCGGCTGTTCCCGTTAGGGGGCGCCACAGCAGATCAATCGTTTCCATCTCACCCTGTCCTCTGTATCTTCCTCTGTCACACCAACCACCTGCGTGTCCTCTCTCAGCACATCCATTTTGCCTGTCGCCTGGGTCATTTTTTAGATCAGTGCAAATCCGTTGTGTTGTAAATACCCTGTCGTTGTATTAGTTGTTATTTAGGTCAGGCATCGATTTGGACAGCCCCAATGCGCTGTTAGCTTCGGTCGCGTTAGGACCAGTTCTTTTTGACTCCAACAACGCTGCTTTTAAAGTAGAATTCCTTCGTGAAGAGGGTGAGTTACTTATTTGCAGAGGGTTTTCTGTTTTATCGGGGATGGATGTTGCGTGGTGTTGATAGTGATTCCTGCCGAGTGGGGATGTTTTAAGTTATTTGGCATTATTGGCTAAGAGCTAAGCTAACTAGCTGCTATGTGGTTTGTTTTTTGTTTCTCAAAACTTTATTTCAACAAATGCAATAACAAACAGTAAACGAAAAAAAAAGTACAAGTATTATCATGAGAACAAGGTTGGATTGGATTACTTTGAAAGAATACATGTGGATTACATGTGTGTATGTACATACATTTGGATTACTTATAATCTGATTACTTTTGGATTACATTTCAAAGTAATCCTACCCAACCCTGCATGAGAAATAGAGATTTAAAACAACAACAAAAAAAACCATGCATTTTTACATTTACTATTGGCCGAATCTAAATCCCCCTTAGTAAGCCTTAGTCTGACTGGATTGTTCTCGAGAGCGGCTTTACTCGCTCTACTCATCTGACTGCACCCCTACCCACTCAGAGAACGTCATCGTCAAATTTGCTGATGACACAACAGTGGTGGGGCTGATAACGGGGAAACGAAGCGGCCTACAGAATCAGAAGTTTATTGCCATTGCCAATGAACAGGATTCACAGACTAGGAATTTGCTTCGATATAATGGTGCAACATTAAACAGAGAGCAATATATAACCCCTGGCAAAAATGATGGAATCACCGGCCTCGGAAGATGTTCATTCAGTTGTTTAATTTTGTAGAAAAAAAGCAGATCACAGACATGACACAAAACTAAAGTCATTTCAAATGGCAACTTTCTGGCTTTAAGAAACACTATAAGAAATCAAGAAAAAAAAAATGTGGCTGTCAGTAACAGTTACTTTTTTAGACCAAGCAGAGGGAAAAAATATGGAATCACTCAATTTTGAGGAAAAAATTATGGAATCATGAAAAACAAAAGGACGCTCCAACGCATCACTAGTATTTTGTTGCACCACCTCTGGCTTTTCTAACAGCTTGCAGTCTCTGAGGCATGGACTTAATGAGTGACAAACAGTACTCTTCATCAATCTGGCTCCAACTTACTCTGATTGCTGTTGCCAGATCAGCTTTGCAGGTTGGAGCCTTGTCATGGACCATTTTCTTCAACTTCCACCAAAGATTTTCAATTGGATTAAGATCCGGACTATTTGCAGGCCATGACATTGACCCTATGTGTCTTTTTGCAAGGAATGTTTTCACAGTTTTTGCTCTATGGCAAGATGCATTATCATCTTGAGAAATGATTTCATCATCCCCAAACATCCTTTCAATTGATGGGATAAGAAAAGTGTCCAAAATATCAACGTAAACTTGTGCATTTATTGATGATGTAATGACAGCCATCTCCCCAGTGCCTTTACCTGACATGCAGCCCCATATCATCAATGACTGTGGAAATTTACATGTTCTCTTCAGGCAGTCATCTTTATAAATCTCATTGGAACGGCACCAAACAAAAGTTCCAGCATCATCACCTTGCCCAATGCAGATTCGAGATTCATCACTGAATATGACTTTTCACCCAGTCATCCACAGTCCACGATTGCTTTTCCTTAGCCCATTGTAACCTTGTTCTTTTCTGTTTAGGTGTTAATGATGGCTTTCGTTTAGCTTTTCTGTATGTAAATCCCATTTCCTTTAGGCGGTTTCTTACAGTTCGGTCACAGATGTTGACTCTAGTTTCCTCCCATTCGTTCCTCATTTGTTTTGTTGTGCATTTTCGATTTTTGAGACATATTGTTTTAAGTTTTCTGTCTTGACACTTTGTCTTCCTTGGTCTACCAGTATGTTTGCCTTTAACAACCTTCCCATGTTGTTTGTATTTGGTCCAGAGTTTAGACACAACTGACTGTGAACAACCAACATCTTTTGCAACATTGCGTGATAATTTACCCTCTTAACAGTTTGATAATCCTCTCCTTTGTTTCAATTGACATCTCTCGTGTTGGAGCCATGATTCATTTCAGTCCACTTGGTGCAACAGCTCTCCAAGGTGTGATCACTCCTTTTTAGATGCAGACTAACGAGCAGATTTGATTTGATGCAGGTGTTAGTTTTGGGGATGAAAATTTACAGAGTGATTCCATAATTTTTTCCTCAGAATTGAGTGAGTCCATATTTTTTTCCCTCTGCTTGGTCTAAAAAAGTAGCGTTACTGACGGCCACAATTTTTTTTCCTGATTTCTTATACTGTTTCTTAAAGCCAGAAAGTTGCCATTTGAAATGACTTTAGTTTTGTGTCATGTCTGTGATCTGCTTTTTTTCTACAAAATTAATCAACTGAATGAACATCCTCCGAGGCCGGTGATTCCATAATTTTTGCCAGGGGTTGTAAAATGCTAAGATAAAATATACAATATGTGCCAAAATAAGACAAAATATAAGATAAAAAAATGACATGTGAAATATGAAAGGCTGTGTGCAACAGAAAAACAGAAAGAAAGAGAAACAGAAAAAACAGTGCAGTGGGAGGAGTGCAATTAAAACCAAAGTACATTGTCTAAAGTGACTTGTGATAAAATGATAAAGTGACAGAGTTAAGGTTAAGGTGACTGAGTTATGAGGAGGTCATGAGTCTAACGGCAGAGGGGAACAAACTGTTCTTATGGCGGGAGGTTCTGCTCCGGATGGACCGTAGCCTCCTGCCCGAGCGGAGTGGTTTGAATAGACCATGTGCAGGGTGAGAAGGGTCAGCTGTGATCCGACCTGCTCGGCCCAGAGTACTGGAGACATGCAGGTCATGGAGAGATGGAAGGCTACAGCCAATCACCTTCTCAGCAGAGGCCACAATGCGCTCCAGTCTGTGACTGTCCCTACAGAGATAAGGTCCAAAAACTGGTCGAGTGGAGTGCAGCCAACAACTTGTCACTAAACATCACAAAGACTAAGGAACTCATCCTGGACTTCCGTCGAAAGAAAGCTGCCCCTACCCCCCTGTACATCAATGGCGAATGCGTGGAGCGAGTGGAGTCCTTCAAGTTCCTAGGGCTTCACATCTCTGCTGACCTCTCCTGGTCAGTCAACACCGCAGCACTGGTCAAGAAGGCCCATCAACGACTACACTTCTTGAGGGTGCTTAGGAAGGAGCAATTAAGCACACCCCCGCTGGTGACCTTCTATCGCTCCACTATAAAGAGCTTGCTGACCTGCGTAGTGTCAGTGTGGCACTCCAGCTGCACTGAAGCTGACAGGAAGAGACTGCAGAGGGTAGCAAACACTGCCCAAAAAAATCACTGGCTGTCCTCTGCCCTCCATTTCCACCATCTACACCTCCCGCTGTCTTAGTAGAGGCAAGAACATTCTCAAGGACAATACACACCCCAGCTTTCACCGCTTCAACCTGTTGCCCTCTGGCAGGCTCTACAGGTCCATACAGGCCAGGACAAATAGACTCAGAGACAGTTTCTTCCCCAAAACCATCACCATGTTGAACAATAATCTGCACTAAAAACGGACTATATTAGGTACTGAGCCGCACCATATCTATCTCATTCGTAGCACAGGACTTTTGCAGATTTTTTCAGTTGTTACATTGTTTACATTGCCTATAGTTGTCATACAGTTTTACATTTCCTTTTGCACTCTCTCAATTGCTGCACTGTTTGCACTGTCCATATGTTACACAATTTTACATTTCAGCAGAGGACTTCGTGTGTTTCTTTGTTATATTGTTGTTTATGTTATATTGTCTGGTATTGCACTGCGTGCACATTTTAAGGAGCAGCCCCCCTAATTTTGTTGTACTATGCAGACTGTTTGCTGTGTATAATGACAATAAAGGCTTTCTATTCTATCTTGTGGTGATTTTTTTTTCTCTCATGCAATTTTGGAACTTGTACAACTGCGGGTCAATTTCATCGTTTTTCATGACCAAAAGTTGGCATTGAAAATTCAACAGGGAAGAACAGAACTTCAAACAAAACCAAATTCACAAAACTGCTGAATTTTATTGTTTTCCAAACACACAATATTTGTTTTCAACAAAAATCGTATTTTTTTTTAAATAAATCAACCGAATATGAATCCAAATGAAAAACTTTTGCATGAATTTCACCTTAATGAAATCCATTTTTTACTAAAATTAATTATTTCATATATCCACAAGGATGAATTATGAACAGTGTTTAGAAGAATCAAACAAAACCAACAGAATTAAAATATATCAGAAACTGAAAGAGAAAAAAGTGTTTTGGTGAATTTCACTATTTTCACCATAAAAAATTCCTACAATTTACAAAACAATTCAAAAGTTCAATATTGTGTGAGGAAGGATTGAAAATCAGTTTTTAGATGAAGCAAACAAAAATCATCATCCAAATCCATCAAGAACTCAAGGAAAAAATTTGGGTGAATTTCAGTTTTCACCCTAAAAAGTCCATAATTTCCTAAAAACATACAATTCCAACATTAAGACATTATTACTCTCAGAGAAACAGATATGGGGTCAGATTGGTGCCAAAACCACAAAAAAAAAAGTGTTCAGATGTATTATATATTTCACACACGTAGATAATAACTGCGTGTGCAAAGATGTCATGCCAAAAACAAAGTATCCCAATGAATTTTCAATGTCGCTCCCTTCATCCAACTGTATGTTTTCTGTTTTTTTCTTTACTTTTTTTGATTGTGCATTTTGAGCATTTATCCAGTCCAAATTCCATACTAATGTCTTTGGAGAACTTATGGACAGTTTCTACGAGCTGACTGACTCCTTTTTTTGTGTTGGCAGAGATTTTCAAATCGTCCATAACAACAGATGGTTCACAGGTTTTTTATTTTTCCTTCCTCTGTCTCTCCTTAAGTCATACCTGATGTCATGCTCCTTCAGGATCTTGCTGAGTGGGTCTATGATTAAACAGAATAAAAGTGGTGAGAGTCTGTCTCCCTGAAATATTCCTCTCTGAACTCGTATGTCTGGGATTGTTATTTGTCCCTCTGTGTGATTGAGGGTGATGGTGGTGTTCCACTTGTTCATTTGTGCTCTCAGGAAAGCTCTTATTTCCTCATTGATGTTGTAGAGTTCTAAGCACCTCATGATCCAGGAGTGTGGCACGCTGTCAAATACCTTTTTGTAGTCAATCCAAGCCATGATGAGGTTCCTCCTGTTTTTTCAGTACTCCAGGATAACTTTGTCTATCAGTAACTGGTCTAACTAGGCAGCAGATGGGTCTGTACTTGTTGGGAAGCTGTTTCCTTGGTCTTTGGTAGTAGGCTTGTGTTCCCAGTCATTAGCCAGTCTGGTGTGTCCTCTTCTCCATTCTCCATTTGTGAAAGCCACAACATAATGGTGGTGTAATGCTGTCAGTCTTTTCAGCCAAAAATTTGGGATTTTGTCAATGAGTCAATATCTGACACAGACAGCAATAAACCTGGGTGTAAAAATTAGGTCAGTAGTCAAGTCTAGTTTCTATCAACTTAGACAACTGGCCAAGGTGAAGTGATTTCTTTCACAGCATCATTTTGAGATTTTAATCCATGTTTTTATCACTAATCGTCTGGACTGTTGCAATGCACTTTATATTGGGCTGAATCAGACTCTGCTTACCCGCCTACAGATGGTGCAAAATGCTGCTGCTCGACTTTTGGCTGGTGTTAGGTGCGAGGACATTACACCGGTTTTGGCTTCACTTCATTGGCTTCCAGTTCATTTTAGAACTGATTTTAAAATTTTTGTTTTTAAATATCTTCATCGCTCACTCAGGTCAGCTGATTTGTCACTGTTAGTCATCCCAAGGTCAAAGAGGAAGTGTAGAGGTGACTGAGCTTTTTCAGTCGTTGCCCCAAAACTGTGGAATGATCTTCCTTTGCACATTAGGCAGGCTGATTCTCTCTCTGCTTTTAAATCTTCTCTTAAAACACATTTCTTCTCTTTGGCTTTTAGCGCAGTTTGACATGTTGGTTTTTTAGTGTTTCTGGTTTTAACTGTTTATTTATTTTTATTTATTTTAACTTGCCTGTTCTTGTTGTGTACAGCGCTTTGGTTGTTGGTATTCATTTTAAAGTGCTTTATAAATAAATTGAGATTGATGCCAGATTTGGGATTTTGTCAATGCCAGAAGCTAGTTAGCTGGAGATGCTGGAAACTCTTCTCTGAATGGATCAAACTTCACTCTGTGATACAAGAATGTTTTTCGAAAAGCCCTGTATGAATTATCATGTGTGTTTTCAGGTTGCCCTTTTGTCCAAATCTTTGACCACACTCAGAACAGACAAATGCTTTTTGTCCTGTATGAATTATCATGTGCCTGTTCAGGGTGCCCTTGCGTCCAAATCTCTGACCACACTCAGAACAGACAAATGCTTTTTGTCCTGTATGAATTATCATGTGTGCTTTCAGGTTGGTCTTTAGTCCAAATCTTTGACCACACTCAGAACAGACAAACGCTTTTTGGCCTGTATGAATTATCATGTGTTTGTTCAGGGTGCCCTTTTCTCCAAATCTTTGACCACACTCAGAACAGACAAACGCTTTTTGGCCTGTATGAATTATCATGTGTCTGTTCAGGGTGCCCTTTTCTCCAAATCTTTTGCCACACTCAGAACAGCCAAACGCTTTTTCCCCTGTATGAATTATCATGTGTGTTTTCAGGTGGCCCTTTCGTCCAAATCTTCGACCACACTCAGAACAGACAAATGGTTTTTGTCCTGTCTGAATTCTAATCCGTTTGTTCAGAGTGCCCTTCTGTTTTTGTCTTTTACTCTGATCAGAACAGCTAAATGGTTTTCTTCTTGCTTTCCTCTCCTTTTGTTGCTCTGAGTTGTTCATGTGACCAGATGCTTTTCCATATTTAGAGCCTTTAAATAGTTTCTCATCAGTGTTGCCTGAACGAACAATATTGGTATTTTTCCAACAGTTAAAACGTGACTGAAGTTTTCTGGTCTGTTTCCAGTCATCACTGTCATCAGTCTCAGTTCCAGAACTGTCTGAACTCCTGCCACTGGTATCTTGTTGTAAATGACTGTTTGGACCTGAGTTGCTGGCTGGTTGTGGTCCTCCATCGTCCTCTCCATCAGCTTCTGCTGTCAGTGTTCTGTGTACAGATGAGCTGCTGGCTACAGGCTCAGCCTCTGTGCTCTCGTCACTTCGCCTTTGATGAAGCTGTGATGACTCTGGTTTTTCATCATCATTTTCACTCTTCACAGGGACGGCAGTGAAACCAAACTTGGTGAGATCTGCCTCCTCCAGCTGCTGAAGCTGCTCTCCCTGCTGACTTATCCACAGCTTCTCTTCTTCTTTAATGTCCTCCTGGTCAACACTCAGATTCCATTCCTGGTGTTCAGGGAGAGTTTCTTCTTTAATCACCAACAACGGCTGCATGTCTGCAAAGAAACAATCCAATTAATTTAACAATAAATGTTTGAACAACACTCACTAAAATAAAGTATCAGTGGTGAGTTTGACCTGATGACAGTAAGTTATTGCACTGATGGAACTGATAAAGTAGAAATGTACATCAGCATTTGTTTTAAATTTCAGAAATTGTAATTCACGTCCTTGTTTTCCACAACTAACTATTGCAGTGTTTTATTTTCTGGATTGCTATAAAATAGTGTAGGATGTCTACAGATGGTACAGAATTACTGTTGCTTGTTTTGATGAAAACCAGGAGGTTTGATCACAGACATTCTGGCTTCCCTTCAGTGACTCGAGGACTAGATTTCAAGATTTTGTTCAACATTTCAGGCTCTAAACGGTCATGAACTCAACTATCTTGCTGAACCTGTTCAGCCTTATGTTCCTCCTTGTGCCCTGTGGTCCTTGGATGCAGACTTGCTCTGTGTCTCAAGTGTTAAAAAGAAGTCAGCAGGCTTCAGAGCCTTTTTTTGCTGTGGTCGTATCTTGTGGAACAGGCTGCCTGTTGGCATTTGAAATGTGACTTTAAGACTATTTTTATAACATATTTTCTGCCGAATGCAATTACTTTAAAGGTTTTTCATCTTTTTCATTATTTGTTTTCTTGTATTTTTTTTTTGTTTTGTTTTTATTTTGGGATATGGGGATCTTTGTTTCATGTTAGTCTGCAGCTTTGTTGAGTTTTTTTCCTTTATTTAAAATACTTTACAAATTTATTATTATTACTTAGGGCAGCACGGTGGATTAGTGGTTCGCACTGTTGCCTCACAGCAAGAAGGTCATGGCATCAATTCCCACCTGTGGCCTTTCTGTGTGGAGTTTGCATGGGCTCTCTCCGGGTGCTGCAGCTTCCTCCCACATCCAAAGACCTGCATGTTAGGTGAACTGTGTCTATATGTGGCCCTGTCCCAGATCGTCGCCCTGTCCAGGGTGTACCTGCCTCACGCTCCATGACAGCTGGAATGGGCTCCGGCCCCTTGTGACCCTTAATTGTAGTAAGCGGGTGTATAAAATGGATGATTACTCGAACAAGATGTCAGAACTCATCAAATGTGATATGAACACATCTACAGTGACATTACAACTCATTAAAAATATATAAGCCAAATAATTCATAGTTTGTAATGTTGTTCACAAAAACAAAACGTTCATGGACTGCATTTCTTCAGCACTTTTACCATCTGATACACATGTTCAAAGAGCTTTTGGGTGTTTATTCAACGTCTAGAAGTTGTGTGTGCGTACGCACACACGCGTACACACACACACGCGCGCGTGCGTACGCACACACACGCGCGTGCGTACACACACACACACGCGCGTGCGTACACACACACGCGCGTGCGTGCGTGCGTACACACACACACACACGCGTGCGTGCGTGCGTACACACACACACACTAGAGTCCACACTCCCAATGCTGTCCACTAAGCGTGAACGTCCCTTCATGGACAGCGACATGACGCCTCCTAACTGGGCAAAATATTGACAAAGTTCCCAGATGTTAATACATTTTCAATGGGGATTCACGACTGAACACACTCAGAAAAACGCTTCCATTATTGTTTCAATCAAGAAAGCAGTTCGAAAAAATTAATTCAAATATTCTGTTTGCATACTAATTAAAAGGCAGGTGTAGCTAACATGATAAACATTGAAAATGCCATAATAAACAGAAATAATCTTAGATTTGTGAATTCCAAAACCTGCAAATTCAAGACAAAATAAAAACGAAAATACAGAAGTCCACGTCGGCATGTGTTTATCCTGTTTTTTCTCTTTCAGTGTCATTTCTGCAAAACCTTCGATCACTCCACCCCTGAAAATAGTGAATGGTAAAATATGCAAATTTTCAATAATGAAAATCAACAATATTGACCTACTATCATGAATGTGAAATAAGGAGATCTTAAACTCCGATGGCCTTTAAGTTCCCTATGATTTCATTATTGGCCTTTAAGTTGCCAATAATGAAATCATCAAACCCTGAAGAAAATTATTAAAATAATGTTGTCCAATTGAATGTTCACTTTTTTACAGTATTTCAATCAAACAATATTTTTCCACAAAGAAAAACGCTGCTCGGTCAAAGGCTTTGCCTCCATTATATTAACTGTTATTTAACATAATATCCAAACATCGTCTAAACAAACCAAACAGCGGCTAGTTAGCTTAGCCCTTAGCCAATAATGCCAAATAATTTAAAACATCCCCACTCGGCAAGAATCATTAACAACCCAACGGAACATCCATCCCCGATAAAACAGAAAAACCTCTGCAAATAAGTAACTCACCCTCTTCACGAAGAAATTCTACTTTAAAAGCAGCGTTGTTTGAGCCAAAAATAACTGGTCCTAACGCGACCGAAGCTAACAGCGCATTGGGGCTGTCCAAATCGATGCCTGATCTAAATAACAACTAATACAACTAAAGGGAATTTACAACACAACGCATTTGCACTGATCTAAAAAATGACCCAGGTGACTGGCAAAAAAGCTGAAATCCACCAAAAAGAGGAGATTTTTCATCCCTACGTCTCTGTACATTTTTTTTTTTTTTTGCCGAATTTGATGCTTGTATCACTATTTGCAGGATTCAGCTCTAAATATTCTCTGAACTGCTGCACTAATTCACACCTACAGGCAATTTAAAGTTTCCAGTCCAGACTGGTGGTTGGCTCTCACTGCGGTATTGTATCACTTCCTGTTCCGGAGCACAGCGGTGTTTTTCTGTATCTGTTAGCTGTTTAATCTGCGCAGTTAGATTGATCTAGTTATCTAGATTACGATTTGTTTCCCAGTGTAATCTTTACGTGCCTTAACTAAAGCACTCATTCTGCTGAATCACCTCTAAATTATTTACACATTATTCACTTTGCGTGTTTTTAGGAATCCGCTAGCTTAGCGTAGCTACTAGCTCTTAGCCGATTTAGCATGGCGGCTTCTTCTGTCTCTCCCGCACTTTTCTGCTCTGGGTGTGAAATGTTTAGTTATTCCTCGGCCTCCTTTAGCAGTAACGGTACTTGTAATAAGTGTAGCTTATTCGTAGCTTTGGAGGCCAGGCTGGGCGAATTGGAGACTCGGCTCCGCACCGTGGAAAATTCTACAGCTAGCCAGGCCCCTGTAGTCGGTGCAGACCAAGGTAGCTTAGCCGCCGTTAGTTCCCCCCTGGCAGATCCCGAGCAGCCGGGAAAGCAGGCCGACTGGGTGACTGTGAGGAGGAAGCGTAGCCCTAAACAGAAGCCCCGTGTACACCGCCAACCCGTTCACATTTCTAACCGTTTTTCCCCACTCGACGACACACCCGCCGAGGATCAAACTCTGGTTATTGGCAACTCTGTTTTGAGAAATGTGAAGTTAGCGACACCAGCAACCATAGTCAATTGTCTTCCGGGGGCCAGAGCAGGCGACATTGAAGGAAATTTGAAACTGCTGGCTAAGGCTAAGCGTAAATTTGGTAAGATTGTAATTCACGTCGGCAGTAATGACACCCGGTTACGCCAATCGGAGGTCACTAAAATTAACATTAAATCGGTGTGTAACTTTGCAAAAACAATGTCGGACTCTGTAGTTTTCTCTGGGCCCCTCCCCAATCAGACCGGGAGTGACATGTTTAGCCGCATGTTCTCCTTGAATTGCTGGCTGTCTGAGTGGTGTCCAAAAAATGAGGTGGGCTTCATAGATAATTGGCAAAGCTTCTGGGGAAAACCTGGTCTTGTTAGGAGAGACGGCATCCATCCCACTTTGGATGGAGCAGCTCTCATTTCTAGAAATCTGGCTAATTTTCTTAAATCCTCCAAACCGTGACTATCCAGGGTTGGGACCAGGAAGCAGAGTTGTAGTCTTATACACCTCTCTGCAGCTTCTCTCCCCCTGCCATCCCCTCGTTGCCCCATCCCCGTAGAGACGGTGCCTGCTCCCAGACTACCAATAACCAGCAAAAATCTATTTAAGCATAAAAATTCAAAAAGAAAAAATAATATAGCACCTTCAGCTGCACCACAGACTAAAACAGTTAAATGTGGTCTATTAAACATTAGGTCTCTCTCTTCTAAGTCCCTGTTGGTAAATGATATAATAATTGATCAACATATTGATTTATTCTGCCTAACAGAAACCTGGTTACAGCAGGATGAATATGTTAGTTTAAATGAGTCAACACCCCCGAGTCACACTAACTGTCAGAATGCTCGTAGCACGGGCCGGGGCGGTGGATTAGCAGCAATCTTCCATTCCAGCTTATTAATTAATCAAAAACCCAGACAGAGCTTTAATTCATTTGAAAGCTTGTCTCTTAGTCTTGTCCATCCAAATTGGAAGTCCCAAAAACCAGTTTTATTTGTTATTATCTATCGTCCACCTGGTCGTTACTGTGAGTTTCTCTGTGAATTTTCAGACCTTTTGTCTGACTTAGTGCTTAGCTCAGATAAGATAATTATAGTGGGCGATTTTAACATCCACACAGATGCTGAGAATGACAGCCTCAACACTGCATTTAATCTATTATTAGACTCTATTGGCTTTGCTCAAAAAGTAAATGAGTCCACCCACCACTTTAATCATATCTTAGATCTTGTTCTGACTTATGGTATGGAAATAGAAGACTTAACAGTATTCCCTGAAAACTCCCTTCTGTCTGATCATTTTTTAATAACATTTACATTTACTCTGATGGACTACCCAGCAGTAGGGAATAAGTTTCATTACACTAGAAGTCTTTCAGAAAGCGCTGTAACTAGGTTTAAGGATATGATTCCTTCTTTATGTTCTCTAATGCCATATAACAACACAGTGCAGAGTAGCTACCTAAACTCTGTAAGGGAGATAGAGTATCTCGTCAATAGTTTTACATCCTCATTGAAGACAACTTTGGATGCTGTAGCTCCTCTGAAAAAGAGAGCTTTAAATCAGAAGTGTCTGACTCCATGGTATAACTCTCAAACTCGTAGCTTAAAGCAGATAACCCGTAAGTTGGAGAGGAAATGGCGTCTCACTAATTTAGAAGATCTTCACTTAGCCTGGAAAAAGAGTCTGTTGCTCTATAAAAAAGCCCTCCGTAAAGCTAGGACATCTTTCTACTCATCACTAATTGAAGAAAATAAGAACAACCCCAGGTTTCTTTTCAGCACTGTAGCCAGGCTGACAAAGAGTCAGAGCTCTATTGAGCTGAGTATTCCATTATCTTTAACTAGTAATGAGTTCATGACTTTCTTTGCTAACAAAATTTTAACTATTAGAGAAAAAATTACTCATAACCATCCCAAAGACGTATCGTTATCTTTGGCTGCTTTCAGTGATGCCGGTATTTGGTTAGACTCTTTCTCTCCGATTGTTCTGTCTGAGTTATTTTCATTAGTTACTTCATCCAAACCATCAACATGTTTATTAGACCCCATTCCTACCAGGCTGCTCAAGGAAGCCCTACCATTATTTAATGCTTCGATCTTAAATATGATCAATCTATCTTTGTTAGTTGGCTATGTACCACAGGCTTTTAAGGTGGCAGTAATTAAACCATTACTTAAAAAGCCATCACTTGACCCAGCTATCTTAGCTAATTATAGGCCAATCTCCAACCTTCCTTTTCTCTCAAAAATTCTTGAAAGGGTAGTTGTAAAACAGCTAACTGATCATCTGCAGAAGAATGGTCTATTTGAAGAGTTTCAGTCAGGTTTTAGAATTCATCATAGTACAGAAACAGCATTAGTGAAGGTTACAAATGATCTTCTTATGGCCTCGGACAGTGGACTCATCTCTGTGCTTGTTCTGTTAGACCTCAGTGCTGCTTTTGATACTGTTGACCATAAAATTTTATTACAGAGATTAGAGCATGCCATAGGTATTAAAGGCACTGCGCTGCGGTGGTTTGAATCATATTTGTCTAATAGATTACAATTTGTTCATGTAAATGGGGAATCTTCTTCACAGACTAAAGTTAATTATGGAGTTCCACAAGGTTCTGTGCTAGGACCAATTTTATTCACTTTATATATGCTTCCCTTAGGCAGTATTATTAGACGGTATTGCTTAAATTTTCATTGTTATGCAGATGATACCCAGCTTTATCTATCCATGAAGCCAGAGGACACACACCAATTAGCTAAACTGCAGGATTGTCTTACAGACATAAAGACATGGATGACCTCTAATTTCCTGCTTTTAAACTCAGATAAAACTGAAGTTATTGTACTTGGCCCCACAAATCTTAGAAACATGGTGTCTAACCAGATCCTTACTCTGGATGGCATTACCCTGACCTCTAGTAATACTGTGAGAAATCTTGGAGTCATTTTTGATCAGGATATGTCATTCAAAGCGCATATTAAACAAATATGTAGGACTGCTTTTTTGCATTTACGCAATATCTCTAAAATCAGAAAGGTCTTGTCTCAGAGTGATGCTGAAAAACTAATTCATGCATTTATTTCCTCTAGGCTGGACTATTGTAATTCATTATTATCAGGTTGTCCTAAAAGTTCCCTAAAAAGCCTTCAGTTAATTCAAAATGCTGCAGCTAGAGTGCTGACGGGGACTAGAAGGAGAGAGCATATCTCACCCATATTGGCCTCTCTTCATTGGCTTCCTGTTAATTCTAGAATAGAATTTAAAATTCTTCTTCTTACTTATAAGGTTTTGAATAATCAGGTCCCATCTTATCTTAGGGACCTCGTAGTACCATATCACCCCAATAGAGCGCTTCGCTCTCAGACTGCAGGCTTACTTGTAGTTCCTAGGGTTTGTAAGAGTAGAATGGGAGGCAGAGCCTTCAGCTTTCAGGCTCCTCTCCTGTGGAACCAGCTCCCAATTCAGATCAGGGAGACAGACACCCTCTCTACTTTTAAGATTAGGCTTAAAACTTTCCTTTTTGCTAAAGCTTATAGTTAGGGCTGGATCAGGTGACCCTGAACCATCCCTTAGTTATGCTGCTATAGACGTAGACTGCTGGGGGGTTCCCATGATGCACTGTTTCTTTCTCTTTTTGCTCTGTATGCACCACTCTGCATTTAATCATTAGTGATCGATCTCTGCTCCCCTCCACAGCATATCTTTTTCCTGGTTCTCTCCCTCAGCCCCAACCAGTCCCAGCAGAAGACTGCCCCTCCCTGAGCCTGGTTCTGCTGGAGGTTTCTTCCTGTTAAAAGGGAGTTTTTCCTTCCCACTGTAGCCAAGTGCTTGCTCACAGGGGGTCGTTTTGACCGTTGGGGTTTTACATCATTATTGTATGGCCTTGCCTTACAATATAAGGCGCCTTGGGGCAACTGTTTGTTGTGATTTGGCGCTATATAAAAAAAAAAATTGATTGATTGATTGACCTAACCTGCGTGTCTTTGGATGTGGGAGGAAGCCGGAACACCCACAGAGAACCCACACAAACACAAGGAGAACATGCAAACTCCACACAGAAAGGCCACAGGTGGGACTCGAACCCATGACCTCCTCACTGTGAGGCAACAGTGCTCTAGCAACCGTGCTGCCCAAACTAACAGAGCATATCATTTACAAATAAATAATAATAACAAATAACATTGCAAATTGCAAATTAATTATTCAGAAATTATGGAATGTGATTGTCTGGATTTTTTTTTTTTAGATTCTGTCTGTCACAGTTGAAGTGAACCTATGATAAAAATGACAGACCTCTCCATTCTTTGTAAAAGGGAAAACATGCAAAATCGACAGTCTCTCAAATACATATTTTCCTCACTGTATATGGTTTATAAAATGTTAGTTTCTGGTATCTGAATACCTCTCGGTAACTCTTACTAAGTCAGTTTGTGATGGCAAAGTTGGAAATTTAGTCCAGTTGGTGCAGTCATGGTGGAATTGTAACGGAGGCTACAATATTCTTCTTTTGAGCCATTGATATTTTGCTAGATGATGATGTTTGAGTCATAAATACATACCAATACTAATTATTGTATTTTTTAAAAATTGCATAACAAGTTTGTTCAGTTGAGTAGCACTGCGTTTATTTACAAATTTATGGACAGAGATGCAGGGATGAAAAATCTCTGCTTTTTGGTGGATTTTACCTTTTTGCCAGTCACCTGGGTCATTTCTTTTTAGATCAGTGCAAATCCGCTGTGTTGTAAATTCCCTGTCGTTGTATTAGTTGTTATTTAGGTCAGGCATCGAGTTGGACAGCCCCAATGCGCTGTTAGCTTCGGTCGCGTTAGGACCTGTTATTTTTTGGCTCAAACTACGCTGCTTTTAAAGTAGAATTCCTTCGTGAAGAGGGTGAGTTACTTATTTGCAGAGGGTTTTCTGTTTTATCGGGGATGGATGTTGCGTGGTGTTGATAGTGATTCCTGCCGAGTGGGGATGTTTTAAGTTATTTGGCATTATTAGCTAAGAGCTAAGCTAACTAGCCGCTATGTGGGTTTTTTTTCTCAAAACTTTATTTCAACAAATGCAATAACAAACAGTAAACGAACAAAAAAAAAACAAGGCCACAATAACGTTCTCAGTATTACCATGAGAACAAGGTTGGGTTGGATTACTTTGAAAGAATACATGTGGATTACATGTATGTATGTATGTATGTATGTATGTATGTATGTACGTACATATATTTGGATTACTTGTAATCTGATTACTTTTGGATTACATTTCAAAGTAATCCTACCCATCCCTGCATGAGAAATAGAGATTAAAAAACAAAACAAACAAACAAAAAAACATGCATTTTTACATTTACTATTGGCTAATCTAAATCCCCTTTAGTAAGCCTTACTCTGATTGGATTGTTCTCGAGAGTGGCATTCTAATTGGCTGTAACTGAGGCCGGGTGCTTTTTTTTTTTTTTTTTTTAAGAATTAAATGTCGAAACCATCTTGGCATTTAACAATCTGAGACACTCGAGTGCGGTTTACAACGCACTGGTAACTTAACAAAAGAAGAAAAGAAGAGATGGAAAACTAGATGGAAAAATCTAGTGACTGCCAGTGTTGAGATGATATTCCATTTAAAATGAAGGAGAGGTAGTTATCCATCATTCCTGGAAAATTCATGGCGAAATCTTGGATATTAAGGAAGTTATGAGACAAAATATGAAGGAAAAAGTCCAACTTGGTCCTGTTGTTTCATCCATTCATTAAGGCCAGGAAAACAAACTCGAATCCCAGCACAAAAATGCCAATAACTTCCTTAATACTTAAGGGTCCTGTCCCACTGGCGTTTAGGAGGATTTGCGCATGAAATGAGGAGACAAAAGCTGAGCGTCCGCAACAAAGGTGGGCGGAAATGACAAATGTCCCGTGGTGGATCAGCGAATACATGAGGAAGAAAAGCGGCTATAACGGGGAACAGAAGCGAAGGCGACCGCGGAGGCGCCCCCATGAGCGGCACAGCGGCCGTGATGCACTCGCCTCATCCGTGTCCACTCTGTCTGCATTAGAGGATGACATTTTTCGGGAATTCCTGTGGGTCACGTGATTCCTGCTGGATTCCCGCGGGATGGGAGTCAAAATTTTATCAATCCCGTGATTAGGATGGGACGGGAATAAAAATGAACGGGAGCGGGCAGGAGCGGGAATGCCAAAAATAGAGGATGATTTTCATCTATTTAATGCCGCGTTCACGCCGGGCGCGATCAGACGCTACAAATTCGCGGGGGTCGCGTGACGATGGACGCGTCTCCTTCGCCCGGTGTGTCGCTCTGCTTTTGCTGTGAAAATTCACCCTGGTGCGTCATCAAATAGGAGGAGCTTCCATTCCGCTCGCCGGCTCCGGCTGTCAGTCAAGTTAACATGATGGACCTGATCACATGGAGCGAGTTGTTGTGAAAAGCTCCCAATACAGAGAGTATCATTATTTGCTGCAGGAGCTGTGTCTGGATGACAGGTGCTTTCAGCGGTCTTTACACCTCTGCAGGACCCAGTCTGCTCGCTCTTCCACCAAAAACACTATCATAATTGTGTTTAGAAACCAGTCACCATTTGTTTTATTATACATCTGTGTAGTTAATAAGTAAAATAATCTCCATGAATGATTCACTTGCGCGCGCACGTAACATAAAAAGAAAAAGAAACTCCGTTCCTGCTGCTGCTCGCTCCAAAAACTGTCATAATTGTGAAATAAAGGACAAAAGAGACATAAGTCCTGCTCACAGGCTGCTACCAGAGACAGGACATGTTCACATCTTCAGTCAAACTCCAGACATCTCCACGTCACTACATATTCAGTCCCTGATTGATGATCACAGCGCGAGACATACGTGAGTGGGATGGGAGTGGGACAGGATTGGGAGTCATCTTTACAGGAGTGGGACAGGATGGAATTTTTTTTGTGGGAGCGGGATGGGATGGGAGTGAAAATCCACTCCCGTGTCATGCTCTAGTTTGCATGCGCGACATACCATTGCGACCGTGATGTGGCTGTGCTGGGCACACGTCATATCTGTTTTGCACGCTGTCCCGGTCCACCGCCAAGCCGCGCCAACCCGTCGGTTGCGGATATCAGCGGATGACAGGGGATATGCGGCGCGTTGGTTGTGTATGTCCTGCGTATGTCTTTAGAATGTGTTCAGGCAGTGATGCGTATCTCATCCGCAGCAGGATTTGCGGATGATCACGGACGTGTTCGGATGGCGGCTGACTCATACAGGAATGTTACACGGTTATTGCGGTTGTTTGGCGGATGTGGGCCACTTTTGTGCGCATTCCATCAGCAAACCCTCCTAAACGCCAGTGGGACAGGACCCTAAGATAAAGAGCAGCATGTCAATCTCCAGGGTCAGTGTTTGGAGCCAGGAGTCAAAGTGGACACTTGCTTCAGCTTGCTGGTGACCCCATATTGACCGCTGGAGGTGTTGTTCTTATCAGAAATTAGTTTTTCATGTCCAGAAACATGGAAATACATATTTGGTTTACATTTCTATCACATTTAGATCCTAATTTCATGCACAGAAATGTCAAATTCCAGGTCAGTGACCTCTAGCTGACCCCAGAGGTCAAACTGAAAATGTCTCCACATCTGAAATTAAAGCTTCTGTCATCAAGAACAAACCCTGAAAGTTTCATGTTTTCATTCTGTAAACAATTGTCTCGATTAACAGCCCCACTAACACACTTTTTGTTTGAAGAGCGTCATGTAGTAGAATGAAGCTGTTAGAACTTTTATTGTGATGACTTGGTTGTAAAATATCAATCAATCAATCAATTTTTTTATATAGTGCCAAATCACAACAAACAGTTGCCCCAAGGCGCTTTATATTGTAAGGCAAGGCCATACAATAATTACGTAAAAACCCCAACGGTCAAAACAACCCCCTGTGAGCAAGCACTTGGCTACAGTGGGAAGGAAAAACTCCCTTTTAACAGGAAGAAACCTCCAGCAGAACCAGGCTCAGGGAGGGGCAGTCTTCTGCTGGGACTGGTTGGGGCTGAGGGAGAGAACCAGGAAAAAGACATGCTGTGGAGGGGAGCAGAGATCGATCACTAATGATTAAATGCAGAGTGGTGCATACAGAGCAAAAAGAGAAAGAAACAGTGCATCATGGGAACCCCCCAGCAGTCTACGTCTATAGCAGCATAACTAAGGGATGGTTCAGGGTCACCTGATCCAGCCCTAACTATAAGCTTTAGCAAAAAGGAAAGTTTTAAGCCTAATCTTAAAAGTAGAGAGGGTGTCTGTCTCCCTGATCTGAATTGGGAGCTGGTTCCACAGGAGAGGAGCCTGAAAGCTGAAGGCTCTGCCTCCCATTCTACTCTTACAAACCCTAGGAACTACAAGTAAGCCTGCAGTCTGAGAGCGAAGCGCTCTATTGGGGTGATATGGTACTACGAGGTCCCTAAGATAAGATGGGACCTGATTATTCAAAACCTTATAAGTAAGAAGAAGAATTTTAAATTCTATTCTAGAATTAACAGGAAGCCAATGAAGAGAGGCCAATATGGGTGAGATATGCTCTCTCCTTCTAGTCCCCGTCAGTACTCTAGCTGCAGCATTTTGAATTAACTGAAGGCTTTTTAGGGAATTTTTAGGACAACCTGATAATAATGAATTACAATAGTCCAGCCTAGAGGAAATAAATGCATGAATTAGTTTTTCAGCATCACTCTGAGACAAGACCTTTCTGATTTTAGAGATATTGCGTAAATGCAAAAAGCAGTCCTACATATTTGTTTAATATGCGCTTTGAATGACATATCCTGATCAAAAATGACTCCAAGATTTCTCACAGTATTACTAGAGGTCAGGGTAATGCCATCCAGAGTAAGGATCTGGTTAGACACCATGTTTCTAAGATTTGTGGGGCCAAGTACAATAACTTCAGTTTTATCTGAGTTTAAAAGCAGGAAATTAGAGGTCATCCATGTCTTTATGTCTGTAAGACAATCCTGCAGTTTAGCTAATTGGTGTGTGTCATCTGGCTTCATGGATAGATAAAGCTGGGTATCATCTGCATAACAATGAAAATTTAAGCAATACCGTCTAATAATACTGCCTAAGGGAAGCATGTATAAAGTGAATAAAATTGGTCCTAGCACAGAACCTTGTGGAACTCCATAATTAACTTTAGTCTGTGAAGAAGATTCCCCATTTACATGAACAAATTGTAATCTATTAGACAAATATGATTCAAACCATCGCAGCGCAGTGCCTTTAATACCTATGGCATGCTCTAATCTCTGTAATAAAATTTTATGGTCAACAGTATCAAAAGCAGCACTGAGGTCTAACAGAACAAGCACAGAGATGAGTCCACTGTCCGAGGCCATAAGAAGATCATTTGTAACCTTCACTAATGCTGTTTCTGTACTATGATGAATTCTAAAACCTGACTGAAACTCTTCAAATAGACCATTCCTCTGCAGATGATCAGTTAGCTGTTTTACAACTACCCTTTCAAGAATTTTTGAGAGAAAAGGAAGGTTGGAGATTGGCCTATAATTAGCTAAGATAGCTGGGTCAAGTGATGGCTTTTTAAGTAATGGTTTAATTACTGCCACCTTAAAAGCCTGTGGTACATAGCCAACTAACAAAGATAGATTGATCATATTTAAGATCGAAGCATTAAATAATGGTAGTGCTTCCTTGAGCAGCCTGGTAGGAATGGGGTCTAATAAACATGTTGATGGTTTGGATGAAGTAACTAATGAAAATAACTCAGACAGAACAATCGGAGAGAAAGAGTCTAACCAAATACCGGCATCACTGAAAGCAGCCAAAGATAACGATACGTCTTTGGGATGGTTATGAGTAATTTTTTCTCTAATAGTTAAAATTTTGTTAGCAAAGAAAGTCATGACGTCATTACTAGTTAAAGTTAATGGAATACTCAGCTCAATAGAGCTCTGACTCTTTGTCAGCCTGGCTACAGTGCTGAAAAGAAACCTGGGGTTGTTCTTATTTTCTTCAATTAGTGATGAGTAGAAAGATGTCCTAGCTTTACGGAGGGCTTTTTTATAGAGCAACAGACTCTTTTTCCAGGCTAAGTGAAGATCTTCTAAATTAGTGAGACGCCATTTCCTCTCCAACTTACGGGTTATCTGCTTTAAGCTACTAGTTTGTGAGTTATACCACGGAGTCAGGCACTTCTGATTTAAAACTCTCTTTTTCAGAGGAGCTACAGCATCCAAAGTTGTCTTCAATGAGGATGTAAAACTATTGACGAGATACTCTATCTCACTTACAGAGTTTAGGTAGCTACTCTGCACTGTGTTGGTATATGGCATTAGAGAACATAAAGAAGGAATCATATCCTTAAACCTAGTTACAGCGCTTTCTGAAAGACTTCTAGTGTAATGAAACTTATTCCCCACTGCTGGGTAGTCCATCAGAGTAAATGTAAATGTTATTAAGAAATGATCAGACAGAAGGGAGTTTTCAGGGAATATTAAGTCTTCTATTTCCATACCATAAATTAGAACAAGATCTAAGATATGATTAAAGTGGTGGGTGGACTCATTTACATTTTGAGCAAAGCCAATAGAGTCTAATAATAGATTAAATGCAGTGTTGAGGCTGTCATTCTCAGCATCTGTGTGGATGTTAAAATCGCCCACTATAATTATCTGAGCTAAGCACTAAGTCAGACAAAAGGTCTGAAAATTCACAGAGAAACTCACAGTAACGACCAGGTGGACGATAGATAATAACAAATAAAACTGGTTTTTGGGACTTCCAATTTGGATGGACAAGACTAAGAGTCAAGCTTTCAAATGAATTAAAGCTCTGTCTGGGTTTTTGATTAATTAATAAGCTTGAATGGAAGATTGCTGCTAATCCTCCGCCCCGGCCCGTGCTACGAACATTCTGACAGTTAGTGTGACTCGGGGGTGTTGACTCATTTAAACTAACATATTCATCCTGCTGTAACCAGGTTTCTGTAAGGCAGAATAAATCAATATGTTGATCAATTATTATATCATTTACCAACAGGGACTTAGAAGAGAGAGACCTAATGTTTAATAGACCACATTTAACTGTTTTAGTCTGTGGTGTAGTTGAAGGTGCTATATTATTTTTTCTTTTTGAATTTTTATGCTTAAATAGATTTTTGCTGGTTATTGGTAGTCTGGGAGCAGGCACCGTCTCTACGGGGATGGGGTAATGAGGGGATGGCAGGGGGAGAGAAGCTGCAGAGAGGTGTGTAAGACTACAACTCTGCTTCCTGGTCCCAACCCTGGATAGTCACGGTTTGGAGGATTTAAGAAAATTGGCCAGATTTCTAGAAATGAGAGCTGCTCCATCCAAAGTGGGATGGATGCCATCTCTCCTAACAAGACCAGGTTTTCCCCAGAAGCTTTGCCAATTATCTATGAAGCCCACCTCATTTTTTGGACACCACTCAGACAGCCAGCAATTCAAGGAGAACATGCGACTAAACATATCACTCCCGGTCCGATTGGGGAGGGGCCCAGAGAAAACTACAGAGTCCGACATTGTTTTTGCAAAGTTACACACCGATTTAATGTTAATTTTAGTGACCTCCGATTGGCGTAACCGGGTGTCATTACTGCCGACGTGAATTACAATCTTACCAAATTTACGCTTAGCCTTAGCCAGCAGTTTCAAATTTCCTTCAATGTCGCCTGCTCTGGCCCCCGGAAGACAGTTGACTATGGTTGCTGGTGTCGCTAACTTCACATTTCTCAAAACAGAGTCGCCAATAACCAGAGTTTGATCCTCGGCGGGTGTGTCGTCGAGTGGGGAAAAACGGTTAGAAATGTGAACGGGTTGGCGGTGTACACGGGGCTTCTGTTTAGGACTACGCTTCCTCCTCACAGTCACCCAGTCGGCCTGCTTTCCCGGCTGCTCGGGATCTGCCAGGGGGTAACTAACGGCGGCTAAGCTACCTTGGTCCGCACCGACTACAGGGGCCTGGCTAGCTGTAGAATTTTCCACGGTGCGGAGCCGAGTCTCCAATTCGCCCAGCCTGGCCTCCAAAGCTATGAATAAGCTACAGTTATTACAAGTACTGTTACTGCTAAAGGAGGCCGAGGAATAACTAAACATTTCACACCCAGAGCAGAAAAGTGCGGGAGAGACAGGAAAAGCCGCCATGCTAAATCGGCTAAGAGCTAGTAGCTACGCTAAGCTAGCGGATTCCTAAAAACACGCAAAGTGAATAATGTGTAAATAATTTAGAGGTGATTCAGCAGAAGGAGTGCTTTAGTTAAGGCACGTAAAGATTACACTGGGAAACAAATCGTAATCTAGATAACTAGATCAATCTAACTGCGCAGATTAAACAGCTAACAGATACAGGAAAAACACCGCTGTGCTCCGGAACAGGAAGTGATACAATACCGCCAGCAAGCCTCTAAAATACACAAATAGAAACTGAGACAAATGACACTTGATCCATGATACATTTAAAGTTTGTTACATTTTACAAATTCATTCATGAACATCGAGGAAATGATTTAAACTTGGATGATGTGTAAATTGTGTTGCCAGTTTGAAGTAAAAGAGAAGCAGTAAAATTAAGAACCGTGCACCATTTTCTCTGAGACACAAACAGCAGTGGAACAACACAGAGACAGCTGGACTCAACATTCATGTTTGGGTTTTTAATTTGCCCCGTAGATCTATGACCCATTTACACTAATTAATTTGTAATGATTCAGATACAAATTGTTTTAACTCTTTATCAAATAACAACAAAGACTGAAGTTAAATGGTTGAAAAAGGTTGTCAGATATTACCATGGCAACCCTTTAGCGAGACAAATGTCCAGTTTTTGTCCTCCAAGATATTACAGTTCTCAGGTCAAAGTGTTTTTTTTTTTATTCCACAGCTGACGTACTTTTAATAGAAGAAGATTCTGATAAATATGAAGGTGTGTGTGTGTGTGTGTGTGTGTGTGTGTGTGTGTGTGTGTGTGTGTGTGTGTGTGTGTGTGTGTGTGTGTGTGTGTGTGTGTGTGTGTGTGTGTGTGTGAAGAATTCAGTCCACCAAACTGTCTCCTTCTCTGAGACGTCCCTGTTTACCGTTAACAGTTGTTACTATTAAGATGAAATAATTTGTCAGTATGTGTGTTTCTTCAGGAAATGTAACATCAAAGTCGAGTTTAACCAATCAAAACCTTCAATAACCCAGTTTTGAGTTTCTCAGTGTGCGTGTGCACAGAGCTCCTCACACTTCCAGTTCACAGGTCAGTGCAGATAAACAGACTGCTGACGCCATTCACACTGATAAGAAGACAGTGTTTTTGACAGTGCAGCAGCCACTGACAACCTTCACCGTCTTCTTTATGAGACACACCCAAACTTTGTGTGGAAGCTTGTGGATGTTCATAGAAGGGCTGCAGTCTGCTTTTAAAAAGCAGTAAACAGAATGGAGATGGATGGTAACACACTTCTTCAACCACTGTGAATCAAAGTATCAGTAGGCTTTTCCTTCTTTGTAGTCTGTAAGGAGCCTGTCTGCAGGTCCGTCTCCTCTCCACTGATGTTCTGATGTGTCTCAGGACTGACACGGTGGCTAGTGATGGATTCCTTTCTGCTCTCCTGAATAAAATAAAAGTATATATACTATAATAAAGACATTATTTGACTTCATTCATTACATGTCAGACAGAAAGCATGGCCAAATGTGTAGATAGAAATAGGAATAATGGATTAAAATGTAATTTATAATTACAATATTGAGACAGATGAACATAAAGTTTATGCACTGACGTCTGATTAGAGCTAAGCTTCTCTTAATAACTTTGAATTAACTTCAACTGCAGTAACGACTGTTCTAAGCTTGTCATGAACTTCATTGACGATAATATTTAGATTTTTGTTTGCAAGTTGACAAGCTTAGCTTCCTACCGGTGTGTAGATTTCTCAGTGACGTCAGCCGCGACACACGTGCAGAAGGAAAAAAAAAAAAAAATAGAAGTGCCAGCCTGTGATAAGATTCATATATATATCTCTTATAAATGCATTCATTTACTGAGCGAACCGTTCAGGAGGTCGGCGAGTGGATCGAGTAAGACAACGCTGTCGACTGTCAGTAAACTGATCTGCTCGGAGTTGGTTCTCCTCTTTTTCCGTGGGTTTTACCGGCACACTGAAGAACTGAGCACCACACACTGAAGCTTGAAGCTCCTCCACTCTTCCTGTCGCTGATTAAACCCCTTGGGTGATTCTTTAACTACGGGCACTATTGCCTTTATAAATGTAATTTCCACCACACCATTGCCTTACAATATAAAGCGCCTTGGGGCAACTGTTTGTTGTGATTTGGCGCTATATACATGTGCTCTGGTGTCACTGTTTATCTCCATAGAAACTACCCAAACAATCTTTCATACAAACTGTTTAGGGACATTACAGTGTTGTGGTGGAAATTACGGCAATAGTGTGGGACAACTACATTTTTAAAAAAAAATCACAGTTGTATGACATTGAATACCCCAATTATGTTTTGATTATTTTACTGATATTTTATTCAGAGATATTTTAAAACATTAGAAAAAAATGTTTTTTTTTTACCATTCATTTATATCATTGAAGATCAAAAGTCTGGGTGTGGGACAAGCACAAAACGGCAATATTTGCATATAATGATGCTGAAAAAAGGTGAAAAAGTCATCATAGACTACTAGAACAAATTTTTTAACACACTTTCATTGTAAAGATAACTATAAAAGTGTGAAATTTCCCCTTTTTTCTGTTTTTCATACAATATGATCAAAGTACATAATAAGTGCCAGTAGTCTAAGAATCACCCTTCTACAAACAAACTTGATTGTACTTCGCTGCCATGATCCTAGGAATGCGCAATGTTTATTTGCATTGACCTTTGAACTTACCCAGCAGCCACTGCAGCGCTGAAAACTCAAAACTGGCTGCAGCTCCGGCTGGACTTTTTGTGAAGCAACTCTCTCTTCATGCGCGCAGCACTGGCCAACACAACGATCACATACTGCCGTGTGCTGTCGGAGAGGCCGACAAATTCTTCCTGGCCGGCCAGAACCACGACATGACCGCGGCAGCACTTGCCACATCACATGCAGCGGCAGAAGCCCCACAGCACACACACCAGCTCTGCCGAGGAGGAGCTGCAGCTGCTCCACAAAAGTGCTCACAAACCGGCTTTTATACTGTGTGAAAACATTCAGCTGGTTGAACGAAGTCAAACTAAATGCTAATGTTACAAAAACTAAACAAATGATAAAAAACTGTCAAGAACTACAGCAAAATGAAATACAGATGAATTGAGGTTTTAGGCAGCATTTCTTCAAATTTTTCAACAGTTTAAAAATCCTTAAAAAGCGCCAGTTGCAGGAACAAGCTGCGCGAAGGTTAAATGATGCCAACAAAAGTCCGGATTTCTTGTTTTGTTTGGGCTTCATTGCACTTTCGTTAGGCGCCGTGTGACCAGCCCATTAGTTTTCCTTCAGAGTTGCTGTCAGTGTTTGTGCTTCATGCAGTAATTTTTGGCTACAGATTTTTGTCTACACTTTCCAGTAGTAAGAAAAACTACTATGTTGTTCTGATTTCTGTTGTTAATTGATATGCTACTGTAACTGAGTTTGGTAAGAAATAAATATTTTCAGTCTGCAGCATCAGTGTTGTGCAGTACTTGTAGTATTTGTGTACTTTCTCTGTATACCTCACAGTAATCATGAAGAATGTTGTGGGTTTGTTAATATCTTTATGTCATCTAAATTATAATGTCTGGCAAAGAAGTCTTGCACATGCTTTTCCCTAAAATAGAGGTTTCAACAAATGTGCTTTGTGTTGATCACAGTCGTGTGTAACTGACTGAAATAGTGTCTGAACATTTGAAGACTGTGTTCGTGAGAAGAAAATAAGCATCATTTTTATAAATATGTGTATGTTTTTAAAATCTGTGTGTTTTTGACTGAAGTGTGTCATTTTGTAAACAATCCAGGAGTTCTGCAAATTGAATGTGATGTCTGGGTAATTGTGTGAATATTTTGTACAAAAAGAGCCCTGTTTTTAAAATTGCATGTAAACTACTGAAAAAAAAGAGGAAAACTATTCACTACAAAAAATGTTTCGCCAACCGAATTTTGAGGAATTGAAGTTAAAATCATGAGTGTTTACTGCCCTCAAGTGGACATAATGATGTACTACAACGTCATGAATGACATTAGAGCAGATTTTAAAATATGTAATATAAATTTATAAGACTATTACCATCAACAAAAAAATACACCGGCTCAATTTAGGAAATCATGATGATTCACTGCCCCCAGGTGGAGACAATAGTGAACTAAAACATAATTTTCTCTCACAAATATACAAAATACGACATTAAGGATTTCAGTATGAATAATAATAATAATTTATGACAATTCAATGGTAATAGTACTATTTTGTTATTAATTCAAACAGTAATAGTTTTACAGGTGGAGGCCACCGACATTTTCCCCTCATATCTTCTGATTGTTTTTTCTCGCGTTCTGCATTTGGTTCTGGTCAGTGTCACCACTGGTACCATGGTGTGGTACCTGGACCCAACACATACATCAATATGTGCCTTTGCCAGAAGATTTGCTGTGTCTCCTCTCCCTTCTTGGATAACGTGGATTGTGTGGACTCTCATCCTCCCCTGTAGTTGTATCCGTGTCCCTAATCTTTGCTTTAGGCTCCTGTCTGATTGGTTTGATGATGTCAGTTTTTGGTTGGTGGCTTTCAGTCGTCTCCTTGTACAGAATCTTTTCTCTCATGTCCAGATCTGTCTGAGTCTGACACTCATTGACACATTTGGTGATGAACTTCACCAACCTGTTTTTGAGTTCTCTTCCTGTGTCTGGATAAAAGACAAGATATGAAGAGCTGTTTTTGTCATCACACAAAAAAACCCTTTTTCACATTGTGAGTCCAGTTTTTTCTTGTTCTGTTTGTGGACACAACACACCGACCCAAATGTTCTCATCCTTGAAAGGTCAGACTTCTTCCCTGTCCCATTTTGATGGGGACAATAAGGAGCTGAGGTCTCCTGCTGAATGGTGTTTAGACAAAGCAGTGACTGAAACTCTGGAGATATAAACTCTGTGCTGTTATCTGATCTGATGCACTTGATTTTTCCATAAGATGCTCCATCAGTAATGAACTTCTCTGTAGCTTTAACTGTGTCACTCTCAGCTTTCAAAAATACACTAAAGTAGCTCCTCAATAGTGATCAGTGAATGCAGTGAATAATATAATCTGAACAGCTTTTTGAAGGGATGTCAGCTCCGTATTCAGGCTGATCACACGTGGCTTCATCTTACCAGCATCATGGTCTCTGAGAATCTGAAGCACCTTCCTGCTGTCATCCGCTGCATCTCTCACCACAAGAGACAGACTTTTATCATCCAACACTTGAATCAGTTCAACAAACACCCCTTCATTTCTTTCAGCGTCTTCACCTCGTCACCTTCATCTGGCTCTTCCAGTTTGGTCCTCTTTAGACCGAGCAGAAGCAGGTGTGTGAGAAACGTAGTTTCCCATAACAATGTTTTTCTCATCTCCATCAAAACTAAATCGGTTCCATCAGCTTCCCAACTCCTTCCTGAGTCCATAACCTGTTGATGTTGTCATCATAAATAGACTGTAATACTGTCTTAACATCATGGAGGAACAAACTCACACACAGCCTTCAGTTTGTTTGACTGACAGGAAAACTGCTCACAGGAGCAAAGTCAGTCGTTTATTGATTATCTGCTGCACTCTGACAATGACAGCAGAGTGAAGAGCACGTTGAAGAACACAACAGTTCAACATCTTTGAATTACAAGATGGAGAGAGAGAATTTCGCTTTTTTTTCCCTCTTTTCCTCGTCGTTGCTCTCCAGGTCCAGTAGGTGGCGGTAATGCAACATAAGGTCGTATAATGCAACGAAGAAGAACTTTCCTGTCGGCGCCAAAAGCTGAAGCTTGGTAGTTGGAGACGCTGGAAACTCTTCTCTGAACAGATCAAACTTCACTCTGTGATCCTCGAATATGTTTTTTGAAGAGCTCCAGAAGCACAAAGGTCGACAGTGTACGGGAAGAAGTATAAAAGGTGAAGTTAGTGTGAAAAGGTGGATGTGCTGAGAAGGTTGTTGAAACAGCGGCTAACTGCTGCTAATGCTGAGTCTGGACACATCTGGTGGACTTTTGGCTTTTGGACGGTCGTCTGCGTCTTTTTGTCTCTGCTGTTGGCCGTCGATCAGGTAAATGTTTTTTTTAAAGCTGTGGATGACGTTAATGTGTTAAAATGATGGTTTGTTTTTCTACATTTCTCTTAAGATTTATTGAGCCGTGAAATTAGAATCTGAATGTAACTTTACTGGAGTGTTTGGGTTATCTCGTTTTTGTTTTTTTTTTTCCTCCTCCGGTTCTTCGTGTGACGGCAAATGACTCCAACAAACACGTTCGTTTGTGAAGAAAACACCGTAATGTTGACTCAAAAGTTAAAACGCTTTAACTTATAGCGCCACGTGCGCTGGCTGTGAACTGTGTCGAAACTCTGAACCGCGTGTCGAGTCCTGCAGTGACTGAAGTCCTAATTCGAAGCTTGTGGTGTTTTCCAGATATCACGTGACCGACACGCATCAGGCGCACAGACTGTTGATTGGTCAGGCGTCGGATCACTCAGGCAGCCCGACGACAGGTGTCGTGCCAAAGTACTTATCTCCGTCAGAATTTTCTCCCTGGCGCGGGAGCGCGCACTGCCTCAGTGCAGCGCTTACAAACTGTTTCATACTCTTTTGACGACGTTTAATGCACGAGTGTCTTCACGTCGATTACACGCAGAGACACAGAAACGGCATCCAACAACACACCGTAAGACGTTTATGATCGCGCTACTGTCAAGATAATTCAATGATTTTCACTCTTTCTTCAGTTTATTTTGTTCATTTGAGATTAAAATATGAACAGTTGTAAACTGTACGCTCTTGTACTAAGATAAGCAGACAAACGTGATGTGAGTGATGGTTGTTTTGGTTTACAATAAATAATTCATCTTTTACACTAAAAAAATTCCAGTTTTTACAGAAAAATTCTCAGTTGTGGTTTTCAGGGGAATTCTGTCAAAATTACAATGATTATGTAAATGGTTTGCATATACATATTTATGTACATTTTACAGTTTAAACCTGTAATTTTGATGGTCTTTTTCATGTTGAATTGGTATGGCCATGCTGATATTAAACCTTTTTGTTTTGCTAAAATTTACACATTGAGTCTCTTTGGCTGCTCCCATGATTTCACTCTGTTACTACAACAGATGCAAAGAGGGTCTGCATGTTGATTTGGTACAAGCTGTGCACCAGATGCCCTTCCTGCTGCAACATCACATTACACAGTGAAATGTGGCAGGGGTGGGGTTCAAACCAGGAACCTTCAGCACTGAAACCAAGTGCACTAAACACTTGTCCACTACCCCTGATATCTGTCTGTATCTTATAGATTAAGAAGCACAGTGGATTCATGGTTAGCACAGTTGCCTCATAGCAAGAAGGTCATGGGATCGATTACCAGCTGTGGCCTTTCTGTGGGTAGTTTGCATGTTCTCCCCAAGTTTGTGTGGGTTTCCTCTGGGTGCTCCGGTTTCCTCCCACATTTAAAGACATGCAAGTTAGGTGAATTGGAACATTTATAAATGCCTAGGTCTCCCTCGCAAAACAGATCTTGATCTCAATGGGACCAACCTGGTTAAATAAAGGTAAAACTAAAATTACACACTACCATCAGATATTTCCACTTCATATATACTCAACAAAAAATATAAATGCAATACTTTTGGTTTTGCTCCCATTTTGTATGAGATGAACTCAAAGATCTAAAACTTTTTCCACATACACAATATCACCATTTCCCTCAAATATTGTTCACAAACCAGTCTAAATCTGTGATAGTGAGCACTTCTCCTTTGCTGAGATAATCCATCTCACCTCACAGGTGTGCCATATCAAGATGCTGATTAGACACCATGATTAGTGCACAGGTGTGCCTTAGACTGTCCACAATAAAAGGCCACTCTGAAAGGTGCAGTTTTATCACACAGCACAATGCCACAGATGTCGCAAGATTTGAGGGAGCGTGCAATTGGCATGCTGACAGCAGGAATGTCAACCAGAGCTGTTGCTCGTGTATTGAATGTTCCTTTCTCTACCATAAGCCGTCTCCAAAGGCGTTTCAGAGAATTTGGCAGTACATCCAACCAGCCTCACAACCGCAGACCACGTGTAACCACACCAGCCCAGGACCTCCACATCCAGCATGTTCACGTCCAAGATCGTCTGAGACCAGCCACTCGGACAGCTGCTGAAACAATCGGTTTGCATAACCAAAGAATTTCTGCACAAACTGTCAGAAACCGTCTCAGGGAAGCTCATCTGCATGCTCGTCGTCCTCATCGGGGTCTCGACCTGATTGCAGTTCGTCGTCGTAACCGACTTGAGTGGGCAAATGCTCACATTCGCTGGCGTTTGGCACGTTGGAGAGGTGTTCTCTTCACGGATGAATCCCGGTTCACACTGTCCAGGGCAGATGGCAGACAGCGTGTGTGGCGTCGTGTGGGTGAGTGGTTTTCTGATGTCAATGTTGTGGATCGAGTGGCCCATGGTGGTGGTGGGGTTATGGTATGGGCAGGCATCTGTTATGGATGAAGAACACGGGTGCATTTTATTGATGGCATTTTGAATGCACAGAGATACCGTGACGAGATCCTGAGGCCCATTGTTGTGCCATACATCCAAGAACATCACCTCATGTTGCAGCAGGATAATGCACGGCCCCATGTTGCAAGGATCTGTACACAATTCTTGGAAGCTGAAAATGTCCCAGTTCTTACATGGCCGGCATACTCACCGGACATGTCACCCATTGAGCATGTTTGGGATGCTCTGGACCGGCGTATACGACAGCGTGTACCAGTTTCTGCCAATATCCAGCAACTTCGCACAGCTATTGAAGAGGAGTGGACCAACATTCCACAGGCCACAATTGACAACCTGATCAACTCTATGCGAAGGAGATGTGTTGCACTGCATGAGGCAAATGGTGGTCACACCAGATACTGACTGGTATCCCCCCCCCCCCCCCCCCCATAAAACAAAACTACACCTTTCAGAGTGGCCTTTTATTGTGGGCAGTCTAAGGCCCACCTGTGCACTAATCATGGTGTCTAATCAGCATCTTGGTATGGCACACCTGTGAGGTGGGATGGATTATCTCAGCAAAGAAGTGCTCACTGTGACAGATTTAGACTGGTTTGTGAACAATATTTGAGGGAAATGGTGATATTGTGTATGTGGAAAAAGTTTTAGATCTTTGAGTTCATCTCATACAAAATGGGAGAAAAACCAAAAGTGTTGAGTGTATATACACCTTCGCTCATTCCCAATTACGACAGTAAATTTGAGGAAGTTTTGTCTTTATTTAGTAGAGTTGCATAGGGGATACATTTTCTGGCAGCCACCATCTGTCAGACTGCCAGAATTTGTATCCTCTATCTTTATAGCTGGTATTACACCCTACCATCAGGTGTTTCATATTCGTATATACTATATATGGTGATAGTGCAGTTTATTTGCCAGGGAGAGAATTTCAACAAGTTGAGACTGTGGTCTGCTTACGTAGTTGTGTCCATAAAAATCATAGAGGGATATGCTTTCCAAACTTAATACCCATTATTATATTGGATGATGTTGAAATTGAGGATGGCCCAGTGGTTGTTCCAACAATAGCAAAGATTTTGTGTCTGCTACCTACAACGCGTGGGGAATGTCTCAAACCTAAACCTACTTCTAGGCATCTTATATATGCTACTCTGGAACTACCCCTAAACCCAAACAGTTCAAGTGTCAACCCCACTGAGGTCCTTAGACTGTGTCTCATTAACATAAGATCACTGTCCTCAAAATCATTGTTGATCAATGATCTAATTATTGATAATCACTTAGATATGATTGGGTTATGTGAAACCTAGCTTAAACCTACAGCTGTCCTCCCCTTAAATGAGGCCGGCCCACCAGCATATACATTTAGTCACGTCCCTCGTGATGCGACGCAAGGCGGGGGTGTTGCTCTTATTTATAAATCTAGGTTTAGCTTAGGAGCTGTTGGGGCTTACAAATATAACTCGTTTGAGCATCTGATTCTCCCCTCTGCTCAGGATATTACACATTGCCAAGGTCAGAAGAATAAAAATCAGTCGTATTACTTTGTCACTGTATATAGGCCTCCTGGCCCATATTCTAAATTTAGATGAATTTGGTGCGTTCATCTCTAACTTGTCAACCAGTGTAGATAACATTCTGATCATTGGTGACTTTAACATTCATATGAATGTCTTCTGATCCCCTCTGCAAATCATTTATGGAAATTGTGGATGCATTAGGATTTCGGCAATGCATTTGGGATTCAACGCACATTAGTGGAAATACACTGGATCTGGTTCTCGCACGTGGTATTGCTGTCACGAATATTGACATCATGCCTCTTACATCAGTGGTGTCTGATCACTCACTTAAGTTTGCAGTTTCGCTGCTGTGTTTAGTGGAACAACAACCTTATATGTCATTACGGCGATGCATAAACTCCTCAACTAAGACTGAACTAGAAGCTAGACTGCCTGATGTCTTAGCTTCACTTTTGACAAATACCCAGTCAGTAGACAGACTTGTGGATAGTTTAAACTCAGTGCTCAAAACTACACTCGACATGATTGCACCACCTGTGTTAAAACCATGCGCCCCCATATCAGTCACCTTGGTTCAGTGATTATCTGTGTGACCTCAAGCATGAAGCAAGAGGCCTAGAATGGAAATGGCGTCGTTCAAAATTAGACGTATTTCACCTTGCGTGGCGTGATGCTATCTTAGACTATAAGCATGCATTATTGGCTACAAAGCGGACTTACTACTCTGATTTGATCAACAAAAACAAGCATAACTCAAAGTTCTTGTTCGACACGGTGGCAACACTTATTCATGGACAACCACCTGTAGTTTGCTCTCCTTTTACAGCACAAGATTTCCTGGATTACTTTGAGAAGAAAATAGAAGACATCAGGTTAAACATATCCCGGTATGCCTTAACCCAGTCACTACACCCTGCTGTTGAAGTGGGCGCCACTACTGAGGTATTACCTAGATTTACAGAATTTGATAGTATCTCACTAGGCATGCTGACAAAACTCGTAATGTCAACAAAAAGCACAACCTGTTTATTTGATCCTATACCAACAAAACTGTTTAAGGACCTGTGGCCCACTCTTGGGCCGACTGTGCTGGAAATTATTAATCTTTCTTTAACTTCTGGATCTGTTCCTAAATGTTTCAAATCTGCAGTGATCAAACCATTACTTAAGAAACCTAATCTTGACCCTAGTGTATTGACAAACTATCGGCCAATATCAAATCTATCATTTTTCTCTAAAATTCTGGAAAAAGTGGTGTCATGGCAGCTCGTAGACTATCTTACTGAGAATAATCTCTTTGAGCCACTGCAGTCTGCTTTTAGAAAATATCATTCCACACAGACGGATCTCACTAAAGTGCTGAATGATCTTCTGCTTACAATGAATTCAGACACCACTACGGTTCTGTTGCTGTTAGATCTCAGTGCTGCATTTGATACAGTGGATCATCATATTCTACTTGATAGGCTAGAAAATCATTTTGGGATTACTGGGAGTGCCCTTGCATGGCTGACGTCATACTTGACCAGTCGTTCTCACTGTGTTTTGTACAGTAACACTACCTCTAACCTTAGTGACATGAAATTTGGGCATCCACAGGGGTCTGTCTTAGGCCCCCTGCTTTTCTCCCTTTATATAGCACCCCTTGGGCACATATTGCGGCATTTTAGGATTACCTTTCACTGCTATGCAGATGATACTCAGTTATTCATGCCGATAACTTCTGGTAATCTCGTTCACATATAATCCTTAGAAGATTGCCTTGCAGCAGTGAGAAGTTGGATGTCTAGAAACTTCCTGTACTTTTAAACTCTGAAAAGACTGAAATGATGGTTCTTGGTCCAGTGAGACATCGGCATCATTTTGACCAGTTAACGCTCAGCCTCGGCTCGTGTGTCATACATCACACTGACAAAGTGAGGAACCTTGGGGTAATTTTTGATCCTTCGTTGTCCTTTGGCCTCCACATTAGAAATATTACTAGGACTGCTTTCTTCCACCTGCGAAATATAGCGAAGATTTGTCCCATCCTGTCTATGGCTGATGCTGAGACCCGGATCCATGCATTTATCTCTTCTAGATTGGACTACTGCAATGTTCTATTTTCTGGTTTACCACAGTCTAGCATTAGGGGTCTCCAATTGGTTCAAAATGCTGCAGCCAGACTTTTGACACGAAGCCGAAAGTACAACCACATTACACCCATTTTGGCGTCCCTTCACTGGCTTCCTGTCCCAGTGAGATCAGATTTGAAGGTTCTGCTACCTACCTACAAAATTATTCATGGACTTGCACCTCCCTACCTAGCTGACCTAATTAAACCTTACGTACCAGCTCGGGCTTTATGTTCTCAGGGTGCAGGACTACTTTGTGTCCCTAGGGTGAATAAGAAGTCTGCAGGTCACATAGCTTTCTCTTATCGTGCCCCTGTTCTGTGGAATGGTCTCCCTGCGTCAATAAAACATTCAGATTCTGTGGAGATTTTCAAGTCCAGACTTAAGATGCACTTATTTTCCCTTTCTTATGGCTAGCATACTGGTACAGTTTTGTTTTACGCTTTTTACTCTTTTAATTCATGTTATTAGTAATTGGAGCGGGCTGCGGCCTCAACTTTACCTAAATTCTGGGTCTTTTAGTGAAGTTTAGCGCTAGTGGCCGGCGATCACCTTAGTATTTCTCTGTTTTTCTTGTTGTTTAATGCTGGCAAATTATACAGTATTTTTTGTCTTTCTGATGCCTGATTCTGTTTTTTCTCTCTGTTTAAGGTGCAGCTCCATCCATAGATGGGAGTTGTATTTGTGTTGGCGATCCTCCTGTCCTTGTGCGCCAATAGCTTTTCTTGTATATTCGTCCATGAATTGTTCTGTAATTTATGTTTGTAGCATAAATTGTTCTCCAATGCCATATACCAACACAGTGCAGAGTAGCTACCTAAACTCTGAGTGAGATAGATTATCTCGTCAATAGTTTTACATCCTCATTGAGCACAACTTTGGATGCTGTTGCTCCTCTGAAAAAGAGAGCCTTAAATCAGAAGTGCCTGACTCCGTGGTATAATTCACAAACTCGCAGCTTAAAGCAGATAACCCGTACGTTGGAGAGGAAATGGCGTCTCACTAATTTAGAAGATCTTCACTTAGCCTGGAAAAAGAGTCTGTTGCGCTGTAAAAAAAAGCCCTCCGTAAAGCTAGGACATCTTACTACTCATCACTAATTGAAGAAAATAAGAACAACCCCAGGTTTCTTTTCAGCACTGTAGCCAGGCTGACAGTCAGAGCTCTATTGAGCTGAGTATTCCTTTAACTTTAACTAGTAATGACTTCATGACTTTCTTTGCTAATAAAATTTGATTCAATGTTGATGAAGTCAGCGACAATTCCATGGATTCTTGTCCTTATCAGACTTTTTCAAACAGTCTTTCTCACCATCTTCTCTCTGTCCGATGTCGCTCCATGATTCAGACATGCTGCACAATTCTTCTTTTAAAAACTTTGGAGCTCTAAAGGTTTGTGATGTCCACATGCTATGTTTAGCTCAAGCGTTTATGTAAAGTGTGGAAATTTGGGGGTAAAATATGCTGTTCTGTTCATTTAGTGTGATTTTTTTTTTTTCCTGTCATCATAATTCTCAATGGATTTTTATAAATGAGGCTTTGTAAGTTGTATTCAAGCTGATTAAAAGCTCTAATAAACCCATTTATGCCCGGATAAAAAAATCCTTATGTATTAAAATATAAATCTGAAGTATGCCTTGCCATTGTGGTCATTTACCTTGCTGCTTTTTCCACTGTAATATTATTACTAGTCTTTTAATGACAACAACATATATATGATTTTTACTAACATTTTATGACAAGTAGATATAAAGCCATTCAGAATTTATGACTTTTGACCCTCAGAGTAAAAAGTACCTCCTCCATCCCCTCCAACCACACTGTTAAAATTTAAATTCCGCCTGTGACCACCATGTACATATCATATTAAACAAGAACTGCAAGTATATAGTGGGGAAAATAAGTATTTGACCCCCTGTCAGTTTTGCAGGTTTTCCCACCTACAAAGAATGTAGACATCTGTAATTTTTATCTTAGGTACACTTCAACTGTGAGACAGAATCAAAAAAAAAAAAAAAAAAAATCCAGAAATTCACATTGTACGATTTTTAAATAATTAATTTGCATTTTGTAGCATAAAATAAGTATTTATGCATCCGCTTCGGGGTTGCGCGTGGTGATAGTTTATTCTTTCTCTTCCTAAGGTTCTGTTCTTCACAGGATGTCAGTTCATGTGATGTTTGGATTTGTTACTGCCATTCTGGGCTTATTGCCTTTCAGTTTTGTACAATGTTCTCTGGGGTTTTTTCAGGTTGCGCCCATGTCTGGTTTCCTTGGTAGTGTTATGTCACTGTCATGTTTTATGTTCAGTTCACTATGTAGATGATTTGTTGCCCTCTTGTGTTCAGGGTCAGTTACTACATTCATGTTTGTGAGCACCTGTATTTCATCAGTATAATTCATTAGTGTCTAGTTATGTCACGCCCGTTTGTTTTCCCAGGGCGGTCATTAATGTTTATCTCCCAGTGTTTGCACGTTTCCTTCTCCTGCTTTGTTTCCATCTGTTCCTGTGATCATCATGTTGTAAGTTCCTGGTTAGTGTCAGTTTTTGTGACAGTTTTTTGTTACCATCGTTTGATGTTGAAAAGAATTCTTTTTCTGTTGGGATTTTTGGTCACTCAGTTAACACCTTTGTTGGTCACCAGTACAGTTTGGAAAATTAAACACCTTGTTTTTTTCACTCAACCTTCCTGTGTCTGGCTACTCTGTTTTTGTGGTCCTACCGTCTTAGTGGACTAAACCATAACAGTACCTCCGATAAAAATTACAAACCTCTCCATTCTTTGTAGGTGGTTAAACCAGCAAAACTGACAGGGGGTCAAATACTTATTTTCCCCATTGTGTGTATATACAAGGGCTGTCCATAAAGTATAGGTCGTTTTTATTTTTTTCAAAAACTATATGGATTTCATTCATATGTTTTTACGTCAGACATGCTAGATCCCTCGTGCACATGCGTGAGTTTTTCCACGCCTGTCGGTGACGTCATTCGCCTGTAAGCAGTCCTTGTGGGAGTCGTCATCCAGCCCCTCGTCGGAATTCCTTTGTCTGAGAAGTTGCTGAGAGACTGGCGCTTTGTTTATCAAAATTTTTTCTAAACCTGTGAGACACATCAAAGTGGACATGGTTTGAAAAATTAAGCTGGTTTTCGGTGAAAATTTTAACGGCTGATGAGAGATTTTGAGGTGATACTGTCGCTTTAAGGACTTCCCACGGTGCGAGACGTCGTCAGCCTGTTTCAAGCTGAAAACCTCCACATTTCAGGCTCTATTGATCCAGGACGTCATGAGAGAACAGAGAAGTTTCAGAAAAAGTCGGTTTCAGCATTTTATCCGGATATTCCACTGTTAAGGAGATTTTTTTTTTTAATGAAAGACGTGCGGACGGGTCCGCGCGTCGGGACGCAGCTGGCGCACAGGAAAAACACCTCCGTGTTGATAACCATTTGTAAAATCCAGGAGGCTTTTGATGGCTTTCAGTGGAGTGAGTATATGAGAAATTGTTTAACAGCTGGACATGTTCCAACTTGTCCTTAAGGCTTCCAACGGAGGTGTTTTTCCTGTGGCGGAGCATCGCGGCGGCTGCGAGCCGACGCTGCAATCCGCCCGCACGTCTTTCATTAAAAAAAAATCTCCTTAACAGTGGAATATCCGGATAAAATGTTGAAACCGACTTCACCTGAAACTTCTGTTCTCTCACGACGTCCTGGATCAATAGAGCCTGAAATGTGGAGGTTTTCAGCTTGAAACAGGCTGACGACGGCGCCTGAGAGCGCTGCGTGACGTTTCGCGCCGTGGGAAGTCCTTAAAGCGACAGTATCACCTCAAAATCTCTCATCAGCCGTTAAAATTTTCACCGAAAACCAGCTTAATTTTTCGAACCGTGTCCACTTCGATGTGTCTCACAGGTTTAGAAAAAAATTTTGATCAAACAAAGCGCCAGTCTCTCAGCAACTTCTCAGACAAAGGAATTCCGACGAGGGGCTGGACGACTCCTCCCACAAGGAGTGCTCACAGGCGAATGACGTCACCGACAGGCGTGGAAAAACTCACGCATGCGCACGAGGGTTCAAGCATGTCTGACGTAAAAACATATGAATGAAATCCATACAGTTTTTGAAAAAAATAAAAAGGACCTATACTTTATGGACAGCCCTCGTGTGTGTGTGTGTGTGTGTGTGTGTGTGTGTGTGTGTATATGTGTGTGTGTGTATATGTGTGTGTGTGTATATAGTTTCCGTATTTGTATGCATGTGAACGCAGCTTAATGAAAACTTAGGTGTTGTTATAGTCTCAGTATATCTATTGTACAGTTCATTTTAGTGCAGTTGATGGTGAAGCCCTGGCTGCCTTTTTTCCCTCATTTTGCTTCTGTTTAAACACTCAACACTCACTGTCCATTTTTCTTTTCTTTGGTCTGCTCATTTTTACAGAAGGGCTCGAGGGGCAAAGCAAAAAAGTGAAGTAGAAAGTGACACACCACACCCCAAGAAAGGTCAGTGTCTGGAGTGCGCCATCTATTGGGGAAACACAGGCATTGCAGGGAAAAGGCAAAATGAATAAGGTTTAATAATGATATAATTTGGACAAGTTCGGTGATCCAGATTAAAAACCCTTACAGGCCGTGTCCAGCCCGCGGGTTGCATTATACTGACCGTAGGTGAAAGTGTGAATTTGTCTGTGGCCCTGAGACAGGCTGTCCAGGGTGAACCCGCCTCCGGCTCACTGACTGCTGGAATAAGCTCCACCCCTCTGACCCTTAATTGGAGTAAGCAGATAAATAAAAGGAATGAATGACTGTTTCAGATAACACAAAGAGACAGTTGACTGTGGTGGAGCAAAAATGATTTAATGAACTCAGACAGACTGCAGGCACAGCGGACAGAAGAAAAAACATCCTGAGCGCTCTCATGGCGCCACATGTTATCCAGAAATCACTGGCAGATGAACAGACTATTTTCAGGAAGTTTGATAATCAGTCACTGACGCCGGCTGGTTCCAAACAGGTTTGAGTTGAGAACAGTCCAACAGTCTCTCTGACTCAGGCTTTCTGCACTTTAACCGACACTCGGTTTATGGGAATATGTTTTTGACATGGTTCAAACTAACAACTCTTACCAACATTGCATTTAACAACACGCGTACACACATTTTACATGCAGTTTAATCATAAGGTTACAGAGATCTTCTGTGTGCTGACTGCTAATTTCTGCAGAATATTCACAGACTGATCACAGATCTTCAAACTTCACATCAAAGTCTTTCCTCATGGCTTCGAGGTCACTCTGGCTTTCCTGGACTTTTTTGAGACATTCTTTGGCAGATGTTACGTTAGGGTTGTCATTGGCCCAGCTGTAGATAACATCAAACACTCCGAATATACCTCCAACAACGGCGACACTTTTGGCAGCTAAGACGACAAATGCACCTGTGAGTTGGTACGCTGCCTATTCGCCCTCAACTACCATGCCAACACTGGCAGCGCTGGAGATTTTTGCAGCATTGTAGAACCCGTAGCCAAAGTTCATTGCATCTGTAATCCTTTTCAGCTGAGGTATTGCTGCCGCGATGTTGATAAAAGCAACTGCTCCATCTTTACTGAGCTTCAGTAAGTTATCGCCTTTGCCTACGCTGATGTCATGGATCTCTTTCATGTAGAGGACAAGTCTGTAAGCCGTTTCCACCGGGCATCCAAGCTCCTGACTCAGCTTCTCCGCAGCCCTTTTCAATTCCTCCAAAAGGTTGGATAGTTTATCTTCCACTGTCTTGGATTCATTCAGTTCATTTTCTAAGTTACTGTTCTTGATTTTGTTGGCAATGAAGTCACCCAGGGCAAATCCGACGCCAGCTACACCGCTTGTTGCTAAGCCTGCTACACCAAATAGAGCAAATGGAGTGAACAGAGCAATAGTGCTCGCAATTGCAACTGCTGCTGATGCCGTCTTCCCCGAGTTGATGATGATCTCTTGTTGTTTGACGTCATTTATGAAGTTTTCCAGCCAGCCAATCTGGGAACAGCGGATTGTCAACAGCTCATCAATAGCTTCGATCAGTTTCATACGAAGGTTCGAGTCAATTTTCCAGTCTGCCATTGTGATGTTGGACCTGATAAAAAATAAGACACATTAGATACTATTAAATAATACTGAACCAGTGCTGTGATATCTGTAGTAACTAATAATAATAATGTAACAGAGCTGTAGGTTTTTGTCCACTTAATAGACAGATCTCATTAAAACCTACGCCTCAATCATACGAGATACCTTTAACATGCAGCTGTGTTCAAAATAACAGTGAGCAAAGCTTCTGGACGTGTCCACACAGACAGAGGTGCTGTTATGTAAATTCACTAATTGTGACGTGATCGTGGAGCAGATGTCATCCAGAGAAAGGACCAAGGGCCGCTTGGATACAGTGAGGTTTTATGAGATGCTGTCATTTGTGCAGAAATCAGACAAATTTAAAATTGACAGAATGTTGAAGGAGCTTTGTCTCGACCCGTCGATGTAAGTCTCTGCTGCTCAAACATTAAAACTTCAGCTGATGTCCACAATGTTGTCTATTTTAGTTACATGTGGACAAATATAAGAAAAATAAAAATATCCATAGATCTGATCTGTCTGCCTGATGGTTTTTGTATCCGTCTGTAGTGAGTTTAGTACAGCTGTCATTGGCCCAGCTGTAGATAACATCAAACACTCCGAATATACCTTTGGTACAGCTTTAATGAGACACGTAAAAAATAACTCTCAAAACATCTGACATATTTCTAGAAGATACCTCTAGAAAAATCTGTCATTTTGATCTTTGATCAAAAATCCTGGATGGACTGATGGAGGTGAAAACATATTCTGGTAGAAATCTGGCAAAAACCTAAACTGGCAACGACCCATTTCTAAACTAACAATAAAAAACAAATCAGACAACATGCTGAGACCACATGAAAAGGTTTTATCAGAAAAGTCAAAGGTCAAAGTCACTGACAGCAACAATTTCTTTGTCAGAGGAACTCATGTGGGCCAGTGTGAAGATATAATCTCTCCACCTAGTCCTGGGTCTTCCCCGGGGTCTCCTCCTAGATGGACGTGCCTGGAGCACGTCTCTAGGGAAGTGCCCAGGGGGCATCCTTACCAGATGCCTGAACAACCTCAGCTGGCTCCTTTCAACGCGAAGGAGCAGCGGCTCTACTCCGATCTTCTCACCCTATCTCTAAGGGAGACACCAGCCACCCTCCTGAGGAAGCCTATTTCAGCCTCTTGTACCCACGATCTAGTTATTTTGGTCATGACCCAACCCTCATGACCATAGGTGAGAGTAGGAATGAAGATTGACCAGTAGATTGAAGTACGGAAGAGCGAATGCAACACCGTCCCTGCTGTGGGCAATCTCACGCTCCATTGTCCCCTAACTCGTGAACAAGACCCCGAGGTACTTGATCTCCTTCACTTGGGGCAAGACAACATTCCCTACCCGGAGTAGGCAATCCATCGGTTTCCTGCTGAGAACCACAGCCTCAGATTTACAGGTGCTGATCCTCCTCTCATCCACTTCACACTCGGCTGTGAACCGATCCATTGAGTGTTGGACGTCACAGGCTGATGAAACCAACAGGACCACATCATCTGCAAAAATCAGTATGAGACCCTGAGCACACCAAACTGGAAACCCTCCTCCCCCTGACTACGCCTTGATTTCCTGTCCATGAATATCACAAACAGGATTAGTGGCAAGGCGCAGCCCTGGCAGAGGCCAACTTCCACCGGAAACAAGTCTGACTTACTGCCGAGCACCTGAATACAGCTCTCACTTTGTGAGTACAGAGATTGGATGGTCCTGAGAAGGGACCACCTCACTCCATACTCCCACAGCACCTCCCACAATATCTCCCCGGTACACGATCATACGCCTTCTCCAACTCCACAAAACACATGTAGACTGAATGGGCATACTCCCAGGCCCCCTCCAGGATCCTTGTGAGAGTGAAGGGCTGGTCAGTTGTTCCACGACCAGGACGGAACCCGCATTGCTCCTCTTCAATCAGAGGTTCGACTATCGGCCGAACCCTCCTTTCCAGCACCCTGGAGTAGACTTTACCTGGGAGGCTGAGTAGTGTGATGCCCCTGGAGTTGGCACACACTCTCTGGTCCCCCTTTTTAAATATGGGGACCACCACCCCGGTTTGCCACTCCTTAGGCACTGTCCCAGATCTCAAGGCAACGTTGAAGAGACATCTCATCCAAGACAGTCTCTCACTCCCAGAGCCTTCAGCATTTGACTACCTCAGTGACTTCCACCAGGAAACTTGATGAAAATCCTCCATCAGCTTACAGCTCTGCCCCTACTATAGAGGGCGCTCCGGTCTGATGCAGGAGTTCCTCAAAGTGTTCCTTCCAGCACCGGATTACATCCAAAGTTGAGGCCAACAGAGTCCCATCTTTACCATAGACAACTTGGATGGTCCCCCCCCCCCCAGGTGCCCCACGGCCCTCCAAAAGCATCTTGGTGCCGACCAAAAGTTTTTCTCCACAGTGGCTCCAAACCCCTCCCACACCTGCTGCTTTGGCTCCCCCACAGCAGAGGCTGCTGCCCTTCAGGCCTGTCGGTCCGCAGTCCTCAGAGATAACATATCTCGGAAAGACTCTTTCAGTTGGACAGTTTCCCTGACCACTGGTGTCCACCACTGTGTTTGAGGGTTGCTGTCACTTGAGACACCTAAGACCTTCAGGCCAGAGCTGCCCGCTGCAGCTTCAGCAATGGAAGCTTTGAACATTGCCCATTCTGGTTCAATGCCCCCAACCTCCATAGGGATGCTAGAAAAGCTCTGCCAGAGGTGTAAGTTGAAGATCTGTCAGACAGTGGGCTCCTCCAGACGTTTCCAGTTCACTCACACTATCCGTTTGGGCTTACCAGATCTGTCCAAAGTCTTCCCCACCCTCTGATCCAACTCAGCACCAGATATTGATCAGTTGACAGCTCTGCCCCTCTCTTCACCCGAGCGTTCAGAACATGCAGCCTCAGATCAGATTATATCATCACAAAATCGATCTTCGGCCTCGGGTGCTCTGGTACCATGTACACTTATGAGCATCTTTCTGTTCGAACATGGTGTTGGTTATGGACAGTCCGTGACTAGCACAGACGCCCAATAACAAACGACTATTCGGGTTTTGATCGGGGAGTCTGTTCCTCCCAGTCACACCTCTCCAGGTGTCTCTGTCATTGCCCACGTGTGCATTAAAGTCCCCCAGCAGAACAATGTAGTCCCCCACCAGAGCCCCATACAGGACACTCACACCCTGGGCAACTCCAGAGAAGAATATGGTCCAACCCCTATCAAGGAGAGTGGTTCCTGAGCCAAGGCTGTGCGTGGAGGCGAGGCCCACCAGTTGTAACTCGTATCGCTCCACCTTCTGCACAAGCTCCGGCTCCTTCCCACAGCGAGGTGACATTCCACAACCCCAGAGGTTGTCGGCAGTTAACGCGTCAATGATGTCAGATGCAAGCGGGGGGGATTTCTACATCACAGTCTGACTTTTTCCAAAGCTTGAGAAAGCTGAGTGATCGCCATCTTGGATTTGCTTTTGTAGAACCACAAAAAACTTTTAAAAAAACAGCATCAGAACGAGTCTCCCATCACCCTGCTGGGAGAAGGTTTTTTTTTTTTTTTCAGCTACTTTTTAGAGTGACTCCAAGCTGGGAGGACTGATGACTCGGTGGGGTATTGATCGAACCGCGACAGCATGCAGAGCCGCATGGAGGATCCGGAGTTCAGGCCCAATTCTGGGGCAGAGGAAGAAAAGGAATTGTGGTGGAGCAGACAAACTAAATCCGAAATTCCTCACTTTTGGATATATACAAACAGCCTATTTGACTAACGGAGCTTCGATCTACAGCTTAGTCTGAGGTGAGAATAATTTTAAAATAAAATGTGGCGTTACTGTACTGCTGAAAGTTTAATGCTCGGCTAACATTAGCTTAGCCTTTTAGCACAGTTGAGCTGAGTGAACCATTTAATTTGTAAATGGTTGTCTATTCTTTATTTTTACCAAATAAAGCCCTAGATTTTTTTTTTTTGTTACTTCTGAGACCACAAAAAGCTCAACTTTAAATAACTTAGATTTTTTTGAGTGTTTTATCTGTTTGTTTTTCCTTTTTAAACTGTTTTAGTGTATCTTTATATTTTAAGAATTTTTTTATTTGTCCCACAATCAGGAACATTTGCTGTGCAGACGACCTAAATTCAGACGCACTTCAAAGACCTCCAATAATGAGCTGAACATCATGAAGTCCAGCCAGAAGAAAACATCTCTGCTGTTCAACATGGTACAAAAGTGCCTTCAACTCCACCAGAGGTCAAAGCTGCAGAAGAGCCCTTCATCTAGTTAAATGTCCCAAGAGTCCAGCAAACCAGCACCTGCCTCTACGCTTCTAAATTAAACAAAGGCTCTTTAAACAGCAACTATTTTGTTATTTTTTAAAAAGAAAGCTTTCATTTTATATTTTAACATGAAATGAATTTATCATTAAAAATGTCCATGAAGTCAAAGTTCAGTCAAGACATTTGTACAGTCCTGCCCCTATTGTGCACAATTTTAAAACATTCAGAATCACTAGTCAAATTCATATTTTAGAAATTACTCCATCCTGATAACAACATTAAAGGCAATCACATATTCTGATGTAATTAATTGGAATTGGAGCTGATGCGTGCCTTGCAGTTGAAGCTGAAGGTTTCGGAGGCTGGTGAATATTCTTGATTCATAATTGGGATTTGGCTGTTCAAGTGGAACTGTTAAGTGTTTTTTACTGCTCAGCTGCAACACTACAGGCTATCTAGCCTCAAGGTCAATTGCCCACTGTTTACCTCCAGAGGAATTTATTCAGGCCTTGGTGAGATTATTTGGCTCCATTCTTATCTCAACCCACAAAGACAATAACTGACTTACACATGGACTGAAGCATGCTCCAGTTTCTCCTTTTACCTCTCTTCCCGTGGCAGACCCCCCGTTCTTCCCAAGCTGGCAGGCGGCGCGACTTCAGTTGCAGCAGCTACCAACACAATCACATCGCCTCAATTTGGAAAACGAACTGTTTCAAGTTTAGTGCACATAAACAATGTCAAATGTATATGTGTTGTCCTAATTCTGATGTGTGCCATTATTACGGTAAACAAGTAATAATTGTGGATTAATTGCTGTTTGTATGTGGAATGTGAGTGCGGAAATCTTGTTGTTGTAATGACAAAGGCTATCTATCTAATTACAAGTTGAAATGACTCAATTAAAAAATGATTTCATCATGAGGTTTATCTCACATTAAGAAATCCTACTTTACAATCACACTGCAGTCATTGTTAAATCATCTCCTCTTGCATTTATAATAAACAATTGTATTTATTTCCAGTGTGTTTTTCTGGTTGAAATGAGATATGAATAATCTACCAGACTTAAAAATCCACACATTAATTTCTGTGCTATTTTATTTGTCTAAAAGTAAATGTCCAAGTATGTTAAACAAGAAATCATCTCGTCTGAAACAACAGGTAAGTTATGGTTTTAATTTACAGATGAAGGTTTCGAAAGTCTTTTATTTTTTACAATTTTAATTACAAGTGTTCTAATGTAAGAAACATTTTTAACAGTAATCAGACATTAATTTTGAGGTAGTAAAAAACAAAAAAAATTTGCAAGGCTTTTCTTCAGAAAACTGCTGTGTATAAATGAGCAGTTCAGAAGCGACCTTCAGCATCGTCGGTAAAATAATGCTCCCCGTGTTTCTGTTCCTGTGGAAAGTAAAAGTAAAGAGATCTTATTACTGTGCAGAGGGCTCCAGCAAAAGATCTGGAATCCCTGCTGCAGCTCTGAGCTTTATATCCAGCCCAAACGAAAGCTATGTCGAAAGTCGAGACTGGAGTCATGCAGTCATGCTTCAGCAAAGGTGAAAGAAAAACACCTTAGTTCTTTGAAATCACGTGACTAAAGAGAAAGCTCCCCCTCCATCCACAATCTGTTCATCATTTTCCTTGTTAACCCCTTCTAAGCTTGTATATCCCATTGATGGGAAATTTCACTATTTATTTGTGAGATACTGACAAGCCAAAATGAGGCGGTGGTAGGAGGTTAAATGATCAGTTGTTTGGTCAATAAAAAGTCCAAGGTGACGTCCTCAAAAGTCTTGGTCCACAGACGAAAGATATTCATTTCACTGTCACTGGACAAAAGTAGCTGACAAATATTCACATTTAAGAAGCTGAAAACGTAGTTGGACATTAAAAAAATAGAAAAGAAAAACGTTATGTATTTATAACCCATGTGTTTCACTAGGGACAGTTTTTTTTTTTTTTTGTCATTTTTGGTTTCAAAATAGCTAAATGATCCTGAGAGTACATTATCCTCACAGAAGTAACTCTGTCACAGTGCATCCGGAAAGTATTTCCTCTTCACCTACTGTAGCTTTCAAAGACACCTAAAACATCTGTTTTTACACTGAGGCTTTTCATTGGTTAGATCATGTCTGTGGCTCTCAATGTCACGAGTGAGATGTCCAGGAGAGAGATCTCACATCATCTTACAAGAAGAGCCCGGCTGAGTGGACACACTGATCGTGTTCTGTTAGTAATCTACAATCTCTATGTTCATATTCTGTTAGTCAGTATGACATCCTGCTCTGGAGCCTCGGCTTCCATCAGGCCAGACTGCGAGTATTTTATTCATAGGACTTTTCTCCTGGTATGTAAATTCTCAGCCAATCACAAAGTCAGTACCCACTACATGATTCATGCAATTAGCACACGATTAACATACCAATGCGCATGCGCCGAAAGGTGAACACTGGTCACTAAGTTGGACCAATGCAATGCATTCTGGGTAAAATGTACTGATAATAAATGAAGTTGTATTACATGGTTCAAAAAGCAAACTGCACACTTTGATATTGAAGCTGAAAAGGAATATGAACATTGTGTTCTGATCTTGTCCTGGAATTTAAAGGTTTCTTGTGTGTGTGTGTCTGATTGTTGGACTTTCAATCTAACTGGTTTGACAGGTTTGTCAGAGACGTCATGTCTTACTGGAAACCATTCTCTCTGTGTCTTAAGCCTGGGTCCCACCGAATAATGAATAATGAGCCATGCATGGGTGTGTCAGCGATTATTCAAAGAATGACCCACGTTTTCATCTGTCACGTATCCTCTGCTAAGGTGCTTCTCTGTACCCCGCATGTGCCACGTAGCAGCCTCTAGTGAGCCACGACCGACCTGTCATTAGACCCTCGAATGGCTCGCATCAGCCACGCTAAGCCACGTAGTGTTGTGATAACGTGATGTTGGCGCACGTTTAGGCATGAGTTTGTTCCAAACGTCCAGCCCTCCCACACCTGGTCCCTTTTAAAGTGTGGGTTTTCAATTCACAGATTCACAGCGGCATTTAAAGATGTCACATTTTTTAAATGCAGTCCAAAAGTAGACATTCCTGTACAGTCCCGCGGTTGTGCGCTGTGCACCAGGCTGCTGTCCACCTGTAATGCACCAGACCAGCTAGAACCAAACCAAGGGTTCCTGGGGAGCTGCTTCTGTGCGTCTCGCTGGCTCTGTGGCTCACTGGCTTTATTTCTTCTGCGGCTTTAAACACACACACACCGTGATCCCACTTTTAACTTTGTGTTTGTTTGTTTATTTCTCCAAAATCGCTCTCTTGCGCGTGCGCTGCCATACTGCATACACAGTGAGGTGGACATTTTAATTATATACACCTGCTGCTGCAACTCATGTGGATCACTTAAAAAAAAAAAACTTTTCTTCCACAGCTTGCAAGTCACCATGATACAACTTTTAACTTTGTGTTATTTTAGCCCAGTCTCACGGGGGGGGGTTTCGTGCTTCCGGCACGAAATGAGTCAAATTTTCGTGATGGGGCTTTTTTTTAAAACTCAATATTACTAACCCTACTCCAACCCTAACCTTAATCATAACCTAATCCTACACCTTCCCCCCACCCTAACCATAACCAACCCCGACCCTCCCCCCCCGCTTCACTTTTAATTTTGTGCAGCCATCATGGAATGAATGAGAATGAATTTGTGCTGCCGTGGCGAATATCAAACGAGCAGCTGAAAGGACAAAAACAGTGATTCTTACATTTACTGTTATTTCACTGCAGACTGTATCATCCCAAAGTATTTCATGTTTTTTCTGGTCAACTTCATTTGTTTGTGTACATCTATTTCTGCATTTCACAGTTGCACCACATTCCATAAAAAGGTTGGGAAGCTAAAGCATTTACCACTTTGTAATGTTGCCATTTTATCTCACAACACTGAAAAGATTTTTTTTTTTTTTTTTTTTGCATTGAATATACCAAGTGATGAAACATTTCAATTGTTTTTGTCCCATTATTTCTACAAACACCTCATAAAGTATACAACAGTACGGGGTCATTGTTGCATTTATTTATTTTAATTTATCACACATTCTCGATTGGGGACAGGAAAGCGTTACAAGTTGGCCAGTCCAGTGCCCTTCCCCTCTTCTTCTGCAGCCATGCCATTGGAACATGTGCAGAATGTGGATTTGCATTATCTTGTTGAAAAATGTGTGAACGCCTCTGGAAAGGATGCTGTCTTGAAGGCAACATATGTTGTTCAAAAATCATAATCTGTATTCAATTTTTAAAAAACTGTTTTATTTATATATATGTGCGTGTACATCCTTTTCTCATTTGTTATGATCTGTAATGCGTGTGTGCAACCTGGTGTCACGGCAAGTCGTGATTCAGCAGCATGAAATATACACAAATCTATTGGTTCGTGATATTGTTTCAGAAAGTGCCACATTTTTGTCACGGCAGCAATAATTCATTCCAGGACATTCCATGATGGTTGCATGGAATTAAAACTGAAGCGAGTGGTTATGGTTAGGGTTAGGGAAGGAGTAGGGTTAGTAATAGTGAGTTTTAAAAAAAAACACCCTGTCACAAAAATTTGAATCATTTCGTGACAGGAGCACAAAAGAAAAACATGAGACTGGGCTGTGTGTGCACAAACACACAGCAGCACCCGTCACTGACACGAATGTTCAATTTAACACTTGCTACTAATGTTATTATTATAATTTGTATAACACAGGGATCAATTCATTCAACAACTTCAAACATGGGTATTAATGAAGGTGTGTGTGTGTGTGTGTGTGTGTGTGTGTGTGCAAAGCTGCAGAATATTTCATCCCGGTTGGTTCATCCCACAACACCAGTTCTGTTCACCAAATGTGGCCCACTAGGTGGCTCACATTCCACACTCGGCTCCAAACCAGTGAGCCGGGCTTCTTACCCATTTAAAGTTTGAAAATGGGTTGAGATTGTTTCGGCCCCAAGGCCTCTAGTCATTTGTTTTACAAGATGAAACTGTCAGCGGGACACGCTGGGGGTCCTGAGGGAAACTTCAGATGGAACCAGTTACTAGAGGGTTCGATTAGTCTTTTGCCCCTATACTGAGGTCGGACGACCAATTTGCATGTCAGGATGCTGCAGGACTCCACCAGATTTCTTCTGGCTTTGCCCTGCCCAGACATAGTTCACCATTTTTCAAGTCCTATGGTTAAATTAAAAATGTTCTTTTCTCTCTGTAAAAACATTCTGCATGCAGCATGATTGACTGGTAAATCTGAATATTATTCCTGTAGGACATGTTTGATGTGTTTCATTGTGCCTCTTTGTGCTCCCAAAATCCTCCCGGGTGTAGATAAAAACATTCATCTTTGTCTGTTTTTGTATGTATGACAGGTGGTCCTGTCCTGAGTGTGGTATAACTGATTGATAAATCCCTTATTGCATCATTAATTGGGGCCTGACCTGGGCAGGTGGTGGAGTGTGAGATGCACCTTTTTACTTTTGCATTAAAAATTAATTAATAATCCAAACATTAGTTTGATTTCTGCCCATCCAGGATATGTTTAACCATAAGCCTGATGCTGAAACAGTTCTGTGACCGTGTTGAAACGTCCACTGCAGAATGTCCAAATCAAAATTACACAGAAAGACAGTGCACCAGTCATGGGATTTGTAAAAATAGTTTAAGAGACTATAAGAGAACAACATCTGTCCCTGCTGCCTGTTCTCCCACCCTGGTAAAGGAACTGAATCTGTTTTATGCTCGTTTTGACAACAATGATGCTGCCACACCGGCCCTGTGGAGAAGAGAACAGACGGGCAGTTTTGGATGCACATGAGGTGAGACTCTGCCTGCGCAAAATCAACCCCAGGAAGGCAGCTGGACCAGAACGGGTGCTGGGATGGGCGCTCAGAGACTGTGCAGATGAGCTGATAGAGGTTCTCATGGACATTTTCAATCTGTCCCTCTCCACTGCCTGGGTCCTGGCAAGTTTTAAGGCAGCCACAAATATTCCTGTACCTAAAAAGGCCAACGTCACCTGCCTGAATGTTTACCGGCCTGTGGCTCCGACTTCCATCCTCACCAAGTGCCTTACGACAATATACTGAAAAATACAACAACGTTCTCAGGTTCCTGAAGATTTCTTGGTGTTCAGTTAAATCAATTATAAGCAAAAATCTAAAGATGTAACAATGTGATCAGTCTGTCTGGAGGACGTCATGCTCAAAAACTGAGTGAGTGTGCATGAGGGAGAACATTGAGGGAAGCCACCAAGACACTCATAACAACTGAAGGATTGATAAGTGAGGGAAGCCACCAAGACACTCTTAACAACTGAAGGATTGATAAGTGAGGGAAGCCACCCAGACACAACACACCTGCAGAAGTGACAAGTAAGGGAAATCAGCAAGACACTCATGACAACTCTGAACAATTGACAAGTGAGGAAAGCCACAAGACACTGACACCTCTGAAGTTTCAGTGAGTGTGACTGGACAGTCTACAACAGCTTTTGTCTGCTGCTTCAAGTCACAGCTTGAAGGTCGAGTAGAACACAAAGAATTAGTTAAAATGAGGACAAATGAGCTAAAACATGGATCTTTCACAAGATGTCTGGCAGAGGTGAGCTGAGATTTTTTATTTTATTTTTTAATGCATTAGGTGCACTACTCATCTTTCTGGAGCCACTTGTTTTGTTGTTTTGTTCTTTTTTTTGGTTCGTTGTTATTCTTATATTTAGAATGTGTTACAGGACTTAAATGCAGGAATGGATGTATGTTCAGAGAAATGAATTTGTCCACACAAAACATGAAATATCTTTGGTACATACAGTCTGCAATACCACAGAAGTCAAAGTGAAAGTAAGAATCACTGCAGGTTTTGTGTGTGTGTGTGTGTGTGCGTGCACCAGTTCTGTTCACCAAAAGTGTCCCACTAGGCGGCTCACATTCCACACTCGGCTCTAGTGCAGCAGATAAGCAAAGGAACACTTCAGTTAAGGATGCAAGCAAGAAATTTTGCACAATAGCTCAGTAGAACCTTCTCTTTCAAAAAGTTTGGGTACCCACAAAAAATTTCAAGATGGCTGCCATTTTTCAAGATGGTCGCCGGCTATACTAATTTCTGATGATTTCTGCACACAATGGATGAAACAAATGCACCACTTCTTAGCTAAAGTGTGTTTTTGGACTTGTACAATAGTTAAAATCATCAACAGTATAAGAAATATCATGTATAAGTAATATCATGTATACATATATATGTATATATGATGTGTCCATATAATTTATATTTTTTACTCTGATAAAACCTTATAATGCACACATATACATACATACATATATATACCTCAAATCATGTGTGTATACACGCACACATATATATATGTATATATATATGTATACATACATATATATATATATATTTTTTTTTTTCAGTGAAAATTTTAATGGCTGATGAGAGATTTTGAGGTGATTCTGTCGCTTTAAGGACTTCCCACGGTGCGAGACGTTGCTCAGCGCTCTCAGCCACCGTCGTCAGCCTGTTTCAAGCTGAAAACCTCCACATTTCAGGCTCTATTGATCCAGGACGTCGTGAGAGAACAGAGAAGTTTCAGAAGAAGTCGGTTTCAGCATTTTATCCGGATATTCCACTGTTAAAGGAGATTTTTTTAATGAAAGACGTGCGGGCGGATTGCAGCGTCGGCTCGCAGCCGCCGCGACGCTCCGTCACAGGAAAAACACCTCTGTTGGAAGCCTTAAGGACAAGTTGGAACATCTCCAGCTGTTAAACAATTTCTCATATACTCACTCCACTGAAAGCCATCAAAAGCCGCCTGGATTTTACAAATGGTTATCAACACGGAGGTGTTTTTCCTGTGCCACCGCACCGCGTCGGCTGCGTCCCGACGCACGGACCCGTCCGCACGTCTTTCATTTAAAAAAATCTCCTTTAACAGTGGAATATCCGGATAAAATGCTGAAACCGACTTCTTATATATATACTTCTTATATATATCTATAATGTCCGTCTGCCATGAGGATCTGGCATGCTGAAGTTAGATGGTTTACACTCTCGACAGCTGTATGTCAGAATCGGCATTTATCATTTTGTGAGATCCCTGCCATTTTTTTGAAGCCATTTGTTAGAAGTCCCTGATCTTGTGCTCCAGTCAGAAATCTTTCTCCATCAAAACCAAGTTCTCCATTTTTTTAGCCACTGCATTGATACAACTTTGCAGCTGTATTTCTTTTTGAGTTCTTCTTGGAATTGTCCGGCTCTTTTGTGCTGTTTCCATCTTTCCACTCGATGTTTTCCTTCTCTTTTGCTGTATTGTTCTCTGGTCTGTCTTGCAAGTTTTGTTGCAGGCATGAGACTGTTGCTTTCTCTCTCTTGTAGAAGTTCTTTGACAAGGTTTTTTGCCAGTTTAGTGATTGAGGTCCGTTCGGTTAAGGTCTCCTCGTGGTGAAGTGTTGTGCGACCTTTTTTTAACGATTTCTTCTTCAGAGCTCTTTAAGTACTGTCCAATACTTATTATCAATGCTCTGTAGGCCTGGTTGATCATGTGTGTGTTCAGGTGCCCCTTGTGTCCAAATCTTCGACCACACTCAGAACAGACAAATGTTTTTTGTCTTTTGTTTTTTCATTTATCTTTTATGTCTTTTTAGTAGAATGCAATGGGCCCCAAACCTGGGGTCTAAAGTTGCATCCTAGGTTCTATAGTTATCTTAACCAGATCTGGCATTGTATCCGAGGGCTCTCTTCAAGATGGTGATCGTTCCCTTAATCGCAGACAACTGCACCTCATGTGCACTTGGGTGACCGGGGATTGCCTCAAGGTATTTCTTCAGGTTCTTCTTCATCAGGCCTGTTGCTCCCACCACAACTGGAATGATTTCAATGTCTTTCAATGACCATGTTGTTCTTAGGTCATTTTTCAGGTCTTGGTATTTTGAGATCTTTCCCCTTTCAGCTCGATTCAGGCCGTAATCATTGGGGACTGTCACATCAATGATTTTGGCTGTTTTCTCTTGCTTGTTCCAGATGACAATATCAGGTTTGATTGCACCTCCTTCTATGTGTCTTCCTGCTGGGATCTCTTTGTCGTAGAAGATCGTTATTTTTCCATTGGATGATACTGGTGTTGGCTCGTGCTCCCAGACATGTTCTTTGACTTCCAACTCCAGTTCCTTGCAGATCTTCCAGTGGAGATATTGACAGATCTTGTTATGTCTGGATGTATAATGCCCATCTGCCATGAGGATCTGGCATGCTGATGTTAGATGGTTTACACTCTCAACAGCTGTATGACAGAATCGGCATTTATCATTTTGTGAGATCCCTGCCATTTTTTTGAAGCCGTTAGTTAGAAGTCCCTGATCTTGTGCTCCAATCAGAATTCTTTCTCCATCAAAACCAAGTTTTCCATTTTTTAGCCACTGCATTGATCCAACTTTGTCGATGTATTCCTTTTCGAGTTCTTCTTGGAAACGTCCGGCTCTTTTGTGTTGTTTCCATCTTTCCACTCGATGTTTTCCTTCTTTTTTGCAGTATTGTTCTCTGGTCTGTCTTGCAAGTTTTGTTGCAGGTATGAGACTGTTGCTTTTTCTCTCTTTTAGAAGTTCTCCGCCAAAGTTTTTTGCCAGTTTAGTGATTGAGGTCCGTTCAGTTATGGCCTCGTGGTGTTGTGTGACCGTTTTTATGATTTCTTCTTCAGAGCTCTTTAAGTACTGTCCAATACTTATTATCGATGCTCTGTAGGCCTGGTTGATTTCAGTAAGACCCATACCGCCTTCTCTGCGAGGTAGGTATATTCTGTCCATGCACTGATTTCTGTATGTGATTTTGTGGAGGGTGTTTTTGTGTCCAATTTGTTAAGTTCGCATTGTGGCCAGTTCACTATGCCAAACCCATAGGTCACCACTGGTATTGCAAACTGGTTTATGGCTGTGATTTTATTTTTTGGTGTCAGCTGTGTTTTGCAGATCTTTTTTAAGCGGTTTAGGTATTCTTTTGTTGTTTTTGTTCTCATTTTCTTGTGTTCAATTGAATTACTTTGTTCAATTCCGAAGTATTTGTATGTGGAGTCTGCAGCCAGGTCTTCAATGTAGCTCCCTTCATCCAATTGTATGTTTTTGATTTTTGTCTTTTTTCCTTTTGTCATTGTGCATTTTGAGCATTCATCCAGTCCAAATTCCATGCCAATGTCTTTTGAGAACTTATCGGCAGTTTCCACGAGTTGAGTGAGTCCGTTTTTTGTGTTGGCATAGATTTTCAAATCATCCATGAACAACAGATGGTTCACAAGTTTTTGGTTTTCCTTTCCTTTGTCTTTACTTAAGTCATATCCAATGTCTTGCTGCTTCAGGATCTTGCTGAGCGGGTCCATGATTAAGCAGAATAAGAGAGGTGAAAGGCTGTCTCCTTGAAGTATCCCTCTCTGAACTCGTACGTCTGGGATTGTTATTTGTCCCTCTGTGTGATTGAGGGTTATGGTGGTGTTCCACTTGTTCATTTGTGCTTTCAGGAAGGTTCTTATTTTCTCATTGATGTTGTAGAGTTCTAAGCACCTCATGATCCAGGAGTGTGGTACACTGTCAAATGCCTTTTTGTAATCAATCCAAGCCATGCTGAGGTTCCTCTGCCTTGTTTTGCAGTCCTCCAGGATAGATTTGTCTGTCAGTAACTGGTCTTTAGCTCCTAATCTTCTTTTGGAACATCCTTTCTGTTCATTTTCCAGGTAGCCACCATTGTCAAGATGTTCATAAATGGCATCAGCTATGATTCCTGTCAGCCATTTGTATGTTGTTGTTAGGCAGCAGATGGGTCTGTACTTGTTGGGAAGCTGTGTTTCCTTGTTTTTTGGAATTAGGCTTGTGTTCCCTGTCGTTAGCCAGTCTGGTGTGTCCTCTTCTCCGTTCAATATTTTTGTGAAAGCCACAGCATAATGTTGGTGTAATGCTGTCAGTCTTTTCAGCCAAAAATTTGGGATTTTGTCGATGCCAGGTGCCTTGAAGTTACTGTATTCACTCATTTTCTTTCTGATCTCTTCTTCATTGATTACAATTGCTGGCATTTGTTGTTTGTCTTTGTTTTTCTGTTGTATTTTTTCAATCCACTCAGCCTCTTGGTGTTGTTTTGGGTCTTCAAAGAGTGGTCTCCAAAATTTTTCAATTTCCTTTCTATCAGGTGGTTGTTGTACTTCTATTGTGTCATTTGCCAGCTTTCTGTACACTAGTCTGGGGTTTGTTGCAAATAGTTTATCTGTTTTGCTTGTATTTTCTTGTCTTTATTCCTAATTTGTGCTGCGAAAGCTTTTACTAAGGCTTGATATTCAGCCAGCCTTCCACCTAGCAGTTTGTCTTCAACATTGTATTTTCTTTTAATGCAATTTTTTTTTTTTAGAAGATTCTTTTTGTGGTTCTTGTTTCCCAAAAATGTGGCCATTTGGGAGATCTCTGCTCTTAGGCAGCTGATTTTTTGTTGTAATTTCTTTTTCCATCGTGGCATGGTATTCTTTTTCTTATTTGTGGTACTGTTTCTCTCCAAATCTTGTGGGGCTAATTTACTTTGTATGTACCATGCCGCTCCATAATTTACAGAGTTTAACTCTGTCAATGTGGCTCCTCTTGGGACCAGTTTGGTCAGTCCTATGTTAACTTTTTGAAGGATATTTTTGAATTTTTTATTCTCTTTTAGTTTAGTCAGCTTTGGGCGCTCTTTCATGTCCATTTTTCTTGTTTCTTCAATCTTATTTGCCAATTCCTCTTCTAGTTCCTGCTGTTCTGGGTCTGTGTGCACCTGTGAATTATTTTGTAGATGAGCTGGTGAGTTGTTCGTTTTTTCGGTGGGCAATGAGTTGCTCGTTTTTTCAGGGGGCAGTGAGTTGTTCATTTTTTCGGGAGGCAGTAAATGGTTCGGTTTTTCGGGAGGCAGTGAGTGGTTCGGTTTTTCGGGAGGCAGTGAGTTGTTCGTTTTTTCGGGAGGCATTGAGTTGTTCGTTTTTTCGGGAGGCATTGAGTTGTTCGTTTTTTCGGGAGGCATTGAGTTTGTTTTTTTGGGAGGCATTGAGTTGTTTGTTTTTTCGGGAGGCATTGAGTTGTTTGTTTTTTCGGGAGGCATTGACTTTTTCATTTTTTCGGGAGGCAATAAATGGTTCAGTTTTTCGGTAGGCAGTGAATGGTTCGGTTTTTCGGGAGGCAGTGGATGGTTTGTTTTTTCGGGGATAAACTTTTTTTGAGGGCAATCATTTTTTGTCCTGTCTAAATTCTAATGTGTTTGTTCAGAGTGCTCTTCTGTTTCTGTCCTTTACTCCCATCAGAACAGATAAATGGTTTTCTTCTTGCTTTCCTCCCCTTTTGTTGCTCTGAGTTATTCATGTGACCAGATGCTTTTCCATATTTAGAGACTTTAAATTGTTTTTCATCAGTGTTGCCTGAATGAACAATATTGGTATTTTTCTGACAGTTAAAACTTGACTTGAAGTTCTTTGGTCTGTTTCCAGTCATCACTGTCATCAGTCTCAGTTCCAGAACTGTCTGAACTCCTGCAACTGGTATCTGGTTGTAAATGACTGTTTGGACCTGAGTTGTAGTATGTAGAGAAACCATTTAATTGTTTGCTTATTGAAAAGTTGGATCAAAAGAAGCAGAGTTGTCAAACAGAAATAAAACCATTTTGCTGTTCTCTTTGGAAAGTATTAAGATAAAACAGCAAGATTAGCAATGAAAAAGGTGGTTCCATTAAATCACTCACTCACTCTCACACACACACACACGTTTGCTTCATGAAAAAGTTGGATAAAAAGATGCAGAATTAAAACAGAAATAAAACCATTTTGCTGTTCTCTTTGGAAATTAAGATAAAACAGCAATTTGAGCATTCACACACACACACACACACAGTATGTAAAGAAACCATTTCATTGTTTGCTTCATGAAAAGGTTGGATCAAAAGATGCAGTGTTATAAAAACAGAAATAAAACCATATTGCTGTTCTCTTTGGAAATTAAGATAAAACAGCAAGTTCAGCAATGATAAAGGTGGTTCCATGAAAACACACACAGTATGTAGAGAAACCATTTTATTGTTTGCTGCAAAAGATGCAGTGTTCTAAAAACAGAAATAAAACCATTTTGCTGTTCTCTTTGGAAATTATTAAGATAAAACAGCAATTTGAGCATTCTCACACACACACACACAGTATGTAGAAAAATCATTTCATTGTTTGCTTCATGAAAATTTGGATCAAAAGATGCAGTGTTATCAAAACAGAAATAAAACCATATTGCTGTTCTCTTTGGAAATTAAGATAAAACAGCAAGTTCAGCAATGAAAATGGTTCCATAAAAAAAACAAACAAAAAAAAAATACACACACACACAGTATGTAGAGAAACCATTTAGTTCTGCTGGATTTAGGCGCATGCGCCCTAGCTGCATTGGCTCATCGGTGCTGAGTGGAGATGGATCTGGCCGGGAGGGAGTGAAGGAGGCGGGGCAGCTGGAAGGCGCGTTGTACCGGTGATCCGTATGGGTCCCCCGGCGCGGACGGTCCTGCAGTTGTTGATCGGTGCGGATGGCGAGCGCAATCAAACCATCCAGGTCCCCCGGCAAATCGATGGCGATCAACTGCTCTTGGATGTCAGCTGACAGACCCTGAAAAAACACGTCGAGCAGGGCGGCTGGGTTCCACTCACTCTTCGCCGCCAGGATACAGAAGTCGATGGCGTAATCCGTAACCCGGCGGCCCCCCTGCTTCAACATCAACAAGGACCGTGCCGCTTCCCGTCCCGGAGCGGTATGCTGGAAAACTTGTTCTAGAGCTGAGGTGAACACCGGGAGTGAAGCACAAGACGGTGACTGGCGCTCCCATTCGGCTGTGGCCCAGGCAGCGGCTCGTCCGGTCAGGTGAGTTATTATGTAAGTAATTTTCGTTCTGTCTGTGGGGAACATGGGTGACATCAATTCAAAATGTAGTTCCCACTGGGTGATAAACGGCTTGACATCCCCTGATTCGCCTGAGAAGTGTTCTGGGCGTGATAACTGGTTGCACACGATTGGTGTGGATGCGGTTGCCGGTGAGGCGGCTGGTGGCCTCGGCGGGGGGTTAGGACTCCTGGTGGCCGCATCCGACGTAGCCTGTGGATCCAGACGGGACAGAATCCGGCTCATCTGTGCGCTCACAGACGACATAAACTCATCCTGGCATTTAGCAAGCTCGCTAAACCCAGCGCTGAGCGCAGTATGCTTATCTTCCTGCTGAGTGATCTGCTGGCTGTGATGGCATACCACCAACTGGAACAGATCGGAGCCTACTGTGTCCATCGTTGGCCAGATTGACCTGACAGGCGAGAGTGGGTGGACACAAATGCGAGGCTCACACAGGAAGCTCTTGATGTAGAATGGTTTTAATGAGTAAAGCGAGGGTCGGTACACGGTTAGACAGTCCAAAAGGCTCAGCAGCAGTACAAGGATCATAAAGCTAGATGGGGTCAGGCAGGCAGGAGGTCAAAAACACGATGAAGCAGGCAATACACAAGGTCAAGAGCTGGAGAGAAGGCACTGGGCGCATCAATCTGGTGAGGAACAAACACAGACAGTGAGCATATATAGCCAGAAGCCATTCAGCAAATCCAGGACAAGTGTGCAAGGTAGGAACCAGAAACAGGGCATGGCCAGAGACAGAAACAGCAACAGACACCCCCCAACCAGAAAAGGAACACAAAGCAAAGCATACATGAACAAAAAGAAGAAAACCAAACCGACCAAAAACAAAACAGAAAACCAACCACACTGTCAATCCCTGACATGAGCACTGAGAAACTCAAAACTGGCTTATTCATAATTAATCGGTAAAATGCTCTCAGTCGTAAAACAAACTAGGGCTGCAGCTAACGATATTATATTTTAACATAGCTTCACTTAACGTAGCTTCTTTCATGAACTGGGAGATATTAATGGTCCAGTCATGCCAGAGGGTTGTGCGCTGCCCCACAGAAAACGGAACATTAACAGGGAACACATAATAGTGGAGCAGATAAGTATGACTTTTGGCCAGAATTGTTCACATGGTTATGCAAGCATCAGATTTGGCATGGATGTTCTACATAAATCAGTGTTTGAGAAAAAAGTGCTGGCCAGTTGAAAATCCAATATGACGGCCAGGTATGGGTCAATGAAGAATTACACAGGGGTCAAAATTTAAAAAGGCTCCAATCATATTGAAAGCTATACCACATTATGTGTCTGATCACAAGGATTCCAAAATGGTATAGTTTGGGTTATCAATGACTGAATGTTATGGAGTTATGGGGTAAAAACAGCAAGAATAGTAAGAAAGGTCAGTTTCAGTTTGTACAGAGGTCAAAAGTGTGTGTGTGTGTGGTTTGGTTGACAAGACAGGCAGGACGTAAATGCAGGACGCAGGTACACAGCTGTGTGGCATAAAATCATTTACTGGTTTTTCAGGCTGAGGTTGGTACACGGAAAAGCAGTCCAAACAGAGCAACAGGAACAAGAGCATCAGGCTAACGTGGTCGAGGTACATAAGCAGGTAGGGACAGACAGAGCACAAACACAACCCACAGAACCAGGAGAGAGAGAGAGAGTGTGTGTGTGTCTGTGTTTGCATGTGCACTTGTGTTTGAATCCTCAATATTGCCATGAAAGAGATTTCATGGCAATATTTTTCAAAGAGGGTAACAGCCAAATGGTTTCTTTTTCTATTTGAAAATTGAACTTTTTTCAGGAGCAGAACAGAAACATGGTTTCTCAACAAAAACTGTGTGTGTGTGTGTGTGTGTGTGTGTGTGTGTGTGTGTGTGTGTGTGTGTGTGTGTGTGTGTGTGTGTGTGTGTGTCTATATCTGTGTGCATGCGTGTCTGTGTTTGCAGTTGCACTTGTGTTTGAATTGGCAAATTTCTCTTTCATGGCAATATTTTTCAAACAGGAAAACAACCAAATGGTTTCTTTTCTGTTTTGACAATTGTCAGAATTTTGTTGGGAAGCAGAGCAGAAACATGGTGTGTGTGTGTGTGTGTGTGTGCGCGTGTTGACAAGACAGGCAGGACGCAAATGCAGGACGCAGGTACACAGCTGTGTGTCATAAAATCCTTTACTGGTTTTTCAGGCTGAGGTCAGTACACGGAAAAGCAGTCCAAACAGAGCAACAGGAACAAGAGCATCAGGCTAACGTGGTCGGTGTACATAAGCAGGTAGTCAAAAAACACAAAGAGGCAATCAGAGCAAGGCAAAAATTCACAAACAAGGCTGGAAAGAGGCACTAGGCACATCGATCTGGTGAAGGACAAAGGCCAGCTGTGAGACTTATAAAGCACCCAGGTCATTAACTGCAAATCTGTGTGTGTGCGCGCGCACTTGTGTTTGAATCCTCAAATTTCTCTTTCATGACAATATTTTTCAAAGAGGATTACAGCCAAATGGTTTCTTTTTCTGTTTTGAAAATTGTCTGAACTTTTTTCAGGAGCAGAACAGAAACATGGTTTCTCAACAAAAACTCTGTGTGTGCGCGCGCGTGTGTGTGTGTGTGTGTGTGTGTGGCTGCAAGTGCACTTGTGTGTGAATCCTCAAATTTCTCTTTCATGGCATTATTTTTCAAAGAGGTAAACAGCCAAATGGTTTCTTTTTCTGTTTTGACAACTGTCTGAATTTTTTTTGGGAGGAGAGCAGAAACATGGTTTTTCAACACAAACAGGGTGTGTGTGTGTTGGTATCTTTACATTACTCTTTCATAATAAAAACAGACAGATGGTTTCTTTGTGTTGAGAAATGCCTCAACATTTTTTAGGAGGAGAGCAGAAACATGGTTTCTCCACAAAAACAGTGTGTGTGTGTGTCTGTCTGTCTGTATGCATGCGTGCATGTGTGTCTGTGTTTGCGTTTGCACTTGTGTTTGAATCCTCAAATTCCTCTTTCATGGCATTATTTTTCAAAGAGGAAAACAGCCAAATGGTTTCTATTCTGTTTTGACAATTGAATTTTTTTCAGGAGCAGAGCAGAAACATGGTTTTTCATCACAAACAGTGTGTGTGTGTTGGTATGTTTACATTGCTCTTTGATAATAAAAACAGACAGATGGTTTCTTTCTCTGTGTTGAGAAATGCCTCAACTTTTTTCAGGAGGAGAGCAGAAACATGGTTTCTCCACAAAAACAGTGTGTGTGTGTGTGTGTGTGTGTGTGTGTGTGTGTGTGTGTGTGTGTGTGTGTGTGTGTGTGTGTGTGTGTGTGTGTGCATGTGCACTTATTTTTGAATCCTGAAATGTCTCTTTCATGGCAATATTTTTCAAAGAGGGTAACAGCCAAATGGTTTCTTTTTCTGTTTTGAAAATTGAACTTTTTTCAGGAGCAGAACAGAAACATGGTTTCTCAACAACAACTCTGTGTGTCTGTGTGTGTGTGTGTGTGTGTGTACATTATGATTTTTGAACAACATATGTTGCCCTCAAGACAACATTCTTTCCAGTGGCGTTCATGCATTTTTCAGTTTTCATATGAGAAATTCTTCATACCAGAAAGCCTTGACGTTTTCAAAAAACAAACATTTCATGTAAATACTCAACAATTAAATACATATGGACATTTGCAACATCCACTGCTGTGATTGGTGAGAATCACAAAGGTTTTCCTGCATTATGTCGGACTGAACGCAGCCCACATAAAAACCATCATCGTGTTTTACTCTGTGGACACGCCCTCTGTGAGACAGTCCAACAACCAACTGCTGCCTCCACAAAGACAGGAAGAGCTTCAGGTGAACATTTAAAAAGATCAGTTTTAAACCTGCTCAAAAACCTCCACAGTTCATTCTCCAACATCTCAGTGGAACAAACGGAGGGAGACCAGACGAGTGTTCTGACTGAAGAGCAGTGAAACCCTGAGTGACAATATTCGTCTTCATGTCTGATTTCCTGAACAAAAATCATTGCTGCCTGATTCATCCAGTTAATAACAACATGTGATCTGCTGGTTGAACCTCTTCCACCGTCAGGAACAATCTAAAATACCACCACGATCAGACGGAGGAAACAAACTACAAACCAACACTATGACATCATCTGAAAGTAAAAGACAATATTTACCTGATTATCAGCAGCCAACAGAAGAGACAAAAACACAGACAACAGTCCAAAAGGAAATTAAAAAAACAAAATAACCTCTCAACTAAACCTCCATCTCAAACCCAGGAACCAAACTGAAAGACAGAGAGACAGATTTACTGTAAGAACATGACGTTTCTGACAAACCCCTCAAACCAGTTAGAGAGAAAGTCCAACAATCAGACACGTGCACAAGAACAACGGCCTTTAAATTCCAGGACAAAATCAGAACATGTTTAAATTCCTTTTCAGCTTCACTGTCAAAGTGTGCAGTTTGCTACACAACAACACAATCTGAACTATCTGTTTCCATGTTTGAGTGTGTTTGTGGAGATAAAGCCTGACGGTCTGTGTGTGTGTGTGTGTGTGTGTGTGGGTGGGTGGTTTTCCTTCAGGATCGGTTGGAGGCTCCTCAGGATGCTGTCAGACTCTAAGATCTGTGTCCGTCTGCAAACTCACTCTGTCCTCCTCCTGCTGCTCTTACAGACCTTTAATGCAGCAAAAACATTAAACACACATTCATGGTTCTGGTGCGTACTGGTGCCCACGGCATCATGGGTAACTTACGGACCTGTGAATGACTTGTGAGTCGTTCACAGGTTCGTGGGCTGGCTAATCATACAGTTACAGTAATGAATTGTTGTCATGTCAATGAAAGCTGTTGTAGACTGTCCAGTCACTCTCACAGAAACTTCATAGGTGTCAGTGTCTTGTGGCTTCCTTCACTTGTCAGTCATTCAGAGTTGTCATGAGTATCTTGTTGATTTCCCTTACTTGACACTTCTGCAGCGGTGTTGTGTCTGGGTGGCTTCCCTCATTTATCAATCCTTCAGTTATGTGTCTTGTGGCTTCCCTCACTTATCAATCCTTCAGTTGTTATGCGTGTCTTTGTGGCTTCCCTAATTTATCAACCCTTCAGTTGTTATGAGTGCCTTGGTGGCTTCCAACACTTATCAATTCTTCAGTTGTTATGAGTGCCTTGGTGGCTTCCATCACTTATCAACCCTTCAGTTGTTATGAGTGCCTTGGTGGCTTCCAACACATCAATTCTTCAGTTGTTATGAGTGTCTTGGTGGCTTCCCTCACTTATCAATCCGATTGAATGCTTGAGTTTAATTATCTTCAGCTCATTGTTGTTATGAGTGTCTTGGTGGCTTCCCTCACTTATCAATCCTTCAGTTATGATTGTCTTGGTGACTTCCATATGTGAATGGTTTTGTTCATAGAGCTCTCCATGGGAGTCATCCCTGGTTATGCACTGCACGGGGGGTGCCGGGTGGTTGCTGGCTGTTGGATGCTGTGTTGGCTGGGACCACTGGAGTGGTCTGTATGGGTGGGCTGGCTTCCACCTCTGGACTCATCTGCCACCAGAAAACCCAGAGAATGTTCCTTTAAGCAGGGCTTCTACTCCAGTGAGACCACTCCAATCTCCACTAATAACTGGTCAGTGTGGCTGATATCTGGACTGAAGTCAAGAATTTGGGGGGGGGGGAACACTTTGCTTGTCTGATATCATTCATCATCACTGACATCATTTTGCTGCTCATTAAGTTTATATTTGGTTTTGTATGTGATGCCCAAAGTAACTGTTGTGGCTGCTGATGGTCTTTTTCACCATATTTCTTTCATTTCCATTGTGAGATTTGATCACTTCAAATATATTTTTTTAAAATTTCAATTTACTGTATCTCTGTTATTTCCATTTTGATTCCATCTAAAAAAAAATCTTGCTCTGATATTCAACAGTGCACTAATCAACAGTTGATTATGATGTATCATAAACACAATATTTGTTGTGAAAGTGTCGTGACACGGACCCACAACAGGGGGCGTTAATGAACGGACAATGGATAAGCCAAAAAGTAACAATTTAATATAGAAGATAGAAGACGCCTGGCGAGAGAAAAGCCGGATCCACACAGCTTCCACCGCCAACAGAGCTGAAGAACACTGGAGCCGCCAAGCCCTGCGCCCCAGGTGGCCGCTGTCTTCAGCAGTCAGACCCGGTACTGCTGGCAGAGAACAGAGACAGTCCAAATGAGTGTGAGGTCGCACACTCAGTAATCCCACAGTCTGTATTCAGTAAAGGAGGGAGAACCTCCACCTCCAATCACACACTCGTGCAGCTCCTGTCTAACCACTTATCTGGTTGGAGTGTGAAGCGAAGCCGTCGCTGATCACACCAAACGCCAATCCCACAGATAAGGCAAACACCACAGGATAACGGCTGCAAAAGAAGTTCAGACTATTACACAAGGTTTTTGTTCAGCAGAGAAAATTACCTGATTGGTAGTTGATTTCTCGGCAAGGAGGTGGAGTCGCAGTCCGGCCTTTATGGAGATGGTGATGAGTTGGCTGAGTGACAGCTGGTGCTGATGAAGAGTGACAGCTGTCACTCCCAGTGGCTCCGGCGCCCTCTCGTGCTTGAAGCCCGCACTCCAAGCAGGGCGCCATCTGGTGGTGGTGGGCCAGCAGTACCTCCTCTTCAGCGGCCCACACAACAATATTGATCATATCTCAAAGATAATTTGTCATATGTGCTGCCCATATTAGTGATAATAATATTTAACCTTATTCCACTTTGTCCACATTTAATCTGTAACAGAGCCATTTAATTGTGATGAAAATAGAAACATTAAAATATAAAATGTTGATTTATGTATTAATTTCAGATCTGAGCTGCTGTGAGAAAATATATTCATAAAAACTGTTGGACTGCCTTTAATTCTTTATTTCCTTTTTAAACATTATTCTAGAATGCTGCTCTAACAGGAGTGATTTTCTTTTATCTTTTTGGACACAGACAAAGACCAAAATTCTTCTCTCTGTCTTCAACACACTCTCCATCCTCACTATCCAAAGGACCACACACACTCTATGACATCATAGAAGAAGGCTTTATGAAGAGGAATGTTATTTGTGACAGTGATGTAGAAGTGGCATCTTTTTGTGTGTGGTCATGTTTCTGCCCCCTTTGGTCCTGTGATTAGATCACAGTCTTTTAAACTAACCTGTACTAGTAACTAATCCAGTTCTAGATGTGATAGTGACCCTGGCTGTGGCTGGTGCCGTGTGCAGTAACCCTAATGAAAAAAAGTTTGCATTCACTAATAAATTGTTTGGCTTTTTATCGGCTCACCTTGTCGTCCAACCAGTGACCGACTCAGAAACAAGCTTCGAAGCTTTGCTCGAATTCTCTCTGAACTCTTCACACACAGCTGATGTATCAGGTGCACGTTTTTCAGCCAATCAATGATCAGAGAATTCTGCAGTCAGAACGCTGTCAGCAGATGTTAACAGCTGTTTTGTGTGTGCACCTGAAACTCCTTTCATTAAGAAACGATGTGCTGTGGTCTGGTCTCGTCATTAACAGAAAATTAACTGGAGATAATTTTTATTTTGGCGAGACATTTCTTGCTTGTGTGTGAAATTGATGATGAAAGCGTAACTGTCACACCAGATAAGTGAGAGTTGGCAACCCTGGATCAGGATGTCACCAATGATGTTTTCATGCCGTCCGACTGATTAGACTGCAGTCAGACGGCACTCTGACGGTCGTTCGATAGTTGTTTCACCTCCAATTGGCCACCAGGGTTTTGAACATGTGCAAAACATTAGAGGCGGCCGCACAAATGGGCCTGACTGTGTCGACTGCTCTGAGCCTGCTGTCCGACATTTTCCAAATGCACCTTGACATCTCCTGAATGTGGATCGATTTTTTATTTGGCCTCATTCGTAGTATGTGTGATGGGGGTCTATCTGAAGGGTTTTTGTTGTCCATAATCACATCCACACTTGTTGAGCTGGACCGGGACATGGTCCTGTGTCCCGGTGATGGGGTTTAGTCCAGAGGCAGAGCTGCTGCAGCAGGTTCTTCTTGAAGACTTTGTGGTATTGAAGGGCTCCAGCCGGTTCTTCTGCTGGTCCAGATGATCCATTGTGTTTTTGAGTCAATCTGATTTGATAAGTCAGCACTATGGAGCAGCTCTTTGGGAGCTTCATCTAGTGACTCCAGGCCAGGGCCAGATCTACATTCAGGTTGGGGGGAGGGGGTGGTTCTGAACCCCCTAAACCCCCTCTAGACCCACGATGCAGGTGGGTCTGCTGCCATTCACAAATAGAATTCTGGATTGATTCATTTATTTCTTAGAAACAAAATAAGGTCTGAAGCTGTTTCTGCTGTGAGGCAAATGTTGTTGGTATTTAAAACTCATATTGAAGAAATGATCAACAGATATGAACAAATGGAAAATCAATGACATGAAAAAAAATCATGAGAGTAGTTTGAAGATGAAAATATGTTAATGACTTTGTTTTTGGATGTTTCACTTTCACACTTTCCTTGAACCATCAACAAACCTGTGGACAAAAGACAAGAGTCTTCAGAGGATTGATGTTGGGAAAGACATTGGCCGGCTGTCGGAGGACAGACAAGTGGACTGAGGACACTGTGGACTGAGGCCGTTGCAGACACACGTCTCCACGGACAGTGACATCTGCAGACGACTCTGATCTGTAGGACATGACATCCTTCCTCATTACCAGCTAGGACGAAGACAGCTTCAGGGTGGGTAGTCTCATGTCTGCTGAGGACGTCCTGCAGTGTCCCCAGTGCAGTCACGAGATCCATCCACAGACAGCAGACACACGGTGCTGCTCTGTCTTGGTAGGTCAAACAGTCAGCACGTCCCAATCAACAGTTTGATGTCAGAACAGTGTTTTTCGAAGACCTGAACGTCCAAAACACCATCTGTTGTCCACATTCATGCAGACACCTCCTCGTCTGTGTGTCCCTGAGGTGGGCTTGCGGTCGCCACGGTGCACTGAGTGTGTGCAGCTGCAGAGCCGAATCCAGCGGACTGTCCCAGGACCAGGTTTAAGACAAAATAAAAGCACAGCTGATCTGGTGGTTAGTCTGGTTCTCAGCTCATCATCTGGTTTTCAAGAGACCAAACATCAGCTAGGAACAGACTAGACAGCTGAGGTCTGGTAGATCTAGGCTTTAGCCTACAGGCAGACATCAGCTTGTAACTATTGTGTAAATAGACCCTATCAGAAGACAGAAATTTACTGGAAATATTTTTGCTGGAAGTTGAGATTCTCCTCCAAAAATGTACAACTGCGGGTGAATTTCATGGTTTTTCATGACCAAAAGTTGGCATTCAAAATGGGAAGAACAGAACTTAAAACAAATCCAAAGTCACCAGTTTGGTGAATTTTATTGTTTTCCAAACACACGATATTTGTTTTCAACAAAAAAAAAAAAAATCAGAATTTTGTGAAGAACTGAGAACAGTGTTTAAATAAATCAACCTAATACAAATGAAAACTTTTGCATGAATTTTACCTTAATGAAATCCATATTTTTACTAAAATGTATTATTTCATATATCCACAAGGATGAATTATGAACAGTGTTTAGAAGAATCAAACAAAACCAACAGAATTAAAATATATCAGAAACAAAGAGAAAAAAAAGTGTTTTGGTGAATTTCACTATTTTCACCCTAAAAAATTTCTACAATTTCCAAAACAATTCAAAAGTTCAATATTGTGTGAGGAAGGATTGTAAATCAGTGTTTAGATGAAACAAACAAAAACAATCATCAAAATCCATCAAGAACTGAAGGAAAATATTTGGGTGAATTTCAGTTTTCACCTGAAAAAGTCCATATTTTCCTAAAAACTTACAATTCCAACATTAAGACATTATTACACTCAGAGAAACTGATATGGGGTCAGATCGATGTCAAAAGCACTCTCATGTAAAAAAAAAAAAATGCATTCAGGTGTATTATATTATTTCACACACGTAGATATTAACTGCATGTGCAAAGATGTCATGCCAAAAACAGAAAGTATCCCAATGTATCTTCAATGTAGCTCCCTTCATCCAACTGTATGTTTTCTGTTTTTGTCTTTTTACCTTTTGTCATTGTGCATTTTGAGTATTTATCCAGTCCAAATTCCATACCAATGTCTTTTGAGAACTTATGGACAGTTTCCACAAGCTGCCTGAGTCCTTTTTTGTGTTGGCAGAGATTTTCAAATCATCCATGAACAGCAGATGGTTCACAAGTTTTTGTTTTTTCTTTCCTCTGTTTCTGCTTAAGTTATATCCAATGTCATGCTCCTTCACGGTTTTTGCTGAGTGGGTCCATGATTAAGCAGAAAAAAAGAGGCGAAAGGCTGTCTCCCTGAAGTATCCCTCTCTGAACTCGTATGTCTGGGATTGTTATTTGTCCCTCTGTGTGATTGAGGGTGATGGTGGTGTTCCACTTGTTCATTTGTGCTCTCAGGAAAGATCTTATTTCCTCATTGATGTTGTAGAGTTCTAAGCACCTCATGATCCAGGAGTGTGGTACACTGTCAAATGCCTTTTTGTAATCAATCCAAGCCATGCTGAGGTTCCTCTGCCTTTTTTGCAGTCCTCCAGGATAATTTTGTCTATCAGTAACTGGTCTTTAGCTCCTAATTTTCTTCTGGAACAACCTTTCTGTTCATTTTCCAGGTAGCCACCAGTGTTCAGATGTTCATAAATGGCATCAGTTATGATTCCTGTCAGTCATTTGTATGTTGTTGTTAGGCAGCAGATGGGTCTGTACTTGTTAGGAAGCTGTGTTTCCTTGGTCTTTGGTAGTTGGCTTGTGTTCCCAGTCATTATCCAGTCTGGTGTGTCCTCTTCTCTATTCAATATTTTTGTGAAAGCCACAGCATAATGTTGGTGTAATGCTGTCAGTCTTTTCAGCCAAAAATTTGGGATTTTGTTGATGCCAGGTGCCTTGAAGTTACTGTATTCACTCATTTTCTTTCTGATGTCCTCTTCAGTGATTACAATTGCTGGCATTTGCTGTTTGTCTTTGTTTTTCTGTTTTATTTTTTCAATCCATTCAGCCTCTTGATGTTGTTTTGGGTCTTCAAAGAGTGGTCTCCAGAATTTTTCAATTTCCTTTCTCTCAGGTGGCTGTTGTACTTCTATTGTGTCGTTTACCAGCTTCCTGTACACTAGTCTGGGTTTTTTTTTGCAAATTGTTTGTTTATCACCTCTAAATTATTTAGACATTCTTCACTTTGTGTGTTTTTAGGAATCTGCTAGCTTAGCGCAGCTACTAGCTCTTAGCCGGTTTAGCATGGCAGCTTCTCCTGTCTCTCCCGTACTTTTCTGCTCTGGGTGTGAAATGTATAGTTATTCCTCGGCCTCCTTTAGCAGTAATGGTACTTGTAATAAGTGTAGTTTATTTGTAGCTTTGGAGGCCAGGCTGGGCAAATTGGAGACTCGGCTCCGCACCTTGGAAAATCCTACAGCTAGCCAGGCCCCTGTAGTCGGTGCGGACCAAGGTAGCTTAGCCGCCATTAGCTGTCCCCCAGCAGATCCCGAGCAGCCGGGAAAGCAGGCCGGCTGGGTGACTGTGAGGAGGAAGCGTAGTCCTAAACAGAAGCCCCGTGTACACCACCAAACCATCCACATTTCTAACCGTTTTTCCCCACTCGGCGACACACCCACCGAGGATCAAACTCTGGTTATTGGTGACTCTGTTCTGAGAAATGTGAAGTTAGCGACACCAGCAACCATAGTCAATTGTCTTCTGGGGGCCAGAGCAGGCGACACTGAAGGAAATTTGAAACTGCTGGCTAAGGCTGGATCTTCTAGGGATATGGCATATTTTTGCCCTTACTGTATTGTAAGGGCTCTGACAGTCAGTCAGAGCTGCGTGTCGTCAGAGTGAGCTGCAAAAAGTTTGTACCTGAGTTTTCAGAGGTGGTGTTTGTAGTTGCCATCTGCCACGCCGGTGTTTGCCAGCCCGGACAGTGGGAATGCCACCTCAACCGGCAACTTGGCCCCGCGACTGGACAGCAACAACGTCCGAGGCCCGCTCAACGTGGTGAATTCACTGAGGCCGCGCGCTGCGTCATTAGAGCCGCGCATCACGAGTGCCGCTTCCCCGAGGCCTCATGCAGCCACCGCGGATCCATCAGCGCGGAAACACCGAGGCCGCGCGGCACCAGCGCAGTGCAGATCCATCCCGGTGACAAACAACGCAGGCTGTTAACATCGGCGATCGACAAGCTGCTCATAAGCCGACCATGGGGCCTAAGAAGGTTCTGACAGCGGAGGAAGGTGACGATATTAAAAAATCTCTGGACTTTCTATCAGAGGAGATTTCTGTTGTGAAGCAGCAACAGAAATCAATTATGGATCTGGTGGAGGAGGTGAAGGCATTACGGCTCCAGAATGCCGAGAAAGACCGGCATCTGGTGCAGCTGGAAAATAGAGTGGCTGAATTGGAGCAGTACACCAGAATCAACGACGTCATCATCACAGGTCTTCATATCAAACCACGGTCCTACGCACGGGCGGTAACAGATGAGAGCGGAGGGGATCCCAGTGAACAGGAGGTCAGCTCTGTGGAAAAACAGGTTGCTGATTTCCTCCTATCTAAAGGTATAGAAATGGATTTAAATAACATTGAAGCGTGCCACCCTCTGCCCCGGAGAAATGACGGTGATAAACGAACCGTCATCATGAGATTCATCAACAGAAAACACAAAACAGCACTGTTAAAACAAGGAAGAAAACTGAAAGGGACAAACGTATTCATCAATGAACATCTCACCAAACGGAATGCCGACATCGCCAGGAAAGCACGCTTCTTGAAGAAACAGGGAAAAATCCAGCACACATGGACTTCAAACTGTAAAATATTCATCAAACTGAACGGATCACCAGAACAAGCAAAAGTCATGGCAATAAGGAACATCGAGGAGCTGGACAAATATGAACAATAGTGTTTCTTAAAGCGAGGATCTGGACAGATATGACCAATAAGGTATGAGGACACAAACACATCACAACACCATGACACAGACCAGAGGAACCTATTCATCTACTACCTATTCATCTACATCTGGAGACAAGAAGGATATAACTCAAAGGATTGCTGATCATGGAAAAGTAGAACTGAGAACATTTAAATACACAGACCACAATGTACTGGACTTGGAGCACGATATAGACCCGGACAATAATTTCTTCTCAAATATCAATGACAGTTGTTGCTATTATACAGATGAACAGTTTAATCGGATCATTAAAACGGATAACAAATTATCAATAATCCATTTCAACAGCAGAAGTCTATATGCAAACTTTAACAACATTAAAGAATATTTAAGTCAGTTTAAAAAAATATTTAACATAATTGCTATATCAGAAACATGGATCAATGAAGATAAAGGAATGGATTTTGAACTGGATGGATATTAATTTAACTGTGTAAACAGAAAGAATAAGAGTGGAGGAGGAGTGGCTGTGTATGTGGATAAGAACATGGATTATAAAATAGTAGACAATATGACAACTGTGATTGATAACTTATTAGAATGTATAACTATTGAAATATGTGAAGAAAAAAGCAAAAATGTATTAGTCAGCTGTATATATAGAGCACCAGGATCTAGTATTGAAACATTCACTGACTGTATGGGAAAAATGTTCTCAAAAACTAATCAAAAAACTGTGTTCATTTGTGGTGACTTAAATATTGATCTGCTCAATCCAAATAAGCATAAAATAACAGATGAATTTATCAGTATAATGTACAGTATGAGTTTATATCCAAAAATCACCAGGCCAAGCAGAATTACATCCCATAGTGCCACCTTAATTGATAATATATTCAGCAATGATATTGAGAATAACACTGTGAGTGGATTATTAATCAATGACATTAGTGATCATCTACCAGTTTTCATCGTTTATAATAGAAACCATCGGCGGAATCAGCCAGAGGAGAAAATAAAATACAGGCGAGTGCGGACAGAGGAAAACATGAACACACTAAAGAAGGATTTACAGGAGCAAAACTGGGAAAAGGTATACAGTGAAAGTGATGTTGATAGTGCATATGAAACTTTTTTACAAATATTTACATCATTATATGATAAAAATTGTCCTATTAAACAAGACTACAGAAAACAAAAAATCCAAGCTCGACCATGGATGACGAAAGGGTTACGAAATGCATGTAATAAGAAAAATACACTGTATAGAGAATTCATAAAACTAAAGAGGCAGAAAATAGATATAAGAAATACAAAAATAGATTAACTAATATTATATGGGTATGTAGGAAGGAATATTATAGTAACATATTATATAATAACAAAAACAATATTAAAGGAATATGGGATATATTAAATAGCATTATCAAAAATGGTAATAAAAAACAGAGTTACCCTCAGTATTTCATTGATAATAATGTCAAGAAGGAAAATAAGGATGAGGTAGTCAACGGTTTTAATAATTTTTTTGTAAATATTGGACCAAGCTTGTCAGAAAAAATTCCCGATTCCCAACCTGAGGATTGGGATAATAATCTCATAGAAAGAAATCCCTGTTCAATGTTCCTCACAGCAGTGGATGGAAATGAAATTATAGACATTGTGAATAATTGTAAATATAAAACATCTACCGATTTAAATGAAATTGATATGGTGGTGGTAAAACAGGTCATTGAATGGATTGTAGAACCATTAACATACATCTGTAACTTATCATTTCAAACCGGTAAATTTCCCAATCAAATGAAAATAGCTAAGGTTGTGCCGCTGTATAAGACTGGGGATAGACACCACTTCACAAATTATAGACCTGTTTCTTTGCTTCCACAATTTTCCAAATTATTAGAAAAGTTATTCAATAATAGATTAGACAAATTCATAAATAAACATAAATTACTTACTGATAGTCAATATGGATTCAGAGCACATAGTTCAACATCACTTGCATTAATAGAATCAGTTGAGGAGATTACAAACGCCATAGACCACAAATTACATTCAGTTGGAATATTTATAGATCTTAAAAAGGCTTTTGATACAATTAATCATGACATATTAATCAATAAACTTGAACAGTATGGGATTAGGGGGTTGGTGTTGCACTGGGTGAGAAGCTACTTAAGTAACAGAAAACAGTTTGTGAAGTTGGGGGAATATACATCATCATGCTTGGACAATGCTTGTGGCGTCCCACAGGGGTCAGTATTGGGTCCAAAACTGTTTCTAATTTATATAAATGATATTGTCAATGTTTCCAAAATATTAAAATTAGTATTATTTGCAGATGACACAAGCATTTTTTGTTCAGGGGGGGATTTGCAGGAGTTACTGAGGAGGATCAGTATAGAAATGGGAAAATTGAAAATATGGTTTGACAGAAATAAATTATCATTAAACTTAAGTAAAACAAAATACATGTTATTTGGCTATTGTAATACAGACATACAGGTTCAGTTACAAGTCGAGGGGGTAGATATTGAAAGGGTACATGAAAATAAGTTTCTGGGGGTGATAATAGATGATAAGATAAACTGGAAGACTCATATAAAACATATACAAAGTAAACTGTCAAGAAGCATTTCAGTTCTAAACAAAGCAAAACATATTCTGGACCACAACTCACTCCGCATTCTTTACTGCTCACTGGTTTTACCATATTTACAGTACTGTGCAGAGGTATGGGGTAATACTTATAAAGGTACAACACAATCACTATCAGTAATGCAGAAAAGAGCTATAAGAATTATTCATAATACTGGCTATAGAAATCATACAAATCCACTATTTTTACAATCCAAATTCTTAAAATTCACAGACTTGGTTCATTTTCAAACAGTACAAATTGTGTATAAAGCAATAAACAATTTACTTCCAGCAAATATTAAAAATATGTTTTTTAACAGATCAGGGGATTACAGTCTGAGGGGGAAATTTAATTTAAAGCATCAGTGGGCACGAACAACATTAAAAGGTTTCTGTATTTCTGTCTGTGGGGTGAGGATGTGGAACAGATTGGGAGTGGGGCTCAAGCAATGTCCAAGCATGAACCAGTTCAAACAGCGGTACAAAAATATGTTTTTTTCTGGGTATAGGGAGGAGGAAGGGTAATGAGGGTTAGGGTGTTTTTGTTGTTTGCTTCGGCTTGTAAATATATAGTATTTTGTATGTAAGTAGGTATGTGTAGGTGTATATTTATGTTTGTGTATATATATGTGTATATATGTATATGTGTATATATGTGTATGTTGATGTGTATATGTATGTGTGTGTATATATATGTATATATATATATTGATATCGGTTTAGGTGTGTAGGAATTTATGTGTATATGTGGCAAAGGGTATTACTGGTTGTGGGGAAGAAGGGGTAGGGATAAATAAGCTGATGTTTCACCCTACCCCTTTTCGGACATGTTGGGTACACAGTAGGAACTTTTTTGTTGTTGTCTTTACTGATCTATCTTGTAATTGTTGTTGTATCAAATGTTCGAAATAAACAGTTTTCATTCATTCAAGGCTAAGCGTAAATTTGGTAAGATTGTAATTCACGTCAGCAGTAATGACACCCGGTTACGTCAATCGGAGGTCACTAAAATCAGTAGGGTGGAGGCCGTCCGGCATAAGCAGGCCATGGCAGCCCCAGAACGAAGGCCAGTTATCAATAAAGTTAAAGAAATGTAATGTAAGAAATGTAGGAACAGTAAATATATATATATATATATATATATATATATACACACACACACCACTCCTAAGATTAACACAAGAGTAAAGTACTAACCTAAAGTTCACAACAGTTACACTAACAGTTAACTAACAGAAGTATATAAAAAAATGAAATGAAAAAATGAAAATGAGGGTCTGAAGTCGCTAACGCAAGCTAACCGCTAGCGAAAATGCTAGCCGCTCCTAAGATTTACACAGGAGTAAAATAATTACTTAAAATTCACAGCAGTTCGACTGAAAAACTAACAGACGTATTAACCAGGTAAAACGAACCAGCTATAAAAATAACGATGGGTGGGAAAGGAGGAGTCGACCTAGCTAGCGAATGCTAACTGCTAGCGAATTACAACAGGACTATAGATAAATAACGTTCAGAGTAGATACAATTAATAATAACCAGAAGAGTGCTAAACAGAAATAAAAGAAACAGAAAAAAAAGAAAATAGTGTCACAACAACAAACAATCCGTTGGAAACAAGTTAAAATGCTCCTTTTTTAAGGCTCAATTAATGATCACAACTTTTTTGTTAAAACTAGCAACACAAAGAAGCCTTGCTCGTTATGCTCCAACCAAAGAGGTTATATATGAGAACTAGAGTCCACACTCCCAATGCTGTCCATTAAACGTGAACGTCCCTTCATGAACAGCGACATGACGCCTCCTAACCGGACAAAATATTGACGAAGTTCCCAGATGTTAATGCATTTTCAATGGGGATTCACGACTGAACACACTCAGAAAAACACTCGCAAAATTTGGGGTAAAATGCCATTTTGACCTGGATACTGCCAACATGTGCAGCTTTCCGGCCTGTTTCTTGATGCGAATAATTGAAATTCTATGAGTGGTGCTCAGTAAATCGCCCGGAATTAAAATGGTGACCACACCTCCTTGCCACAGCTCAGTGCAAGTGCAGACTCTAGTTCTCATATATAACCTCTTTGGCTCCAACATTATGATTTGCTACAATTTACTCTTTGTATTGCGGGAAAATGACACTATTGAAAATGCCAGTTAAAAACAGTCTAAACCCAAACGTTTATTCATCGTCTACAAACAGACTGAAAAATCTTTCACTTTTGAATGTCTTTTCAATGTAAAAATACTAGCACAGAGCACGTAGCAGGCGGTAAAAGAAAGAATGGCGTCCAGTTGGGAACACTGCTCCAATACAATTTTAGAGAAAGAGACAAAAAGAACCTGTTTGAAAACACAACAGAAAATATAAAACCAACTAACAATTAAGATAAATAAATAAATAAGTGTTTCCTGTGAACACCTAGTGACTCTCACACCTCCACTTCATCCCTGTTTTATTTACATTTAATGACAATTTGTTTCGGTCAAACCATATTTTCAGTTTGTTAATTTCTTCAGTTATTTCCTCCAGAACTATATGCCAAGCTAGAAAACTGCTGCATCGTAGTAAGAGCAGAATACTACTGGAATGAATCTGAATAAGGAAAGTTGTTTTTTTTTCTTCTCACTAAATGGATGCTGCACTCACTGCAGTTTATTATCTGGAATAGTCCCAGATTGCATTTCTGAGCTTCTAGAATTCAAACGTTTTCGTGCGGGTGGTGTTGGGGGGTAATTTTGGGTTTCAGCTTTTTTTTTGTTTTTCACCACTTTCATCCCTGAATATGTCAATCATGAGTCACTTTTGTGCGGATTAAAGGTCACTAACTGGGACTCCTGTCTTGTTGTGAGAAAGAAACGAGACGTCCTCCGTTCTGTTCACACAGCTCCAAATGCTGCGCAGCTCTCTGCCGAGTCAAGTTAGAACAATAGAGTCCAGTCAGAATTAATAACTTCATAGTGAAATACAGTTTAAATCAACTGACACCTCTTTCCAAATGTTGTAATACAAACAAACTGCAATCGATCAAAACATTTTTTCCTCCCAAAATGAGACGTCCTGCGCTGACGTGCAGCAGCCGGCTGAGCTCAGCTCAGAGGTACGGAGTGATGTTCATACCAAAATGTCTGAAAGGAAATGATTTTGACAAAAAAAAAAAAAAAAAAACTACAGATTTTATTTATTTATATTTATGTCCAGAGATCAAGGATCCAGTGACCAATTTAAAATGTTGTTAACATAGAAAACTTGTAAAGCCTACTTTTAGTAGACAGAAAATTCACAAGAGGTATCGATAAGGGAATCGAATTGATAAAATCTTATCACTACCCATCCCTATCCGTAAGGAGATATTTGACCATTACAACATGTTATAAAGTATCAGTAACACAAACAAAGCAGAGTGAACAAACCTGTTCTGTAGAAGAAATTTGGAGAATCAAAAACAGCATCCAGCCCTTTACCTCTTTTGTTCTCTTCTTTTAAATGACACATTTCTTCTTCCTGGTCTGTGCTCATTCCTTCATCAGCAGGTGTCCGCTGTAGTTTCAACATGTACCCCAGCTGTGGGACTCCAGACATGTTTGTAGAAAGACTATAACACACAGAAAAGAAAGACAACATCAATGACAAAGTGGAAGAAAAACTAAAAACATGCTGATTTAATCATCTGCTGCTGCCCAGGCTGACCAATCACAAGTGTGAGACAACACTGAAAAGTCCCTGTCCTGGGACAGACGTCCTAAAGCAGGAGACACCAACCTTGATCCCAGAGATCACCTGACATGTCTGCTTTCTTTATACGAGGTCTATTAGAAAAGTACCCTACCTTATTATTTTTTTCAAAAACCATATGGATTTGATTCATATGTTTTTACGTCAGACAAGCTTGAACCTTCGTGCGCATGCGCGAGTTTTTCCACGCCTGTCGGTTGCGTCATTCGCCTGTGAGCAGGCTTTGAGTGAGCACTGGTCCACCCCCTCGGCAGATTTTCATTGTCAGGAAATGGCGGAATGATTTTGGCTTTTTTTCCATCAGAATTTTTTCAGAAACTGTTAGAGACAAGCAGCTGGAAACCATTCAAAAAATTTATCTGGCTTTCGGTGAAAATTTTACGGGCTTCACAGAGAATAAGGACTGTTACTACAGCTTTAAGGACGCCCTACAATGGCGCATGGCGTGCTGCGCTCTGAGCCGCCATCAAGAGGCAGAAAACACCACATAATTTCTAAACGGATGGCTGTGTGGAGCCAGGACCGTCGTGAGCAATTTCTCTGGTTATCACAAGAGCTGGACATCAGCCATTTTCCGGCAGATTTCACTTTTAACAAGAGATTTTGTCATGGAAAGCCGCGCGGAGGCTTTGCGCATCAGGACCGATTCGCTGATCGAGCGAGACAAAGGAACACCTCCGTTTCAGAGTGCCAGGGGACAAGTTGGGACATGCCCAGCTCTCCACAATTTCTCTTATACTCACTGGGCTGGTAAGCATTGAAAACAGTGGAATGTGCCGAAAAAGTGGTATGTCCACCTCTTCTGCCATTTCTGTAGTAGTCAGACGACGTCCCGGATCAACACAGCGTTCAGTTTGGAAATGATTTGGTCGTTTCAGCCTGATGATCGCTGCTCGGAGCGCGGCACGCCCTCAGCCGCTGTGGGCCATCTTTAATCCGGTTGTAATGCTCCTTAATCTGTGTGATGCCCATAAGATCTTCACCGAAAGCCATCTGAATTTTCCAAATGGTTTCCACCTGGCTGTCTCTCACATTTTCTGAAAAAATTTTGATGCAGTAAAGCGGCAGTCACTCTGCCAATTTCCTGACAATGAAAATCCGCCGAGGAGGCTGGACCACTCCTCCCACAAGGCGTGCTCACAGGCAAATGATGCAACTGACAGGCATGAAAAAACTCACGCATGCACACGAAGGTTCAAGCTTGGCTGATGCAAGCGCACATGATTCAAATCCATATAGTTTTTGCAAAAAATAAAAACGTCAGATTCTTTTCTAACAGACCTCGTATTGTGTGGGTGTGGCATCCAGTCATGTTAAGTACCATTATGTTCCCTCAACTTGCGTGAAAACTACTTACTTTCTGCTCTAAGCTGAAAATCCGCTTACCTCGAGTGGACATATGATGAAAACATCACCAAATCAGGCTGGGAAGTGACCAACTTCATCACTAAACATGACAAACCATTAACAGAGGTGGAGCTTAACAATGATACAGAGGAGGATTTTCTTTCACGAAATCATCAAATCAAGGCTTCATCTCAGATCAGGGCTGGCCCAAGCCTTTATGGGGCCTTAAGCAGAATTTCATTTGGGGGCCCCCTACCATCACCTCAGCACCAGATGCCTCATTATTCCATAGACTACACTGTTATGTGTGTAACGTACCACAATCATTAGCATTATTTGTAATTATCTTACATCATACAGGTGTCATTCTTGTTTTTAACCTTAAAGGGGTAGCAGACTCATAAATATGTTTTAATTAACTTCTACATAGAGTGATGTATAAGTATGGCTCATTAATTTAACTATTTGAAAGTAACATCAGCAGGCAGGAGACTGCATTTATAGGAAACACGTTAAATAGTTTTCTTTCAGATGTGCAATGGTGTGCAAAATGTTCAATATCCAAATACAAAATAGAATCAAATGACATTCACATTATGTTACAGAAAAATAAAGTTGTAATCAAAATTAAATACTTAAATAATCAATACAATACTTCTCCAAAATGAACACAGAAATCCACAACATAACAGCAATGTTTGTGCATAGTAATGCACAAACATTGCACTGGGGGCTATTTCTTTAACTTTGGCCTGAAAACCTTTGAGAGCTGAGCTACTTTTCCTACTTTCCTTTTGCACCATGTGCAGCTTGCTACCTAGCTAGCTCGCTAGCTGGGACTGGCGCGAGGCTCGTGTGAAGTTTGTCCGCCTGTGAGCGCTTTGTGACGGTGAAGGAGCTCAGCAGCACCCGCTGCTCGGTAGGAACAGAAACTGAGATAGAAGTCAGTCTCCAAACACAAGCAGCTACAAAAAACCACCAGAAATAGAAGCTCGATTTGTCACTAGTCGTTTTTAACAAAGAAAATGCCGCTAAGAGGATTAGGAAAGTCTCCGGTTCAACTCGGAACAGAATGAAAATTAAAAAATGCTCCCACGGATGTTTACACCAAGAGATCGCTGATTCGCTCATTTCGCTGTCAATCAAAAAGGGATTCAGCCTCAAACAGATCATCCAATCATCATGCAGAAGCTGGGCGTCCAGGCCAGCCGAGGCCCGCCCACTGCCCCATAGACCCCCAGACACGCTGAGCGTCCGATGGGCGGGACAAAGCCCAGCATTTAGCCAATGACTCGTCTCGTTTCGCTACGTGCTTTGTGTCGCTATTGAAGTCTGTTTAAAGCGCTGTGAAGCTGCGGGTTTGAGTGAGAGGAAAGCCGCGTCGTTACCAGTGATAAGAAGCTGATTCTGAACAAAAGTTGAGCGTGTTGTAGCGCACATTTAGTCAATGACATGTACACACAATAGTATATATTTGATCACTTATTTTTTGACATTTTAGGGGAAGCTGAGCTTCTCCCGCAGTCTTAGAGCAATTGCCTGACTTTAAGACACCTAAAGCACTTTACACTAAACGAACGGAGCATTTCGCAAATAATGACAACAAAAATTGTAATATTGGACATGCAAACCTACCTTTGTCTTGTTTTTTTCTCGTCTTCCAACCTCTTTTTTATTTTCTCCGCTCCAGAGGGATCATTTCTTTTCTGAGACATGATTTACACTCACTTTATTCCTCACGATTAGTCATCGACCACCTGACACAAGCGGTGCATCTAAATTTGCCCAACGGTGGCAGCAGCCAACAGGAGGCGTCAATTAACCTAGTATTGGTATTTTATCAAAATGATTTTTTTTTTCGGGTGTAATACAATTTAATTTCAATTATTCAATATTATTTTAATTTCATGTATATATTTACTTTTTTATCACAACGTCTCGGTGCTCTCGGGGCCCCCTGGTGGCGTGGAGGCCCTAAGCGACCTCGTAGTTGGCGTATGCCTTGGGCCGGCTCTGTCTCAGATGGACCTTCTGCCAAAATTAAGCTGAACTTTCAGGTCTTTTTTTTAAAGAAAATCCAGGTTGCCTCAAATCTTTTTCCTTGTGGATTCATATCAGATCAGCAAGACATAAATATGACACACACACACACATATGTAAAATACATTACAGAACACTATGGAAATTAAGACAAATAAAAGTGTCTTCAGACATGATATTGGAAACATACAAAGAAATGTCAACAAGCACACGCTCAGTCCACTTTGTGAGGGGTTACACAATCTGAGGAGAGACTCATCACTGTCTCATCTCTTGTCTCTCTGTTGTATTTCAACAGGAAATACAGGATTTCAGTGATTTTCACTATACAAATGATCTAAACTCATTTGTGCACCACATCGAAATTACATTTAAAACATCGTCATGTGAAGCTCCTTGAGGAAGATCTGTTGTGGTCAAGGGGGAGGAGTCATAGTCAGAGAAGCAGTGGGGGGTTGTTGTTGTGAGCAGGTTGTGGGGGTGGGGTGGGGGGCTGCAGACCTTTGACCTCCTGAGAGGCTGCAAAGTACATTTGGGGCTTAAATTACTGAGACCACAAGTTTCTTTTTGCTCCAGATAAACTTTTTCTGCAAATGACCAAACATTCCTGTTTTGACCTTTGACCCCACTGCCACCTCTTCAGAGAGGTCAGTAACAGGTCAGCAAAATGATTCCATTGAAGATGCTGTTGTATTGGAACAGAATGTAAAGATTCACATTTGAATATCTAAATTACTTGGACCAACTTAAACTAAATCACATGTTCGCTGTGGTACAGAAATCCAACCTGGACGACCTCATTTCTTCATTTAAATTCAATTCAGAAAACCACAGCATTCATACTAGATCTAGTGCCTTGTCCTTGGTTGTTCCCTCAGTCGGGTCCTTTGGAGCAACATCCTTTTCTTCTCCTGGTCATCAGGAGATACTTGATGTACAAATGAAATCCTGCAGGAAAAAAAAATGGATTTTAAAAATAGTGTCAAAATAGTGCTCAACAGTTTTACTGATAACTTTGTCTACTTTTAGACTTGATGTTGTGTTGCTGAGAATGAAGCTGTATAACTGGAGATACAAAATGCAAAACATGCACTGTGCACAATTTCTCCAATCACAGCCACAGAAGCCTGTAACTTCTTCTGGGTTGTCTTGGTGGCTTTCCTCACTCTTCTCCTTCTTGCACAGTCAGTTTTTCAGAACTGTCTGCTTCATACTGAAGCAGCAGGACCTTCGTGGCCGGGACGACGGTGGGGATTGAACCCACGCGACTCGCACAAAAGATTGTTCCTCTACCAGGTCAGTCAAAGGGGAACTCCCCGTTAGCCAAGCTAGCGGGAACGTCTTTTCAAATGGGACCCGGGACTTTCATCCCGCTACAATACAGATTTACCATTGAGTACCATACTGTGTGTATTTCTTAATAATTGATGTAAATATAGTCAAAAACATATTCAGTGACTTGGAAATGTTCATGTGTTCATCCCCTGACTTGTCTGAAAATAAAAAACTGGCAATAAAATTGATTATTTCCAGGTATTATACCAAAGTGTTCGATCATCTTGGTTTTTATATTTTTAATTAATTTATATCAACTTGTAGATATTTGATTTCAGTTTTAGTTAAAGGAAAATCATTTTAGAAATTTTAATTTCTTGTATTTTTGTATTAGAAATGGCATAAACAAATTAAAATATGTGAAATACCAAGTGTTCCAGTACTTTTGGAGGGCAGCTCTTCTGTGACGTTCATGTCATCATCAGAGCCTCAAAAAAATCAGTAACTGATTGATGTCAGAAGAATCTGTGCTTTAAATTCACCTCCGTCCCCCAATTGTCTTTTTAATATCAGATGATGTGTCTTCAGTCCTCTGTGCCACAGTGTTATGAGACAAACAAACATCAGAAATTTGTTGCTTCTTCTCAGGACAAATGTTCTCCACCAATGGTGTGGCACAGTTTTTGTTAAACTCTGCCTCTGTTAATGGTTTGTCATGTTTAATGATGAAGTTGGTCACTTCCCAGCCTGATTTGGTGTTTTCATCATATGTCCACTTGAGGTAAGTGGATTTTCAGCGTAGAGCAGAAAGGAAGTAATTTTGACACAAGTTGAGGCAACGTAACGGTACTTAACATGACTGGATGCCACACCCACACAATATAACGCTACACGACGCCAATTTCTGATTCCTGCTGTGCTCCATTGTTGTTGAGCTATAAATCACAAGCCTGGCTGCAGCTCCTCTGCACTCTCACCTCCTCATAAGTTCTCTCATGATTGTGTTAAATAAAGTCCATCAACTTCTGCTCACAGACAGATCACCAGGTAGAGGACATGTCCACATCCAGTGTCCTCACGGAGGACATCTCCACGTCCACTCACAGAATAAATGTAAATAAAATCTTGTAGTGCAACTAAACTCACATCACACATCAATGAACTCCCTCTGACTGTACGATAACACATAGGTGGGGAAATAAACTTTTGTATAATTTTTGTATAATTTTAGTTTTTTTAAAAATTCCAATAAATTTGGATAAAAACTCAATAATGTTTTTAAATGTATCACTTGTAGTGTCACCAAACTCACATCACACATTGAGCTCCCTCTGGTTGTACAACTGCACTCAGTTTCAAAAAATGTCTTTTTGCATATTTTTGAAGAATTTTTCATTTTTTAAATATTCAATAGCGTCATCGTTATAAGGTGACTTGAGATGGAGAAACTTTCAACGGAAAGTAATAAGTACGGTGGGATGGATGGTCTCGTTCAGCCATACTTTATTATGAAATATATGGATATGATCCAAATATTTACAGATGGATCTAAAGATCCAGTTACAGAAAAGACAGACACAGCGGTTTACATTCCCCAATTTGATAAGTTGATATTGATAATAAAAAGACCATTTAGCTGCCTTTTCTGTGGAACTGTTGGGAATTTTTTCTTGCACTGTGGTGGGTAGAAGAGCTGAAGTTCTGTCACCAGATCATCTGTTCAGATTCAATGGCAGCATTAATCCACATTTCAAATGACAAATCTGTTTGCAGGTCAAACCTGATCAGTGAGATTCTTCAAAGCCAATTTAAACTACAGCAACAGAAAGTCAAACCGATCATCAAGACAGAAATGAACAAAGTGTGACAAAAGCAACAGGACAGAGAATCTAAGGGTCAGTTTTTATATAAAATTCAGGGACAGGTTGTATCAAGGAGACAGGAGAGATGGAGTCACAGGGAAGAAGAAGTAATCACACGACTACGTACAGATCACACAGGTTTAAATCAAACTCTCAACATCATTTGAAAACATGAAACCGGTCAGTGTTTGAGATGCAGCAGAAGAGACGGCTGAGCACGTGTTACTGAAGTGACAAGAACATAACAGACAAAGAAGAATTCTATTAGACAATGACAGAACACCAGGACACAACAGTTTAACACTCAAGGGGTTACTTTCTTTTTCTACACTGATACCACCAGCTTGGAGGCGTATTATCATATTTAAATGGAACAGAGTTATTCAACAGAATATAGTACAGTGTAATTTCCTCCACCTTTTTTTTCTCCCCCTCCCTTATCAACCACATTTCCTCATTAATATAACATACATCAGACTTCATTAATGCTCCTCAGCCCAACAGTTGGTGGCAGTAATGCATCATGTAGGTTTCCAAAACGCCAAAAAACTCGATAGAAGAAGAAGAATCCAACGAAGAAGAACTTTCCTGTTGGCGGTCGAGGCTAAAGCTAGTTAGCTGGAGACGCTGGAAACTCTTCTCTGAACAGATCAAACTTCACTCTGTGAGCCTCGAATATGTTTTTTGAAGAGCTCCAGAAGCAAAAAGATCGACAGTAAACCGGAAGAAGAAGAAAAGGTGACGTTAGCGCGAAAAGGTGGAAGAGCTGAGAAGGTTGTTGAAACAGCGGCTAACTGCTGCTAATGCTGAGATATTTGAGTTGGTAGAAACAAACAGATCGCAGAGCAGCAAGAAGAAACGAGTGGATTTAAAGAAGAGAAGAAACTAGTCAACGTGCTGGAAGCTGTTTTCAAGTCTGAAGTTCTCTGATCCAGAGCAGGTTTGTCCACTAAACTTTTGTATTCAGGTCTCTGTTTAAACAATGGAAACGTGGCTCTGCACCAGGTTGTTACATTCTCAGCGTCGTCATGACGATTTTCAAGTTTAGGGTGTTTGGGTCCTGATAAATACGAAATGAGGGTAAAATGTAACGAAATGGAGCAGATTGAACCAGACTGACTCCAAATAATTACTTTTATTTAATTCTTGAGCTTTTGTTTTTGTGAGATGAGCTCAGTTCATGTAGTTGGGACAGGTGCGCCATCTGGTGTTCAAGAGATGAAACTTCAGTCAATAAGTCAAGTCTGCTCCATTTCGCTCCGTTTAACCCCCGTTTCGTTATTATCAGTCCCATTTAGCTTAAAAATAAAGTAATTAATTGAATCATATTTAGAGTCAGTCTGCTCCATTTCGTTACTTTTTAACCCCCATTTCATGATTATTAGGCTCCATTTCGCTCCATTTCATTCATTTCTTATTTTAGTATAGCTGGAGTGTTCACTCTGTTTTCTCAAATAATTTTGCTTAAATTCGCTGTAACTAGGTTTAAGGATATGATTCCTTCTTTATGTTCTCTAATGCCATATACCAACACAGTGCAGAGTAGCTACCTAAACTCTGTAAGTGAGATAGAGTATCTCGTCAATAGTTTTACATCCTCATTGAAGACAACTTTGGATGCTGTAGCTCCTCTAAAAAAGAGAGCTTTAAATCAGAAGTGCCTGACTCCGTGGTATAACTCACAAACTCATAGCTTAAAGCAGATAACCTGTAAGTTGGAGAGGAAATGGCGTCACACTAATTTAGAAGCTCTTCACTTAGCCTGGAAAAAGAGTCTGTTGCTCTATAAAAAAGCCCTCCGTAAAGCTAGGACATCTTTCTACTCATCACTAATTGAAGAAAATAAGAACAACCCCAGGTTTCTTTTCAGCACTGTAGCCAGGCTGACAAAGAGTCAGAGCTCTATTGAGCTGAGTATTCCATTAACTTTAAATAGTAATGACTTCATGACTTTCTTTGCTAACAAAATTTTAACTATTAGAGAAAAAATTACTCATAACCATCCCAAAGACGTATCGTTATCTTTGGCTGCTTTCAGTGATGCCGGTATTTGGTTAGACTCTTTCTCTCCGATTGTTCTGTCTGAGTTATTTTCATTAGTTACTTCATCCAAACCATCAACATGTTTATTAGACCCCATTCCTACCAGGCTGCTCAAGGAAGCCCTACCATTATTTAATGCTTCGATCTTAAATATGATCAATCTATCTTTGTTAGTTGGCTATGTACCACAGGCTTTTAAGGTGGCAGTAATTAAACCATTACTTAAAAAGCCATCACTTGACCCAGCTATCTTAGCTAATTATAGGCCAATCTCCAACCTTCCTTTTCTCTCAAAAATTCTTGAAAGGGTAGTTGTAAAACAGCTAACTGATCATCTGCAGAGGAATGGTCTATTTGAAGAGTTTCAGTCAGGTTTTAGAATTCATCATAGTACAGAAACAGCATTAGTGAAGGTTACAAATGATCTTCTTATGGCCTCGGACAGTGGACTCATCTCTGTGCTTGTTCTGTTAGACCTCAGTGCTGCTTTTGATACTGTTGACCATAAAATTTTATTACAGAGATTAGAGCATGCCATAGGTATTAAAGGCACTGCGCTGCGGTGGTTTGAATCATATTTGTCTAATAGATTACAGTTTGTTCATGTAAATGGGGAATCTTCTTCACAGACTAAAGTTAATTATGGAGTTCCACAAGGTTCTGTGCTAGGACCAATTTTATTCACTTCATACATGCTTCCTTTAGGCAGTATTATTAGATGGTATTGCTTAAATTTTCATTGTTACGCAGATGATACCCAGCTTTATCTATCCATGAAGCCAGAGGACACACACCAATTAGCTAAACTGCAGGATTGTCTTACAGACATAAAGACATGGATGACCTCTAATTTCCTGCTTTTAAACTCAGATAAAACTGAAGTTATTGTACTTGGCCCCACAAATCTTAGAAACATGGTGTCTAACCAGATCCTTACTGTGGATGGCATTACCCTGACCTCTAGTAATACTGTGAGAAATCTTGGAGTCATTTTTGATCAGGATATGTCATTCAAAGCGCATATTAAACAAATATGTAGGACTGCTTTTTTGCATTTACGCAATATCTCTAAAATCAGAAAGGTCTTGTCTCAGAGTAATGCTGAAAAACTAATTCATGCATTTATTTCCTCTAGGCTGGACTATTGTAATTCATTATTATCAGGTTGTCCTAAAAGTTCCCTAAAAAGCCTTCAGTTAATTCAAAATGCTGCAGCTAGAGTACTGACGGGGACTAGAAGGAGAGAGCATATCTCACCCATATTGGCCTCTCTTCATTGGCTTCCTGTTAATTCTAGAATAGAATTTAAAATTCTTCTTCTTACTTATAAGGTTTTGAATAATCAGGTCCCATCTTATCTTAGGGACCTCGTAGTACCATATCACCCCAATAGAGTGCTTCGCTCTCAGACTGCAGGCTTACTTGTAGTTCCTAGGGTTTGTAAGAGTAGAATGGGAGGCAGAGCCTTCAGCTTTCAGGCTCCTCTCCTGTGGAACCAGCTCCCAATTCAGATCAGGGAGACAGACACCCTCTCTACTTTTAAGATTAGGCTTAAAACTTTCCTTTTTGCTAAAGCTTATAGTTAGGGCTGGATCAGGTGACCCTGAACCATCCCTTAGTTATGCTGCTATAGACGTAGACTGCTGGGGGGTTCCCATGATGCACTGTTTCTTTCTCTTTTTGCTCTGTATGCACCACTCTGCATTTAATCATTAGTGATCGATCTCTGCTCCCCTCCACAGCATGTTTTTTTCCTGGTTCTCTCCCTCAGCCCCAACCAGTCCCAGCAGAAGACTGCCCCTCCCTGAACCTGGTTCTGCTGGAGGTTTCTTCCTGTTAAAAGGGAGTTTTTCCTTCCCACTGTAGCCAAGTGCTTGCTCACAGGGGGTCGTTTTGACCGTTGGGGTTTTACAAAATTATTGTATGGCCTTGCCTTACAATATAAAGCGCCTTGGGGCAACTGTTTGTTGTGATTTGGCGCTATATAAAAAAATTGATTGATTGATTGATTGATTGAAATTGTTTGAAATTCGTCATTTTTCAGCCATGTTGAGTGATTTTTCTTACCTCCATTGATTTCTTGTATAAACTCATAAAGCAGCCACCAGTTTAGAAAAAAAACATTCATAGACACAAAAAAGACAATTCACAGACAAAAAAAAAAGACTATTTATAGACAAGGACCATTCATAGACGTTTGTAGAATCATTCATTATTTATTAAAACACAGCACTGTCACAGGTGATGCAGGGATGTTCCATGGAATATCCCTGCTAACACCAGACCGATTTTTATGTCTGGTGCAGGTCTCTTTTTATAAGTGACAGTTCCTTTAACACAAGTGTGATCTATCAGTAGTATGAGTTGAACATAGACATTATAAAGAGGAGACGCTGTATCGACCGCTGCTGTCTTTTGGTACTGATGAGCCGTGGGGCCGCCGTCTTGCAGCGGTCATCTGACCCGCTGTACTCAGTGCTGTTCAACAGTGCTGTTTTTTCTGCATACGTCTTACATGTAGCCATGATACAGGACAAATGGTTTGTATTTTAATATTCATATTGTGATTAACAGTAATAGAATATTCTGATATAGCCTTAACTGTAGACAGGTATTTTGCAAACACTGGAATCGTACACACATTATACATATAATACACACACTAATATATGATACAGAGGGCAGATAGTGGCAGTAAAGTCAACTGTTTTTGTAATTTGAAGAGGAAATATATGATTAGGCTATAAATAAATATTTCTATATACAAACAAAATACTTATGAATACATTATATTTCTATATACAACATACAATAGATATGAGTTATAACACAGATGTGATCTGTCAGAAGTATGACTTGACAATATATGATTAGGCTATAAATAAATATGTCTATGCACAAACAAAATACTAACAAATGAGTACATTATATGACTTGACTTCTGTGCCTTTTTTTTCTGGTCTATGAATGGTCTGTGTCTATGAATCATCTGGTTACCATTTGAAGTGCAGCTCCATCCAGAAGTAGTCCAGGAGCCAGTCATCAATTTTGACCTGATTGGTACCACTGAAGGTGACCAAACGACACAGAATCCCGCCTCAGTGTACCACAGCCGACACAAAAATGTATGATAACCATCACAGGGTGGTAGCTGTAGCCACCGAAGGGGTCAATGAAGAATTACACAGCGGTCCAATCATGTTAAAAACTATATCACATTTTTTGTCTGATCATAATGATTTCAAAATGGCATAGTTTGAAACATCTATGACAGAATGTTATGGGGTAAAAACAGCAAAAATGGTGACAAAGGTCAATTTCAGTTTGTACAGGGGTCAAAAGTTAAAGTTGCTCCAATTTCAGTAAAAAATAATGCACATTACTGGTTGAATTAAAAGGATTAATAAATGAAATAGTTTTGACTGTGCTGAATGTTTGGTCTCAAAAGTAAATGTCAAACAAGGTCGACGTCCGTTGGATTCTATGTCATGTGACATGTTACCCCGTAACATAACTAAGCATGACAGATGGTGCAAAGTATTTCTTTTTAAAATGCTATTAACTCAACCATTACAGAAATTCACTGTGTGTCAAACTGTGTCAATGGCCAACAAACCATCCGCTGTTCTTCCCGATGGCGCTCGAACCACCCATCCAAGATGGTCAAAACCAGATGGTATGTTGGGTGGATGCTTAGCATGCAGCAACAAGGCAAAGATGGCCGTCCCCTCACTTTACAGTAAATCACTCTATGTCAAACAAGGTCAAATTTGATTTGAGTGTGGACTCTAGTTCTCATATACACTCAACAAAAATATAAATGCAACAGTTTTTGTTTTGCTCCCATTTTGTATGAGATGAACTCAAAGATCTAAAACTTTTTCCACATACACAATATCACCATTTCCCTCAAATATTGTTCACAAACCAGTCTAAATCTGTGATAGTGAGCACTTCTCCTTTGCTGAGATAATCCATCCCACCTCACAGGTGTGCCATATCAAGATGCTGATTAGACACCATGATTAGTGCACAGGTGTGCCTTAGACTGCCCACAATAAAAGGCCACTCTGAAAGGTGCAGTTTTGTTTTATTGGGGGGGATACCAGTCAGTATCTGGTGTGACCACCATTTGCCTCATGTAGTGCAACACATCTCCTTCGCATAGAGTTGATCAGGTTGTTAATTGTGGCCTGTGGAATGTTGGTCCACTCCTCTTCAATGGCCGTGCGAAGTTGCTGGATATTGGCAGGAACTGGTACACGCTGTCGTATACGTCGGTCCAGAGCATCCCAAACATGCTCAATAGGTGACATGTCCGGTGAGTATGCCGGACATGCAAGAACTGGGACATTTTCAGCTTCCAAGACTTGTGTACAGATCCTTGCAACATGGGGCCGTGCATTATCCTGCTGCAACATGAGGTGATGTTCTTGGATGTTGGCACAACAATGGGCCTCAGGATCTCGTCACGGTATCTCTGTGCATTCAAAATGCCATCAATAAAATGCACCTGTGTTCTTCGTCCATAACAGACGCCTGCCCATACCATAACCCCACCGCCACCATGGGCCACTCGATCCACAACATTGACATCAGAAAACTGCTCACCCACACGACACCACACACGCTGTCTGCCATCTGCCCTGAACAGTGTGAACCAGGATTCATCGGTGAAGAGAACACCTCTCCAACGTGCCAAATGCCAGCAAATGTGAGCATTTGCCCACTCAAGTCGGTTATGATGACGAACTGGAGTCAGGTCGAGACCCCGATGAGGACGACGAGCATGCAGATGAGCTTCCCTGAGATGGTTTCTGACAGTTTGTGCAGAAATTCTTTGGTTATGCAAACCGATTGTTTCAGCAGCTGTCCGAGTGGCTGGTCTCAGACGATCTTGGAGGTGAACATGCTGGATGTGGAGGTCCTGGGCTGGTGTGGTTACACGTGGTCTGCGGTTGTGAGGCTGGTTGGATGTACTGACAAATTCTCTGAAACGCCTTTGGAGACGGCTTATGGTAGAGAAATGAACATTCAATACACGAGCAACAGCTCTGGTTGACATTCTTGCTGTCAGCATGCCAATTGCACGCTCCCTCAAATCTTGCGACATCTGTGGCATTGTGCTGTGTCATAAAACTGCACCTTTCAGAGTGGCCTTTTATTGTGGGCAGTCTAAGGCACACCTGTGCACTAATCATGGTGTCTAATCAGCATCTTGATATGGCACACCTGTGAGGTGGGATGGATTATCTCAGCAAAGGAGAAGTGCTCACTATCACAGATTTAGACTGGTTTGTGAACAATATTTGAGGGAAATGGTGATATTGTGTATGTGGAAAAAGTTTTAGATCGAGTTTATCTCATACAAAATGGGAGCAAAACCAAAAGTGTTGCGTTTATATTTTTGTTGAGTGTATAACCTCTTTGGTTGGAGCATAACTAGCAAGGCTACTTTGTGTTGCTAGTTTTAACAAAAAAAAGTTATGATCATAATTGAGCCTTTAAAAAGTAGCATTTTAACATTGAATAAGTGTTTAATAAAATGGTTATAGTAAAAATATGTTGAAAAAAGGCTTGAAAGTGAAAGTTTATTCAACGTCTAGACGTTGAATAAATGGCCAAAAGGTCTTTGAACATGTGTATCAGATGGTAAAAAGTGCTGTAGAAATGCAGTCCATTGTTTTGCTTTTGTGAACAGCAACTTTACAAACTATGAATTAAATTATTCGGCTTATATATTTTTAATGAGTTGTAATGTCACTATAGATGTGTTTATATCATATTTGATGTCTTCTGACATCTTGTTCAAAAGTCACATTTCAAATGCCAACAGGCAGCCTGTTCCACAAGATACGACCACGGCAAAAAAGGGCTCTGAAGCCTGCTGACTTCTTTTTAACCCTTGAGACACAGAGCAAATCTGCATCCAAGGACCACAGGGCACGAGGAGGCACATAAGGCTGAACAAGTTCAGCAAAATAGTTGAGTTTATGACCGTTTAGAGCCTGAAATGTCTAACAAAATCTTGAAATCTAGTCCTTGAGTTGGTGAAGGGAAGCCACAATGTCTGTGATCAAACCTCCTGGTTTTCAACAAAACTCAAGCAACAGTAATTCTGTACCATCTGTAGACATCCTACACTATTTTATAGCAATCCAGAAAATAAAACGCTGCAATAGTCAGTTGTGGAAGACAAGGACGTGAATTACAATTTGTGAAGTTTAAAACAAATGCTGATGTACATTTCCACTTTATCAGTTCCATCAGTGCAATAACTTACTGTCATCAGGTCAAACTCACCACTGATACTTTATTTTAATGAGTGTTGTTCAAACATTTATTGTTAAATTAATTGTATTGTTTCTTTACAGACATGCAGCCGTTGTTGGTGATTAAAGAAGAAACTCTCCCTGAACACCAGGAATGGAATCTGAGTGTTGACCAGGAGGACATTAAAGAAGAAGAGAAGCTGTGGATAAGTCAGCAGGGAGAGCAGCTTCAGCAGCTGGAGGAGGCAGATCTCACCAAGTTTGGTTTCACTTTCGTCCCTGTGAAGAGTGAAAATGATGATGAAAAACCAGAGTCATCACAGCTTCATCAAAGCCGAAGTGATGAGAGCACAGAGGCTGAGCCTGTAGCCAGCAGCTCATCTGTACACAGAACACTGACAGCAGAAGCTGATGGAGAGGACGATGGAGGACCACAACCAGCCAGCAACTCAGGTCCAAACAGTCATTTACAACCAGATACCAGTGGCAGGAGTTCAGACAGTTCTGGAACTGACACTGATGACAGTTATGACTGGAAACACACCAGAGAACCTCAGTCAAGTTTTAACTGTCGGAAAAATACCAATATTGTTCGTTCAGGCAACACTGATGAGAAACAATTTAAAGGCTCTAAATATGGAAAAGCATCTGGTCACATGAACAACTCAGAGAAAAAAAAGGAGAGGCAATCAAGCAGGAAACCATTTAGCTGTTCTGATCAGAGTAAAAGACAAAAACAGAAGGGCACTCTGAACAAACAGATTAGAATTCAGACAGGACAAAAAGCATTTGTCTGTTCTGAGTGTGGTCAAAGATTTGGACGAAAGGGCGCCCTGAAAACACACATGATAATTCACACAGGACAAAAAGCATTTGTCTGTTCTGAGTGTGGTCAAAGATTTGGACAAATGGGCCACCTGAAAACACACATGATAATTCATACAGGACAAAAAGCATTTGTCTGTTCTGAGTGTGGTCAAAGATTTGGGCGAAAGTGCGCCTTGAAAACACACATGATAATTCATACAGGACAAAAAGCATTTGTCTGTTCTGATTGTGGTCAAAGATTTGCACTAAAGAGCACCCTGAAAACACACATGATAATTCATACAGGACAAAAAGCATTTGTCTGTTCTGAGTGTGGTCAAAGATTTGCACTAAAGGGTGCCCTAAACAGACACATGATAATTCATACAGGACAAAAAGCATTTGTCTGTTCTGAGTGTGGTAAAAGGTTTGGACTAAAGGGCAACCTGAAAACACACATGATAATTCATACTGGACAAAAAGCATTTGTCTGTTCTGAGTGTGGTCAAAGGTTTGGACGAAAGGGCCACCTGAACAGACACATGATAATTCATACCAGACACACCATTTAGCTGTTCTGATCAGAGTAAAAGACAGAAACAGAAGGGTGCGCCGAATACACACGAGCGCGGTTGTCTGCAATTAAGGGAACAATCACCATCTTGAAGAGAGCCCTTGGATGCAATGCCAGCTCTGGTTAGTATAACCATAGAGCCTAGGGTGCAACTTTAGACCCCAGGTTTGGGGCCCACTGCATTCTTTTAAAAAGACATCAAAGATAAATGAAAAAACAAAGGTGAAAAGGGATTCTGTTGGCTCGTGGAAACAGTCCATAAGTTCTCCAAACACATTGGTATGGAATTTTGACTGGATAAATGCTGAAAATGCACAATCAAAAAAGGAAAAAAGAGGAAAAACAAAACATAGTTAGATGAAGGGAGCTACATTAAAGATTTGGCTGAAGACTCCACATACAAATACTTGGGAATAGAAGAAAATGCTACAATAGAGCATAAGAAAATGAGGGAGAAAAAAAAACAAAATACAAGAATACCTCAACCACTTAAAAAGATCAGCCAAACAGAGTTGACACTGAAGAACAAGATCATCATGGAGATAACTTGGATATTAAGGAAGTTGAGACAAAATATGAAGGAAAAAGTCCAACTCGGCCCTGTTGTTTCATCCATTCATTAAGGCCAGGAAAACAAGCTCGATTCCCAACACAAAAATGCCCATAACTTCCTTAATACTTAAGATAATCACATGATTTTGGTGTCATTTTAAAGGGTTTTTTATGTTCTTTCTGAATTCACAGTCAGATTTTCTATTGGTATGGGATAGAATTATTATACACGTCCCTACATAAACCAGTTTGCAATACCAGTGGTGACCTGTGGGTTTGGCATAGTAGACTGGCCACAGTGTGAGCTTAATAAGTTGGATATGAAAACCAGGAAGATGCTCACCCTCCACAAAGTCACACACAGAAATCAGTGCATGGACAGAATATATCTCCCTCACAGAGAAGGCGGCCTGGGTCTCACTGAAATCAACCAGGCCTACAGAGCATTGATAATAAGTATTGAACAGTACATGAAGAGCTCTGAAGTAGAAGACATGAAAAAGGTCACACATCATTACGAGAAGACCTTATCCGAACAGACCTCAGTCACCAAACTGGCAAAAAAAACTTTGGTGGAGAACTCTTACAAGAGAGAGAAAGCTGGGGGGACTTCCGGTAGCGCGCACAAGATGGACGCTTAAAGCGATGCTCTGATTTCAGCCTTTGATAACCCCAAAACTCAGTCTTTTTGTCAAAAAACTTGCATTGAAAATATATTGAAAATGAATGGGGATAGACAATTGAGGTCCGGGACGAAGGACAAGAAAATTGGTATGAGTTCCAGCCATGCTAGTCCAGTTACCTTGGATGATAACGGCACAGAAGAAGCTAACGCAGTCGCCATAAGTAGCACCATCCACTCTGTTTTAAGTGAAGTTATGGCTAAGGAGTTGGACGAACTAAAGTCACAAATGAAAAATGTTCTTTCTGACTTTTGGGAAATAATGAAAGGTGACATGAAGGCTCAAATGGATGAGCTACACACTAACACCAACCAGGAAATACAAGCAGCTACCAGTCAGATTGAGAATGCTACGCAACGCCTGGTGGAGGTTGATAAAACTGGCTGCAGGAGACAAGTGGGACCTGGTTGTGAAGGACACTTTACTGGGTCTTTTCAACAACCAGCGAGTTTTACAAAATAAGTTGTCAGAGCTGGAGAGTCGCTCTCGCTGTAACAACATTTGCATATATGGAGTCCCAGAGAATGAGCTCCCCGAAGGCACCCCCCACTGCACTGTTTGTTGAGAACTTAATAATGACTGAGCTCGGGGACAGTCTGGACATCCAACAAGGGACAGCCCTGGGGATTGAGCGGGCTCACTGAACTTTGGGTCTCAGGCCGACAAACAGCTGGACATTCAAAACAAACGTGTTTATTTTGATCACGATTATGCAGCAGACGTACAGCAGAAAAGAAAGGAATACATCCCAATTAAGAAAGTGCTGAAAGAAAATCAAATCTGCTTTCAAATGCCCTTCACGAAGATACAAATACATTTCCAGACTGGGACTATTACCTGTAACGACGCTAGAGAAGCTTCTGAGGAGATGGAGAAGTGGGGCTACACGATCGGACCACTATGAGTGAAAAAGGCCAGTGAGCACAACGCGGACACCTGATCCAAACTCCTGCCATGGCGTGGGGGGGGGGGCACCGTGCCAACAGCAACTACCAGGAGACCATCAGGGAACGGCTGCAGGAGTTTCAAAGACCCGAGGACACTGAACACGAAGTCTGAAGTGCTCTTTAAGTTGGGACGGTCATGATCACACAGTTTACAGCTCTATTAATTTAGAAGTGTGTTAGTGAAGATGAGCAGATATTAAAAATACAGATAGGGTCATCTAAATAGGGTTATAGTAATCAGAAAACTCGTTTTGTGCTTGTTTTCTTTTTTAAGTGTTAGTAGATGTCCCGTTTTGCAGAGGGTTAGTTAAAGACGGGTGATTTCGGTGTGGTATTGATTAGCTACCTATTTGCTGGTGTTTTACCCACAGAGTAAATTGGTGAGGGGCCCCACCTTGTGGCCGCATCCCCTCTTTATTTTTAGAGGAGTTGTTTCTTGTTCTCAGATGGAAGCCTCATTCAGTTGCAAGTTTGTTCTTGGTTCCTTTTTCTACGGACAGTCATTTTTCGAGTTTTGTTTTTTCTTTTGTTTGAGGGCACAGGATTACATGTAATAGGTACAGGAAATATTTCAAGAAGACGTTTCAATACTATAACTTTTTGTCACTAAACGTAAATGGTCTAACCAGTCCCATAAAATGAAGTAAAATAATAGCAAAATTGAAAAGCGAGAAAGTTCATATCACCTTACTGCAAGAAACACACTTGGCCTATACAGAACACAGAAAGCTCAAAAAGATGTTTTTTTGTAACAGCTTCTTCTCTTCGCATAAATCAGGAAATAAGAGGGGAGTGGCTATATTAATTTCAAATAAAGTTAATTTTGAATATAGTTCTGAACTTCATGATCAAGAAGATAGATTTGTTCTTGTCAAAGGGAAAATAGAGGGAAAACATAACTTTATTCAATATATATTCCCCCCCAAGCCCAATCTCCTTTTTTAAATAGGTTTTTGACTTGATAGTTTCTGAAAAACATGGCACTATGATATGTGCAGGGGACTTTAACTTACTGATGAATCCCTCACTGGGCACAGCTAACAGAGAGGAAAAAGAATTCTATTGAAATTTGGGTAAATAAGACTTTTAGGCTTAACGGATGTGTGGCGAGGCCTGCATGGATGAGAGAAAGACTTTACATTTTATTCAGTTTGCCATAATATGTATTCAAGAATTGATTACTTCTTAATGTTTAATCATGAGCTCCATAGAGTGAAATTCTGTAAAATAGGACAAAGGGATCTCTCAGACCATGCAGGTCTCCTTTTGAACCTACACTTGGATGAAGATAGAAAGAAAAGAAACTGGAGACTAAACATTGGTATGTTAAACATTGAGGCACATATAAAAGCAATAGAAGATGAATATAGGGAGTTTTATCCATAAATGGCAATGGGAAGTTAGTGCATCCATTCTTTGGGATACAGCTAAAGCATACGTTCGGGGCAAGCTTATAGCCAAAGCTGCATTTCGGGGAAAAAAATGAAATCAGAACGATTACAAGATTTGAAAAATAGACTTAGAGCTCTGGAAAAATTGCATAGTCATAATAAAGATTTTTCACTATTAACCTTAATGCGACCTATCAAACAGGAGATAGAAAAAAAACTTAAGGTACATTAAGCAGAAGTACTACTGGCTTAAGAGACTACATAAGCAACGAGAAGAGAGGGCAGTTCATAAAATTAAGAGATCCCAATTCAAATAAAATCAGAACTAAATTAAGTAAAATTCATAGATCCTTTGAAAAATATTATACATCGCTGTGCACACAAAAAGGAAATCTGACAGTCATAAAATTGATGAACTCTTGGATTCATTAGATTTTCCTTCCCTGGGTAAAAACTGTAATGATACCCTCACAGAAGAAATTTCAGATTTTGAAATTAAAGCAATCTCTGCTTTAAAGACTAGCAAATCCCCTGGCACGGATGGGTATCCAGCATAATTTTACAAGTCAGAGAACCACTCCTCCCTTTGCTTAAAGAATGTTTTAATGGTATTATGGGGGGAAAGCCTCCTTCCACTGTCTTGGAAAGAGGCTTTCATTTCTGTAATTCATAAAGAAGGGAAAAACAAATTAGATTGCAACGGAAAAGTGTCTTCTACAACAGAGAGATCCCAGCAGGAAGACATTGAAGGAGGTGCAATCAAACCTGATATTGTCATGTGGAACAAGCAAGAGAAAACAGCCAAAATCATCGATGTGACAGTCCCCAATGACTATGGCCTGAATTGAGCTGAAAGGGGGAAAATCACAAAATACCAAGACCTGAAAAATGACCTGTGAACAACATGGTCATTGAAAGAATTAGATATCATGCCACTTGTGGTGGAGCAACAGGCCTTGTAAAGAAATGCCATGAGTCAATCCCTGGTCACCCAAGTGTCCATGAGGTGCAGTTATCAGCAATTAAAGGAGCGATCACCGTCTTGAAGAGAGCCCTCGGATACAATGGCAGCAATGTTGAGGGTCCAACTAACATTCTATTAAAAAGAAATCCAAGAGCAAAAACAAAGGTGGCCGTCAGTGTGTGAGAAGATTTGGACTAAAAGGTGGTGTGAAGGTGTGATGTGTTTGGATGTTCATGGTGTTTAATCTGTCAGCAAGGTGTTGCAGTCGTCGAGGTGTGAGATGGCATCTGTCAGGAGTCCTGTTGTATGTTGGGAAACATTCTCATTCTCTGAATGTTGTAATGTTGAAATTGTAAATTTTGTTGAAAATATGGAATATTTTTCGGTAAAAGCTAAAACTTATCCAGATTTTTTCCTCCTTCAGTTTTTGGTGGATTTTGATTATCATGTTTCTGTTTGCTTCATGGAAGCACTGTTCACAAATCTTCTTCACAAAATATTAAAATTTTGAGTTGTTTTGAAAAATGTAATTTTTTTTATCATGAAAATATTGAAATACTTCAAAACACATTTTCTCCTTCAGTTTTTGATTTTTATTCTGATGAGTTTGATTCATCTAAACACTGTTCACAATTCTTCCTCACAAAAGTTAGAATTTTTGTCATTAAATACTGTTTGGAAAACAATAAAATTCAACCAAAATGCTTATTTTCCTCCAATTTCTTATACATTTTAATTCTGATTTATTTATTTTATTTTATTTATTTATGCAATTCCTTAAAGTTCTGTTTTAAATTACAGAATTTTAAATTTGGGCAAAGTACTGACTTTTAGTCATGAAAACTGAAATACATCCAAAGTTGGTTAAGTTTTCAAAATACCTGAGAGAGAAAAACTTCACTAAAACAAGATAACATGGAAGAAAATTTACAGATTGTCATTAAAGTTTTGGAGAAGAACCTCAACTTCCAGTAAATTTCTGTCCTCTGATCCAGTCGACACACTGCTGTCAACATTTCAGCTGCTACTTCAGGTTTCATTCAAAAGTCTATTTACTCAATAGTGTAAACACTAAAATGACTCTTTCAGAATTTACAGCTGTTGGTAAAGAATTTTATTTGTGGTGTGTCATCATTTTCCTCACCTGCATAGTGCAGGGAAATAATTAGGAGAATAAACCCGGGTGAGCTCTGGTTATTAACTAGAACCGGTTCATGATGTCTGCTGCTGTACCTGTAAGGTCAGAGGTCGATGGTGGAGGTGGAACGAGGAGTGTCTTAAAGGGGAACAACATTTTTCCTGAATCAGCGGCGTTTCTGATTCTGTCATGAAGACAATTTGGCAGCAGAAATGCTGGAAGATCAACAGACGGACATGGACTGAGGACAACAGGGTGTCCAGATTTACAACGCTGCTGTTCAGCTGCTCTGATCAGGTTTCTGACAGCTTCAGTCAGCTGGATGTTGGTTCCTCCTCTGCATGGACAGACACGCCCACCATAATGTGTCAGCTGTGTTCTGTGGTTATTCTGTAAAACACTCCTGCATGACGTTGATGCGGCTCTATGACATATTAAAATGTATTCAGTCAAGCCTCTGTGGGGGCTGATCACCTTTGACCTTTGCATCATATTAGAAAAAAAAAACATTTACCAAAAATAAATTCATGGTGTTCGAGTTCTGCAGTGGTCAGTTTCAGCAGCAGAAAAGCAGCTGATCGTCTTTTTAATAATAAACCGTCCAGACACAAACTCTGAATGTGTCTCTGGATGAGTCTCAGACAGTTGGATCGTGTCCTTCACATGGGCTGAGAGCCACCTGGCATCATGGGTGTGGTCAAGAGCAAACATCCAAGACAGAAGTAGAGTCAGCACTTGTATATTCAATTCAATTTTATTTATATAGCACCAAATCACAACAAACAGTTGCCCCAAGGCGCTTTATATTGTAAGACAAGGCCATACAATAATTACGTAAAAACCCCAATGGTCAAAACGACCCCCTGTGAGCAAGCATTTGGCGACAGTGGGAAGGAAAAACTCCCTTTTAACAGGAAGAAACCTCCAGCAGAACCAGGCTCAGGGAGGGGCAGTCTTCTGCTGGGACTGTTTGGGGCTGAGGGAGAGAACCAGGAAAAAGACATGCTGTGGAGGGGAGCAGAGATCAATCACTAATGATTAAATGCAGAGTGGTGCATACAGAGCAAAAAGAGAAAGAAACACTCAGTGCATCATGGGAACCCCCCAGCAGTCTAAGTCTATAGCAGCATAACTAAGGGATGGTTCAGGGTCACCTGATCCAGCCCTAACTATAAGCTTTAGCAAAAAGGAAAGTTTTAAGCCTAATCTTAAAAGTAGAGAGGGTGTCTGTCTCCCTGATCTGAATTGGGAGCTGGTTCCACAGGAGAGGAGCCTGAAAGCTGAAGGCTCTGCCTCCCATTCTACTCTTACAAACCCTAGGAACTACAAGTAAGCCTGCAGTCTGAGAGCGAAGCGCTCTATTGGGGTGATATGGTACTATGAGGTCCCTAAGATAAGATGGGACCTGATTATTCAAAACCTTATAAGTAAGAAGAAAAGTATGAGTATATCCAACTCAAAGTCAGCCTGCCTCTATGACATCACAAAGAGCAGCATGTCAATCTCCAGGGTCAGTGTTTGGAGCCAGGAGTCAAAGTGGACACTTGCTTCAGCTTGTTGGTGACCCCATATTGACCTCTGGAGGTGTTGTTCTTGTCAGAAATGAGTTTTTCATGTCCAGAAACATGGAAATACATATTTGCTTTACATTTCTATCACATTTAGATCCTAAGATTCACCCGTTTCTAATTTGTTGTTCAGACATTTCATATTCCAGAGGCCAATGACCTCTAGCTGACCCAGAGGTCAAACAGAACGTCTCCACATATTAAAGCTTCTGTCATCAAAAACAAACTCAAAGTTTCATGTTTTCATTCTGTGCACAATTGTCCCGATTAACAGCCCACTAACACACTTTTTGATTGAAGAGCGTCATGTAGTAGAATGAAGCTGTTTGTACTTTTATTGTGACGACTTGGTTGTAAAATACACAAACAGAAACCGAGACAAATGACACTTGATCCATGATACATTTAAAACCCTCAGGTTTTTATTCCACAGTTGACGTACTTTTAATAGAAGATTGTGATAAATATGAAGTTGTGTGTGTGTGAGGAAGAATTCAGTCCAACAAACTGTCTCCATTTCTACTGTTTATCATTTGGTCCATAAATGGTCTGGAACATAACTGCATTTATATCAAAAATCAAAACGGCTTCTCAATAGTAACAGTTGTTGCTATTAAGATGAAATAATTTCAGTTGTCAGTATGTTTGTTTCTTCAGGAAATGTAACATCAAAGTCGAGTTTAACCAATCAGAACCTTCAATTCATGGACCCGCCTTTTCACGCCAAAATCTGTTAATTTGATATAATCGAGGGGAGGATGTGAACACATGAAAACAGAACCTTTAAAATGGGTTATAAAATTTCAGGAAACTTTTCTTTAATTACATGGTGTCGTCTTTATTATTAAAATAACAATCAGCACAAAGCAGAAAAAAAATTAAATACAGCATTAACAAAATGACCAAAAATCTGTTGTAGTGACAAAAACTACATTTTTAAAAAACATGAAAATGGTTGAAATTAGAAACCAGCAAAACACACAAAATATTTCTAAATCACTAAATTAATTTGAATGTTAAAAATCTAAAACTTGATAATTGATTCAATTCAGTCAAAGTAATTAAAAACAATATTTTTAAAAGGTGATGGCATCAAAATCAAAAATTTGTTTAAAACTTTATTCAGTATCAATGTTCCAAATGCAAAATTTCTCACCCTCATGAAAATGATGGAAAAATTGTCAAATGCAATATAATTTAATGAATCTTAATAAAATTCTGTGTCTGAGCATCAAAACCCAAAACTAAAGGCACCTGATTCCACACACTGGACCAGAACAGCACCAGATGTTTAATGTCCAACTTGTTATATTGATTCTAACTCCTGTTAAAATATGTCAATTTTCCTTGACAATCAGAATCTGTCAAATAAAGGTTTTTTTGATGAGTCAGTTGATTCACATAAAAAAAGTGTGCGTCCTTTCTCTTCAGGGGGTCGATACACAGCGTCATGTGTTTAACAAAAATACACAAACACACTGCTTCACTTTAAATACACAAGTCTATTTAAGATCATCTGTGTCACTGTTTGAGAGCACAGAGCCGATAAGAACAGACAGCAAACTCTGCAGCTGCAGACAAACTGCAGGCCTCAGGTGCAGGGGCGGAGCCACAGGAGTGAGGGGTGGGGAAGGGCCCCCCAAAACCATTTAAAAGTCCACTTTTTCAGCAATTTTGTATACAATTTTTGTACATAATAAAAACAAGATTCTAGTATGATGAAAAAAATAAGATATTTAAAAATAATACATTCTTATCACTGGCTTAGAATTTGCAATATTTAACCCTCTGAAGTCGTTTGACTTGGATACGGGTCAAAAGTCACAACTGAATCAAGCAGTTCTCCCATCAAATATTCAGTTTGAATGTTTGTTGAAAGTGCAGACTTCAACCTCTGTACCAGTTTTTAAATTTTGTTGCTGCACCCAGTAAAACCTGAATAATAATGATTAATAATTTTGGCCAAGCTTTTTCATTAATTTTTTTGTTCACGTGTGCAGCACTGCTCCATGCGATCGCTTCTGCCAGCACACACGTGCACGCAAATGAGAGATTTTCTCACTCTTTCTGCTCAAAACAATTACAGTCTAAAACCAAACCATGATTTCCCCTTTGGCTTTGATGGAAAAGAAAACTGCAGCCATTTGGTGGAAAACTCACAGACAGTGTGTGGCTGTGTGTAACACGGCAGCTGTTCCGTGTGATCGCTTCTGCCAGGACGCGAACGTGAGGTTTTCTCACTCCTCTCTGCTTGAAGCAATTAAAACAAAACCACGACTTTCCCAACAACTGACTGTGTTTTTTCACCAAATGATAAATACAATCTTAACAAATACACATATTTGGAGGCAGATGTGCACGACCTTCATGCACGTGTGAACGTCTGTCTGCCTGTTTTGACACCATCTGGCTGGTGCAAAAAAAAAAAAAAAAAATCTTGCCCTTTTTCATTGGTGGAAACATATGACAACAATAAAAACCATCGATCCAACATGGGTTCAGATGTCAATCAGAGAAGAAAAAAAAAAAAAAAAAAAAAAAAAAACCTCCAAAGGCCCAATGCTGCCTCTGGTGGACAACAGGAGGAAGTGTCAGGTCTGTTACGTTCAACACAGGGCCTTTTGTTGGACTGGAATTGTTTTTCTTAGTGGTACAAATATACAACCCCTGGCAAAAATTATGGAATCACCGGCCTCGGAGGATGTTCATTCAGTTGTTTAATTTTGTAGAAAAAAAGCAGATCACAGACGACACAAAACTAAAGTCATTTCAAATGGCAACTTTCTGGCTTTAAGAAACACTATAAGAATCAAGAAAAAAAGATTGTGGCAGTCAGTAACGGTTACTTTTTTAGACCAAGCAGAGGAAAAAAATATGGAATCACTCAATTCTGAGGAATAAATTATGGAATCACCCTGTAAATCTCCAAACCCCCAAACTAAAACCTGCATCAAATCAGATCTGCTCGTTGACATTGACCCTATGTGTCTTTTTGCAAGGAACGTTTTCAGTTTTTGCTCTATGGTAAGATGCATTATCATCTTGAAAAATGATTTCATCATCCCCAAACATCCTTTCAATTGTCCAAAATATCAACGTAAACTTGTGCATTTATTGATGATGTAATGACAGCCATCTCCCCAGTGCCTTTACCTGACATGCAGCCCCATATCATCAATGACTGTGGAAATTTACATGTTCTCTTCAGGCAGTCATCTTTATAAATCTCATTGGAACGGCACCAAACAAAAGTTCCAGCATCATCACCTTGCCCAATCCAGATTTGAGATTCATCACTGAATATCACTTTCATCCAGTCATCCACAGTCCACAATTGCTTTTCCTTAGCCCATTGTAACCTTGTTTATTCTGTTTAGGTGTTAATGATGGCTTTCGTTTAGCTTTTCTGTATGTAAATCCCATTTCCTTTAGGCAGTTTCTTACAGTTCAGTCATGGACGTTGACTCCAGTTTCCTCCCATTCGTTCCTCATTTGTTTTGTTGTGCATTTTTGGATTTTTGAGACATATTGCTTTAAGTTTTCTGTCTTGACGCTTTGATGTCTTCCTTGGTCTACCAGTATGTTTGCCTTTAACAACCTTCCCATGTTGTTTGTATTTGGTCCTGAGTTTAGACACAGCTGACTGTGAACAACCAACATCTTTTGCAACATTGCGTGATGATTTACCCTCTTTTAAGAGTTTGATAATCCTCTCCTTTGTTTCAACTGACATCTCTCGTGTTGGAGCCATGATTCATGTCAGTCCACTTGGTGCAACAGCTCTCCAAGGTTAATGAGCAGATCTGATATGATGCAGGTGTTACCTGAAGTATGTGGTGTATTATTTTAAAATGACTATAAATGAACAGATACACAAAGTCTGGAAATCTGACTCAAATAGAAAGACTTCAGATGATCTCACTGTTCATAGCGGAGCTGCACGGCGCCATGACAGACCCCCGCGCTGTTATTATAAGACAGACAGGTAGACAGTTAAGCTCAACCGGATTTAGATAAGATTTTAGGGCGACACTAAAGTTTTATGTTGTCTTGTTTGCACATTCTGCTTCAAAAAGGCTCATTGTTAAGAAATACAAGTACAAAGTATTCACTGACCACAGTACCATTTCCATTTATAGTACACAGAGGGCCTGAGCTTGTATCACATCAATCTTTTGAAGATAAGAGTTTGCAGCTGAGCTGTATACAACACACGCATCATCTAAGGCAAATCTTTGATGGCAGGATAGATTTGCTTGAGAGAGTTCATGCTTGCTCCCCAGCTACTTCCTGTCAAACACCTCATTGTATTTGCTGCCTTTTTACATTTTGTGACAACTCTCTGGACATGATCTCCAAAGGTCAATTTACAATCCATACAGACACCCAAAAACTGTTTTCTCTTACTCTTTCCAGATGACAATATCAGGTTCAGGGCTGTGAAATGAAAATAGTGAAATCCAAGGAAAATTTGCAGGGGGTCTGTGGGGCATAGGACCCCAGGAGCCGGGGACTCGGGCTCCGTGGGATCCCAGAAACCAAATTAATTTTTTTATCTAATGATACATTTTCAGCACCTCCTGGAACAAAAATAATCTCTAAATTAAATTATTAAATTAAAATTACACTAATTAAATTAGCGCATATGATCATGTTGAAATAACAGAATATGATGTGCAAGTCAGACCTGGAATAATTTTCCTTTTAATTGTAAACCAAATTATGCATTAACTCAGAACATTTAAACTACATGAAATTCATGAAGACTGAGAAGACTGTTAAAGCATTTCAAAAACCACAGCAAAAGCTTAGAGAATATTTTGAAAAACATGGTAAAATATCAACAACATACATTCTAGTAAAAAAGCAACATACAGTAGTGTTCAGTATAATAGTAGTGCTATGTGACTAAAGGATTAATCCAGGTTTTGAGAATATTTCTTACTGTTACATGGGAAACAAGGTGCCAGTAGATTCAGTAGATTCTCACAAATCCAACAAGACCAAGCATTCATGATATGCACACTCTTAAGGCTATGAAATTGGGCTATTAATAAAAAAGAAAGTAGAAAAGGGGGTGTTAACAATAATAGTAGTGTGGCATTCAGTCAGTGAGTGTGTCAGTTTTGTGGAACAAACAGGTCTGAATCAGGTGTCTCCTATTTAAGGATGAAGCCAGCACCTGTTGAACATGCTTTTCTCTTTGAAAGCCTGAGGAAAATGGGACGTTCAAGACATTGTTCAGAAGAACGGCGTAGTTTGATTAAAAAGTTGATTGGAGAGGGGAAAACATACACAGGTGCAAAAAATTATAGGCTGTTCATCTACAATGATCTCCAATGCTTTAAAATGGATTTTAAAAAAAACAGAGACGTGTGGAAGAAAATGGAAAACAACCATCAAAATGGATAGAAGAATAACCAGAATGGCAAAGGCTCACCCACTGATCAGCTCCAGGATGATCAAAGACAGTCTGGAGTTACCTGTAAGTGCTGTGACAGAAGACGCCTGTGTGAAGCTAATTTATTTGCAAGAATCCCCCGCAAAGTCCCTCTGTTAAATAAAAGACATGTGCAGAAGAGGTTACAATTTGCCAAAGAACACATCAACTGGCCTAAAGAGAAATGGAGGAATATTTTGTGGACTGATGAGTAAAATAGTTCTTTTTGGGTCCAAGGGCCGCAGACAGTTTGTGAGACGACCCCCAAACTCTGAATTCAAGCCACAGTTCACAGTGAAGAATGGTGGTGCAAGCATCATGATATGGGCATGTTTCTCCTACTATGGTGTTGGGCCTATATATCGCATACCAGGTATCATGGATCAGTTTGGATATGTCAAAATACTTGAAGAGGTCATGTTGCCTTATGCTGAAGAGGACATGCCCTTGAAATGGGTGTTTCAACAAGACAGTGACCCCAAGCACACTAGTAAACCAGCAAAATCTTGGTTCCAAACCAACAAAATTAATGCCTCACAGATGTGAAGAAATCATGAAAAACTGTGGTTATACAACTAAATACTAGTTTAGTGATTCACAGGATTGCTAAAAAAGCAGTTTGAACATAATAGTTTTGAGTTTGTAGCATCAACAGCAGATGCTACTATTATTGTGAACACCCCCTTTTCTACTTTTTTTTTTAACTAATAGCCCAATTTCATAGCCTTAAGAGTGTGCATATCATGAATGCTTGGTCTTGTTGAATTTGTGAGAATCTACTACTGGTACCTTGTTTCCCATGTAACAATAAGAAATATACTCAAAACCTGGATTCATCTTTTTAGTCACATAGCACTACTATTATTCTGAATACTACTGTATTGTGTAAATGCCTGTAAATACACTCAAAGCCAGTGTCTTTTCCCATGAAAAAAAAATCTACATTAATAAAAACTCATTTAAATTCTTGTGTAAATTCATGTGATTCCATTCAAAGCCACAGTCTTTTTTCCAATGAAAAAAGTCTAGATTAATGAAAAAAGTCACATAATCGTGCCTAAAATCCTGTTTGAACAGCACAATGTTTATTTTCCAGAAGGAGAAAAATTCTTACCATGTTTCCTGACAGCACAGTTCACTTTTCCCGTTTCTTTCAGGTGTGTTGATGAAGCCAGCGACAATTCCACGGATTCTTGCCCTTATCAGACTTTTTCAAACCGTCTTTCTCGCCATCTTCTCTCTGTCCGACGTCAGTCCATGACACAGACGTGCTGCACAAGTTTTTTTTTTTTTTTTTTACTTTAGAGCTCTAAAGATTTGTGATGTCTACATGCTACGTTTTGGCTGAAGTGTCACGCAAGAGCCACACAGCGTCGCCACAGCAACAAACCAGTCCCACTTTACGACAACTGTCATAACAGCCAGGCTTTTTTCACCTCGAAACTCTGCGGATCCGGGGACACTGATTTGTATCTGTAACACACACATATCAGTGTTCGCGGACCGCTGCAGACATAAAACTTGCACGATGTCATAAAAAAAAAAGAACACTTTGCAATAGACATTTTAAAAACTCAGTGACGATCACAATTAGAGTTAAACACTAACACCCCCCCACTCCTCCCCATGATGAAATCCATGAAATTTTGTGGATCCGCAGAGTTTTCACAGCCCTGCAGGTTTTATTGCACCTCCTTTGATTTGTCTTCCTGCTGCGATCTCTTTGTCATTGAAGACAGCTACTTTTCCATTGGATGAGACTGGTGCTGGCTCATACTCCCAGATGTTTTCCTTTACTTTCACCTCCAGTTCCTTGCATACTTTCCAGTGTAGATATTTACAGATATTATTGTGGCAGGATGTTTAAATTCATGAGAATTCCTACAGGAAATGTCTTTTTTCATTTGTTGAATTTCCTTTGAAGAGAGTGCAATGGGCCTGAGACCCGGGGTCTATAGTTACACCCTAAATAGTACTGGCATAAATTCTCATGTGTGTGTTCAGGTAGTTCTCTCGTCCAAATCTTTTACCACACTCAGATCAGACAAATAGTTTTTGCCTTTGTTTTTTCATTTATCTTTGATTTATTTTTAACAGAATGCAGTGGGCCCCAGACCCGGGGTCTAAAGTTGCACCCTAGGCTCTATAGTTACCCTAACCATAGCTGGCATTGTATCAGAGGGCTCACGTCAAGATGGTGATCGTTCCCTTAATTGTAGACAACTGCACCTCATGGGCGCTTGGGTGACCGGGGATTGCCTCAGGTATTTCTTCAGGTTCTTCTTCATCAGGCCTGTTGCCCCCACCACAACTGGGATGATATTGATGTCTTTCAATGACTTTGTTGTTTGTAGGTCATTTTTCAGGCCTTGGTATTTTGTGAGCTTTCCCCTTTCTGTTCAATTCAGGCCATAGTATTGGGGACTGTCACATCAATGATTTTGGCTGTTTTCTCTTGCTTGTTCCAGATGACTGTTTTTTGTCTTTTGGTTTTTCATTTATCTTTGATGTCTTTTTAGTAGAATGCAATGGGCCCCAAACCTGGGGTCTAAAGTTGCACCCTAGGCTCTATAGTTATCCTAACCAGATCTGGCATTGTATCCGAGGGCTCTCTTCAAGATGGTGATTGTTCCCTTAATCGCAGACAACTGCACCTCATGTGCACTTGGGTGACCGGGGATTACCTCAAGGTATTTCTTCAGGTTCTTCTTCATCAGGCCTGTTGCTCCCACCACAACTGGGATGATATTGATGTCTTTCAATGACCATGTTGTTCTTAGGTCATTTTTCAGGTCTTGGTATTTCGAAATCTTTCCCCTTTCAGCTCGATTCAGGCCGTAGTCATTGGGGACTGTCACATCAATGATTTTGGCTGTTTTCTCTTGCTTGTTCCAGATGACAATATCAGGTTCGATTGCACCTCCTTCAATGTGTCTTCCTGCTGGGATCTCTTTGTCGTAGAAGATCGTTACTTTTCCGTTGGATGAGACTGGTGTTGGCTCGTGCTCCCAGACATGTTCTTTGACTTCCATCTCCAGTTCCTTGCAGATCTTCCAGTGGAGATATTGACAGATCTTGTTGTGTCTGGATGTATAATGCCCATCTGCCATGAGGATCTGGCATGCTGAAGTTAGATGGTTTACACTCTCAACAGCTGTATGACAGAATCGGCATTTATCATTCTGTGAGATCCCTGCCATTTTTTTGAAGCCATTTGTTAGAAGTCCCTGATCTTGTGCTCCAATCAGAATTCTTTCTCCATCAAAACCAAGTTTTCCATTTTTTAGCCACTGCATTGATCCAACTTTGTCGATGTATTCCTTTTCGAGTTCTTCTTGGAAACGTCCGGCTCTTTTGTGTTGTTTCCATCTTTCCACTCGATGTTTTCCTTCTCTTTTGCTGTATTGTTCTCTGGTTTGTCTTGCAAGTTTTGTTGCAGGCATGAGACTGTTGCTTTTTCTCTCTTGTAGAAGTTCTCCGCCAAAGTTTTTTGGCAGTTTAGTGATTGAGGTCCGTTCAGTTATGGCCTTGTGGTGTTGTGTGACTGTTTTTACGATTTCTTCTTCAGAGCTCTTTAAGTACTGTCCAATACTTATTATCAATGCTCTGTAGGCCTGGTTGATTTCAGTGAGACCCATACCGCCTTCTCTGCGAGGGAGATATATTCTGTCCATGCACTGATTTCTGTATGTGATTTTGTGGAGGGTGAGCATTTTCCTGGTTTTTGTGTCCAATTTATTAAGCTCACATTGTGGCCAGTTCACTATTCCAAACCCATAGGTCACCACTGGTATTGCAAACTGGTTTATGGCTGTGATCTTATTTTTTGGTGTCAGCTGTGTTTTGCAGATCTTTTTTAAGTGGTTTAGGTATTCTTTTGTTGTTCTTGTTCTCATTTTCTTGTGCTCAATTGAATTACTTTGTTCAATTCCCAAGTATTTGTATGTGGAGTCCTGTATGAATTACCATGTGTGTTTTCAGGTTGCCCTTTTGTCCAAATGTTTTACTGCACTCAGAACAGACAAATGCTTTTTGCCCTGTATGAATTATCATGTGTCTGTTCAGGGAGCTTTTTAGTCCAAATCTTTTACCACACTCAGAACAGACAAATGGTTTTTGCCTTGTATGAATTCTCATGTGTGTGTTCAGGATGCCCTTGTGTCCAAATCTTTTACCACACTCAGAACAGACAAATAGTTTTTGCCCTGTATGAATTATCAAGTGTTCGTTCAGGTGGCTCTTTAGTCCAAATCTTTTACCACACTCAGAACAAACAAATGGTTTTTGACCTGTATGAATTATCATGTGTTCATTCAGGCGGTTCTTTAGTCCAAATCTTTTACCACACTCAGAACAGACAAATGGTTTTTGCCCGGTATGAAATCTCATGTGTCTGTTCAGGTTGCTCTTTAGTCCAAATCTTTGACCACACTCACAACAGACAAATGCTTTTTGTCCTGTATGAATTATCATGTGTGTTTTCAGGTGGCCCTTTTCTCTAAATCTTTGACCACACTCAGAACAGACAAATGCTTTTTGTCCTGTATGAATTATCATGTGTCTGTTCAGGTGGCTCTTTAATCCAAATCTTCGACCACACTCAGAACAGTCAAATGGTTTTTGTCCTGTATGAATTATCATGTGTCTGTTCAGAATGTACTTTGTTCTAAATCTTTGACCACACTCAGAACAGTCAAATGTTTTTTGTCCTGTCTGAATTCTAATTTGTTTGTTCAGAGTGCCCTTCTGTTTCTGTCTTTCACTCTGATCAGAACAGCTAAATGGTTTTCTGCTTGCTTGTCTCTCCTTTTGTTGCTCTGAGTTGTTCATGTGACCAGATGCTTTTTTATATTTAGAGTCTTTAAATTGTTTTTCATCAGTGTTCCCCGAAGGAACAATACTGGTATTTTCTCGACAGTTAAAACTTAACTGAAGTTCTCTGGTCTGTTTCCAGTCATCACTGTCATCAGTCTCAGTTCCAGAACTGTCTGAACTCCTGCCACTGGTATCTGGTTGTAAATGACTGTTTGGATCTGAGTTGCTGGCTGGTTGTGGTCCTCCATCGTCCTCTCCATCAGCTCCTGCTGTCAGTGTTCTGTGTACAGATGAGCTGCTGGCTACAGGCTCAGCCTCTGTGCTCTCATCACTTCGGCTTTGATGAAGCTGTGATGACTCTGGTTTTTCATCATCATTTTCACTCTTCACAGGGACGGCAGTGAAACCAAACTTGGTGAGATCTGCCTCCTCCAGCTGCTGAAGCTGCTCTCCCTGCTGACTTATCCACAGCTTCTCTTCTTCTTCTTTAATGTCCTCCTGGTCAACACTCAGATTCCATTCCTGGTGTTCAGGGAGAGTTTCTTCTTTAATCACCAACAACGGCTGCATGTCTGCAAAGAAACAAATTAACAATAAATGTTAGAACAAACACTCACTAAAATAAAGTATCAGTGGTGAGTTTGACCTGATGACAGTAAGTTATTGCACTGATGTAACTGATTAAGTGGAAATGTACATCAGCATTTGTTTTACATTTCTGAAATTGTAATTCACGTCCTTGTCTTCCACAACTGACTACTGCAGTGTTCAAGGTTCAAAGTAAAGCTGCACTACAGAAACGGTTGATTACAGACCCACTGCAGGGTCTGTAATCAACGTAGAGAACTGATCAAACACCCTCAAAAACAACGGCCGCTCTGAAGGACTGATAAGGGAATCGTTAAGCAAAAAGGCTATCGATGTTGGTGGATCGAATCATTTCTTAATGATGCCCAAAAAGAACCGGTTCCCGATACCCAACCCTAATCAGTTCTAAGTAGAGATGGGTATCGGGAATTAGTTGACTCAGAGCTCAGCTGAAATGATCATTTTCCCAACAAACACCCTCAAAAACAACAGCCGCTAAATGGGTAGATAGGTATTGGTTCCCGATACCTATCCCTCAGTTGACTCAGTAGAGGTCAGCTCCAGGATGTCTCCATATCTGAAGATCAACATAAGTTAATTTAGAATATGTGTGCCAAATTTTATGCTTTTATCACAAACTGAACAATTGTTGTGGAAATTTTAGCTAAGCTAAATGTTCTTCATGTTCTTCATGCATGTTCTTCAATTTGAAAATATTTTGATTTGTATGGTGCCAAATCACAACCAAGTTGCCTCAAGGTACGTCACACAAGTAAGGTCTAACTTCATTAACCCCCAGAGCAAGAACACAGTCGTATTCTTAAAGTACAGTCTTTCAAGAGCTAGCTCCATATTCTAATACGAGCGAAGTGCCGTGCAGCAGCACAAAGCTCACTCTTATGGTAGACAGAGGCACAAATCAGAAATGGCACAAAAAATCTGCTCCTTTAACTAACTATTGACCCCTGTACAAACTGAAATTGACCTTGGTCACCATTTTTGCAGTTTTTACCCCATAACTCCAGAACATTCTGTCAAAGATCTTTCAAGCTATACCTTTTTGGAATCATTATGATCAGACAAATAATGTAATGTAGTTTTTAACATGATTGGAGCATTTTTAAATTTTGACCTCTGTGTAATTCTTCACTGACCCCTTAGGTGGCTACAGCTACCACCCTGTGATGGTTATCATACATTTTTGTGTAGGCCATGGTACAATGAGGCTGGATTCTAAGTGTCGTTGTGGTACCAATGTGTATCAGTGGTACCAATCAGGTCAAAATTGATGACTGGGTCCTTGACTACTTCTGGATGGAGCTGCACCTCAAACGGTAACCAGATAATTCATAGACACGGACCATTCATAGACACCCCCACCCCAAAAAAGGCCATTGATAGACACAAAGTGCAAAATTCAAAGACAAAAAAAAAAAGGACCATTCATAGACAGATTTACTGAAAGAAGTCAAGTCATATAATGTATTCATTTGTTAGTATTTTGATTGTGTATAGACATATTTATAACCTAATCATATATTGTCTCTTCAAATTACAAAAATAGTTGACTTTACTGCCACTATCTCCCCTCTGTATCATATATTAGTGTGTGTATATATGTATAATGTGTGTACAGTTCCAGTGTTTGCAAAATACTTGTCTACAGTTATATCAGAATATTCTACAACCCCTGGCAAAAATTATGGAATCACCGGCCTCGGAGGATGTTTAATTTTGTAGGAAAAAAAGCAGATCACAGACATGACACAAAACTAAAGTCATTTCAAATGGCAACTTTCTGGCTTTAAGAAACACTATAAGAAATCAGGAAAAAAAAATTGTGGCAGTCAGTAACGGTTACTTTTTTAGACCAAGCAGAGGGAAAAAAAATATGGACTCACTCAATTCTGAGGCTGAACGAGACTGTTCATCCCACTGTACTTATCACTTGCCTTTGAAAGTTTCTCCATCTCAAAGTCACCTTATAATGATGACACTATTGAATATTTAAAAAATAAAAAATTCTTCCAAAATATGCAAAAAGACATTTTTCCAAACTGAGTGCAGTCATACAACCAGAGGGAGCTCAATGTGTGATGTGAGTTTGGTTGCACTACAAGCTTCAAATAAAATGTTAGAGATTTTATTCAAATTTATATCATTGTACATCTTTCCAGTGTAAGTGTTGTAGTACAACAAGAGGTAGTTCAATGATGTGTGATGTGAGTTTGGTGACACTACAAGTGATAAATTAAAAAGTTAGAGTTTTTATCCAAATTTATTGGAATTTAATAAATTCAAAATTATATTATATATTTATTTATATTTATATATTATATTGTGTGGGGTGAACAGGTGTCTTTATGCAGCTAACAACCTCAAATAGGTGCTTCTAATTTGGAATAATAAGTGGAGTGGAGGTGGACTTTTTAGAGGTGGACAAACAGGTCTTTGAGGGCCAGAATTTTTGCTGATTGGCAGGTGTTGAAATACTTATTTGCAGCAGTAACATGCAAATAAATTATTTTAAAAATTATTAAAATTATACATTGTGAATTCCAGATTTTTTTTTTTTTTTTTAGATTATGTCTCAGTGGACATGCACCTAAGATGAAAATTTCAGACCCCTCCATGATTTCTAAGTGGGAGAACTTGCAAAATCGCAGGGCGTTCAAATACTTATTTTCCTCACTGTATATACACATACATATATATATATATATATATATATACATATATATATACATATATATATATATATATATACACATATATATATATATATACACATATATATATATATATACACATATATATATATATATACATATATATATATATATACACATATATATATATATATACATATATATATATATATACATATATATATATACACATATATATATATATACACATATATATATATATATATATATAAAATATGACAATATGACAACTGTGATCGATAACTTATTAGAATGTATAACTATTGAAATATGTGAAGAAAAAAGCAAAAATGTATTAGTCAGCTGTATATATAGAGCACCAGGATCTAGTATTGAAACATTCACTGACTGTATGGGAAAAATGTTCTCAAAAACTAATCAAAAAACTGTGTTCATTTGTGGTGACTTAAATATTGATCTGCTCAATCCAAATAAGCATAAAATAACAGATGAATATATCAATATAATGTACAGTATGAGTTTATATCCAAAAATCACCAGGCCAAGCAGAATTACATCCCATAGTGCTACCTTAATTGATAATATATTCAGCAATGATATTGAGAATAACACTGTGAGTGGATTATTAATCAATGACATTAGTGTATTGTATTTATTTATTGTATGGCCTTGCCTTACAATATAAAGCGCCTTGGGGCAACTGTTTGTTGTGATTTGGCGCTATATAAAAAAAAAATTGATTGATTGATTGATTAGTGATCATCTACCAGTTTTCATCGTTTATAGTAGAAACGATCAGCGGAATCAGCCAGAGGAGAAAATAAAATACAGGCGAGTGCGGACAGAGGAAAACATGAACACACTAAAGAAGGATTTACAGGAGCAAAACTGGGAAAAGGTATACAGTGAAAGTGATGTTGATAGTGCATATGAAACTTTTTTTACAAATATTTACATCATTATATGATAAAAATTGTCCAATTAAACAAGACTACAGAAAACAAAAAAATCCAAGCTCGACCATGGATGACGAAAGGGTTACGAAATGCATGTAATAAGAAAAATACACTGTATAGAGAATTCATAAAACTAAAGAGGCAGAAAATAGATATAAGAAATACAAAAATAGATTAATATTATACGGGTATGTAGGAAGGAATATTATAGCAACATATTATATAATAACAAAAACAATATTAAAGGAATATGGGATATATTAAATAGCATTATCAAAAATGGTAATAAAAAACAGAGTTACCCTCAGTATTTCATTGATAATAATGTCAAGAAGGAAAATAAGGATGAGGTAGTCAACGGTTTTAATAATTTTTTTGTAAATATTGGACCAAGCTTGGCAGAAAAAATTCCCGATTCCCAACCTGAGGATTGGGATAATAATCTCATAGAAAGAAATCCCTGTTCAATGTTCCTCACAGCAGTGGATGGAAAAGAAATTATAGACATTGTGAATAATTGTAAATATAAAACATCTACCGATTTAAATGAAATTGATATGGTGGTGGTAAAACAGGTCATTGAATGGTTTGTAGAACCATTAACATACATCTGTAACTTATCATTTCAAACCGGTAAATTTCCCAATCAAATGAAAATAGTTAAGGTTGTGCCGCTGTATAAGACTGGGGATAGACACCACTTCACAAATTATAGACCTGTTTCTTTGCTTCCGCAATTTTCCAAATTATTAGAAAGTTATTCAATAATAGATTAGACAAATTCATAAATAAACATAAATTACTTACTGATAGTCAATATGGATTCAGAGCACATAGTTCAACATCACTTGCATTAATAGAATCAGTTGAGGAGATTACAAACGCCATAGACCACAAATTACATTCAGTTGGAATATTTATAGACCTTAAAAAGGCTTTTGATACAATCAATCATGACATATTAATCAATAAACTTGAACAGTATGGGATTAGGGGGTTGGTGTTGCACTGGGTGAGAAGCTACTTAAGTAACAGAAAACAGTTTGTGAAGTTGGGGGAATATACATCATCATGCTTGGACAATGCTTGTGGCGTCCCACAGGGGTCAGTATTGAGTCCAAAACTGTTTCTAATTTATATAAATGACATTGTCAATGTTTCCAAAATATTAAAATTAGTATTATTTGCAGATGACACAAGCATTTTTTGTTCAGGGGGGGATTTGCAGGAGTTAAGGAGGAGCATCAGTATAGAAATGGGAAAACTGAAAATATGGTTTGACAGAAACAAATTATCATTAAACTTAAGTAAAACAAAATACATGTTATTTGGCTATTGTAATACAGACATACAGGTTCAGTTACAAGTCGAGGGGGTAGATATTGAAAGGGTACATGAAAATAAGTTTCTGGGGGTGATGAACGTAAAAAAAATAAAAATAAAATCAAAGTTTGTGCTGAATGAAGTCATTTTGTGGACAGTCTAAGGCACACCTGTGCACACAGAGATACGTGTTGGTTTACGTGTTGGCATCAGAATTTTGGCTCTCTGTTGGGACTGTTTACACAGAGACTGCTACCTGCTGCTTTGGACTTAACAGTCTTTTTCAAGACTTTTTTACTTTTTACTTTTTTTTTTTTTTTACTTTTTTACTGTGCTCCAACGCCTAAGGAAGACCTCTAACGGTCAAAACATCGCGACGGAGCACTTTTATCAGCTAACTTTCATCAGCGTTGGCAAGCTAACTAGCTTGCTAACGCTTTCGTTTTTATTTATTTATTTATTTATTTTTTCTGTTTTAGCACTGTTGTCGTGCGTTATCTGTGCTGCTCCACAGCGTGTTTAGTTGATTTTTATTTTATTTTAGCACCGTTGTCGTGCGTTCGCTGCTGAATCACCTTTAAATTATTTACACATTATTCACTTCGTGTGTTTTTAGGAATCCGCTAGGTTGCGTAGCTACTAGCTCTTAGCCGATTTAGCATGGCGGCTTCTCCTGTCTCTCCCGCACTTTTCTGCTCTGGGTGTGAAATGTTTAGTTATTCCTCGGCCTCCTTTAGCAGTAACGGTACTTGTAATAAGTGCAGCTTATTCGTAGCTTTGGAGGCCAGGCTGGGCGAATTGGAGACTCGGCTCCGCACCGTGGAAAATTCTACAGCTAGCCAGGCCCCTGTAGTCGGTGCGGACCAAGGTAGCTTAGCTGCCGCTAGTTCCCCCCTGGCAGATCCCGAGCAGCCGGGAAAGCAGGCCGACTGGGTGACTGTGAGGAGGAAGCGTAGCCCTAAACAGAAGCCCCGTGTACACCGCCAACCCGTTCACATCTCTAACCGTTTTTCCCCACTCGACGATACACTCGCCGAGGATCAAACTCTGGTTATTGGCGACTCTGTTTTGAGAAATGTGAAGTTAGCGACACCAGCAACCATTGTCAATTGTCTTCCGGGGGCCAGAGCAGGCGACATCGAAGGACATTTGAAATTGCTGGCTAAGGCTAAGCGTAAATTTGGTAAGATTGTAATTCACGTCGGCAGTAATGACACTCGGTTACGCCAATCGGAGGTCACTAAAATTAACATTAAATCGGTGTGTAACTTTGCAAAAACAATGTCGGACTCTGTTGTTTTCTCTGGGCCCCTCCCCAATCGGACCGGGAGTGACATGTTTAGCCGCATGTTCTCCTTGAATTGCTGGCTGTCTGAGTGGTGTCCAAAAAATGAGGTGGGCTTCATTGATAATTGGCAAAGCTTCTGGGGAAAACCTGGTCTTGTTAGGAGAGACGGCATCCATCCCACTTTAGATGGAGCAGCTCTCATTTCTAGAAATCTGGCCAATTTTCTTGGATCCTCCAAACTGTGACTGTCCAGCGTTGGGACCAGGAGGAAGAGCTGTGGTCTTATACACCTCTCTGCAGCTTCTCTCCCCCTGCCATCCCCTCATTACCCCATCCCCGTAGAGACGGTGCCTGCTCCCAGACCACCAATAACCAGCAAAAATCTATTTAAGCATAAAAATTCAAAAAGAAAAAATAATATAGCACCTTCAATTGCACCACAGACTAAAACAGTTAAATGTGGTCTATTAAACATTAGGTCTCTCTCTTCTAAGTCCTGTGGTAAATGATATAATAATTGATCAACGTATTGATTTATTCTGCCTAACAGAAACCTGGTTACAGCAGGATGAATATGTTAGTTTAAATGAGTCAACACCCCCGAGTCACACTAACTGTCAGAATGCTCGTAGCACGGGCCGTGGCGGAGGATTAGCAGCAATCTTCCATTCCAGCTTATTAATTAATCAAAAACCTAGACAGAGCTTTAATTCATTTGAAAGCTTGACTCTTAGTCTTGTCCATCCAAATTGGAAGTCCCAAAAACCAGTTTTATTTGTTATTATCTATCGTCCACCTGGTCGTTACTGTGAGTTTCTCTGTGAATTTTCAGACCTTTTGTCTGACTTAGTGCTTAGCTCAGATAAGATAATTATAGTGGGCGATTTTAATATCCACACAGATGCTGAGAATGACAGCCTCAACACTGCATTTAATCTATTATTAGACTCTATCGGCTTTGCTCAAAAAGTAAATGAGTCCACCCACCACTTTAATCATATCTTAGATCTTGTTCTGACTTATGGTATGGAAATAGAAGACTTAACAGTATTCCCTGAAAACTCCCTGCTGTCTGATCATTTTTTAATAACATTTACATTTACCCTGATGGACTACCCTGCAGTGGGGAATAAGTTTCATTACACTAGAAGTCTTTCAGAAAGCGCTGTAACTAGGTTTAAGGATATGATTCCTTCGTTATGTTCTCTAATGTCATATACCAACACAGAGCAGAGTAGCTACCTAAACTCTGTAAGGGAGTTAGAGTATCTCGTCAATAGTTTTACATCCTCTTTGAAGACAACTTTGGATGCTGTAGCTCCTCTGAAAAAGAGAGCTTTAAATCAGAAGTGTCTGACTCCGTGGTATAACTCACAAACTCGTAGCTTAAAGCAGATAACCCGTAAGTTGGAGAGGAAATGGCGTCTCACTAATTTAGAAGATCTTCACTTAGCCCGGAAAAAGAGTCTGTTGCTCTATAAAAAAAGCCCTCCGTAAAGCTAGGACATCTTTCTACTCATCACTAATTGAAGAAAATAAGTATAACCTCAGGTTTCTTTTCAGCACTGTAGCTAGGCTGACAAAGAGTCAGAGCTCTATTGAGCTGAGTATTCCATTAACTTTAACTAGTAATGACTTCATGACTTTCTTTGCTAACAAAATTTTGACTATTAGAGAAAAAATTACTCATAACCATCCCAAAGATGTATCGTTATCTTTGGCTGCTTTCAGTGATGCCGGTATTTGGTTAGACTCTTTCTCTCCGGTTGTTCTGTCTGAGTTATTTTCATTGGTTGCTTCGTCCAAACCATCGGCATGTTTATTGGACCCCATTCCTGCCAGGCTGCTCAAGGAAGTCCTACCATTATTTAATGCTTCAATCTTAAATATGATCAATCTATCTTTGTTAGTTGGTTATGTACCACAGGCCTTTAAGGTGGCAGTAATTAAACCATTACTTAAAAAGCCATCACTTGACCCAGCTATCTTAGCTAATTATAGGCCAATTTCCAACCTTCCTTTTCTCTCAAAGATTCTTGAGAGGGTAGTTGTAAAACAGCTAACTGATCACCTGCAGAGGAATGGTCTATTTGAAGAGTTTCAGTCAGGTTTTAGAATTCATCATAGTACAGAAACAGCATTAGTGAAGGTTACAAATGATCTTCTTATGGCTTCGGACAGTGGACTTATCTCTGTGCTTGTTCTGTTGGACCTCAGTGCTGCTTTTGATACTGTTGACCATAAAATTTTATTACAGAGATTAGAGCATGTCATAGGTATTAAAGGCACTGCGCTGCGGTGGTTTGAATCATATTTGTCTAATAGATTACAGTTTGTTCATGTAAATGGGGAATCTTCTTCACAGACTAAAGTTAATTATGGAGTTCCACAAGGTTCTGTGCTAGGACCAATTTTATTCACTTTATACATGCTTCCCTTAGGCAGTATTATTAGACGGTATTGCTTAAATTTTCATTGTTACGCAGATGATACCCAGCTTTATCTATCCATGAAGCCAGAGGATACACACCAATTAGCTAAACTGCAGGATTGTCTTACAGACATAAAGACATGGATGACCTCTAATTTCCTGCTTTTAAACTCAGATAAAACTGAAGTTATTGTACTTGGCCCCACAAATCTTAGAAGCATGGTGTCTAACCAGATCGTTACTCTGGATGGCATTTCCCTGATCTCTAGTAATACTGTGAGAAATCTTGGAGTCATTTTTGATCAGGATATGTCATTCAAAGCGCATATTAAACAAATATGTAGGACTGCCTTTTTGCATTTACGCAATATCTCTAAAATCAGAAAGGTCTTGTCTCAGAGTGATGCTGAAAAACTAATTCATGCATTTATTTCCTCTAGGCTGGACTATTGTAATTCATTATTATCACGTTGTCCTAAAAGTTCCCTAAAAAGCCTTCAGTTGGTTCAGAATGCTGCAGCTAGAGTACTGACGGGGACTAGCAGGAGAGAGCATATCTCACCCGTGTTGGCCTCTCTTCATTGGCTTCCTGTTAATTCTAGAATAGAATTTAAAATTCTTCTTCTTACTTATAAGGTTTTGAATAATCAGGTCCCATCTTATCTTAGGGACCTCGTAGTACCATATTACCCCATTAGAGCGCTTCGTTCTCAGACTGCGGGCTTACTTGTAGTTCCTAGGGTTTGTAAGAGTAGAATGGGAGGCAGAGCCTTCAGCTTTCAGGCTCCTCTCCTGTGGAACCAGCTCCCAATTCAGATCAGGGAGACAGATACCCTCTCTACTTTTAAGATTAGGCTTAAAACTTTCCTTTTCGCTAAGGCTTATAGTTAGGGCTGGATCGGGTGACCCTGGACCATCCCTTGGTTATGCTGCTTTAGACGTAGATTGTGGGGGGGTTCCCATGATGCACTGTTTCTTTCTCTTTTTGCTCCGTATGCATCACTCTGCATTTAATCATTAGTGATCGATCTCTGCCCCCCTTCACGGCATGTCTTTTTCCTGTTTTTTTCCCTCAGCCCCAACCAGTCTCAGCAGAAGACTGCCCCTCCCTGAGCCTGGTTCTGCTGGAGGTTTCTTCCTGTTAAAAGGGAGTTTTTCCTTCCCACTGTTGCCAAGTGCTTGCTCATAGGGGGTCGTTTTGACCGTTGGGGTTTTTCATAATTATTGTATGGCCTTGCCTTGCAATATGGAGCGCCTTGGGGCAACTGTTTGTTGTGATTTGGCGCTATATAAGAAAAAAGTTGATTGATTGATTGATTGATTGATAATAGATGATAAGATAAACTGGAAGACTCATATAAAACATATACAAAATAAACTGTCAAGAAGCATTTCAGTTCTAAACAAAGTGAAACATATTCTGGACCACAACTCACTCCGCATTCTTTATTGCTCACTGGTTTTACCATATTTACAGTACTGTGCAGAGGTATGGGGTAATACTTATAAAGGTACAACACAATCACTATCAGTAATGCAGAAAAGAGCTATAAGAATTATTCATAATACTGCCTATAGAGATCATACAAATCCACTATTTTTACAATCCAAATTCTTAAAATTCACAGACTTGGTTCATTTTCAAACAGTACAAATCGTGTATAAAGCAATAAACAATTTACTTCCAGCAAATATTAAAAATATGTTTTTTAACAGATCAGGGGATTGCAGTCTGAGGCGGAAATTTAATTTAAAGCATCAGTGGGCACGAACAACATTAAAAGGTTTCTGTATTTCTGTCTGTGGGGTGAGGATGTGGAACAGATTGGGAGTGGGGCTCAAGCAATGTCCAAGCATGAACCAGTTCAAACAGCGGTACAAAAATATGTTTTTTTCTAGGTATAGGGAGGAGGAAGGGTAATGAGGGTTAGGGTGTTTTTGTTTTTTGCTTCGGCTTGTAAATATATAGTATTTTGTATGTAAGTAGGTATGTGTAGGTGTATATTTATGTTTGTATATATATATATATATATATATATATATATATATTTATTGATATCGGTTTAGGTGTGTAGGAATCTATGTGTATATGTGGCAAAGGGTATCACTGGTTGTGGGGAAGAAGGGGTAGGGATAAATAAGCTGATGCTTCACCCTACCCCTTTTCGGACATGTTGGGTACACAGTAGGAACTTTTTTGTTGTTGTCTTCACTGATCTATCTTGTAATTGTTGTTGTATCAAATGTTCGAACTAAACAGTTTTCATTCATTCATTCATTCATATATAAAAACAAAGATGCAAACTTATAGTGTTGCCCGAATATGAAAGCTGCTGACAATTTGGGCTCGCTCGTAGTCAGACCTGTTCACTTTCTTCAACTCTCTGGAGCACTTTCTAACAGATGGTCTGGTTTAGAAATGCGGAGATTAATCGATACGAATCGGTATCTAGACACAAACATGCGCGATGTGAATGTATCAATTCATTCAGTGTGCATCAATTCAATTGTTGCCTGAAATCATGATGCATCACTCGCTGCGTGCTTGCATCGATTTTTTTTTCCCGAGGAACATTGTGTCACTGACGAAAGCCTGAAAGCACATTTCTACTGCAACAAATCCATTTCAAAATGGAGACCCGCGAGAACAGGAGCAAGCAACATTTTTTCACGCACCTAAAACAGAGAAATCAAATGGTGCATCAAAAGAAAACCACACTGGCCTTTGCAGACATACAGCGGGACACACTGCTGCCTCGTAGCATCAGATCTTAAAGTTCAGAGTCCGTTGTATGCTCCCCGCTCCCCAAAAAATTGCCAGTACTCACAAACGTACTTAAACATTCCTCGTTTATTGTTTCAGCATATTAAACAGACAGCGAGACAGAGACAGGCAGGGAGGGAGAGCACTTCATGTATCGTTTTGAGAATGGAGCGTATTTCTGAAAATGAATAAAAGTACTTCAGTTAGTCATATTTGGAGTCAATCGCATCGTATCACAACAAATCGCATTGTATCGCATTATGAGGAATGGAATCTCCGTCAAATACATATTAAATCACTTTGAATCGTATCGGATCATATCATCTGTATCGTCATGTATTGCAAGATGTATTGCTGATGTGCCGCTGGTAGTGTATCGAGATGCGTATTGAATAGTTGTCAGTGATGAGATTCACATCCCGAGTCTGGTTGTTAGCTGGTTAAATTTTCAATTTGTGTGTTTTTGTCCGATGCTGGTGAGATATTTACGTTCATGAGTATGCTCATGTCTGACTTGCTTTTAGCTTTCTGGTTTGTAACGAATCCTATACACAATCCGGACCGATTGTCATGCTAACAGTCTGATATGTAAAAATATCAGACAATCACCGTAAGCGTAGCCAGATAATAATGGATTTTATTCAATGTTGATTTGAATTAATATTAGAGTGATAAACTGTGGGAGCAAAGACATTTATTCTTCATCTGCCAAAGTGTTGGATCAAAATAAACCAAAACTCTTCATTCCAGAATACACAAATCACTGCTACCAGAATCCTTTCAGTTACCTTTGTTCATTTCTCAATTCAAAGTCCCTGCTGATCTTGGACAAAGGGAGTCAAAACATCAAGGGTGGTGACGTCACTTTCCTTCAGTAAGAAATTATCCAGAGATTTTACAGAATATGGAGGAATTTTACATGTATCTTTCATCAAAATCCTCCTCATCCTCATCCATCAAGTATTCACAGAATCACTGGAGGAATACTCAATGAGGAAAATATTTGACCATTACAACAAGATGTTATAAAGTATCAGTAACACAAACAAAGCTGAGTGAACAAACTTGTTCTGTAGAAGAGATTTGGAGGATTAAAACCAGCATCCAGCCCTTTACCTCTTTTGTTCTCTTCTTTTAAATGACTCATTTCTTCTTCCTGGTCTGTGATCATTCCTTCATCAGCAGGTGTTCGCTGTAGTTTCAACATGTCCCTCAGTTGCTGGACTTCAGACATGTTTTCAGAAAGACTTTAAAACACACAAAAGCAAGAGAGTCAACGACCAAGTGGAGGAAAGACTAAAAACAGTCCAGCTGCTGCTCTGCTGCCCAGGCTGACCGATCACAAGTGTGAGACAACACCGAAATGTCCCTGTGCTGGGACAGATGTCCTAAAGCAGAAGACACCAACCATGATCCCAGAGATCACCTGACATGCACGTTTTCCTTACATATGTGTTGCAACCAGCTAATTAGAGTGAGTGAGAGAGATGATATTAATGTTCATAAGATGTGTGTGTGAATAAAACTAATACAATGTTAAGATAAAATGAAGTGTTCTGAACTAACACGGTCAGTGATCAGGAAGAGAAAAGCAGACAATGAGACACTGAACCCATTTTGTGACAAAGTAATGAGACAATTGCTAAATTTTGCGGCAAGAAATTTATAACATTCATTTTTACTGAAAACTTTGTAATTAGTTTTCATTTGGACATATTTTTATATGCTCTAGGTTTGTTAAAAATAACTGAAAGGCTTGGTTTGGACTGGGCCATATGGCAAAAAATGTATCACTTTTTGTTTTTACCCCATATTGATGAATTTTGATCTTAACTGTGATGCATATTTGGTCCAAAGTCTGAAGAAACCATGTCAGATTGAAAAAAATCAATGCTAGATGAAAAGAATGTTAAGTTGTAGTAAATACACTCTCAAAGCATTTCGTAATTTAACAATGATTTTGGTCCCAGTGTCAGAGATGATGAAAAACACTCTGAAGCTCTGATCTTGTGCCAAACATCAGGGAGAGTCCCCCTGATATAGAGTTGACAGAGATAGATGTTCATACAGTACAGTAACATTAAACAGCGCAGTAACATTCAGAAGCAGAGAAAAATCCTACAGCAATAAAATGCAGCAACCAATCACATCTAGTGCTCACACTGAGCAATGACAAAGACAACTAATGATGTCATGTAGCCTAGCAGTGGGTGACATAGCCTCAAACTTAGCCATTAGACTCTATAACTCCTCCCCCTGACACTCATTAACATAACAGTTGTCCCCTCCCTGTCTCACTGTGTCTCATCAGTCCTTCTTTTTATGATCCTCAAATGTCCAATAATGTGTGCAGCTGCTCACATGTCCAAGAACTCTTCTACTCTCAGAATGTGCAATAAATCATTTGTATGTGTGATATTATCAACACTATCAGGAGCCATAATTCACCCTCAGTGTTAAAGAGGTTTTTAAAGTTGTCTTGTCCGGAAAGATCTTCAATTTTATTTTCTTCTAATATGGTTATTGTGGGCAACGTGGGGGTCAGTGTGCTCAAAGTTCAGCAGTTTGGAGTCATGATGTTGATTCATGACCTTCAGATTTTATGAATTGTGTACATAGTTCCACTTTTGTGTGTATAAAATGAGGAAAAACTGTAATAAATAGTATCGATTGATTGGCTTCATCAGTCCTTCACCAAGCTGAACTGTCCTTCATTTATCATCAGTTTGTCTTATTTATTTTTGCTGATATTTGGTGTTCAGTCTATAATCAGAACTCCAACACAAACTAACAGTTATCATTTGGATGTGGTGGAGTTGCTCTGAAATAAAGTTTAGTGGACAAACCTGCTCTGGATCAGAGAACTTCAGGCTTGAAAACAGCTTCCAGCACGTTGATTAGTTTCTTCTCTTCTTTAAATCCACTCGTTTCTTCTTGCTGCTCTGCGATCTGTTTGTTTCTACCAACTCAAATATCTCAGCATTAGCAGCAGTTAGCCGCTGTTTAAACAACCTTCTCAGCTCTTCCACCTTTTCACACTAACTTCACCTTTTCTTCTTCTTCCGGTTTACTGTCAACTTTGTGCTTCTGGAGCTCTTCAAAAAACATATTCGAGGATCACAGAGTGAAGTTTGATCTGTTCAGAGAAGTTTCCAGCGTCTCCAGCTAACTAGCTTTAGCCTCGGACGACAACAGGAAACAGTTCTTCTTCGTTGGAGTCTAATGACGGTGACGAACTTATCGTTGCAGTACCGCAACCTACTGGACTGGAGTATGGACAGTGACTGGCAGAGACGAAAGAAAAAGAATGAAACAAGCTATATTCGCTCCATAATTCCTGCAGTTCAAAGATGTTGAACTGTTGTGTTCTTCAGTGTGTTCTTCACTCTGCTGTCATTGTCAGAGTGCAGCAGATAATCAATAAATGACTGTGACTTTGCTCCTGTGAGCAGTTTTCCTGCCAGTCAAACAAACTGAAGGCTGTGTGTGAGTTTGTTCCTCCATTATGTTAAGACACAGTATTCCAGTGCTTTTATGATGCAACATCAACAGGTTATGGACCCAGGAAGGAGTTTGGAAGCTGATGGAACAGGTTATGTTTCCATGGAGATGAGATAAACTATGAGTTATGGGAAACTAAGTTTCTCGCACACAGCTTCATTTCAAAAATTAATGTTGATAAAAAAAAAAATGATGACATTTCCAGATATGTAAAATCAATTTTTAAAAGTCAAAATAAATAAATAAATAAAATAAAATAATTATAGTAGAACCACCATTAAATTGTCCAATCGTGGCACAGGTTAGTCCAGATATTTTATGAGACGCCAAAATTTCTGTCTACAAAACAGGTACCACAGAACAAGAATAAAAGTCTTCAGTGTCAGTGGATGGATCCATATAATGAAATATATCCTCTGCATTTAACCATCTTAATTCCAGTGAGACACAATCCAACCAGGAGGAGCCGTGTGCAGCCACAGTCCAGAGCACAGGGACCAACTCCAGATGTGGAGATGTTGGAGTGCCCAGAGGAAAGTCAGACACCAGGAGAACAGTGGGAATTCTGGAGTCTGTAGGGGCCCTTAACAAAAGTTCACAGTGGGGCCTCCAACAAGGGTTCATCACCATGATGTTGTAGGTGTGGCCCTGGACTTGTTCTCACCGTCACTGTGAGGCCTTTACCCGAGTTCTGTATGACTTTACCACCTGAATCATTTTAATAATCTTTAATAATCTTCTCCTATTTATTTAAAGTGACTGGAGACCAAAAACATTCCAAATTATGATTTTATTTAAAGTAAAAATATTCACAATACAATGATCAGTGTTGTTGTGTTTAAATATCTATAGGTATACAGTTACCATTTACATTAACTGTTAAGATCTTATAGTTTTCTTTACTATTTGGACTTGTTTAATTGGTATTCCAGTGCAAACTATATATATTTATTTAAATTAATTATTAAAGACAGGAGGCAGAGCTGGAGGTGGCAGAGCTGAAGATGTTGAGATTCTCTTTGGGAGTGACAAGAATGGACAAGATTAGGAATGAACATATCAGAGGGACAGCTCAGGTGGGACGGTTTGGAGACAAAGTCAGAGAGGCGAGATTGAGATGGTTTGGACATGTGCAGAGGAGGGACCCAGGGTATATAGGGAGAAGGATGCTGAGGATGGAGCCACCAGGCAGGAGGAGAAGAGGGAGACCAAAGAGGAGGTTCATGGATGTGCTGAGAGAGGACATGCAGGTGGTTGGTGTGACAGAGGAAGATACAGAGGACAGGGTGAGATGGCAACGATTGATCTGCTGTGGTGACCCCTAACGGGAACAGCCGAAAGACAAAGAAGATTAAGGTCCTACTGTCTTATTTACAAGTTGTACATGTTCATTCAAGCCCCTCTATTTTGTCACGTGATAGTTTCACAAAGACCACAAAGGAAATAATCGTTTGTTTATTGTTATCCGTATATCATTGATATATTCACCTCTGTATGTTTATATTCATTTTACAAAATAAACTCAATCAATCAATCAATAAGTCCACAAACACACTGAAAGCAACACATTACTTGTGCTGCAACAATGAAAAGCATGTCCACGCTTTTCAATTTGACAATTCTCAGGAATATGTACCGTTTAACTCCGCGCGCGCGCGCGCTGCTGTCAACACGAGGAAAGTCCGTGATCGGTGAAACTACAGCATTTAATCGGCGCAGCTGCAGAATCACTTCCTGAATTTGTGTCAAAATAAAAGCTCTGTAGATTTTCATACACGGTGTAGTCTTATACTAGGTTTCCGTTTTGTTTCCGTTTGATCACACAACGGTGGCTTACGTCCAGCACAATGATTTGACATAAGCAACAGAGGCAATGACAATTAGAGAAGCACACAGGCTGGCCAATCAGATTGCAGGAAGAGCAGGCGGGCCGCTCCCGCCCCTGTGAATGGACTGACTCCTCGGTGCCTGGACTTCTCTCCGTTCTTCTACTGACTACAAGGTTGGAATCGTTTCTTTTACCTTAATTAACTGTGCATTACTTTTGTTAGTCTTTAAATGCAACAGCTACGGACTTTAGCTCATTCATTTTCTGCTGTGTGAGTCCTAGCAGTGGTTAGCTTCTCGTTAGCACTTAGCATGTGCTAGCTGTCGCTCATCGCTTGTTCTTTTCTTGGTGCTCAACACTTTAAAATAACTTGTGTGATGTTGTCAGACAGGGTGGCCCTCTGAGAGAGCCGTGTCCGTAAGGTAGAGCAGCTTCTGAGTTCAGAGGCGTTAGATATCACGGACACTCCAGACCAGCTTAGTGTCTGGTCGGCTAGCGGGCCTGTTAGCATTAGTTTAGCTCCGCCGTCTAAAGACGAAGCTTTCATCCCTGAGCTTCGTCCTTCGAGGCCGCGGGGAACTTCTACCCCGATCTCCAGGCCAGAACGCCGTGCGATAGTGAGAGGGGATTCCATTTGAGTTATATAATAATGTAAAAACAATACACTAAAATACAGGGTAACGCATATAAAGCTTGTAGGGATGGGTATTGATAAGATTTTATTGATATCTTTATCGATTCCGCTTATCGATCCGATTCTTTATCGACACCTCCTGTTAATAACCATGACCAACCATGACGCCGCCTGCTGTGTTGGTGGATTTTGGGAACTCTGAAGTGGAATGCGAGGAAGAGGAGCGACTGACCACACATTTTGGCTCTCTGTTGGGACTGTTTACACAGAGACTGCTACCTGCTGCTTTGGACTTGAATTAAGTCTTTTTCAAGACTTTTTTACCTTTTTTTTTTTACTTTTTTACTGTGCTCCAACGCCTAAGGAAGACCTCTAACGGTCGAAACATCGCGACGGAGCACTTTTATCAGCTAACTTTCATCAGCGTTGGCAAGCTAACTAGCTTGCTAACGCTTTCGTTTTTATTTTTTTTTATTTTATTTTATTTTTTTCTCTTTTAGCACTGTTGTCATGCGTTGTCTGTGCTGCTCCACAGCGTGTTTGGTTGATTTTTGTTTTGTTTTAGCACCGTTGTGGTGCGTTCGCTGTTGTCGTGCGTTGCCTGTGCTGCTTCATGGCCTGTTTGGTGGCTTGATTGGGGCACTCCTTCTGCTGAATCACCTATAAATTATTTACACATTATTCACTTCGTGTGTTTTTAGGAATCCGCTAGGTTGCGTAGCTACTAGCTCTTAGCCGATTTAGCATGGCGGCTTCTCCTGTCTCACCCGCACTTTTCTGCTCTGGTTGTGAAATGTTTAGTTATTCCTCGGCCTCCTTTAGCAGTAACGGTACTTGTAATAAGTGCAGCTTATTCGTAGCTTTGGAGGCCAGGCTGGGCGAATTGGAGACTCGGCTCCGCACCGTGGAAAATTCTACAGCTAGCCAGGCCCCTGTAGTCGGTGCGGACCAAGGTAGCTTAGCCGCCGCTAGTTCCCCCCTGGCAGATCCCGGGCAGTTGGGAAAGCAGGCTGACTGGGTGACTGTGAGGAGGAAGCGTAGCCCTAAACAGAAGCCCCGTGTACACCGTCAACCCGTTCACATCTCTAACCGTTTTTCCCCACTCGACGATACACTCGCCGAGGATCAAACTCTGGTTATTGGCGACTCTGTTTTGAGAAATGTGAAGTTAGCGACACCAGCAACCATTGTCAATTGTCTTCCGGGGGCCAGAGCAGGCGACATCGAAGGACATTTGAAATTGCTGGCTAAGGCTAAGCGTAAAATTGGTAAGATTGTAATTCACGTCGGCAGTAATGACACTCGGTTACGCCAATCGGAGGTCACTAAAATTAATATTAAATCGGTGTGTAACTTTGCAAAAACAATGTCGGACTCTGTTGTTTTCTCTGGGCCCCTCCCCAATCGGACCGGGAGTGACATGTTTAGCCGCATGTTCTCCTTGAATTGCTGGCTGTCTGAGTGGTGTCCAAAAAATGAGGTGGGCTTCATTGATAATTGGCAAAGCTTCTGGGGAAAACCTGGTCTTGTTAGGAGAGACGGCATCCATCCCACTTTAGATGGAGCAGCTCTCATTTCTAGAAATCTGGCCAATTTTCTTGGATCCTCCAAACTGTGACTGTCCAGCGTTGGGACCAGGAGGCAGAGCTGTGGTCTTATACACCTCTCTGCAGCTTCTCTCCCCCTGCCATCCCCTCGTTGCCCCATCCCTGTAGAGACGGTGCCTGCTCCCAGACCACCAATAACCAGCAAAAATCTATTTAAGCATAAAAATTCAAAAAGAAAAAATAATATAGCACCTTCAATTGCACCACAGACTAAAACAGTTAAATGTGGTCTATTAAACATTAGGTCTCTCTCTTCTAAGTCCCTGTTGGTAAATGATATAATAATTGATCAACGTATTGATTTATTCTGCCTAACAGAAACCTGGTTACAGCAGGATGAATATGTTAGTTTAAATGAGTCAACACCCCCGAGTCACACTAACTGTCAGAATGCTCGTAGCACGGGCCAGTGGCGGAGGATTAGCAGCAATCTTCCATTCCAGCTTATTAATTAATCAAAAACCTAGACAGAGCTTTAATTCATTTGAAAGCTTGTCTCTTAGTCTTGTCCATCCAAATTGGAAGTCCCAAAAACCAGTTTTATTTGTTATTATCTATCGTCCACCTGGTCGTTACTGTGAGTTTCTCTGTGAATTTTCAGACCTTTTGTCTTAGTGCTTAGCTCAGATAAGATAATTATAGTGGGCGATTTTAATATCCACACAGATGCTGAGAATGACAGCCTCAACACTGCATTTAATCTATTATTAGACTCTATCGGCTTTGCTCAAAAAGTAAATGAGTCCACCCACCACTTTAATCATATCTTAGATCTTGTTCTGACTTATGGTATGGAAATAGAAGACTTAACAGTATTCCCTGAAAACTCCCTTCTGTCTGATCATTTTTTAATAACATTTACATTTACTCTGATGGACTACCCTGCAGTGGGGAATAAGTTTCATTACACTAGAAGTCTTTCAGAAAGCGCTGTAACTAGGTTTAAGGATATGATTCCTTCATTATGTTCTCTAATGTCATATACCAACACAGAGCAGAGTAGCTACCTAAACTCTGTAAGGGAGATAGAGTATCTCGTCAATAGTTTTACATCCTCTTTGAAGACAACTTTGGATGCTGTAGCTCCTCTGAAAAAGAGAGCTTTAAATCAGAAGTGTCTGACTCTGTGGTATAACTCACAAACTCGTAGCTTAAAGCAGATAACCCGTAAGTTGGAGAGGAAATGGCGTCTCACTAATTTAGAAGATCTTCACTTAGCCTGGAAAAAGAGTTTGTTGCTCTATAAAAAAGCCCTCCGTAAAGCTAGGACATCTTTCTACTCATCACTAATTGAAGAAAATAAGAATAACCTCAGGTTTCTTTTCAGCACTGTAGCTAAGCTGACAAAGAGTCAGAGCTCTATTGAGCTGAGTATTCCATTAACTTTAACTAGTAATGACTTCATGACTTTCTTTGCTAACAAAATTTTGACTATTAGAGAAAAAATTACTCATAACCATCCCAAAGATGTATCGTTATCTTTGGCTGCTTTCAGTGATGCCGGTATTTGGTTAGACTCTTTCTCTCCGGTTGTTCTGTCTGAGTTATTTTCATTGGTTGCTTCGTCCAAACCATCGGCATGTTTATTGGACCCCATTCCTGCCAGGCTGCTCAAGGAAGTCCTACCATTATTTAATGCTTCAATCTTAAATATGATCAATCTATCTTTGTTAGTTGGTTATGTACCACAGGCCTTTAAGGTGGCAGTAATTAAACCATTACTTAAAAAGCCATCACTTGACCCAGCTATCTTAGCTAATTATAGGCCAATTTCCAACCTTCCTTTTCTCTCAAAGATTCTTGAGAGGGTAGTTGTAAAACAGCTAACTGATCACCTGCAGAGGAATGGTCTATTTGAAGAGTTTCAGTCAGTTTTTAGAATTCATCATAGTACAGAAACAGCATTAGTGAAGGTTACAAATGATCTTCTTATGGCTTCGGACAGTGGACTTATCTCTGTGCTTGTTCTGTTGGACCTCAGTGCTGCTTTTGAGACTGTTGACAATAAAATTTTATTACAGAGATTAGAGCATGTCATAGGTATTAAAGGCACTGCGCTGCGGTGGTTTGAATCATATTTGTCTAATAGATTACAGTTTGTTCATGTAAATGGGGAATCTTCTTCACGGACTAAAGTTAATTATGGAGTTCCACAAGGTTCTGTGCTAGGACCAATTTTATTCACTTTATACATGCTTCCCTTAGGCAGTATTATTAGACGGTATTGCTTAAATTTTCATTGTTACGCAGATGATACCCAGCTTTATCTATCCATGAAGCCAGAGGATACACACCAATTAGCTAAACTGCAGGATTGTCTTACAGACATAAAGACATGGATGACCTCTAATTTCCTGCTTTTAAACTCAGATAAAACTGAAGTTATTGTACTTGGCCCCACAAATCTTAGAAGCATGGTGTCTAACCAGATCGTTACTCTGGATGGCATTTCCCTGATCTCTAGTAATACTGTGAGAAATCTTGGAGTCATTTTTGATCAGGATATGTCATTCAAAGCGCATATTAAACAAATATGTAGGACTGCCTTTTTGCATTTACGCAATATCTCTAAAATCAGAAAGGTCTTGTCTCAGAGTGATGCTGAAAAACTAATTCATGCATTTATTTCCTCTAGGCTGGACTATTGTAATTCATTATTATCAGGTTGTCCTAAAAGTTCCCTAAAAAGCCTTCAGTTGGTTCAAAATGCTGCAGCTAGAGTACTGACGGGGACTAGCAGGAGAGAGCATATCTCACCCGTGTTGGCCTCTCTTCATTGGCTTCCTGTTAATTCTAGAATAGAATTTAAAATTCTTCTTCTTACTTATAAGGTTTTGAATAATCAGGTCCCATATTATCTTAGGGACCTCATAGTACCATATTACCCCATTAGAGCGCTTCGCTCTCAGACTGCGGGCTTACTTGTAGTTCCTAGGGTTTGTAAGAGAATGGGAGGCAGAGCCTTCAGCTTTCAGGCTCCTCTCCTGTGGAACCAGCTCCCAATTCAGATCAGGGAGACAGACACCCTCTCTACTTTTAAGATTAGGCTTAAAACTTGAAATTGGTCACTGGATCCATGATCTCTGGACTTAAAGTCTACATGGTGGATCCTTGATCTCTGGACATCTATAGAAATAAACAAATTCTGTAGTTTTTGTCAAAAGCATTTCAGACATTGTTGGCATGAAAGTCTCTCCATACATCAGCTCAGGTGTATGGAGAGACTTTCACGTTTTGGCAGCAAAAAGCACCCACATATACTTGTGTGACTGAAGTCATCTGCCGTTTTTTTTCATCCAAATCAAAGCTTGAGGCACAAAACACCTTAGCTGACTTAGGACGCAAGCCACGACCCCAGGGAAAGTGTTAATTTTTACGAAATTTAGTGATTTGCATCGCCACCTTTGGCCTGCGTCCGAAGTCAGCCATCAATATTCTCACATTTTTTGAAAGCTCATACCTTATAGACTTAACACAAATGAAAATCCATTTGGCTGATTTAGGGCGCACAGAAATACAAGCATGGGAAAACCTCATTTTGGGAAAAATTTTGCGATGATTCTGAAGGGGTCATGAATCATCCCCTACCTGAATCTGTCTGATTCTTATAAAAACTGGCTCTTAACCACAAGACCATCACCTTCCCGTAACATGATAACTAAGTATGACAGATGGTGCAAACTATTTCTTATTAGAACTCTATCAACCCAAAAATAGTTTCCGTCATTTTTTACCAAAATTGGAGCAACTTTAACTTTTGACCCCATACAAACTGAAACTGACCTTTGTCACCATTTTTGCAGTTTTTACCCCTTAACTCCAGTACATTCAGTCATAGACAGTCCAAACTATACTTTTTCAGAATCTTTATGATCAGACAAATAATGTGGTATATTTTTCAACATGATTAGAGCATTTTATATTTTGACCCCGTGTAATTATTTACTGACCCCTGCAGCTCATTAGAGGTCAGCTCCAGGATGTCTCCATATCTGAAAATAAAAATAAGTTAATTTAGAATATGTGTGCTAAATTTTATGCTTTTATCACAAACTGAATGATTGTAATGGAAATTTTAACTAAGCTGCGCCACAATGGCACACTGGAGCATGTTCTTCAGTTTCAATATATTTTCATTTATATGGCGCCAAATCACAACAAAGTTGCCTCAAGGTGCTTCACACAAGTCAGGTCTAAACTTAACCCCCAGAGCAAGAACACAGTCATGTTCTTAAAGTACAGCTTTTAGGTATTTTTTTATGTGCCATTCCCCAGATGTGAATGAATTAAACTAGAACATTTTCCTGTTTAAAATGGAAAGAGAATTCTTACTCATGTTAAGCACATATATGCCACTTCTAATCTTATGACACTGATCAATATGTTCACACCATCCACGTTTATTATCTATAACGATGCCAAGAAATCAAGTTGACTTAACGCCCCACACAGGCTGTGGTCCTCATCAAGATGAAACAAAAAATGCAGCAATCATCTTCTGATCATCGAGCTTTGTGTATCATTTGCGTTTTGTCATGACTTGTGTCACAAGACATCACAAACATCACAAGATGACGCCACTCAGTATAGTGGCATTAGATGGCAGTATAATGATGTGAGGCCGTTGTTCCATTGTCTGGGGAGAACCCTGTGTTAGATAATATCTGTGTTAATTCCTTATTCTGTGATTTCATGTTGGATATCAAGTATCTGCTCTGCTTAAATGGTTATGTTTTTGGTCATCTGCTTGAGTATGTATGTCAACTCATCTGAACTGGTTTTATCTGATCAGAAACAAAGGAATTAGGCTCCATCATGTATCAAACAACTTGGTTGAAGACAAGGGTGGAGGTTCCCCTCAGTCTGTGGGGAACCAGTAAGATTAGGTTTGTGAGACTAAAACCCACCCACTGTAATGCCCACATTGTCTTGTATAAAGATATTGTCATCCATGTTCGTGATCTTTTCACAAAAAGGAGTCCGTCTGTGGGCTCTGTTTTTGGGGACCCTGGTCTGGTTTCAACGTGACTTTCAATAAATTCAAACTGAGGAATATATTGATTTGTTTTTGTAAGGGGCAGTATATTACATAAAGAACTGGGAGGAATTACAGTTGTCACTCAATCTCTTCACTTGTTCTGCCCCTGATAATTCACTGATTCATCAATTCACTTGGTCAATAACTGTTTTTGTGTCCTTTTTAAAGGTTTTCTACAAATATGCCTAAAGCCCAACAGCTGAGGGACAGGCTGAAACAACTGCCAACAGCTGCTGATGAAGTATTTGAGTTGTTAGCAGGATTAATCGCAAATTATGAAGAAGAAATTCATCATTTAAAAGAAGAGAACAAAGGACGGAAAGTTCTGGGTGCTGCTTTTAATCCTGGAGTTTGTTTGTACAAAGCAGGTTTGTTCACTAAACATTTTTTTAGTTTTAGCCCATAACAGGCTGTTATGACTGTCAAATATTTTCCTAGTCAGGTATTCAACCAGTAATTTTGCGAATACTTGTGCAGTAGGATGAGAATGATTTTATGAAAAAATTAAAACAATGGTAAAAATTTCATTATGTAAAAGCTCTGATTTGCTGTTAAAACAGACTGAAGGACAAGAATCTCCTTTATAAAACAGAGCCAAGGACTTATGCACATAAAAGCTGAAAGTGTGCAAAAAAGTTTTATAAAAAACATGCAGACACACACACCTGCAAACAATGTTCTTTATAAATCACACTCTAGAATTGTGCACACCTGGATCAGCCACATATTCCACCCTCTAAACGACCAAATTCAGCCATAAAAAGTCAATGCAAAACACCTCAAATGTTTCGAACAGATAAATGTTTACTGACCTTGACAACTGAGATGAAGTGCAAGTAAAACTTTTCTGAAACAGAAATTGAGGTGCTTGTAGAGAAGAGATGAGAAAAAAAAATTGTTTGGTGATTACAGCAGTGGGTTAACAAACAAACAAAAAAATGTGTCCAGATGTTGCAGGTGCTGTGAACGCAATCAGACGGATTTGTTTTTTACTTCGTCCAGATGACTGCAGTAATCCAGACCTGTCTACCACAAATATACAGTGAGGAAAATAAGTATTTGAACAGCCTGTAGTTTTGCAAGTTCTCCCACTTAGAAATCATGGAGGGGTCTGAAATTTTCATCTTTGGTGCATGTCCACTGTGAGAGACATAATCTAAAAAAAAAAAAAATCCCGAAATCACAATGTATGTTTTTTTTTTTTTTTTTTTTTTTTACACACACACACATATATATATATATATATATATATATATATAAATTTATTTGTATGTTACTGCTGCAAATAAGTATTTGAACACCTGTGAAAATCAATGTTAATATTTGGTACAATAGCCTTTGTTTGCAGTTACAGAGGTCAGACGTTTCCTGTAGTTTTTCTCCAGGTTTTCACACACTGCAGCAGGGATTTTGGTCCACTCCTCCATACAGATCTTTTCTAGATCTTTCATGTTTGGAATTTCAGCTCCCTCCAAAGATTTTCTATTGAGTTCAGGACTGCAGACTGGCCAGGCCACTCCAGGACCTTGAAATGCTTCTTACGGAGCCCCTCCTTAGTTGCCCTGGCTGTGTGTTTGGGGGTCATTGTCATGCTGGAAGACCCAGCCATGACCCATCTTCAGCCCTCTTACTGAGGGAAGGAGGTTGTATGCCAAAATCTCGCAATACATGACCCCATCCATCCTCCTTTCAATAGGGTGCAGTCGTCCTGCCCCCTTTGCAGAAGAGCACCCCCAGAGTATGATGTTTCCACCCCCATGCTTCACGGTTGGGATGGTTTTCTTGGGGTTCTTCTCATCCTCTAAACATGGTAAGTGGAGTTGATTCCAAAAAGCTCTATTCTGGTCTCATCTGACCACATGGCCTTCTCCCATGCCTCCTCTGGATCATCCAGATGTCACTGGTGAACTTCAAACGGGCCTGGACATGTGCTGGCTTGAGCAGGGGGACCTTGCTGCCCTGCAGGATTTTAAACCATGACAGCATCATGTGTTACTAATGTAATCTTTGTGACTGTGGTCCCAGCTCTCTTCAGGTCATTGACCAGGTCCTCCTGTGTAGTTCTGAGCTTTCTCAGAATCATCCTTACCCCACAAAGTGAGATCTTGTATGGAATCCCAGACTGAGGGAGATTGACAGTCATCTTGTTTCTTCCACTAAATAATCATAACAGTTGTCGTCTTCTACCAAGCTGCTTGCCTGTTGTCCTGTAGTCCATCCCAGCCTTGTGCAGGTCTATTGTTTTGTCCCTGGTGTCCTTAGACAGCTCTTTGGTCTTGGCTATGGTGGACAGGTTGGAGTGTGATTGTGTGTGTGAACAGGTGTCTTTTATACAGGTAACAAGTTCAAACAGGTGCAATTAATACAGGTAAAGAGTGCAGAATAAGAGGGCTTCTTAAAGAAAAATTAACAGGTCTGTGAGAGACAGAATTCTTGCTGGTTGGTAGGTGATCAAATACTTATTTGCAGCAGTAACATACAAACAAATTATTTACAAAAAAAATATCATACGTTGTAATTTCTGGATTTTTTTTTTTTTTTTTTTAGATTGTCTCTCACAGTGGACATGCACCTCAGATGAAAATTTCAGACCCCTCCATGATTTCTAAGTGGGAGAACTTGCAAAACTACAGGGTGTTCAAATACTTATTTTCCTCAGTGTGTGTGTATATACACACACACAGTGGGGAAAATAGTGTCATTTTCCCCCCAATACAAAGAGTAAATTGTAGCAAATGATAATGTTGGAGCCAAAGAGGTTATATATGAGAACTAGAGTCTCCATTCACACTGAGCCGTGTCCCGGCAAGGAGGTGTGGTCGCCATTTTATTTCCGGGTGATTGACTGAGCACCGCTCATAGAATTTCAGTTAGTCTCATCAAGAAACAGGTGGAATATGCCGGAAAGCTGCGCATTGTTGCAAAGACACAAAGGAAGAAGAGACAATATTTCCTTCCGTAAGTAAGTGGTTCTGGTTCTTGTCACTTTGTCCGTGACATTTGGTTGATAAACAGGTGTATGTTTCCTGCCTGTGTCGTCCCTGGACACGAACCATTAACTCTTCACTTATATCTAGTTGATATTTTCTCCTGCTAGATCGATGTCTAGTTAAAATACTTGTCGTTAGTGATTAAAACTGTTCAACAAGACTGATGATTTGTTTTTACTTGCACCTTAAAATTACGAGCCGCTGCTTGGAGATTGACTGTATCACTTATAGTCACTCTCTCACACACACACACCAATCAATCAATCAATCAATTTTTTTATATAGCGCCAAATCACAACAAACAGTTGCCCCAAGGCGCTTTATATTGTAAGGCAAGGCCATACAATAATTATGTAAAACCCCAACGGTCAAAACGACCCCCTGTGAGCAAGCACTTGGCTACAGTGGGAAGGAAAAACTCCCTTTTAACAGGAAGAAACCTTCAGCAGAACCAGGCTCAGGGAGGGGCAGTCTTCTGCTGGGACTGGTTGGGGCTGAGGGAGAGAACCAGGAAAAACACATGCTGTGGAGGGGAGCAGAGATCGATCACTGATTAAATGCAGAGTGGTGCATACAGAGCAAAAAGAGAAAGAAACAGTGCTTCATGGGAACCCCCCAGCAGTCTACGTCTATAGCAGCATAACTAAGGGATGGTTCAGGGTCACCTGATCCAGCCCTAACTATAAGCTTTAGCAAAAAGGAAAGTTTTAAGCCTAATCTTAAAAGTAGAGAGGGTGTCTGTCTCCCTGATCTGAATTGGGAGCTGGTTCCACAGGAGAGGAGCCTGAAAGCTGAAGGCTCTGCCTCCCATTCTACTCTTACAAACCCTAGGAACTACAAGTAAGCCTGCAGTCTGAGAGCGAAGCGCTCTATTGGGGTGATATGGTACTACGAGGTCCCTAAGATAAGATGGGACCTGATTATTCAAAACCTTATAAGTAAGAAGAAGAATTTCAAATTCTATTCTAGAATTAACAGGAAGCCAATGAAGAGAGGCCAATATGGGTGAGATATGCTCTCTCCTTCTAGTCCCCGTCAGTACTCTAGCTACAGCATTTTGAATTAACTGAAGGCTTTTTAGGGAACTTTTAGGACAACCTGATAATAATGAATTACAATAGTCCAGCCTAGAGGAAATAAATGCATGAATTAGTTTTTCAGCATCACTCTGAGACAAGACCTTTCTGATTTTAGAGATATTGCGTAAATGCAAAAAAGCAGTCCTACATATTTGTTTAATATGCGCTTTGAATGACGTATCCTGATCAAAAATGACTCCAAGATTTCTCACAGTATTACTAGAGGTCAGGGTAATGCCATCCACAGTAAGGATCTGGTTAGACACCATGTTTCTAAGATTTGTGGGGCCAAGTACAATAACTTCAGTTTTATCTGAGTTTCAAAGCAGGAAATTAGAGGTCATCCATGTCTTTGTCTGTAAGACAATCCTGCAGTTTAGCTAATTGGTGTGTGTCCTCTGGCTTCATGGATAGATAAAGCTGGGTATCATCTGCGTAACAATGAAAATTTAAGCAATACCGTCTAATAATACTGCCTAAGGGAAGCATGTATAAAGTGAATAAAATTGGTCCTAGCACAGAACCTTGTGGAACTCCATAATTAACTTTAGTCTGTGAAGAAGATTCCCCATTTACATGAACAAATTGTAATCTATTAGACAAATATGATTCAAACCACCGCAGCGCAGTGCCTTTAATACCTATGGCATGCTCTAATCTCTGTAATAAAACATCTGGACAGTGGAAGGAAGACAAGGAGACTTGGTGGTGGAATGAAGAGGTCCAGGAAAGCATAAGGAGAAAGAGGTTGGCGAAAAAGTTTTGGGATAGTCGGAGAGATGAAGAAAGTAGACAGGAGTACAAGGAGATGCGGCGTAAGGCAAGAAGAGACGTGGCAAAAGCAAAGGAAAAGGCATATTGCGAGCTGTACAAGAAGTTGAATAGTAAGGAAGGAGAAAAGGACTCGGCAGATTTTCATTGCAAGGATAAAGACGGAACGACTGGAGCAGCGCCGCATCAAATTTTGCCAGTCTTATCCTTGCAATGAAAATCCGCCGAGTACACTACACGTCCTCATACAAAGGCTGCTTACCAGCAAATTAAGCAATTGATAGGCGTGAAAAAGTTCACGCATGCGCACGAAGGTTCAAGGTTGGCTGATGCAAGCACACGTGATTCAAATCCATCAGGTTTTTGCAAAAAATAAAAAGGTCCGATACTTCTCTAACAGACCTTGTAAAACCATTTTGCTGTTCTCTTTAGAAATTAAGCTAAAACAGGAATTTGAGCATTCACACACACACACTGTGGAGAAACCATTTCACTGGTTGCTTAATAACCAAGTTGGGCGAAAGCACTTTGTATCATCAAAACAGAAATGAAACCATTTTGCTGTTTTCTTTGGAAATTGTATTTTCTCTCTCTCTCTCTCACTCACACAGACACACACACTGTAGAAAAACCATTTCATTGTTTGCTTCATGAAAAGTTGGATCAAAGGATGCAGTGTTGTTAAACAGAAATAAAACTATTTTGCTGTTCTCTTTGGAAATTATTAAGATAAAACAGCAATTTAAGCATTCACGCACAGCAATTTGAGCATACACACGTACACACAATGTGGAGAAACCATTTCATTGGTTGCTTCATAACAAAGTTGGATCATAATTTTGTGAAGATGAACTTAGAACAGTGTTTAAATAAATAAATAAACCTAATATGAATGAAAATGCATGAATTTCACCTTATTGAAATCCATTTTTTATTAAAATTCATTTTCATATATCCACAAGGATAAATTATGAACAGTGTTGAGAAGAATCAAACAAAACCAACAGAATTAAAATATATCAGAAACAAAAGAGAAAAAAAAAAGTGTTTTGGTGAATTTCACTATTTTCACCATAAAAAAAATTCTACAATTTCCAAAACAATTCAAAAGTTCAATGTTGTGAGAGGAAGGATTGTAAATCAGTGTTTAGATGAAACAAACAATCAATCATCAAAATCCATCAAGAACTGAAGGAAAAATTTTTGGGTGAATTTCAATTTTCACCCTAAAAAGTCCATATTTTCCAAAAAAAAAAAAACTTAGTCCAACATCAAGACATTGCACTCAGAGAAACAGATATGGCATCAGATCAGTGCCAAAACCACTCAGGTAAAAAAAAAAATAAATGCATTCAGGCGTATTTTATTATTTCACACGCGTAATTGCGCGGGCAAAGATGTCATGCAAAAAACAAAGTATCCCAATGAGTCTTCAATGTAGCTCCCTTCATCCAACTGTATGTTTTCTGTTTTTGTCTTTTTTACCTTTTTGTCATTGTGCATTTTTAGCATTTATCCAGTCCAAATTCCATACCAATGTCTTTGGAGAACTTGTGGACAGTTTCCACCAGATGACTGAGTCCCTTTTTTTGTGTTGGCATAGAGTGGTCTTTAGCTCCTAATCTTTTTTTCCTTCCTGTTCATTTTCCAGGTAGCCACCAGTGTCCAGATGTTCATAAATGGCATCAGCTATGATTCCTGTCAGTCATTTGTACGTTGTTGTTAGGCAGCAGATGGGTCTGTACTTGTTGGGAAGCTGTGTTTTCTTGGTCTTTGGTAGTAGGCTTGTGTTCCCTGTCGTTATCCAGTCTGGTGTGTCCTCTTCTCCGTTCAATATTTTTGTGAAAGCCACAGCATAATGGTGGTGTAATGCTGTCAGTCTGTTCAGCCAAAAATTTGGGATTTTGTCTGCCAGGTGCCTTGAAGTTACTGTATTCACTCATTTTCTTTCTGATCTCTTCTTCATTGATTACAATTGCTGGCATTTGCTGTTTGTCTTTGTTTTTCTGTTTTATTTTTTCAATCCACTCAGTCTCTTGATGTTGTTTTGGGTCTTCAAAGAGTGGTCTCCAGAATTTTTCAATTTCTTCTCTCTCAGGTGGTTGTGGTACTTCTATTGTGTCATTTACCAACTTCCTGTACACTAGTCTGGGTTTTTTTTTTTTTTTTTTGCAAATTATCTGTTTTACTTGTATTTTCTTGTCTTTGTTCCTAATCTGTGCCACAAAAGCTTTCGCTTAGGCTGTATTTTCTTTTAATGCAATTTACTTTTTTAAGGAGATTCCTTTTATGGTTTTGGCTTCCCAAAAATGTTGTTGCAATTTTGGAGATCTCTTAGGCGGCTGATTTTTTTGTTGTAATTTCTTTTTCCATTTTTCCATAACAGTACCAGGTTAACTTTTTGCAGGATAGTTAGATAGTTAGTTAGATAGATAGTTAGATAGTTCTGGAAGCTCTTTCATGCCCATTTTTCTTGTTTCTTCAATATTATTTGCCATTTCCTCTTCTAGTTCCTGCTGTTCTGGGTCTGTGTGCACCTGTATATTGTTTTGTAGATGAGCTGGTGAATGGTTAATTTTTTGGGGGGCAATGAATGACTATTAATTATGTGTTTGTTCAGAGGGCCCTTCTGTTTCTGTCTTTTACTCTGATCAGAACAGCTAAGTGGTGTATCTGGTATGAATCATGTGTCTGTTCAGGGTGCCCTTTAGTCCAAATCTTTGACCACACTCAGAACAGACAAATGCTTTTTGCCTTTTTTTTTTCTTTTTTTTTTTATTTGCCTTGAATTTCCTTCTACAAGAGTGCAGTGGGCCCCAGACCCGGGGTCTAAAGCTGCACCCTTAACATTATCGACTTTGTATCCGAGGGCTCTCTTCAAGATGGTGACCTTTCCTCTCCTCAAATACTGCCTTTGATCTCCTGCCCGACTTCTCAAGTTTGAGTAAGCGAAGCAGTGAGAGATCTTTTTCTTCTCCCCAATGGACCAATTTACAATGATGCAGTTTCACTGGATTCTTTTAGCCCATTGATGGTGTTGTTGCTGGGGTCCAGGATCAGAACTATCTGGTGGATGACCCAGCTGAGTGTTGCTACAGAAGAGATGTCTCCCCACAGCACTGGGAGAAGTTGCACCATTTTCTTCATACGCCCTGGTGCCTAGGCGCTTTGTGGAGGTTTTAGCTGGGGTTTGTTTCTTTTGAAACTGGGGTTTGTTTCTTTTGAAACATCCTCATACCAAGATGAATTATCATGTGTGTTTTCAGGGTGCCCTTTCGTCCAAATCTTTTACCACAGTCAGAACAGACAAATGCTTTTTGTCCTGTATGAATTATCATGTGTGTTTTCAGGGTGCTCTTATGTCCAAACCTTTGACCACACTCAGAACAGACAAATGCTTTTTGTCCTGTATGAATTATCATGTGTGTTTTCAGGTGGCCCTTTTGTCCAAACGTTTGACCACACTCAGAACAAACAAACACTTTTTGCCCTCTATGAATCCTTATGTGTCTGTTCAGGTTGCCCTTTTCTCCAAATCTTTTACCACACTCAGAACAGACAAATGCTTTTTGTCCTGTATGAATTATCATGTGTGTTTTCAGGGTGCCTTTTAGTCCAAACCTTTGACCACACTCAGAACAGACAAATGCTTTTTGCCCTGTATGAATTATCATGTGAGTTTTCAGGGTGCCCTTTCGTCCAAATCTTTGACCACACTCAGAACAGACAAATGGTTTTTGTCCTGTATGAATTATCATGTGTCTGTTCAGGGTGCCCTTTTCTCCAAATCTTTGACCACACTCAGAACAGACAAATGCTTTTTGTCCTGAATGAATTATCATGTGTGTTTTCAGAGTGCCCTTTCTTCCAAATCTTTGACCACACTCAGAACAGACAAATGCTTTTTGTCCTGTATGAATTATCATGTGAGTTTTCAGAGTGGCCTTTCGTCCAAATCTTTGACCACACCCAGAACAGACAAATGCTTTTTCTCCTGTATGAATTATCATGTGTGTTTTCAGAGTGGCCTTTTGTCCAAATCTTTGACCACACCCAGAACAGACAAATACTTTTTGTCCTGTATGAATTATCATGTGTTTGTTCAGAGTGCCCTTCTGTTTCTGTCTTTTACTCTGATCAGAACAGCTAAATGGTTTTCTGCTTGATTGCCTCTCCTTTTCTTTCTCTGAGTTGTTCATGTAACCAGATGCTTTTCCATATTTCGAGCCTTTAAATTGTTTTTCATCAGTGTTGCCTGAACGAACAGTATTGGCATTTTTTCGACAGTTAACACTTAACTGAAGTTCTCTGGTCTGTTTCCAGTCATCACTGTCATCAGTCTCAGTTCCAGAACTGTCTGAACTCCTGCCACTGGTATCTGGTTGTAAATGACTGTTTGGACCTGAGTTGCTGGCTGGTTGTGGTCCTCCATCGTCCTCTCCATCAGCTTCTGCTGTCAGTGTTCTGTATACAGATGAGCTGCTGGCTACAGGCTCAGCCTCTGTGCTCTCATCACTTCGGCTTTGATGAAGCTGTGATGACTCTGGTTTTTCATCATTTTCACTCTTCACAGGGACGGCAGTGAAACCAAACTTGGTGAGATCTGCCTCCTCCAGCTGCTGAAGCTGCTCTCCCTGCTGACTTATCCACAGCTTCTCTTCTTCTTTAATGTCCTCCTGGTCAACACTCAGATTCCATTCCTGGTGTTCAGGGAGAGTTTCTTCTTTAATCACCAACAACGGCTGCATGTCTGTGAAGAAACAAATTAACAATAAATGTTAGAACAACACTCACTAAAATAAAGTATCAGTGGTGAGTTTGACCTGATACAGTAAGTTTTTGCACTGATGGAACTGATAAAGTGGAAATGTACATCAGCATTTGTTTTAAATTTCACAAATTGTAATTCACGTCCTTGTTTTCCACAACTGACTATTGCAGTGTTTTTTGTGCAGGGGTGGCCAAGTTCGGTCCTCGAGAGCCACCTTCCTGACACTTAGTTGTCTCCCTGCTCCAACACACCTGAATCCAATGAAAGGCTTACTAAAAGTCTGCTAACATCACAGACATTCTGGCTTCCCTTCAGTGACTCGAGAACTAGATTTCAAGATTGTTAGACATTTCAGGCTCTAAATGGTCATGAAATCAACTGTCTTGCTGAACCTGTTCAGCCTTATGTGCCTTCTCGTGCCCTGTGGTTCTTGGCTGCAGACTTGCTCTGTGTCTCAAGGGTTAAAAAGAAGTCAGCAGGCTTCAGAGCCTTTTTTTGCTGTGGTTGTATCTTGTGGAACAGGCTGCCTGTTGGCATTTGAAATGTGACTTTAAGACTATTTTTGTAACATTTTCTGTCGACTGTAATTAGTTTGAAGATTTTTTTCATCTTTTCATTATTTTTTTCTTGCTGTATTTAATTCTTTTCTGTTTCTGTTTTTATTTTGGGATATGGGGATCTTTGTTTCATGTTCATCTGCAGCTATGTTCAGCACTGTTGAGTTTTTTTTCCTTTATTTAAAATGCTATACAAATGTATTATTATTTAGGGCAGCACGGTGGATTAGTGGTTAACACTGTTGCCTCACTGCAAGAAGGTCATGGGATCGATTCCCACCTGTGGCCTTTCTGTGTGGAGTTTGCATGTTCTCCCCGTGTTTCTGTGGGTTCTCTCCGGGTGCTGCAGCTTCCTCCCACATCTAAATATGTGGGAGGAAAATTGAAGGTGAATTTTTTAATAATCTCAGTTTCTTTGGTTGACCTTCAGCTGCCTGGTGTTTAAATCAAAAGAATTTACCTCATCCTTTTGTTGCTGTTTTAACAACCATTAGGAATTTTTTGAGGACTGGCAGTGGCGATACAGAGATGTGGGCTGCCACAACACTGAGTTACAGGAAGCAGAAGGATGGACACAGCTGTGGAATTTTAGTGTTAATGGTAAACATCTTCAGGAGGTTTCTTTTGACCATTTTTGTACTAAGCTGTACTATCATCTAAATATGCGGAATGCCTTTTGTTTTTGCAGTTTGCCGAAGCCTACCTCAGCAAAATAGATTTGGTGAATATTCAAACCCACCAGCAAGCCATAGCAGAGGCACATTTAAAAGTGGCTTGTTCTCTACTGGAGAGAGGAGGTGTACCAGAACAAAATTAAAACTAAATCAGGGCCACACTCCATCAAAGACCCCCAGCTCTGCACTTGCCTCCAGTGACACGCCATCTTAGGCCCCCAGCTTTGCTATTGCAGGATGGCGTCTGCTGTAGGAACAGATTCAACAAGTTGCTCAATGATCCCACCCCTGACGGTGTACTGGACACCTGCATGGACTCTTGTTGATTGTGTTCTGTTCTGTATTGTAAATCTTTTTGTTAGAATGGCCTAAGCAGTGGGTCATCCCTTTGAGCCTGGTCTGCTTGAGGTTTCTTCCTCAATATCATCAGAGGGAGTTTTTCACTTACCACTATCGCCTGTGTTCTTGCTCTAGGGGTTGGTAAGCTTAGACCTTGTGTGATGCGCCTTGAGGCAGCTTTGTTGTGATTTGGCGCTATATAAATGAAATAAATTGAATTGAATAGTTTGTTTTTGATTTGTTTCAGTTGAATTTGTTATTTTTGTAGCTTATCAGTGTACTGTTATTCATTGTTTATTTTCTGTAAAGCACTTTAGGTATCTTGAGTTGTAAATGTGCTGTATAAATAAATTTGACCTTGTACAAAATGTCTTGTTTTAACAAGATACAGTTTTGAAAAGTGTACGCTGTAATTTATCTCTCTATACTAGACGTGAGATGATACAGATTTTTTTCAGTCACGATTGTCTTGGCCATAACAATTGTGATTAATCATAATCTCACAATGATTAATAAACGTGCACAAGTTTAAAACGACCTTAAAATGCTGGAACCACTGTTTTTACTGTATAGTTTTTCCTATGAACCAATATCAACTGAACTTGTAATAAATATAGTAAATTATCTGTCCACAATAAATTCCAAAGGGCATTAAGGTGCAAATAAATGATTGTTGTGCCAAACAATTATCACGATAATAAAAAATAGCCACAATTTTTATTGCAATAAACAATATTGTATATTGTCCCATTCCTAGTATATACCAAGTTGAATATAACTCCTATCTAGTACTTTAAATGAAGAGACAAAATCAATTCTGTATATTTACGTGTATGTGACAATACACCCTCAGAAGAATCAGAATACAATACACCCTACTCAGTAAATACATAGCACAGCCTACATTAACTATATCAATGATCATTCATTGATAAATTCTTAGTCTTTTTATTCTGGGCACTTTACCTATAATATATAGACCAACTATGTCAGGAGTTGTTACATTTGTAAAGTAATTTGCCTGTCAAAATAAACCACCCAAAGTTAAGAGTAGTCAAAGTTGGTTTTTTTTTTATTAATTGTATTCAGTGTATTTATAGCCTAGTAAGTAAAACATTTTCTGTATTATGTCAGGAGCATAAATGTATGTATATGTATATTTTGCCTGTCGAAATAAGCTAACTCCAGGTTAAAAATACTTAATGTTTTATAGTGAGTAGATTTTCTATATTACTACGTTCGGACGAGCAATTTATACATTTACTTACCCATCAAAATAAGCAAACTTCGTCAAGTAATTTTTTTCAGTGCATGCATGTGCAGTTATAAGAGGAACCTCATCTCGACGATGCACCTCATCGACAACACCGTAACTTCCATCCACAAAGTGAAGCGTTGCTCTCTGCTCTGAGTTGAAAGGGAAAAAAAAAACACTATCAGATTCTTTCATTAAATAATCCAGTTACTTTTGTGTCGCGTAGATGCCGATTCATTCAGTTTATTTATGGTTTATGTATGGTAAAGGCTCAGCGAGAGCGCGGGGTGTAGCTTCACTCATTTTCACAATGAAAAGTTAATAGTTTTCATTGGAACTATTTAGAAACTACAAACTGTTTGCAAACCTCAATGTAACAGGAAAGTGGAGGAAAAGTTTTTGTAATTGCGATTTAATATGTTGTCAGTAGTGCTTTGTTGAAAAGACCGATATATATATATATTCTCCACTCAGATTGCAATAGCCAATCACAGATTAGCCTTTCTGTCCATCATTTACCTGTATTTTGCCATGCTTGGCGCCAGAAAGTTGTGTTGGATCCAAAGGGATCTAAAAAGGCTTGGACCAAAAGTTATATTGGATCGGTTCCCACTGACCAATAGCATTCAAGCTTACTGCCAACAGCTAGCCAATCAGAGCGTGGCATACAATTATTCAAGATGACATCACTAATTACATAGCAGAGGTCAGGAACTTGCTGACAGATGCTGGTTGAAAAAAATGGGACCAAACATGTCAACAACAGCAGAAAATCATCTGCCAGCGAGGTTTGCTGAGTTCACAGAGGAGGAACTGGTGGAAATATTGAACTCCAAGGATGCCAAAAACACTAAGAAGGTAGACAAGCATGCTACTGATGTTTTAGAAGCATTCATATGCTGTTCACAACAAAATAAATTGATCTAATTTACTTGACTCTTTGTTGTTTGCTTAATTTGGGAGGGGGGTGGAGAACATAATTGATGGATGGCAAGTCATCCAATATAACTTTTCTTTTCAATATAACTTTCATCTAGTGATGTTAAGCTCGAGTCAGGCTGCTCGACACTGCATAGAGCTTTTTGAACCAGAAGTGTCAGTGAGCAGCGTTTCGAGCACGCCCCCATCACGTGACCACTGTGAGCGAGGCCTCGTTACGTCACACCACGTGTCGAGTTTCGCGGGAAATTTGAATAATTTGGGGGGTGTCAATACAACCTGCCAAGTATTTAAATGAGATCTGAATCGCAGCTCAAACCGTGGGTTTTTGAGAGGAGGAAATTGCTAGCGACACTGTTATTGCCAATTAGCACGTGAATCTGAGCCAAGGAAAGCATTAGTTTATAGTTCATTTAGTCTAGTTAGCTACATACACATAGGATCTAACAGACAGACACACACAACATATACAACATTTATTCACACAGTACATCAACACAGTTATAGGTCAGACTATATATTATAGGTAGATCAGAAACTGAGCTGACTGAGTGAAGAGCTGTGATTTTGCTGAAGTGAAAGGTGTGAGAAAGGTGAGTGTGTGTGTGAGAGAGTGAGTAGTGGTGAGGAAGGGACATGGAGGAGCCAGTTCCAAAAAGAACACGATCAACTGCTTGGGAGCACTTTGATCTAATAAGCCCCAAAAAGGTCAAGTGCTTGATTTGTGCTCAAGAGTTGAGGTACAGTAACAAAACGTCTTCAATGACACCTGAGGTCCAAACATCCCGAGACATCAGAGGCTGCTGCTCCTGGAGCAGGAATCAGGTAATGTAAGCTGTATTTTACTCATCTAAGATTAAAACATACTCAAAAACAAAAATAGCTCAGCATGTCAGACTGTGTTTCTATTAAAGGCAGACAAGCTGAGCTGGATGAGGCACTGGTGGACTATGTTGTGGAAGATGCACAACCGTTCAAAATAATGGAGAGCAAAGCCTTCAGGGCTTTACTACAAAGGTTTGACCCAACATATGCCCACCTCCAGAGGAGAAGACCGGCTCAAATACTGGGCGACACGAGTCGCAGTCTATCCCAATTTACAGAGAATGGCAAAAAAATATGCAAGCAGGTCTTCTCCAAAGCTGGAGAGGAGGTGAGGCAGAAGAGTAGCCGATTAAAGTCCAGCACCGTTGAAATTATTCTTTTTTTGAATAAAAATTGATGAAAGTTGCACAATCACCATCTCCTGTCCCCTCTATTCTACTACTACAGTAATATAAGCACCAGTTGCAGAAGCATGTCTTTCTCACTTTTCCCATCACATTTTATCCAAATATAGTTTGCGGAATGACAACACAAATCTACATATAGTCTACAATAAAGGCTTTCAGAACCATCATGTGCGCATCTGTAGGGACTATTTATTACATTAACAAAGACACAATAATACATATGACTTTTTTATTATTATTATTTTTCAAGAACAAACCACATCAGTCATGAATTAATGCAAACATTTGTCAAGGCACTCACTCAAGGTAATTCTCAAAACAATCCAGCAGATGTCACCCTTCAAACTGTATCAAACGCGTCGAAGCAGTGTGTTGATTTTCAGCCAGTTGTGTTGCAGTGGCTCATTGGTTCATGAGGCTTCGAAATTGCCATCACTACTTTCATCCAATATTTCTCTATGTTGGACGACTTACCATCCATTATTTGTATAATATATATACACTCAAAAATATAAACGCAACACTTTTGGTTTTGCTCCCATTTTGTATGAGATGAACTCAAAGATCTAAAACTTTTTCCACATACACAATATCACCATTTCCCTCAAATATTGTTCACAAACCAGTCTAAATCTGTGATAGTGAGCACTTCTCCTTTGCTGAGATAATCCATCCCACCTCACAGGTGTGCCATATCAAGATGCTGATTAGACACCATGATTAGTGCACAGGTGTGCCTTAGACTGCCCACAATAAAAGGCCACTCTGAAAGGTGCAGTTTTGTTTTATTGGGGGGGATACCAGTCAGAATCTGGTGTGACCACCATTTGCCTCATGCAGTGCAACACATCTCCTTCGCATAGAGTTGATCAGGTTGTCAATTGTGGCCTGTGGAATGTTGGTCCACTCCTCTTCAATGGCTGTGCGAAGTTGCTGGATATTGGCAGGAACTGGTACACGCTGTCGTATACGCCGGTTCAGAGCATCCCAAACATGCTCAATGGGTGACATGTCCGGTGAGTATGCTGGCCATGCAAGAACTGGGACATTTTCAGCTTCCAAGAATTGTGTACAGATCCTTGCAACATGGGGCCGTGCATTATCCTGCTGCAACATGAGGTGATGTTCTTGGATGTTGGCACAACAATGGGCCTCAGGATCTCATCACGGTATCTCTGTGCATTCAAAATGCCATCAATAAAATACACCTGTATTCTTCATCCATAACAGACGCCTGCCCATACCATAACCCCACCGCCATCATGGGCCACTCGATCCACAACATTGACATCAGAAAACCTCTCACCCACACAATGCCACACACGCTGTCTGCCATCTGCCCTGGACAGTGTGAACCGGGATTCATCCGTGAAGAGAACACCTCTCCAACGTGCCAAACGCCAGCGAATGTGAGCATTTTCCCACTCAAGTCGGTTACGACGACGAACTGGAGTCAGGTCGAGACCCCGATGAGGACGACGAGCATGCAGATGAGCTTCCCTGAGACGGTTTCTGACAGTTTGTGCAGAAATTCTTTGGTTATGCAAACCGATTGTTTCAGCAGCTGTCCGAGTGGCTGGTCTCAGACGATCTTGGAGGTGAACATGCTGGATGTGGAGGTCCTGGGCTGGTGTGGTTACACGTGGTCTGCGGTTGTGAGGCTGGTTGGATGTACTGCCAAATTCTCTGAAACGCCTTTGGAGACGGCTTATGGTAGAGAAATGAACATTCATTACACGAGCAACAGCTCTGGTTGACATTCCTGCTGTCAGCATGCCAATTGCACGCTCCCTCAAATCTTGCGACATCTGTGGCATTGTGCTGTGTGATAAAACTGCACCTTTCAGAGTGGCCTTTTATTGTGGGCGGTCTAAGGCACACCTGTGCACTAATCATGGTGTCTAATCAGCATCTTGATATGGCACACCTGTGAGGTGGGATGGATTATCTCAGCAAAGGAAAAGTGCTCACTATCACAGATTTAGACTGGTTTGTGAACAATATTCAGAAGCCCCGTGTACACCGCCAACCCGTTCACATTTCTAACCGTTTTTCCCCACTCGACGACACACCCGCCGAGGATCAAACTCTGGTTATTGGCGACTCTGTTTTGAGAAATGTGAAGTTAGCGACACCAGCAACCATAGTCAATTGTCTTCCGGGGGCCAGAGCAGGCGACATTGAAGGAAATTTGAAACTGCTGGCTAAGGCTAAGCGTAAATTTGGTAAGATTGTAATTCACGTCGGCAGTAATGACACCCGGTTACGCCAATCGGAGGTCACTAAAATTAACATTAAATCGGTGTGTAACTTTGCAAAAACACTGTCGGACTCTGTAGTTTTCTCTGGGCCCCTCCCCAATCAGACCGGGAGTGACATGTTTAGCCGCATGTTCTCCTTGAATTGCTGGCTGTCTGAGTGGTGTCCAAAAAATGAGGTGGGCTTCATAGATAATTGGCAAAGCTTCTGGGGAAAACCTGGTCTTGTTAGGAGAGACGGCATCCATCCCACTTTGGATGGAGCAGCTCTCATTTCTAGAAATCTGGCTAATTTTCTTAAATCCTCCAAACCGTGACTATCCAGGGTTGGGACCAGGAAGCAGAGTTGTAGTCTTACACACCTCTCTGCAGCTTCTCTCCCCCTGCCATCCCCTCATTACCCCATCCCCGTAGAGACGGTGCCTGCTCCCAGACTACCAATAACCAGCAAAAATCTATTTAAGCATAAAAATTCAAAAAGAAAAAATAATATAGCACCTTCAACTGCACCACAGACTAAAACAGTTAAAGGTGGTCTATTAAATATTAGGTCTCTCTCTTCTAAGTCCCTGTTGGTAAATGATATAATAATTGATCAACATATTGATTTATTCTGCCTAACAGAAACCTGGTTACAGCAGGATGAATATGTTAGTTTAAATGAGTCAACACCCCCGAGTCACACTAACTGTCAGAACGCTCGTAGCACGGGCCGGGGCGGTGGATTAGCAGCAATCTTCCATTCCAGCTTATTAATTAATCAAAAACCCAGACAGAGCTTTAATTCATTTGAAAGCTTGTCTCTTAGTCTTGTCCATCCAAACTGGAAGTCCCGAAAACCAGTTTTATTTGTTATTATCTATCGTCCACCTGGTCGTTACTGTGAGTTTCTCTGTGAATTTTCAGACCTTTTGTCTGACTTAGTGCTTAGCTCAGATAAGATAATTATAGTGGGCGATTTTAACATCCACACAGATGCTGAGAATGACAGCCTCAACACTGCATTTAATCTATTATTAGACTCTATTGGCTTTGCTCAAAAAGTAAATGAGTCCACCCACCACTTTAATCATATCTTAGATCTTGTTCTGACTTATGGTATGGAAATAGAAGACTTAACAGTATTCCCTGAAAACTCCCTTCTGTCTGATCATTTTTTAATAACATTTACATTTACTCTGATGGACTACCCAGCAGTAGGGAATAAGTTTCATTACACTAGAAGTCTTTCAGAAAGCGCTGTAACTAGGTTTAAGGATATGATTCCTTCTTTATGTTCTCTAATGGCATATAACAACAGTGCAGAGTAGCTACCTAAACTCTGTAAGGGAGATAGAGTATCTCGTCAATAGTTTTACATCCTCATTGAAGACAACTTTGGATGCTGTAGCTCCTCTGAAAAAGAGAGCTTTAAATCAGAAGTGTCTGACTCCATGGTATAACTCTCAAACTCGTAGCTTAAAGCAGATAACCCGTAAGTTGGAGAGGAAATGGCGTCTCACTAATTTAGAAGATCTTCACTTATCCTGGAAAAAGAGTCTGTTGCTCTATAAAAAAGCCCTCCGTAAAGCTAGGACATCTTTCTACTCATCACTAATTGAAGAAAATAAGAACAACCCCAGGTTTCTTTTCAGCACTGTAGCCAGGCTGACAAAGAGTCAGAGCTCTATTGAGCTGAGTATTCCATTAACTTTAACTAGTAATGACTTCATGACTTTCTTTGCTAACAAAATTTTAACTATTAGAGAAAAAAATTACTCATAACCATCCCAAAGACGTATCGTTATCTTTGGCTGCTTTCAGTGATGCCGGTATTTGGTTAGACTCTTTCTCTCCGATTGTTCTGTCTGAGTTATTTTCATTAGTTACTTCATCCAAACCATCAACATGTTTATTAGACCCCATTCCTACCAGGCTGCTCAAGGAAGCCCTACCATTATTTAATGCTTCGATCTTAAATATGATCAATCTATCTTTGTTAGTTGGCTATGTACCACAGGCTTTTAAGGTGGCAGTAATTAAACCATTACTTAAAAAGCCATCACTTGACCCAGCTACCTTAGCTAATTATAGGCCAATCTCCAACCTTCCTTTTCTCTCAAAAATTCTTGAAAGGGTAGTTGTAAAACAGCTAACTGATCATCTGCAGAGGAATGGTCTATTTGAAGAGTTTCAGTCAGGTTTTAGAATTCATCATAGTACAGAAACAGCATTAGTGAAGGTTACAAATGATCTTCTTATGGCCTCGGACAGTGGACTCATCTCTGTGCTTGTTCTGTTAGACCTCAGTGCTGCTTTTGATACTGTTGACCATAAAATTTTATTACAGAGATTAGAGCATGCCATAGGTATTAAAGGCACTGTGCTGCGGTGGTTTGAATCATATTTGTCTAATAGATTACAATTTGTTCATGTAAATGGGGAATCTTCTTCACAGACTAAAGTTAATTATGGAGTTCCACAAGGTTCTGTGCTAGGACCAATTTTATTCACTTTATATATGCTTCCCTTAGGCAGTATTATTAGACGGTATTGCTTAAATTTTCATTGTTACGCAGATGATACCCAGCTTTATCTATCCATGAAGCCAGAGGACACACACCAATTAGCTAAACTGCAGGATTGTCTTACAGACATAAAGACATGGATGACCTCTAATTTCCTGCTTTTAAACTCATAAAACTGAAGTTATTGTACTTGGCCCCACAAATCTTAGAAACATGGTGTCTAACCAGATCCTTACTCTGGATGGCATTACCCTGACCTCTAGTAATACTGTGAGAAATCTTGGAGTCATTTTTGATCAGGATATGTCATTCAAAGTGCATATTAAACAAATATGTAGGACTGCTTTTTTGCATTTACGCAATATCTCTAAAATCAGAAAGGTCTTGTCTCAGAGTGATGCTGAAAAACTAATTCATGCATTTATTTCCTCTAGGCTGGACTATTGTAATTCATTATTATCAGGTTGTCCTAAAAGTTCCCTAAAAAGCCTTCAGTTAATTCAAAATGCTGCAGCTAGAGTGCTGACGGGGACTAGAAGGAGAGAGCATATCTCACCCATATTGGCCTCTCTTCATTGGCTTCCTGTTAATTCTAGAATAGAATTTAAAATTCTTCTTCTTACTTATAAGGTTTTGAATAATCAGGTCCCATCTTATCTTAGGGACCTCATAGTACCATATCACCCCAATAGAGCGCTTCGCTCTCAGACTGCAGGCTTACTTGTAGTTCCTAGGGTTTGTAAGAGTAGAATGGGAGGCAGAGCCTTCAGCTTTCAGGCTCCTCTCCTGTGGAACCAGCTCCCAATTCAGATCAGGGAGACAGACACCCTCTCTACTTTTAAGATTAGGCTTAAAACTTTCCTTTTTGCTAAAGCTTATAGTTAGGGCTGGATCAGGTGACCCTGAACCATCCCTTAGTTATGCTGCTATAGACGTAGACTGCTGGGGGGTTCCCATGATGCACTGTTTCTTTCTCTTTTTGCTCTGTAAGCACCACTCTGCATTTAATCATTAGTGATCGATCTCTGCTCCCCTCCACAGCATGTCTTTTTCCTGGTTCTCTCCCTCAGCCCCAACCAGTCCCAGCAGAAGACTGCCCCTCCCTGAGCCTGGTTCTGCTGGAGGTTTCTTCCTGTTAAAAGGGAGTTTTTCCTTCCCACTGTAGCCAAGTGCTTGCTCACAGGGGGTCGTTTTGACCGTTGGGGTTTTACATCATTATTGTATGGCCTTGCCTTACAATATAAAGCGCCTTGGTGCAACTGTTTGTTGTGATTTGGCGCTATATAAAAAAAAATTGATTGATTGATTGATTATTTGAGGGAAATGGTGATATTGTGTATGTGGAAAATTTTTAGATCTTTGAGTTCATCTCATACAAAATGGGAGCAAAACCAAAAGTGTTGCATTTATATGTTTGTTGAGTGTATATATGCACTTCACGCTGGCGTTGGAGCAGCATCGCTGAAAAAAATGAAGCTGCAGTTGGTCCGTTGCGCTGTTTCTGAGGGTGTGAAAAAATGGTCATTTCTCTACACTGATTGTGGCCCAGGTGGTTCTGATTTCGAAGCAGGTCCACAATTTATTCATCAACCTCTGTCAAAGCTATTTAAAGATGTCAATCATGATGACCTGGACTCTTGTCTGTTGCGAGCAAGAAAAAAGAAAAGTCTGCCATTTAATCACACAGTGTGTTTTTTTTGTGTTCGTTCCTCATAACGTACCTTTTCCATGGGAGAGAGCGGGAAGGTTCTGTGGCGTGGACCGACTTTTCAGCCACGCTGGTGGAGTGCTGGTGGAAAAGACTGACTGAACTGCAGTGAAATGATAAATTATAAGTTATATTATATAAGTTAGAAATTAAATTTATAACTCCCTGAAGCACTATTGCCTGCATTTTGAGGGCCACATTTTGTGAAGTAACGCCATAGTTTTTTTTGGGTTTTTTTTAATCTTTGTTACAGCCTTACTTTAAACCCAAAACAAACAAGGCATCAGGCCAAAACATGGAAGCCTGTAGAAATGTACCTGTGTCAGGCCCAATGAACCAGGTACCTCTGGCACCCTCTTTTAGCTGCCATTCAGCCTGTTTGTAAAATAAAATACTACCCTAATATTCTGGGAGGGTGTGGTCTGTGCCATCAGTCTTATAGCCATCATTATTTACTACCAATACTTCATTAATTTACCGTCAAATTTCAGTATAATACTAGTATTAATATGTTCCATAACTAGACAATTAGGTAACAGCCCAAAAACGATTTTATTAACACTAACCCAAATCGATATCGAATCAAAATAATCAATTCTGAATCTCAGAATTGAATCAATTTTTTAAAATTTGTATCGACACTCAGCTGTAGTTGTCAGTGCCACATAAGTCAGGAGAATAAATATCTTATGTTGTGTAAACATCAATTTTTAAATTAAATCATCAACCCCTGAAGAAAATTATTAAAATATTGTCCAGTTGAATCTTCAATTTTCTACAGTATTTCAATGAAACAACTTCAATATTTTTCCATAGAGAAAAACACTACTTGGTCAAAGGCTTTGCCTCCATTATATTAACTGTTGCTGAACTTATTTAACATAATATCGTCTAAACAAACCACATAGCGGCTAGTTAGCTTAGCCCTTAGCCAATAATGTCAAATAACTTAAAACATCCCCACTCGGCAGGAATCACTATCAACACCACGCAACATCCATCCCCGATAAAACAGAAAACCCTCTGCAAATAAGTAACTCACCCTCTTCACGAAGGAATTCTACTTTAAAAGCAGCGTTGTTGGAGTCCAAAAGAACTGGTCCTAACGCGACCGAAGCTAACAGCGCATTGGGGCTGTCCAAATCGATGCCTGACCTAAATAATAACAAATACAACGACAGGGAATTTACAACACAACGGATTTGCACTGATCTAAAAAATGACCCAGGTGACTGGCATAAAAAAGCTGAAATCCACCAAAAAGCAGAGATTTTTCATCCCTGCATCTCTGTACATCATTTGTAAATAAAGTCAGTGCTACTCAACTGAATGAACTTGTTATGCAATTTTTTTAAATACAATAATTAGTATTTGTATGTATTTATGACTCAAACATCATCATTTTGCAAAATATCAATGGCTCAAAAGAAGAATATTGTTGCCTCCGTTACAATTCCACCATGACTTCACCAACTGGACTAAATTTCCAACTTTGCCATCACAAACTGACTTAGTAAGAGTTACCGAGAGGTATTCAGATACCAGAAACTAACATTTTATAAACCATATACAGTGAGGAAAATATGTATTTGAGAGACTGTCGATTGTGCAAGTTTTCCCTTTTACAAAGAATGGAGAGGTCTGTCATTTTTATCATAGGTTCACTTCAACTGTGACAGACAGAATCTAAAAAAAAAAAATACAATCACATTTCATAATTTCTGAATAATTAATTTGCAATGTTATTTATTATTATTATTATTTTGTACATGATATGCTCTTTTTGGGGGGGCAGCACGGTTGCTTAGTGGTTAGCACTGTTGCCTCACAGTGAGGAGGTCATGGGTTCGAGTCCCACCTGTGGCCTTTCTGTGTGGAGTTTGCTTGTTCTCACCATGTTTGTGTGGGTTCTCTCTGGGTGTTCCGGCTTCCTCCCACAAAGACACGCAGGTTAGGTGGATTGGAAACTTTAAATTGTCTGTAGGTGTGAATTAGTGCAGCAGCTCAGAGAATATTTAGAGCTGAATCCTGCAAATAGTGATATAAGAAGTAAATTCGGCAAAAATGTACAGAGATGTAGGGATGAAAAATCTCCTCTTTTTGGTTGATTTCAGCTTTTTTTTTTTTTTTTTTTTTTGCCAGTCACCTGGGTCATTTTTTAGATCAGTGCAAATCCGTTGTCTTGTAAATTCCCTTTAGTTGTATTTGTTGTTATTTAGGTCAGGCATCGATTTGGACAGCCCCAATGCGCTGTTAGCTTCGGTCGCGTTAGGACCAGTTCTTTTTGACTCCAACAACGCTGCTTTTAAAGTAGAATTCCTTCGTGAAGAGGGTGAGTTACTTATTTGCAGAGGGTTTTCTGTTTTATCGGGGATGGATGTTGCGTGGTGTTGATAGTGATTCCTGCCGAGTGGGGATGTTTTAAGTTATTTGGCATTATTGGCTAAGGGCTAAGCTAACTAGCCGCTATGTGGTCTGTTTAGACGATATTATGTTAAATAAGTTCAGCCAACAGTTAATATAATGGAGGCAAAGCGTTTGACCAAGCAGCGTTTTTCCTCTATGGAAAAATATTGAAGTTATTTGATTGAAATGCTGTAAAAAAAAGAAAAAAAAAAGTGAATATTCAAATTGGACAATATTATTTTAATAATTTTCTTAAGGGGTTGATGATTTCATTAAAAAAAAGTGATGTTTACACAATAAACGATAGGCAGGTTATATTTTGATGATGATCTGTCACAGGTTGTATGACCAACAAAAAATCAGATCAAACATGGAAACAGAGGATACAATATGACATAGACACCAATATTGATTAAAGTATATTTGACTTGACTACAATTGGTTGTGAGTATTATACGGAAAAACAGTTACATAGTGAAAAAATGACTGAAGATACCCTGTCACTCATACATATAAACATTCGAAGCTTGTACTACAAAATGTCAAAAATAAAAGATTATTTAAACCAGTTTAAAAATAGATTTAGTATTGTTGCAATCACAGAATCTTGGCTTAAAAATGACCTCCTGGCTGATGTTCAAATGGAGGGATATGAGCTGTATTTTGTAAATAGAAGAGAAAAAAAAGGTGGAGGTATTGCTTTGTACATAAAAACAGATCTGACATGTAAAATTGTAGAAGAAATGACAATTATAGATGATGTCATAGAAATTGTGACAGTGGAAATTGTACATGAAACATCTAAAAATATTCTAATCAGTTGTGTATACGGAGCACCAGACTCTTGTGTTGTGAAATTTACAGATAAAATAATAGAATTATTCTATCAAATCAAAAACAAAACGCTCTTTGTGTGTGGAGACTTTAATGTTAATGTGGAAAGCTCCAGTTACCAAAGAGTAAGTGATTTTGTGAATTCAATGAATAGTTTGGGTTTATTCCCCTTGATAACAAAACCAACCAGAATTACATCGCAAAGTGCAACTGTAGTTGACAATATATTTACAAATAGAACAGATGAAATTATTAAGAATGGGATATTGATGACAGATCTCAGTGATCATTTACCAGTTTTTTCAATATTTAAATATAAAAATAGGTACAAAAAAACTGTTATAAACTTTAAAAGAGATAAGTCATTAAAAGCCTTAGAGGCATTAAATTCTGATCTTAAAAATCAAAATTGGGAAGAAGTTTGTCAGTGATGTTAATGTAGCATATAGTTCATTCATGAAAATACTGATGAAATCATATAATAAAAATTGTAAATTAATAAAAACTAGTAAGAAAAGAGGAAATAAACCATGGCTGTAAAGAAAAACTATATAAGTGCTTTTTAAAAATGCAAACAAAGGAAACAGAACACAGATACAAAAAATATAAAAATAAACTATTGACAATAATTAGGAAACAAAAAAAGATTATTATAGTGAACAATTGAATAAGAGTAAAGATAATGAGGGCAACATGGGGAATTGTAAAAAGTGTGATGGAAAGTGACGGAGTGAAATCAACTTTTCCAAATGACCTTGTCAAGGAAAATAAAGAGATAAATGATATAAAAGAAGTTGTAAATGAGTTTAATGATTATTTCTCAAAGGTTGGATCAAATCTGGTGGGAAATAAACCAATAGTAGAAGATAATTTAAATACAATTGTAAATACGGTCAATAGTATTTTCCTTGACAGTGTGGAAAAAGATGAAATAAGGAATATTGTAAAAAAAACTGTGTAAGCAAAAGATCAACTGACTATGAAGATTTAGACATGATGACTGTAAAAAGTATAATAGAAACTGTTATTGAACCATTCACTTACATTTGTAATCTTTTTTTCCCCAGACGAAATGAAAATTGCCAAGGTAGTCCCGTTATATAAAAATGGAGACAAACAACGTTTCAAATTACAGGCCAGTGTCATTGCTTCCACAGTTTTCTAAAATTATGGAAAAGGTTTTTGTGACAAGGTTGGATAAATTCATTGAGAAACATCATATTTTAAATAATGCTCAGTATGGATTCAGAACAAAACATTCGACAGCTATGGCAATTATGGAATTAACAGAGAAAATATCAACAGCAATAGATAATAAGAATGATATGGTAAGTGTTTTTATTGACTTGAAAAAGCTTTTGATTTTATCGACCATTCAAGATTGCTTCACAAGTTACAACAATATGGAATAAAAGGGATTGCACATCAGAGGGTAAAAAGCTACTTAGAAAATAGAAAACAGTTTGTTCAGATAAATAATACTAAATCAGAATTGTGTAATATTATGTGTGGAGTACCACAAGGGTCGGTACTTGGAACCAAACTGTTTATTTTGTATATCAATGATTTTGTGAATATATCTAATGTACTTGGCAGCATTTTATTTGCTGACGACAACATTATTTTACTCTGGATCAGATATACAGGAAGTAGCACAAGTGATAAATACAGAGTTGGAAAAAGTGAAATATTGGTTTGATATAAACAGATTGTCACTTAATCTTAGTAAAACAAATTTCATCTTGTTTAATGACAGAGTTAAAAAAAAATGTTGTCATTAAAAATAGATGGAATGGACATTCAAAAGGTAAAAGAAATGAAATTTTTAGGAGTTATGATTGATGAAGATTTTACATGGAAGTCACACATAAATTACATAAAAGGAAAGATAGTGAAAGCCTTTGCTGTTTTGCATAAAGTTAAATATTCATTAAATAGTTACGGATTATTAACATTGTACAATTCATTGATTGTTCCATATTTGACTTATTGTGTCGAAATCTGGGGATCAACATGTACAACGTATACACAACCTTTATTTATTTTGCAGAAAAGAGCTTTAAAAGTGATTGGCAACAGTCGATTTAGAGATCCATCTAATCCATTGTTCATTAAGTATAGGGTACTTAAATTTCATGATTTAGTTGATTTGAAATTACTACAAATAATGTACCAAGCGAATAACAATACCTTACCAATAAACATTCAAAATATGTTTGAAAAAAGAGTAAGTAGTTATAATTTGAAGGGCACAGAAGTCTTAAAAAAAAACAAGATTCAGAACCAAGATAAAGGAACGGAGTATTGCAGTGAATGGTGTAAAATTATGGAACAACCTCAACAAAGAAATCAAAGAATCAAGGTCACTTAAATTATATAAAAAACGTATTAAACTTGATGTATTTCGTAAGTATGAAACTATGAAATAAGTCAGTGGGCTGTGATAAAGCCAAAAATGTAATCTGTTAATAATGTTTAGAATGTTTGAAGTTTAAAATGTAATCTATTAGGGATGTAGTCTTTTAAATAATGGTTAAAATTAGGAAAGAAGTCGGTGGCATGTGACAAAGTCATAGAAATGCAATGATGTTGATTAATGATGCTTTGCAAGATTATGTTGTAAAAAAGGGGCAGAATATATAAGACTTGTTCTTCCAAACTGCTCCTTTTTGTTCAGTGGTTTGTAATGTTTTGTTAATTTTGCTTTTCTGTTTTTCTTTTAAATGAATGAAATAAATCCTCAATAAATAAATAAACAGGGCAACATATAGACACACACCAAGGGTCAATTTAACATTTTCAGTTCACCTAACATGCAGGTCTTTGGATGTGGGAGGAAGCTGCAGCACCCAGAGAGAGCCCACACAAACACGGGGAGAACGTGTAAACTACACACAAAGGCCACAGGTGGGAATCGATCTCATGACCTTCTTACTGTGAGGCACCAGTGCGAACCACTAATCCACCGTGCTGCCCTAAGTAATAATACATTTGTAAAGCATTTTAAATAAAGGAAAAACTCAAAGTGCTGAACATAGCTGCAGACGAACATGAAACAAAGATCCCCATATCCCAAAATAAAAACAAAAACAGAAAATAATTAAATACAACAAGAAAAATAATGAAAAAAGATGAAAAACCTTCAAACTAATTACATTCGGCAGAAAATATGTTACAAAAATAGTCTTAAAGTCACATTTCAAATGCCAACAGGCAGCCTGTTCCACAAGATACGACCACGACAAAAAATGGCTCTGAAGCCTGCTGACTTCTTTTTAACCCTTGAGACACAGAGCAAGTCTGCATTCAAGGACCACAGGGCACGAGGAGGCTCATAAGGCTGAACAAGTTCAGCAAGTTGATTTCATGACCGTTTAGAGCCTGAAATGTCTAACAAAATCTTGAAATCTAGTCCTCGAGTCAGTGAAGGGAAGCCAGAATGTCTCTGATCAAACCTCCTGGTTTTCATCAAAACTCAACCAACAGTAATTCTGTACCATCTGTAGACATCCTACACTATTTTATAGCAATCCAGAAAATAAAACACTGCAATAATCAGTTGTGGAAGACAAGGACGTGAATTACAATTTGTGAAATTTAAAACAAATGCTGATGTACATTTCCACTTTATCAGTTCCATCAGTGCAATAACTTACTGTCATCAGGTCAAACTCAACACTGATACTTTATTTTAGTGAGTGTTGTTCTGACATTTATTGTTAAATTAATTGTATTGTTTCTTTGCAGACATGCAGCCGTTGTTGGTGATTAAAGAGGAAACTCTCCCTGAACAAAAGGAATGGAATCTGAGTGTTGACCAGGAGGACATTAAAGAAGAAGAGAAGCTGTGGATAAGTCAGCAGGGAGAGCAGCTTCAGCAGCTGGAGGAGGCAGATCTCACCAAGTTTGGTTTCACTGCCGTCCCTGTGAAGAGTGAAAATGATGAAAAACCAGAGTCATCACAGCTTCATCAAAGGCGAAGTGATGAGAGCACAGAGGCTGAGCCTGTAGCCAGCAGCTCATCTGTACACAGAACACTGACAGCAGAAACTGATGGAGAGGACGATGGAGGACCACAACCAGCCAGCAACTCAGGTCCAAACAGTCATTTACAACCAGATACCAGTGGCAGGAGTTCAGACAGTTCTGGAACTGAGACTGATGACAGTGATGACTGGAAACAGACCAGAGAACTTCAGTCAAGTTTTAACTGTCGAAAAAATACCAATATTCATTCAGGCAACACTGATGAGAAACAATTTAAAGGCTCTAAATATGGAAAAGCATCTAGTCACATGAACAACTCAGAGCAACAAAAGGAGAGGCAAGCAAGCAGAAGACCATTTAGCTGTTCTGAGGGGAGTAAAGGACAGAAACAGAAGGGCACTCTGAACAAAGACGTTAGAATTCAGACAGGACAAAAAACATTTGTCTGTTCTGATTGTGGTAAAAGATTTGGACAAAAGGGCAACCTGAAAACACACATGATAATTCATACAGGACAAAAAGTCTTTGTCTGTTCTGAGTGTGGTCGAAGATTTGGACAAAAGGGCCACCTGAAAACACACATGATAATTCATACAGGTGAAAAAGCATTTGTCTGTTCTGAGTGTGGTCAAAGATTTGGAGAAAAGGGCAGCCTGAACAAACACATGATAATTCATACAGGCCAAAAAGCGTTTGTCTGTTCTGAGTGTGGTCAAAGATTTGGACACAAGAGCACTCTGAACACACACATGATAATTCATACAGGACAAAAAGCATTTGTCTGTTCTGAGTGTGGTCAAAGGTTTAGACAGAAGAGCCACCTGAAAACACATATGATAATTCATACAGGACAAAAACAATTTGTCTGTTCTGAGTGTGGTCAAAGATTTGGACATAAGATCACCCTGAAAACACACATGACAATTCATACAGGGCAAAAAGCATTTGTCTGTTCTGAGTGTGGTCAAAAATTTGGACAAAAGGGCAACCTGAAAACACACATGATAATTCATACAGGACAAAAAGCATTTGTCTGTTCCGAGTGTGGCCGAAGATTTGGAGAAAAGAGCACTCTGAACAAACACATGATAATTCATACAGGGCAAAAAGCATTTGTCTGTTCTGAGTGTGGTCAAAGATTTGGACGCAAGGGCACCCTGAACAGGCACATGATAATTCATACAGGACAAAAAACATTTGTCTGTTCTGAGTGTGGTAAAAGATTTGGACAAAAGGGCAATTTGAAAACACACATGATAATTCATACAGGGCTTTTCGAAAAACATTCGAGGATCACAGAGTGAAGTTTGATCCGTTCAGAGAACAATTTCCAGTGTCTCCAGCTAACTAGCTTCTGGCATCGACAAAATCCCAAATCTAGCATCAATCTCAATCTCTCTGTTTATAAAGCACTTTAAAATGAATACTAACAACCAAAGCGCTGTACACAACAAGAACAGGCAAGTTAAAATAAATAAAAATAAATAAACCACAGTTAAAACCAGAAACACTAAAAAACCAATGTGTCAAACTGCGTTAAAAGCTAAAGAGAAGAAATGTGTTTTAAGAGAAGATTTAAAAGCAGAGAGAGAATCAGCCTGCCTAATGTGCAAAGGAAGATCATTCCACAGTTTTGGGGCAACAACTGAAAAAGCTCGGTCACCTCTATGCTTCCTCTTTGACCTTGGGATGACTAACAGTGACAAATCAGCTGACCTGAGTGAGCGTGAAGGGACATATAAATGGAGCAGGTCAGACAGATATAACAGGGCAAACCCATGAAGACATTTAAAAACAAATAAAATAATTTTAAAATCAATTCTAAAATGAACTGGGTGCAAATGAAGTGAGGCAAAAACTGGTATAATGTCCTCGCACCTTCTAACACCAGCCAAAAGTCGAGCAGCAGCATTTTGCACCATCTGTAGGCGGGTAAGCAGAGTCTGATTCAGCCCAATATAAAGTGCATTGCAATAGTCCAGATGATTAGTGATAAAAGCATGGATTAAAATCTCAAAATGATGCTGTGAAAGAAATCACTTCACCTTGGCTAGTTGTCTAAGTTAATAGAAACTAGACTTGACAACTGACCTAATCTGAGCATCAAATTTAAGATTACTGTCCAGTTTTACACCCAGGTTTATTGCTGTCTGTGTCAGATACTGACTCATCGACAAAATCTCAAATTTTTGGCTGAAAAGACTGACAGCATTACACCACCACTGTGTTGTGGCTTTCACAAAAATATTGAACTGAGAAGAGGACACACCAGACTGGCTAATGACTGGGAACACAAGCCTACTACCATCAATCAATCAATCAATCAACTTTTTTCTTGTATAGCGCCAAATCACAACAAACAGTTGCCCCAAGGCGCTCAAGGAAACACAGCTTCCCAACAAGTACAGACCCATCTGCTGCCTAACAACGTACAAATGACTGACAGGAATCATAACTGATGCCATTTATGAACATCTGGACACTGGTGGCTACCTGGAAAATGAACAGAAAGGTTGTTCCAGAAGAAGATTAGGAGCTAAAGACCAGTTACTGACAGACAACGTTATCCTGGAGGACTGTAAAACAAGGAGGAGAAACCTCAGCATGGCTTGGATTGATTACAAAAAGGCATTTGACAGCGTACCACACTCCTGGATCATGAGGTGCTTAGAACTCTACAACATCAATGAGGAAATAAGATCTTTCCTGAGAGCACAAATGAACAAGTGGAACACCACCATCACCCTCAATCACACAGAGGGACAAATAACAATCCCAGACATACGAGTTCAGAGAGGAATATTTCAGGGAGACAGACTCTCACCACTTTTATTCTGATTAATCATAAACCCGCTCAGCAAGATCCTGAAGGAGCATGACATCGGGTATGACTTAAGTAGAGACAGAGGAAGGAAAAATAAAAAACCTGTGAACCATCTGTTGTTCATGGACGATTTGAAAATCTATGCCGACACAAAAAAGGGACTCAGTCAACTCATGAAAACTGTCCATAAGTTCTCCAAAGACATTGGTATGAAATTTGGACTGGATAAATGCACAATGACAAAAGGTAAAAAGACAAAAACAGAAAATATACAATTGGATGAAGGGAGCTACATTGAATATCTGCCTGTAGACTCCACGTACAAATACTTTGGAATTTAACAAAATACTATAATTGAAAACAAGAAAATGAGAAAGAAAACACAAGAATACCTAAACCGTTTAAAAAAGATCTGCAAAACAAAGTTCACACCTGGCTCTCTGAAATCAACCAGGCCTACAGAGCATCGATAATAAGTATTGGACAGTACTTAAAGAGCTCTGAAGAAGTCATGAAAAAAGTCACACAATACCATGAGAAGACCTTATCTGAACAGACCTCAATCACCAAACTGGCGAAAAACTGTGGCAGAGAACTTCAAGAGAGAGAAAGCAAAAATCTGACGCCTGCAACAAAACTCGCAAGACAGACCAGAGAACAATACAGCAAAAGAGAAGGAAAACATCGAGTGGAAAGATGGAAACAACACAAAAGGGCCGGACGATTCCAAGAAGAACTGGAAAAGGAATACATCGACAAAGTTGGATCAATGCAGTGGCTGAAAAATGGAAAACTTGGTTTTGATGGAGAAAGAATTCTGATTGGAGCACAAGATCAGGGACTTCTAACTAATGGCTTCAAAAAAATGGAGTTCTCTGTATTGAGATGATTTGAAATCTTTGAGTCAGATTTCCAGTGTATATGTATCTTGAATTTATAGTCATTTTAGTATAATACACCACATACTTACATTATTTAGTGTTTTTTTTTACAGAATCTTATCGACTCTGCTCTCAAACAGTGACACAGATGATCTTAAATAGACTTGTGTGTTTAAAGTGAAGCAGTGTGTTTGTGTGTTTTTGTTAAAACAGCGCTGTGTGTCGACCTCCTGAAGTGAAAGGACGCACACTTTCTTTTTTTTTGTAAATCAACTGACTATTGAAAAACACTTTTATCAGACGGATTCTTATTGGATTTGATCAGAACTTTCATTTGTTCATCAACAGGGTGAATTTATCAGTGCAGCTTTTGTGTAAAAGCTTCACACACACGAGGCTGTTTATCACAGACTGCAGTCACAACATGCACGTGCACTGTGAGGAAAGCTCCGAAACTCACCACAACACAAAGAAATGTCAATTTTGGGATATGGACTTTTGGGGGGCTGAAATTCACCCAAAATGTTGTTTTTTTTTTCCTTCACTTATTCATGGATTTTTTTTTTTTTTTTTTGTTCTGTTCACAATTCTTTCTCAGATGCTGAAAATAGTGAAATTCACATTTTCTCCTTCAGTTTCTGATTTTAATTCTGGTGGGTTTTTTAAATTTATTTAAACATTGTTCACAGTTCTTCCTCACAAAATTCATGATTTTGTTGTAAACAGACTAGTTTGGAAAATAATTAAATTCACCCAAAATGTTTATTTTCCTCCAGTTTATAATCAATTTTAATTCTGATGGTTTTGTTTGATTCATCAAATCTGTGTTCTTGATTGCAGAATTTTGAAATTCCAATTTGGGGGAAAATATCAACTCTGTCATGAAAACTATGAAATTCACCCAAAATGGAGAATGTTCCTGAATTTCATGTTTTTTGTTTTGTTTTTGAAAGGTTAAAAAAAGAAAATTTACAGATTGTCATTAACTTTTTGGAAACGAACCTCAACTTCCAGCAAAAATATTTCCAACAAATTACAGGTTTTACTTTGTTTTTACTCCTGCCTTTATAATTGTACATACCTTTATCGGACACACGAGGGCAGCATTTCACCAAAACTAAAAGGCGTTCAGGGGCTTTTCAAGAAGAAACCATCAGTTTGTCTGAAAGCACAAATCTGGTGTTTATGTTGATGAAACAGTCCACGAACTGAGGAGGTTTTCTGTCCTGTTTAAGGAGAATAAATTCTCTGATCATAAAGATTCTATAAGTGTATAATTTAGATTATTTATGACAATGTTAAGGGTTAAAAAAAACAACAGAAAAGGTGACAAAGATCAACTTCAGTACACACAGGGGCCAAAGGTTAAAGTTACTCCAAATTTGTTTAAATGTGATTCAAATTGCTGTGATCAGTTAAATTATGTGGTATATGCTTCAATCTGATTGGAGTTGTTTAAATGTTGACCTCTACCTGGCTCCAGCTGCCACCCTGGGACGGCTCCATGTGTTACTGAACCACAAGGCAAAATGTCACATCAGACATAAATGAAATTAATGGTGATGATTTTGTCTGCTGTTGTCTCCAAACAACAAAGTCACTCAGTTATGACAAATTTGCTGCTTTCTGTGTTTTGACAAACTCCAGATAAACTCAAGAAACCCTTTAAAAAGGACAGAATCAGCTGTTTTTTTCCACCTGTGTGGAAGCTGTAACATTATTATTTTAACTCACCAATTTTCAGCTGTAGAGCAAAATGTCAGACCATCTTCACTGGTGTTTGCCCGTCTTGTTTTTCTTGATGTCACATTGTGCCAACATGAAAACAAACTTGATATCTTGTTGGCCGTAATATTGACTGAATTCCTTTATTAATGTGACAATATAAAATTTAACATGTCAGTGCTGAATGTCTATCTCGGCTTTCAGTGCTTACCAGTCCAGTAAGTATCAGTGAAATTGTGGAGAGCTGGGCATGTCCAAACTTGTCCTCTGACACGCCGAAACGGAGGTGTTCCTTTGTCTCACTTCCAAAGCGAATCGGTCGTGACGCGCGAAGCCTCCGCGCGGCTTTCCATGACAAAACCTCTTGTTAAAAGTGAAATCTGCCAGAAAATGGCTGATATCCAGCTCTTGTGATAACCAGAGAAAGAGCACATGACGGTCTCGTATCCACAGAGCCATCAGCTCAGAAATGGTCCAGTGGCTTGTGCCGTGTCGTCGCAGCTCGGAGCGCGGTGTGCTGAGCGTCCTTAAAGGGGTCCTTAAAGCTGTACTAACAGACCTTATTCTCTGTGAAGCCCGTAAAATTTTCACCGAAAGCCAGATACAGTTTCCAGGTGCCAGTCTCTAACAGCTGAAAAAATTCTGATGGAAAAAACCCCCAAATCATTCCACCATTTCCAGACAATGAAAATCTGACGATGGGGCGGGACCACTCCTTCCACAAGGCGTGCTCACAGGCGAATGACGTCACCGACAGGCATGGAAAAACTCACGCATGCGCACGAGGGTTCAAGCTTGTCTGACGTGAAAACATATGAATCAAATCCATATAGTTTAAAAAAAATAAAAAGGTACGATACTTTATGGACAGACCTCGTATAAGCTGTTAATTGCCTGTTTTGAAGATTAAAAACTCTGCAATTATTGCTGCCAGTTCAACACCATTCTGCCAAGCACACTCCTGTAAATGAAACTGAGAAACATTAGATTAAACAACACACTATGCAGTTGGATACTGGACTTTCGAACCGACTGCTCTCAGTATGTCAATCAATCAATCAATCAATTTTATTTATATAGTGCCAAATCACAACAAACAGTTGCCCCAACGCTCTTTATATTGTAAGGCAAGGCCATACAATAATTACGTAAAAACCCCAACGGTCAAAACGACCCCCTGTGAGTAAGCACTTGGCGACAGTGGGAAGGAAAAACTCCCTTTTAACAGGAAGAAACCTCCAGCAGAAGCAGGCTCAGGGAGGGGCAGTTTTCTGCTGGGACTGGTTGGGGCTGAGGGAGAGAACCAGGAAAAAGACATGCTGTGGAGGGGAGCAGAGATCAATCACTAATGATTAAATGCAGAGTGGTGCAAAAAGAGAAAGAAACAGTGCATCATGGGAACCCCCCAGCAGTCTAAGTCTATAGCAGCATAACTAAGGGATGGTTCAGGGTCACCCGATCCAGCCCTAACTATAAGCTTTAGCAAAAAGGAAAGTTTTAAGCCTAATCTTAAAAGTAGAGAGGGTGTCTGTCTCCCTGATCTGAATTGGGAGCTGGTTCCACAGGAGAGGAGCCTGAAAGCTGAAGGCTCTGCCTCCCATTCTACTCTTACAAACCCTAGGAACTACAAGTAAGCCTGCAGTCTGAGAGCGAAGCGCTCTATTGGGGTGATATGGTACTATGAGGTCCCTAAGATAAGATGGGACCTGATTATTCAAAACCTTATAAGTAAGAAGAAGAATTTTAAATTCTGTTCTAGAATTAACAGGAAGCCAATGAAGAGAGGCCAATATGGGTGAGATATGCTCTCTCCTTCTAGTCCCCGTCAGTACTCTAGCTGCAGCATTTTGAATTAACTGAAGGCTTTTTAGGGAACTTTTAGGACAACCTGATAATAATGAATTACAATAGTCCAGCCTAGAGGAAATAAATGCATGAATTAGTTTTTCAGCATCACTCTGAGACAAGACCTTTCTGATTTTAGAGATATTGCGTAAATGCAAAAAAGCAGTCCTACATATTTGTTTAATATGCGCTTTGAATGACATATCCTGATCAAAAATGACTCCAAGATTTCTCACAGTATTACTAGAGGTCAGGGTAATGCCATCCAGAGTAAGGATCTGGTTAGACACCATGTTTCTAAGATTTGTGGGGCCAAGTACAATAACTTCAGTTTTATCTGAGTTTAAAAGCAGGAAATTAGAGGTCATCCATGTCTTTATGTCTGTAAAACAATCCTGCAGTTTAGCTAATTGGTGTGTGTCCTCTGGCTTCATGGATAGATAAAGCTGGGTATCATCTGCGTAACAATGAAAATTTAAGCAATACCGTCTAATAATACTGCCTAAGGGAAGCATGTATAAAGTGAATAAAATTGGTCCTAGCACAGAACCTTGTGGAACTCCATAATTAACTTTAGTCTGTGAAGAAGATTCCCCATTTACATGAACAAATTGTAATCTATTAGACAAATATGATTCAAACCACCGCAGCGCAGTGCCTTTAATACCTATGGCATGCTCTAATCTCTGTAATAAAATTTTATGGTCAACAGTATCAAAAGCAGCACTGAGGTCTAACAGAACAAGCACAGAGACGAGTCCACTGTCCGAAGCCATAAGAAGATCATTTGTAACCTTCACTAATGCTGTTTCTGTACTATGATGAATTCTAAAACCTGACTGAAACTCTTCAAATAGACCATTCCTCTGCAGATGATCAGTTACAGCTAACTGATGTTGGAGGTGTGTTGTTGGAGTCTAAAAGAACTGGTCCTAACGCGACCGAAGCTAACAGCGCATTGGGGCTGTCCAAATCGATGCCTGACCTAAATAACAACTAATACAACTAAAGGGAATTTACAACACAACGGATTTGCACTGATCTAAAAAAAAAAAAAAGACGCAGGCGACTGAAAAAAAAGCTAAAATCCACCAAAAAGCAGAGATTTTTCATCCCTGCATCTCTGTACATAAATTTGTAAATAAACGCAGTGCTACTTAACTGAACAAAAGTTGTTATGCAATTGTTTTAAATACAATAATTAGTATTTGTATGTATTTATGACTCAAACATCATCATCTTGCAAAATATCAATGAAGAATATTGTTGCCTCTGTTACAATTCCACCATGACTGCACCAACTGGACTAAATTTCTAACTTTGCCATCACAAACTGACTTAGTAAGAGTTACCGAGAGGTATTCAGATACAAGAAACTAACATTTTATAAACCATATACAGTGAGGAAAATATGTATTTGAGAGACTGTCGATTGTGCAAGTTTTCCCTTTTACAAAGAATGGAGAGGTCTGTCATTTTTATCATAGGTTCACTTCAACTGTGACAGACAGAATCTAAAAAAAAAAAAATACAATCACATTTCATAATTTCTGAATAATTAATTTCCAATGTTATTCATTATTATTATTTACTTATGAATGATATGCAATAGGCCCTTTCTGTTCTTTCATTTTGGGCAGCACGGTTGCTTAGTGGTTAGCACTGTTGCCTCACAGTGAGGAGGTCATGGGTTCGATTCCCACCTGTGGCTTTTCTGTGTGGAGTTTGCTTGTTGTCCTCATGTTTGTGTGGGTTCTCTCTGGGTGTTCCGGCTTCCTCTCACAGCCAAAGGCATCCAAAGACACGCAGGTTAGGTGGATTGAAAACTTTAAATTGTCCGTAGGTGTGCGTGTGAATTAGTGCAGCAGCTCAGAGAATATTTAGAGCTGAATCCTGCAAATAGTGATACAAGCATCTAATTTGGCACAAATACTCCTTAGACATCACTTTTTTAAATAACTGATTAGCCAACTGAATTTTCAATAGTCAGCCAGGTTAAGGTCAATTGAAGAATTACACAGGGGTCAAACATTATTTGCATTATTTCACATTATTTGCATGATCATAATGATTCCAAAAAGGTATAGTTTGGACTATCTGGAACTGAATGTTATGGAGTTATGTGGTAAAAACAGCAAAAATGGTGACAAAGGTCAGTGTCAGTTTGTACAGGGGTCAAAACTTAAAGTTGCTCCAATTTTGGTAAAAAGTGATGCAAGTTATTGGTTGAAATGAAAGGATTAAAAAATGTAATAGTTTTGACTGTGTTGAATGTTTGGTCTCCAAGTCAAGGTCAAACTATCGGGCCATTATTTTAGCAAAAGTATTTGCAAAAGTGTATTTCAATACACAAATGTGTATGTCGATCCACAAATAATGGGCCCATAGTATGAGGCATGCACACTCATAACTGTGAGACGGCTTATTGTAATAGGCTCCTGAGGCTACATTATGCTTTTTTTGAGCCATTGATATTTTGCTATATGATGCTGTTTGAGTCATAAATATATACCAATATTAAATATTCTATTTTTTTTAATTGCATAATGTTTGTTCAGTTGAGAAGCATTTTGTTTATTTACAAATTTATGTACAGAGATGCAGGGATGAAAAATCTCCGCTTTCTGGTGGATTTTAGCTTCTTCTTTTTTTTTTTTTTTTTTTTGCCTGTCGCCTGGGTCATTTTTTAGATCAGTGCAAATCCGTTTGTTGTAAATTCCCTTTAGTTGTATTAGTTGTTATTTAGATCAGGCATCGATTTGGACAGCCCCAATGCGCTGTTAGCTTCGGTCGCGTTAGGACCAGTTCTTTTTGACTCCAACAACGCTGCTTTTAAAGTAGAATTCCTTCGTGAAGAGGGTGAGTTACTTATTTGCAGAGGGTTTTCTGTTTTATCGGGGATGGATGTTGCGTGGTGTTGATAGTGATTCCTGCCGAGTGGGGATGTTTTAAGTTATTTGGCATTATTGGATAAGGGCTAAGCTAACTAGCCGCTATGTGGTCTGTTTAGACGATATTATGTTAAATAAGTTCAGCCAACAGTTATTAGTGTTTCTCTGATGTTACTGTATTAATAAGCACCGTGTGTTTAGGATTTGGAACGAAAATCACATTGCTTTATGTGTGTTTTTGCAGAAACCACGAGTTCATCTATTCATCCAAATGAGACCATTCAGTGGTTGATGGATGTTTCATTCCAACCAGAGTGCCTTGATTGAGAGACTAACGTCAACTACTGAATGAACCTTGAATGTTTTAAACATATTTTTAAATCATTTAACAACACACAGCAACTATTGGGATGATGATGCCTGTGAAATACTTAATCGCCAGTCCTCTATTTAAAATATGATCTCATCTGGTCACCATTTTAATTCCGGGCAATTTACTGATCACCGCTCATAGAATTTCAGTTAGTCTTATCAAGAAACAGGACGGAAACCTGCACCTGCTGGCTCGATATCCAGGTCAGAATGTCATTTTAACACATATTTTGCGAGTGTTTTTCTGAGTGTGTTCAGTCATGAATCCCCATTGAAAATGCATTAACATCTGGGAACTTTGTCAATATTTTGTCTGGTTAGGAGGCGTCATGTCGCTGTTCATGAAGGGACGTTCACGTTTAGTGGACAGCGTTGGGAGTGTGGACTCTAGTTCTCATATATAACCTCTTTGATTGGAGCATAACTAGCAAGGCTACTTTGTGTTGCTAGTTTTAACAAAAAAAGTTATGACCATTAATTGAGCCTTAAAAAGGAGCATTTTAACATTGAATAAGTGTTTAATAAAATGGTTATAGTAAAAATATGTTGAATGTGTGATGACGTGGGCAATGTGCGTGTGCAATCGGAATTGGTTCTCCATCACATGGTTTTCCAAAATCCACGTAGATTTACCTCACGTGATATGGCAAAGATCGTTTTCACGAGTGATATCTTACCAGTTGGCCCATTTGAATAGCCCCCTAACTGCTCCAATTGCATTTTTACATTTTTTGAACTTGAAAATTCTTCTCTGTTAAAAAGTAAATCAATATGAGGACAAAGCTTCAGCTTTTAGCTCATACCTTTTTTGTTAAGGATCCAAAAAAGAACATTTCATTCATTAAAAAAAATCTATATATCGGTTGATTTATTGGCTATCGGCAAATCAGCCAATTTATGGATTATCAACATTTTTTCCATCCAAATATCGTTATTGGCATCAGCCTCAAAAAAATCCATATCGGTCGGGCTCCAGAATAAATGGCAAAAGCTCTTTGAACATGTGTATCAGATGGTAAAAAGTGCTGTAGAAATGCAGTCCATTAAAATTTTCTTTTTGCAAACAGCAACTTTAAAAACTATGAATTAAATTATTTGGCTTATATATTTTTTAATGAGTTGTAATGTCACTATAAATGTGTTCATATCATATTTGATGACTTCTGACATCTTGTTAGAGTGCCATGTAATAATAATCATAGTAATGATAAACCAAAATTAAAAACAAAAATACAACAAGAAAAATAATGAAAAGATGAAAAACCTTCAAACTAATTACAGTCGACATAAAATAAGTTTGAAAAATAGTCTTAAAGTCACATTTCAAATGCCAACAGGCAGCCTGTTCCACAAGATACGACCACGGCAAAAAAGGCTCTGAAGCCTGCTGACGTCTTTTTAACCCTTGAGACACAGAGCAAGTCTGCATCCAAGGACCACAGGGCACGAGGAGGCACATAAGGCTGAACAGGTTCAGCAAGATAGTTGAGTTCAGCCTGAAATGTCGAACAAAACCTTGAAATTTAGTCCTCGAGTCAGTGAAGGGAAGCCAGAATGTCTCTGATCAAACCTCCTGGTTTTCATCAAAACCCAAGCAACAGTAATTCTGTACCATCTGTAGACATCCTCCACTATTTTATAGAAATCCAGAAAACAAAACACTGCAATAGTCAATTGTGGAAGACAAGGACGTGAATTACAATTTGTGAAATTAAAACAAATGCTGATGTACATTTCCACTTTTTCAGTTCTATCAGTGCAGTAACTTACTGTCATCAGGTCAAACTCACCACTGATACTTTATTTTATTTTAGTGTTGTTCGAAAATATATTGTTAAATTAATTGTATTGTTTCTTTGCAGACATGCAGCCGTTGTTGGTGATTAAAGAAGAAACTCTCCCTGAACACCAGGAATGGAATCTGAGTGTTGATCAGGAGGACATTAAAGAAGAAGAGAAGCTGTGGATAAGTCAGCAGGGAGAGCAGCTTCAGCAGCTGGAGGAGGCAGATCTCACCAAGTTTGGTTTCACTGCCGTCCCTGTGAAGAATGAAAATGATGTTGGAAAACCAGAGTCATCACAGCTTCATCAAAGCCGAAGTGATGAGAGCACAGAAGCTGAGCCTGTAGCCAGCAGCTCATCTGTACACAGAACACTGACAGCAGAAGCTGATGGAGAGGACGATGGAGGACCACAACCAGCCAGCAACTCGGGTCCAAACAGTCATTTACAACCAGATACCAGTGGCAGGAGTTCAGACAGCTCTGGAACTGAGACTGATGACAGTGATGACTGGAAACAGACCAGAGAACTTCAGTCAAGTTTTAACTGTCGAAAAAATACCAATATTGTTCGTTCCGGCAACACTGATGAAAAACGATTTAAAGGCTCTAAATATGGAAAAGCATCTTGTCACATGAACAACTCAGAGCAACAAAAGGAGAGGAAAGCAAGCAGAAAACCTTTTAGCTGTTCTGATAAGAGGAAAAGACAGAAACAGAAGGGCACTCTGAACAAACACATTAGAATTCAGACAGGACAGAAAACATTTGTCTGTTCTGAGTGTGGTCAAAGATTTGGACAAAAGGGCAACCTGAAAACACACATGATAATTCATACAGGACAAAAAGCATTTGTCTGTTCTGAGTGTGGTCAAAGATTTGGACAAAAGAGCAACCTGAAAACACACATGATAATTCATACAGGGCAAAAAACATTTGTGTGTTCTGAGTGTGGTCAAAGGTTTGGACAAAAGAGCACCCTGAACACACACATGATAATTCATACAGGGGAAAAAGCATTTGTCTGTTCTGAGTGTGGTCAAAGATTTGGACGAAAGGGCACCCTGAACAAACACATGATAATTCATACAGGACAAAAATCATTTGTCTGTTCTGAGTGTGGTAAAAGATTTGGAGAAAAGGGCAACCTGAACAAACACATGATAATTCATACAGGACAAAAATCATTTGTCTGTTCTGAGTGTGGTCAAAGATTTGGACAAAAGGGCAACCTGAATAGACACATGATAATTCATTTAGACCCCAGGTTTGGGGCCCATTGCATTCTACTAAAAAGACATCAAAGATAAATGAAAAACCAAAAGACACCAGATAGTTCTGATCCTAGACTCCAGCAACAACACCATCAATGGGCTAAAAGAATCCAGTGAAACTGCATCATTGTAAATTGGTCCATTTGGGAGAAGAAAAAGATCTCTCACTGCCTCCCCTACTCAAACTTGAGAAGTGGGGCAGGAGATCAAAGGCAGTATTTGAGGAGAGGAAAGGTCACCATCTTGAAGAGAGCCCTCGGATACAAAGCCAGTAATGTTAAGGGTGCAGCTTTAGACCCCGGGTCTGGGGCCCACTGCACTCTTGTAGAAGGAAATTCAAGGCAAATTAAAAACCAAAGACCCTCCACAAAGTCACATACAGAAATCAGTGCATGGACAGAATATATCTCCCTTGCAGACAAGGCGGTCTGGGTCTCACTGAAATAAACCAGGCCTACAGTATTGGACAGTACTTAAAGAGCTCTGAAGAAGAAATTGTAAAAGGTCACACAACACCACGAGAAGACCTTAGCCGAACAGACCTCGATCACTAAACTGGCAAAAAACTTTGGCAGAGAACTTCTACAAGAGAGAGAAAGCAACAGTCTCATACCTGCAACAAAACTTGCAAGACAGACCAGAGACCAATACAGCAAAAGAGAAGGAAAACATTGAGTGGAAGGGTGGAAACAGCACAAAACAGCCGGACGATTCCAAGAAGAACTCGAAAAGGAATACATCGACAAAGTTGGATCAATGCAGTGGCTAAAAAATGGAGGACTTGGTTTTGATGGAGAAAGAATTCTGATTGGAGCACAAGTTCAGGGACTTCTAACAAATGGTTTCGAAAAAATGGCAGGGATCTCACAGAATGATAAATGCCGATTCTGTCATACAGCTGTTGAGCGTGTAAACCATCTAACTTCAGCATGCCAGATCCTCATGGCAGATGGGCATTATACATCCAGACACAACAAGATCTGTCACTGGAAGATCTGCAAGGAACATGTCTGGGAGCACGAGTCAGCACCAGTCTCATCCAATGGAAAAGTAACTGTCTTCAACGACAAAGAGATATCAGCAGGAAGACACATCGAAGGAGGTGCAATCAAACCTGATATTGTCATATGGAACAAGCAAGAGAAAACAGCCAAAATCATTGATGTGACAGTCCCCAATGATTACGGCCTGAATCGAGCTGAAAGGGGGAAGATCTCGAAATACCAAGACCTGAAAAATGACCTAAGAACAACATGGTCATTGAAAGACATCGATATCATTCCAGTTGTGTTGGGAGCAACAGGCTTGATGAAGAAGAACCTGAAGAAATACCTTGAGGCAATACCCGGTCACCCAAGTGCACATGAGGTGCAGTTGTCTGCGATTAAGGGAACGATCACCATCTTGAAGAGAGCCCTTGGATACAATGCCAGATCTGGTTAAGATAACTATAGAACCTAGGGTGCAACTTTAGACCCCAGGTTTGGGGCCCATTGCATTCTACTAAAAAGACATCAAAGATAAATGAAAAAATCAAAGACAAAAAGCATTTGTCTGTTCTGAGTGTGGTCAAAGATTTGGACAAAAGAGCACCCTGAAAACACACATCAATCAATCAATCAATCAATCAACTTTTTTCTTGTATAGCGCCAAATCACAACAAACAGTTGCCCCAAGGCGCTCAAAGTAACGGTCCTTTTTAGTTTTTTCAAGAACTATATGGATTTCATTCATATGTTTTTACGTCAGACATGCTTGAACCCTCGTGCGCATGCGTGAGTTTTTCCACGCCTGTCGGTGACGTCATTCGCCTGTGAGCACTCCTTGTGGGAGGAGTCGTCCAGCCCCTCGTCGGAATTCCTTTGTCTGAGAAGTTGCCGAGAGACTGGCGCTTTTTCCGACCAAAATCCTTTGTAAACCTGTGAGACACATCGAAGTGGACACGGCTCGAAAAACCAAACTGGCCCTCAGTGAAAACTTCAACGGCCGACGAGAGACCCCGAGGCGACCCCGCCGCTTCAAGGACCCCCCACGGCGCGAGACGTCGCCCCGCGCCCCCAGCCGCCGCCGCCAGCCTGCCCAAGCCGAAAACCCCCACACCCCAGGCTCCACCGATCCAGGACCCCGCGAGAGAACAGAGAAGCCCCAGAAGAAGCCGGCCTCAGCACCCCATCCGGACATTCCACTGCCAAAGGAGATTCCTCCAATGAAAGACGTGCGGACGGGTCCGCGCGCCGGGACGCAGCAGCCGCGACGCCCCGCCACAGGAAAAACACCTCCGTTGAAAGCCTTAAGGACAAGTTGCAACATGTCCTGCCTGTTAAACAATTTCTCATATACTCACTCCACTGACATGATGATTCATACCAGACACACCATTTAGCTGTTCTGATCTGAGTAAAAGACAGAAACAGAAGGGCACTCTGAGCAAACACATGATAATTCATAGTCATTCACTGCCCCCCAAAAAATGAGCCATTCACCAGCTCATCGACAAAACAAAATACATGTGCTCGCAGATGCAGAACAGCAGGAACTAGAAGAGGAATTGGCAAATAAGATTGAAGAAACAAGAAAAATGGACATGAAAGAGCATCAAACTTGTCTAAGTTAAAGGAGAATAAAAAAAATTCAAAACTATCCTGCAAAAAGTTAACCTGGGACTGACTAAACTGGTCCCAGAAGGAACCACATTGACAAAGTTAAACTCGGTAAATTATGGAGCAGCATGGTACATACAAAGTAAATTAGTCCCACAAGATTTGGAGAGAAAAGGAACCACAATTAAGAAAAAGAATACTGTGCCACAATAGAAAAAGAAATTACAACAAAAAAATCAGCCGCCTAAGAGCAGAGATCTCCCAAATGGCCACATTTTTGGGAGGTTAAAACCATAAAAGGAATCTCCTTAAAAAAGTAAATTGCATTAAAAGAAAATACAATGTTGAAGATAAACAGCTGGGTGGGAGGCTGAACATCAAGCCTTAGTGAAAGATTTTGCGTCACAGATTAGGAACAAAGACAAGAAAATACAAGCAAAACAGATAAACAGCAATCTGCAAAAAACCCCATACTAGTGTACAGAAAGCTGGCAAACGACACAATTAGAAGTACAACAGCCACCTGAGAGAAGAAATTGAAAAATTCTGGAGACCACTCTTTGAAGACCCAAAACAACACCAAGAGGCTGAATGGATTGAAAAAATAAAACAGAAAAAGACAACAAATGCCAGCAATTGTAATCACTGAAGAGGAGATCAGAAAGAAAATGAGTGAATACAGTAACTTCAAGGCACCTGGCATCGACAAAATCCCAAATTTTTGGCTGAAAAGACTGACAGCATTACACCAACATTATGCTGTGACCTTCACAAAAATATTGAACGGAGAAGAGGACACACCAGACTGGATAACGACAGGGAACACAAGCCTACTACCAAAGACCAAGGAAACACAGCTTCCCAACAAGTACAGACCCATCTGCTGCCTAACAACAACATACAAATGACTGACAGGAATCATAACTGATGCCATTTATGAACATCTGGACACTGGTGGCTACCTGAAAAATGAACAGAGAGGTTGTTCCAGAAGAAAATTAGGAGCTAAAGACCAGTTAGTGACAGACAAAGTTATCCTGGAGGACTGCAAAAAGAGGAGGAGGAACCTCAGCATGGCTTGGATTGATTACAAAAAGGCATTTGACAGTGTACCACACTCCTGGATCATGAGGTGCTTAGAACTATACAACATCAATGAGGAAATAAGATCTTTCCTGAGAGCACAAATGAACAAGTGGAACACGACCATCACCCTCAATCACACAGAGGGACAAATAACACTGATTTACAATCCTTCCTCACACAACATTGAACTTTTGAATTGTTTTGGAAATTGTTGAAATTTTTTTATGGTGAAAATAGTGAAATTCACCAAAACACTTTTTTCCTCTTTCAGTTTCTGATATTTTAATTCTGTTGGTTTTGTTTGTTTCTTCTAAACACTGTTCATAATTCATCCTTGTGGATATATGAAATAATAAATTTTAGTCAAAAATGGATTTCATTAAGGTGAAATTCATGCAAAAGTTTTCATTTTGATTCATATTAGGTTGAATTATTTAAACACTGTTTTCAGTTTTTCTTCACAAAATTATGATTTTTGTTGAAAACAAATAGTGTGTTTGGAAAACAATAAAATTCACCAAACTGGCGAATTTGGTTTTGTTTGAAGTTCTGTTCTTCCCTGTTGAATTTTGAATGACAACTTTTGGTCATAAAAAAACATGAAATTCACCTGCAGTTGTACAAGTTACAAAATTGCATGAGAGAAAAAAAAAAAATCACCACAAGATGGTATTCAAGGAATTTTAAACAGTCATTGAATTTTTGGAGGAGAATCTCAACTTCCATAAAAATATTTCCAGTAAATTTCTGTCCTCTGATCCAGTCGACACACTGCTGTCAACATTTCAGCTGCTACTTCAGGTTTCATTCAAAAGTCTATTTACACAATAGTGTAAACACTAAAATGACACTCTCAGAATTTACAGCTGTTGGTAAAGAATTTTATTTGGGGTGTGTCATCATTTTCCTCACCTGCATAGTGCAGGGAAATAATTAGGAGAATAAACCCGGGTGAGCTCTGGTTATTAACTAGAACCGGTTCATGATGTCTGCTGCTGTACCTGTAAGGTCAGAGGTCGATGGTGGAGGTGGAACGAGGAGTGTCTTAAAGGGGAACAACATTTTTCCTGAATCAGCGGCGTTTCTGATTCTGTCATGAAGACAATTTGGCAGCAGAAATGCTGGAAGATCAACATGACAGAAGAGACGGACATGAACTGAGGACAACAGGGTGTCCAGATTTACAACGCTGCTGTTCAGCTGCTCTGATCAGGTTTCTGACAGCTTCAGTCAAAGTGATTGTTTCAAGAAGATTTTGCAGATTTTCCTGCAGAGAAACTGAATTAAAGGAAACGGTCTGAAAAATAGAGCGACCGCTGTGTTGTTGGTAAAACAATGAGGTCAAGTTGTTTGTCGGCTTTGTGAGACAGTCGGCAGCAAAATCAGGGATGAGATCAAAGTGTGCGCTTAAAGATTTCTGTTTCTGGTTTCATTTCTGTTTTGATGACACAAAGTGCTTTCGTCCAACTTTGTTATTAAGCAACCAATGAAATGGTTTCTCCACATACAGTGTGTGTGAACATGCTCAAATTGCTGTTTTATCTTAATTTTCAAAGAGAACAGCAAAATGGTTTTATTTCTGTTTGACAACACTGCATTCTTTGATGTAACTTTTCATGAAGCAAACAATGAAATGGTTTTTCTACATACTGTGTGTGTGTGTGTGTTTTCATGGAACCACCTGAAGAGCATATGTCTGAGTAATATTTACCTTTTTATGTTAAACTGACCTGTTATGGTCTTGTGAAACAGTTGATAGATGTATTTTATAACTTAAAAACCAGACCGATGCTAATGCATTAGCATGTCTACGGCGTTTTCAGTGTTAAAGTTAGCATTAAGCTGTTCGCATCAGCACGTTTGTGTTGATTTGTTTTCTGTATAATTGAAGACTCAGCATTCGTTGTCGTAAAAGAGACAAATTGTAATTTTTTTAAATGTATTTTTATTCATATATTAATAATAGCAACAATAACAGTCAATATAATAGACAATAACAGTCAATATAATAGACAATAACAGTCAATATAATAGACAATAATAGTCAATAATAATAGACTAATAATGTTACAATTTTAGAGAAAAAGGCAAAAAGAACCTAAAGAAACAAAACAACAGAAAAGATAAAAACCATCTAACAATGAAAATAAATAAATACATATAGAAAAAATAAGTGTTTCCTGTGAACACCTAGTGACTCTCACACCTTCACTTCATCCCTGTCTTATTTAAGTTTAATGACAGTTTGTTTCGGTCAAACCATATTTTCAGTTTGTTAATTTCTTCAGTTATTTCCTCCAGAACTATCTGCCAAACTAGAAAACTGCTGCATCCTAGTAAGAACAGAATACTACTGGAATGAATCTGAATAAGTTTTTTTTTTTTTTTTTTTCTTCCTCACTAAATGGATGCTGCACTCACTGCAGTTTATTGTCTGGAATAGTCCCAGATTGGATTTGAGAGCTTCAAGAATTCAAATATTTTCATGTGGGTGGTGCTGGGGGGTAATTTTGGGTTTCATCTTATTTTTTTCTTCACCACTTTCATCCCTGAATATGTCAATCATGAGTCACTCCTCTGTTCTGTTCACACAGCTCCAAATGCTGTGCGGCTCTCTGCTGAGTCAAGTTAGAACGACAGAGTCCAGTCGGAATTAATAAATTTAAAGCGAAACACCATTTAAATCAAATGATACCTCTTTCCAAACATTGTAATACAGACAAACTGCAATCAATCAAAATGTTTTTTACTCCCTTAAATGAGACGTCTTGTGCTGATGTGCAGCAGCCGGCTGAGCTCAGCTCAGAGGTACGGAGAGACATTCATGCCAAAATGTCTGAAAGGAAATGCTTTTGACAAAAACTACAGATTTTATTTTTATTTATGTCCAGAGATCAAGGACCTAGTGACCAATTTAAAATGTTGCTGACATAGAAAACCTGTAAAGCCTACTTTTAGTCAGTGGTGGACACAGATAACCAAAAAATTAACTTCGATAACAGATAAGATAACTGAAAAGTTATCTTTGATAAAGATAAACCGATAAACCACCCAAAAATATATCGTAAGGTACAGATAATCGATAACCAATAAATTCGGTCTTGTCTATGGGACATTTGCAGTTACTAAAGAGCTGAAATTGATTTTTAACACGATCAAAAGCAATAAAAGACCTGAAGAATAAGCAAGAATGTTTGACCATGCTGCCCCCTGCAGGAAGCAGCACAGACAAATCCTGACAGCACACACAAAATCAACTCTTTACTAATCATAATAATTTTTCTTTCAACATTCTATTCCTACTAGAAGCTCTTCTTTACAACAGCTCTTCCACCACAGAGACAAACCATAAGGTCAGCTCACTACCAATTTCAACACTCTGGTCAGGCAGAGGTCTTGAAAAATAAAGTCATACTAACTTATGTTTTTTTTTTTTTTAATACTGATAGAATAACTCCATTAATGTCAATTCTGTCATTTGTACAAAGTTAAAATATAACATATCTTTTAATGTTGAATAAGGCACTAATTCTGAGGTTATGTAACAAACACAGACCACAAAGCATTCTGGGTAAAAGTGCTAAACAGTGATTGGTTCAGTAATCCATTATGTAAACCAACACGTTAATGTGACATGTGTCGTGTGTTGGTTTAAAGATAAATGTGCTTTTGTAAAATATTCCATTTTTATTTGTAAAAACAGGCATTTTTATGGAGCCCTGGAAGTGTCATCGCAATTGCATGTTTTAAAACTTTTATAATCTGTTGTAAAACGTGCACTCAATATTAGTAAGTAAGTAAGTAAATTTATTTGTATAGTGCCTTTCACAGACATAAGGCCATGTACACACATTGTCGGGTATTTGTAAACCTGAATATCTTACCCTTTCAGTTTGGGGAAAAAACTTCATCCACATTACATCGTTTAAAAAAAAAATCCATCCACATCGAACCGTATAAATGTGTTGTAATTAGTCTGCCAGACCTTTGGGTGGCGGTACAGATTAAATTCTATCCAATCAGGAGCCTTATTCTCTTGTCGCCACTTCCACAAAAACTAAAAACATGGTGCCAACCTCGTTCGTGTGGACCGATAAGGAGTCGGAATTACTTCTAACCGTAGCTTTAGAATACAAAGTTAACAAATATATGCACACAAAAAGCGCCTGGACAATGGACAATACCAACACTTTGAGAGCAGCCATGTACCCAGACGTTTAATACTGCCATGAACACTCCTGGCCAGTAGATGGCAGTAGCGGCCTTGAAAAAATGTCAAACAAAATTCCAGATAATCCGTGTCGGCTACATTTAAGATGCGTGGAATTTAACAAACGCAAATACACTAACGTCTATAAACCCAGAGAATATATTCACGAGAGTTTTAGGCACTAGAGTTTAATGCTGTTATCTGTGGACCCTGAACAGAGTGTCTGAAATGCATTTGTCCTGTCATGAACGTCTGAGATTACCTTATGCTACCCATAATGCATTGCTGCCTGGCACGGCATGTGCTCACAAAACCTTACAAATTAGCACATTATTTTAAAAAGCAAACATATATCTGATATTTTCACTTTATAAACTTCAGACATGACAATAATTTTAAATAACTTGTCTAAAATGAGTGGTTAAAATTTGAACCATAAGTTAAACATGTATGCCTCTGGATGACTTGGTGACATTGTGATTATATTAGTATGGTGTTAAAGGAAATAACTTTTTTTTTTGGTCATCAGTTCTCCTTTGCTTATAGATGATAACGTGGTTTCTGTTTGCAGAGAGTAGAACAACAAGCATATAAGGAAACTTTTAACAGGTGGGTCTCAACAGTTTTAAAAATGTTCTTCATTGTTTGGCTTAGTTTAGTACGGTCTAAAAGTTATCGGATGGTAACTCATCGGAAGATAATTAGTCAGATGATGGTTTTTAAATTTATCTAAAAAGATAATCCGATAATGAAAGCATTATCTATTATCGGAAGTGTGCCCACCACTGTTTTTAAGTACACAGTAAAATCACAAGGGGTATAGATAAGCGGAATCGGTAAGGAACCGGATTGATAAGAGGAATCGATAATGGCATCGATATCGATAAAATCTTATCAATCCCCATCCCTAGTATCTGTTGTGTACTGCAGGGTTATATTTTAGCTCTATTTCACAATAAATGTGTAGTGTTCTAGTGTTTTGTGGCACTTTATTATTCCTTGATGATGCATGTTAGCACAGACTGCTTTAAAAAAATCCTAAAGTTTGAATTTTAACTTAAGACGTGTAGAGTATAGGCATCAAAAATCAGGTCTTGGGTGTCAGATTTTATGATTGGCACTTAAAACTTAAAAAAATATATTTGAGGTTTCACTAATTCATTATACTGATGATTGTTACTGTTTTAGGAAAGAGTCCAAGCATAAGCCTGGCTTCCTCCCAGAAGAAACAGGGAACACAGAAGAAAGAGATAGAAAACAGTGAGTTTTCCCCAGACTGATCACACTAAACATTTTCAGAGCAGCCACTTAAATCAAATCAATTTTATGTATATAGCGCCAAATCACAACAAACAGTTGCCACAAGGCGCTTTATATTGTAAGGCAATGGTGTGGTGGAAATTACATTTACAAGGCCAATAGTGCCCGTAGTTAAAGAATCACCCTTACCTCAAGTGGACATATGATGAAAACATCACCAAATCAGGCTGGGAAGTGACCAACTTCATCACTAAACATGACAAACCATTAACAGAGGCAGAGTTTAACAAAAACTGTGCCACACCATTGGTGGAGAACATTTGCCCTGAGAAGAAGCAACAAACTTCTGATGTTTGTTTGTCTCATAACACTGTGGCACAGAGGACTGAAGACACATCATCTGATATTAAAAAGACAATTGGGGGACGGAGGTGAATTTAAAGCACAGATTCTTCTGACATCAATCAGTTACTGATTTTTTTGATTGGGTTCAAAGACAAAAGTGGCTTCAGCAGGGATGGTTGGAAGGGGGAGGGGCAGGTTTGGCCTCCGTTTTCTCCTCCTGCCTGGTGACTCCATCCTCAGCATCCTTCTCTCTATATAACCTGGCTCCCTCATCTGCACATCCAAACCATCTCAATCTCACCTCTCTGACTTTGTCTCCAAACCGTCCACCTGAGCCCTCCCTCAGATATGTTTAATCCTAATCCTGTCCATTCTCGTCACTCCCAAATAGAATCACAACGTCTTCAGCTCCGCCTCCTGTCTTTGTGTTGGTGTCACCGTCTCTCAGCAATACAACATAGCTGGTCTCACTACTGTCTTATAAACACAACAGGACATAATAAAAGTATTAACATATTATTAAAACTGTATTTGCAGTATATTTTTAAATAAAGTCTAAAAAGTTATCAGTAAAACTGTTGACCATCAGGGAAAATTGTTTGACCCTATTTTTAAAATCCTTTTTTTTTTTTCCTTGCAGGATTTTGTTTGTAGATCAAGTATCTCCTGATGACCAGGAGAAGAAAAGGATGTTGCCCCAAAGGACCCGACCGAGGGGACAACCAAGGACAAGGCACTAGATCTAGTCTGAATGCTGTAGTTTTCTGAATTGAATTTAAATGAAAAAATGAGGTTGTCTAGGTTGGATTTCTGCAGGGGCGTCGGACTGGGGGTGGGTAAAGGGTACTATGTACCCAGGGCCCAGAGCATGGGGGGTGGGGGGGCGCACAAAAAACTGGCATGAAATACATTTTTGTGTTGCATGTTATTAATGTCCATAACTCAGCCACATGGGGTGTGCAGCCAGTACATTCTGAGTGCCGGTCTTAAGCCCGGATAAATGAGGAGGGTTGCGTCAGGAAGGGCATCCGGCATAAAACAAGCCAACCCAACTATGCAGACTCAGAATCGAATTCCCATACCGGATCGGTCAGGGCCCGGGTTAACAACGTCCGCCACCGGTGCTATTGCCCAACAGGGTGCCGGTGGAAATTGGGCTACTGCTGGGCGAAGACGACGAAGAAGAGGAGGAAAACATTGCCACGAACAGCGGGAGAAGAAGAAAACTAGAAGGGTGGAAATGAGAGTGGGGACTTTGAATGTTGGTAGTATGACTGGTAAAGGGAGAGAGCTGGCTGATATGATGGAGAGGAGAAAGGTAGACATATTGTGTGTGCAAGAGACCAAGTGGAAGGGAAGTAAGAGCAGGAGCATCGGCGGTGGGTACAAGTTGTTGTACCATGGTGAGGACAGGAAGAGAAATGGTGTTGGGGTCATTTTAAAGGAAGAGTTTGTTAAAAGTGTGTTGGAGGTTAAGCGAGTGTCTGACAGGGTGATGAGTGTGAAGTTGGAAATTGAAGGGGTGATGATGAATATCAGTGCATATGCCCCACAGGTAGGTTGTGAGATGAAGGAGAAAGAAGATTTCAGGAGTGTGTTAGATGAGGTGGTGGAGAGTGTGCCCAAGCATGAAAGAGTGGTGATAGGAGCAGACTTCAATGGGCATGTTGGTGAAGGGAACAGAGGTGATGAGGAAGTAATGGGTAGATATGGTATCAAGGATAGGAATGGGGAAGGACAGATGGTAGTTGATTTTGCAAAAAGGATGGAAATGGCTGTGGTGAATACCTACTTTAAGAAAAGGGAGGAGCACAGGGTAACATAAGAGTGGAGGAAGGTGCACACAGGTGGACTACATTCTTTATAGGAGATGCAAGCTAAAAGAAATCACAGACTGTAAGGTGGTAGCAGGAGAGAGTGTCACTAGACAGCATAGGATGGTTGTTTGTAGGATGACTTTAGAGGTAAAGAAGAAGAAGAGAGTGAGAGCTCAAAGGATCAGATGGTGAAAGCTGAAGGAGGAAGACTGTTGTGTGAAATTTAGCGAGCAGGTGAGAGAAGCACTAGTTGGAGGGGAAGCAATTTTGTACAACTGGAAAAGTACTGCAGATGTGGTGAGGGAGACAGCTAGGGCAGTACTGGGTATGACATCTGGACAGTGGAAGGAAGACAAGGAGACTTGGTGATGGAATGAAGAGGTCCAGGAAAGCATAAGGAGAAAGAGGTTGGCGAAAAAGTTTTGGGATAGTTGGAGAGATGAAGAAAGTAGACAGGAGTACAAGGAGATGCGGCGTAAGGCGAGAAGAGACGTGGCAAACGCAAAGGAAAAGGCATATTGCGAGCTGTACAAGAAGTTGAATAGTAAGGAAGGAGAAAAGGACTTGTACTGATTGGCCAGACAAAGGGACAGAGCTGGAAAGGATGTGCAGCAGGTTAGGGTGGTAAAAGATGCACATGGTAATGTGCTGACAAGTGAGGAGTGTGTGCTGAGAAGGTGGAGGGAATATTTTGAAGAGTTGATGAATAAAGAAAATGAGCGAGAGAAAAGGCTGGATGATGTGGTGAGAGTAAATCAGGAAGTAAAAGAGATTAGCAAGGAAGAAGTGAGGGCTGCTATGAAGAGGATGAAGAGTGGAAAGGTAGTTGGTCCAGATGACATTCCAATGGAGGCATGGAAATGTCTAGGAGAGATGGCAGTAGAGTTTCTAACCAGATTGTTTAATAAAATCTTGGAAAGTGAGAGGATGCCTGAGGAGTGGAGACGAAGTGTGCTGGTTCCTATTTTCAAGAACAAGGGTGATGTGCAGAGCTGCAGTAACTACAGAGGCATAAAGCTGATCAGCCACAGCATGAAGTTATGGGAAAGAGTAGTAGAAGCTAGGCTTAGAAAACAGGTGAAGATCTGTGATCTTTTGAAAGTTTCCAAAACAGTAGTGAGACCAGCTATGTTGTATGGTTTAGAGACAGTGGCACTAACAAAAAGACAGGAGGCAGAGCTGGAGGTGGCAGAGCTGAAGATGTTGAGATTCTCTTTGGGAGTGACAAGAATGGACAAGATTAGGAATGAACATATCAGAGGGACAGCTCAGGTGGGACGGTTTGGAGACAAAGTCAGAGAGGCGAGATTGAGATGGTTTGGACATGTGCAGAGGAGGGACCCAGGGTATATAGGGAGAAGGATGCTGAGGATGGAGCCAACAGGCAGGAGGAGAAGAGGGAGACCAAAGAGGAGGTTCATGGATGTGCTGAGAGAGGACATGCAGGTGGTTGGTGTGACAGAGGAAGATACAGAGGACAGGGTGAGATGGAAACCATTGATCTGCTGTGGCGACCCCTAACGGGAACAGCCGAAAGACAAAGAAGATGTTATTAATGTCCATACAATTCATGTTGTAAAATAATATAATTAGAATGAATGTATAAATGTTGCAAAACATAATTCTGCTCCTACAATAATAATGAAAGATCTGAGGGCCCTTCCACCCCTGCACAGTTGTACAATGGTTTAGTCCAGGCGCACAAGGTGGCACTCTGCCACACACACACACACACACACACACACACACACACACACACACACACACACACACACACACACACACACACACACACACACACACACACACACACACACACACACACACACACACACACATCCCAAACAGGATCTGACAGAAAGAGGTGTTTAGTAGAGCTGAAACAACTAATCAATTTAATCAATTATTAAAATAGTTGTCAACTAATTTAGTCATCAATTAGTTGTTAAATAACTTTGAATGTTTCGTTTCCTCCATATAAATCGTTTCCTCCATATAGATCAGTAGATAGAATGTAGACTACAAACCACTTATCAGAAATAGTTCTACTGACAATGTTACCCAAAAGGGCTTAAGACTTATTACATGAATTGCTCTGCAGAGTTTAGACCTGCATAACATCTGTCAGAGTGCCATTGAAGACCACAATGGAACATCTACACAAAAGGAGTTATGTATCTGAATACATCAGAAATTATTCTTTCAGTCTGGACCAAGATCACAGAGTCCATTCAGCAGTAGCAGATCAGAAGTCTCAATATCTTCAGTCAGTCAGTCTTTATGTTGCACCCCTGAGAGGAGCTTACATCCCAAGCAGGGTTTCCAAAGGAAAAAAGGTTGGGAACCACCAATCCAGATGGTTCAAACAGTTGGGTGTTCCAACAGGAAAATTGTTGAAAATATCTGGGCTGTTTGAGTTTGTGCTAAGAATCATACATATTTAATTGAACTAAAGATGGATTAATTAATTATGTTTGTGGACAGCCATGATGCTGACCACTAACATACCAAGTCATGGACTGAACCATGTCAAATCCTCCAGGTTATCCACGCCCACCTGTCAGCTGTGTTCTGTGGTCATTCTGTAAAACACTCCTGCATTACCTTGATGCAGCTTTATGACATCATATTAAAATGTTATCAATCAAGCCTCTGTGGGGGCTGATCACCTTTAAATCGTATTAGAAAAAACATTTACCAAAAATAAATTCATGGTGTTCGGGTTCTGCAGTAGTCAGTTTCAACAGCAGAAAAGCAGCTGATCTCCCCGTCTGTTTTATGGGATGGAGCAAAAGCTGTTATAAGAGGCAAATGTATTGAATTGGCAATCCAATTAAAAAAAATACAGACTGGCAAAACAGGCGCAATTAGAAAGTGAAATAAAAAGGTTAGAACTGCTACATAAAGTCAACAGAGATAAAACAGTGCTGTCACAACTTAAAAAAGAAAGAAATAACCTAGATAAGCTACTGACATATAAAGCAGAAGGAGCATTGCGTTTCACAGGACAAAAATATTATGAGATGGGCAACCGTGCAAGTCGCTTGCTGGCCTTTCAACTAAGAAAAGCCCAAGCCAGCCGCATAGTACCCAAAATAATCCATCCCTCAACGAGAAAGGAAGTGTTGCACCCAAAAGAGATAGCAGGAGCATTTAGAGAATTCTATGAAAAACTCTACACACCAGAGACTTCAAGCACAGCTAAGGTTCTGGATAACATCTTTAAAGATTTAACTTTGACTAAATTAACACAGGTTGAAGCAGAGGACTTAACTAAACCCATTACAAAAATAGAAAGGGCTATAAAATTACTGAAAAATCACAAAAGCCCTGGACCAGACGGGATAAGTGGGGAATTTTATGAAGCATTTATAAAAGAACTCACCCCAATATTATGTGACGTTTTTAACTATGCTGTAAAAGAAGGAGAGCCACCAAAAAGCTGGTCTGAGGCTATAATATCAGTAATTCATAAGGAAGGAAAAGACCAGAAAGAGTGTTGGTTTATTAGGGAACGATGTCAAACTTCTAGGTTCAATTTTAGCAAAGCGAATGCAACTATATATTGGAAAACTTATTAATCCTGATCAAACAGGCTTTAAAGCCAGACGGCAAGGTTCAAACAACATCAGAAGAGCTTTAAATATCCAGTCCACTGCCAAAAAAATCTGACCACCCAACAATGTTTCTTGTGTTGGACGCTGAGAAAGCATTTGATAGGGTGGACTGGGGATATTTAAACTATACAATGGAAAGATTTGGATTCAGCCCTACTTTTATCAGTTGGATTAATACTATAAACAGAGATCCAATTTCAAGAATTCAAATTAATGGTTACTGCTCTGAGTTTTTCAAGGTAAAACGGGGAGTGAGGCAGGGCAGTACAGTCGCTCCAATTTTGTTTGCTCTCAGCATTGAACCATTGGCTGAATGGATAAGGATAAATGATCAAATAGCTGGCATTATAGATAAAGGAGGCACAGAGCATAAAATATCTTTATTTGCTGATGATATACTTTTGTATATAAAAACTCCATTACATTCTATTCCCCCGCTCATGCACTATCTTGGCAAATTTGGTGACGTATGTGGTTACAATGTGAATAAGGAAAAATCTGAGGCTATGATGATTTCAGGACAATGGCCGTGTCAGTTAAACTCTGATGTTAAATTTAAATGGGCAAAGGAGGGCTTCCGATACCTGGGAGTTATCTTAACATCCGACACATCAAAACTTTACAATTCAAATTATGGAAAACTAATATCCCAAATCAGAAGTGATCTAGAGAAGTGGCAGACACTCCCTTTGTCTCTTATAGGCTGGATAGAAACTATAAGGATGAATGTGTTGCTGTGATTTTCTTTTAAATTCTCTTCCAGTTACAGTGCCTCATACCACTTTCAAACTCCTGGACAAGCTTTTAACTAAATTCATTTGGCAAAATAAACGCCCTAGGGTGAGACTCAAAGTTCTTTGCTCCCCAAAAGGTAAGGGTGGCCTAGCCCTTCCACATCTTAAAAGTTATTTTTGGGCTGTTCAGCTATTGACAGGAGATGGTTTCAGTTAGAGCAGAGTTCAGTTTCAGATAGGCCAATATCAGCGCTCTTATTTATGGAGAGAAAACAATGGAAGAAACTTAAAATAAATATAGCAGATTTTTTGCCTGCGAGACAAGATGGTGGCTTTAGTAAATGGGCAGACAGAGGACTAAAAGTGATAGGTCAATTGTTTTCAGGAACAACCCTTAAATCATTCTCCCAGATACAATGAGAATTCAATATTCAAACTAACAATCTTTTCAGATTCTTTCAAATACATCATTATCTTAAGAAGCACAAAGAATCTGAACAGATCAAAGCCCACCCAACAGATTTTGAACAATTTTGGATAGAGGTTGTAGAAGACAAAAAAATACAGAAGAAAATATCAGTTTTATACAAACTTATACGTATTGAGCTAGACGACAGTACATTAGATACGAAGAATAAACGGGAATTGGAGCTAGACTGGGAGAAATCATGGGAAGATTGGCACAAATGTTTAAGTAGTCCAAATTGGAGAGAATTCAGATGGAAATTAAGACTTAGATTTTTTTTAAGACACCTACTGTTTTGGCCAGCTTTAACAACACCAGTGCCCTCTGCTGGCGAACGTGTGGACAAATTGGTGATTTCTCACACATTTTTTGGGAGTGTCCAATGCTAATTGTTTATTGGGAACAGGTGACTAAAGAAATAAAAAAAGATTTTGGATCTTAATACACCAGTTAATATTTCACTGGTTATGTTGCTTGGTACAACACCTGGTGTTTTGGATAAGGACAAAACATACATGCTAAGAGCGCTTGTGTTAATAGCACATAAAATCATTACCATTAACTGGCTCAAACCATTTCCACCGACACTGGAACAATGGACTCAAAGACTGGGATCTGTGAACTGTATGGAAGACATCACTTCAATACTAAGACTTAAGAGAGAGACATACTTAAGGAAATGGTCATCTGTAATCACCTACATTGAGATTTTGGGAATTTAGAGCACACCGATGCCCATTTATTCTTTTTTTTTCTTAAATGCTATTTCTCTCCCCTTTTTTTTTAAAACCATGTCTATAATAACAAATGGCAAGTGCAATTCGGTTTTTGTGAGTGTGTGACTATCTGTCAAGGAATTGTTTTAATAAAAGTAAAAAAAAAAAAAAAAGCAGCTGATCATCTTTTTAATAATAAACCATCCAGACACAAACTCTGAATGTGTCTCTGGATGAGTCTCAGACAGTTGGATCGTGTTCTTCACATGGACTGAGAGCCACCTGGCATAGCGCCTTCTCTGCGAGGGAGATATATTCTGTCCATGCACTGATTTCTCTATGTGATTTTGTGGAGGGTGAGCATCTTCCTGGTTTTTGTGTCCAACGTATTAAGCTCACGCTGTGGCCAGTCAACTATGCCAAACCCATAGGTCACCACTGGTATTGCAAACTGGTTTATGGCTGTGATCTTGTTCTTTGGTGTCAACTGTGTTTTGCAGATCTTTTTCAAGCGGTTTAGGTATTCTTGTGTTGTTTTTGTTCTCATTTTCTTGTGCTCAATTGTAGTGTTTTGCTCAATTCCCAAGTATTTGTATGTGGAGTCTGCAGCCAGATCTTCAATGTAGCTCCCTTCATCTAATTGTATGTTTTCCGTTTTTCTCTTTGTACCTTTTGTCATTGTGCATTTTGAGCATTTATCCAGTCCAAATTCCATGCCAATGTCTTTTGAGAACTTATGGACAGTTTCCACTATCTGACCGAGTACTTTTTTTGTGTTGGCATAGATTTTCAAATCATCCATGAACAGCAGATGGTTCACAAGTTTTTGGTTTTTCTTTCCTCTGTTTCTGCTTAAGTTATATCCGATGTCATGCTCCTTCAGGGTTTTGCTGAGCGGGTTTATGATTAAGCAGAATAAGAGGCGAAAGGCTGTCTCCCTGAAATATTCCTCTCTGAACTCGTATGTCTGGGATTGTTATTTGTCCCTCTGTGTGATTGAGGGTGATGGTGGTGTTCCACTTGTTCATTTGTGCTCTCAGGAAAGATCTTATTTCCCCATTGATGTTGTAGAGTTCTAAGCACCTCATGATCCAGGAGTGTGGTACACTGTCAAATGCCTTTTTGTAGTCAATCCAAGCCATGCTGAGGTTCCTCCTGTTTTTGCAGTCCTCCAGGACAGCTGTCTGTCCGTAGTTCCTAATCTTCTTCAGGAACAACCTTTCTGTTCATTTTCCAGGTAGCCAACAGTGTCAAGATGTTCATAAATGGCATCAGTTATGATTCCTGTCAGTCATTTGTATGTTGTTGTTAGGCAGCAGATGGGTCTGTACTTGTTGGGAAGCTGTGTTTCCTTGGTCTTTGGTAGTAGGCTTGTGTTCCCAGTTGTTAGCCAGTCTGGAGTGTCCTCTTCTCCGTTCAATATTTTTATGAAAGCCACAGCATAATGTTGGTGTAATGCTGTCAGTCTTTTCAGCCAAAAATTTGGGATTCTGTCGATGCCAGGTGCCTTGAAGTTGCTGTATTCACTCATTTTCTTTCTGATCTCTTCATTGATTACAATTGCTGGCATTTGTTGTCTTTGTTTTTCTGTTTTATTTTTTCAATCCACTCAGCCTCTTGATGTTGTTTTGGGTCTTTAAAGAGTGGTCTCCAGACCACTTTTTTGTCTTTTGGTTTTTCATTTATCTTTGATTATGATTTGATATTTTCTCTTTGATGTCTTTTTAGTAGAATGCAATGGGCCCCAAACCTGGGGTCTAAAGTTGCATCCTAGGTTCTATAGTTATCTTAACCAGATCTGGCATTGTATCCGAGGGCTGTCTTCAAGATGGTGATCGTTCCCTTAATCGCAGACAACTGCACCTCATGTGCACTTGGGTGACCGGGGATTGCCTCAAGGTATTTCTTCAGGTTCTTCTTCATCAGGCCTGTTGCTCCTACCACAACTGGAATGATATCGATGTCTTTCAATGACCATGTTGTTCTTAGGTCATTTTTTAGGTCTTGGTATTTTGAGATCTTTCCCCTTTCAGCTCGATTCAGGCCGTAGTCATTGGGGACTGTCACATCAATGATTTTGGCTGTTTTCTCTTGCTTGTTCCAGATGACAATATCAGGTTTGATTGCACCTCCTCCTATGTGTCTTCCTGCTGGGATCTCTTTGTCGTAGAAGATCGTTATTTTTCCGTTGGATGAGACTGGTGTTGGCTCGTGCTCCCAGACATGTTCTTTGACTTCCAACTCCAGTTCCTTGCAGATCTTCCAGTGGAGATATTGACAGATCTTGTTATGTCTGGATGTATAATGCCCATCTGCCATGAGGATCTGGCATGCTGATGTTAGATGGTTTACACTCTCAACAGCTGTATGACAGAATCGGCATTTATCATTTTGTGAGATCCCTGCCATTTTTTTGAAGCCATTAGTTAGAAGTCCCTGATCTTGTGCTCCAATCAGAATTCTTTCTCCATCAAAACCAAGTTTTCCATTTTTTAGCCACTGCATTGATCCAACTTTGTCGATGTATTCCTTTTCGAGTTCTTCTTGGAAACGTCCGGCTCTTTTGTGTTGTTTCCATCTTTCCACTCGATGTTTTCCTTCTTTTTTGCAGTATTGTTCTCTGGTCTGTCTTGCAAGTTTTGTTGCAGGCGTGAGACTGTTGCTTTTTCTCTCTTGTAGAAGTTCTCCGCCAAAGTTTTTTGCCAGTTTAGTGATTGAGGTCCGTTCACTTATGGCCTCGTGGTGTTGTGTGACCGTTTTTATGATTTCTTCTTCAGAGCTCTTTAAGTACTGGCCAATACTTATTATCGATGCTCTGTAGGCCTGGTTGATTTCAGTAAGACCCATACCGCCTTCTCTGCGAGGTAGGTATATTCTGTCCATGCACTGATTTCTGTATGTGATTTTGTGGAGGGTGAGCATTTTTCTGGTTTTTGTGTCCAATTTGTTAAGTTCGTATTGTGGCCAGTTCACTATGCCAAATCCATAGGTCACCACTGGTATTGCAAACTGGTTTATGGCTGTGATTTTATTTTTTGGTGTCAGTTGTGTTTTGCAGATCTTTTTTAAGCGGTTTAGGTATTCTTTTGTTGTTTTTGTTCTCATTTTCTTGTGTTCAATTGAATTACTTTGTTCATGTGTGTTTTCAGGTTGCCCTTTTGTCCAAACCTTTGACCACACTCAGAACAGACAAATGCTTTTTGCCTTTTTATTTCTCTTCAATTTCTTTTTTTACAGAGTGTAATGGGCCCCAACCCTGGGGTCTACAGTTACATCCTAATCATTAATCATTATTGGCATTGTATCCGAGGGCTCTCTTCAAGATGGTAACTGTTCCTTTAACTGCAGATATCTGCACCTCATGGGCACTTGGGTGACCAGGGATTGCCTCAAGATATTTCTTCAGGTTCTTCTTCATAAGCCCTGTTGCTCCCACCACGACTGGTATGATATCAATTTCTTTCAATGACCACGTTATTCATAGATCATTTTTAAGGTCTTGGTATTTCGTGATTTTCTCCCTTTCAGCTCTATTCAGGCCATAGTCATTGGGGACTGTCACATCAATAATTTTTGCTGTCTTCTCTTGCTTGTTCCAAATGACAATATCAGGTTTTACTGCACCTCCTTCGATATGTCTTCCTGCTGGGATCTCTTTGTCATAAAAGACAGTCACTTTTCCATTGGATGAGACTGGTGCTGGCTCATACTCCCAAACGTGTCCCTCTACTTCCACCTCCAGTTCCTTGCATACTTTCCAATGTAAATACTTACAAATCTTGTTATGCCGGCTTGTGTAATGTCCGTCTGCCATGAGGATCTGACATGCTGATACTAAGTGGTTTACACTCTCAACAGCTGCATGACAGAAACGGCATTGATCATTCTGTGATATTCCTGCCATTTTTTTGAAGCCATTTGTTAATAGTCCTTGGTCTTGCGCTCCAACTATAATTCTTTCCCCATCAAAACCAAGTTCTCCGTTTGTAAGCCACCGCATAGATCCTTCTTTGTCTATGTATTCTTTTTCAAGTTCTTCTTGGAATCGGCCAGCCCTTTTGTGCTGTTTCCATCTGTTCATTCGATGTTTTTGTTCTCTTTTGCTGTATTTTTCCCTGGCCTGTCTTGCTAGTGTCGTTGCAGGTTTCAGCTCATTGCTTTCTCTCTCTCGCAAAAGATCTCCGCCAAAGTTTTCTGCCAGTTTTATAATAGAGGTCTGTTGTGGCATAGTCTTAATATGATGTTGCATAACCTTTTTCATAACTTCTTCTTGAGAGCTCTTTAAGTACTGCCCAATACTTATTATAGATGCTCTATAAGCCTGGTTGATCTCCACTAGACCTAAGCCGCCTTCTCGACGAGGGAGATATATTCTATCCATACATTGATTTCCGTATGTAATTTTATGTAGGGTGAGCATCTTCCTAGTTTTAGTATCTAATTTGTTAAGCTCACCCTGTGGCCAGTCTACTATGCCAAAGCCATAGCTCAACACAGGCAATGCAAACTGGTTTATGGCTGTAATCTTGTTCTTTGGTGTCAATTCTGATTTACAGATCTTCTTTAAGCGGTTTAAGTATTCTTGTGTTACTTTCTCTCTCATTTTTTTATGCTCTATTGTAGTATTTTCTTCAATTCCCAAATATTTGTACGTGGAATCCTCAGCCAAATCTTCAATAACGTTCCCCTCATCCAACTGTATATTTTCTGTGACCTGCTTTTTACCACCTCTGATTGTACATTTAGAGCACTTATCCAGCCCAAATTCCATACCGATTTCCTTAGAAAACGTATGGACTGCCTCCACTAATCTCCTGAGTCCCCTCTCTGAATCTGCACATATCTTCAAGTCGTCCATAAACAGAAGGTGACTCACCACCTGTTTATGTTTTCTTCCTCTACCTCCATCTAAGTCATACCCAATGTCCAATTCCTTGAGGATCTTGCTTAATGGATCAATACTAAGACAAAAAAAGGAGTGAAGAGAGACTATCTCCCTGGAATATCCCTCGCGTCACTTTTATGTCTGGGATTATTATCTGCCCCTCTGCATGGCTTAGAGTGATGGTGGTGTTCCACTTATTCATTTGTGTTTTCAAGAGAGATCTTACTTCCTTATTGATGTTATACAATTCTAGGCATCTCATAATCCATGAATGTGGGACATTATCAAATGCCTTTTTGTAGTCAATCCAAGCCATGCTGAGGTTTCTCCTCCTTCTTTTGCAGTCCTCCAGGATAGCATTGTCTATCAATAACTGGTCTTTAGCACCTAATCTTTTTCTGAAACAACCTTTCTGCTCATTCTCCAGGTAGCCACCAGTGTCCAAATGTTCATAAACGGCATCGGCTATGATTCCTGTCAGCCATTTATAAGTTGTTGTTAAGCAACAGATGGGTCTATACTTGTTGGGGAGCTGCGTTTCCTTGGTCTTTGGGAGTAGGGTTGTGTTCCCAGTCGATAGCCAGTCTGGTGTGTCCTCTTTTCCGTTCAATATTTTTGTGAAAGCCGCGGCATAATGGTGGTGCAGTGCTGTCAGTCTTTTTAACCAAAAATTTGGGACTTTATCAATGCCAGGTGCCTTAAAGTTACTATATTCATGAATTTTATTTCTTATCAATTCTTCAGTTATGATCATTGCTGGCATTTGCTGTTTATCTTTGTTTTTCCGTTTTATTATTTCAATCCACTCAGCCTCTTGGTGCTGTTTAGGGTCTTCAAACAGTGGTCTCCAGAACCTCTCAACTTCTTCTCTCTCAGGTGGCTGTTGTACTTCTACTGTATCATTTACCATATTTCTATAGACTAGTCTAGGGTTGTTTGCAAACTGCTTGTTTATCTGTTTGGCCTTTATTTTCTTATCTTTGTTTCTAATTTGAGCAGCTAATGCTTTCACTATGGCTTGGTGCTCAGCCAGCCTCGCAGCCAGTTGTTTATCTTCAATATTGTATTTTCTTTTAATGCGATAGACTTTTCGAAGAAGGTTCCTTTTATGACTTTGGCCTCCCAGAAATATCGACATCTGGGAGACCACTTTTTTGTCTTTTGGTTTTTCATTTATCTTTGATTATGATTTGATTTTTTTTCCTGTATGAATTATCATGTGTGTTTTCAGGTTGCTCTTTAATCCAAATCTTCGACCACACTCAGAACAGACAAATGCTTTTTGTCCTGTATGAATTATCATGTGTGTTTTCAGGTTGCCCTTTTGTCCAAACCTTTGACCACACTCAGAACAGACAAATGCTTTTTGCCCTGTATGAATTATCATGTGCGTGTTCAGGGCGCTCCTTTGTCCAAATCTTCGACCACACTCAGAACAGACAAATGCTTTTTGTCCTGTATGAATTATCATGTGTGTTTTCAGGTTGCCCTTTTGTCCAAACCTTTTACCACACTCGGAACAGCCAAATGCTTTTTGTCCTGTATGAATTATCATGTGTGTGTTCAGGGCGCTCTTGTGTCCAAATCTTCGACCACACTCAAAACAGACAAATGGTGTTTGTCCTGTATGAATTATCATGTGTTTTTTCAGGGTGCCCTTTTGTCGAAATCTTTGACCACACTCAGAACAGACAAATGCTTTTTGTCCGGTATGAATTATCATGTGTTTGTTCAGGGCGCCCTTTTGTCCAAATCTTTGACCACACTCAGAACAGAGAAATGCTTTTTGCCCTGTATGAATTATCATGTGTCTTTTCAGGGTGCCCTTTTCTCCAAATCTTTGACCACACTCAGAACAGAGAAATGCTTTTTGCCCTGTATGAATTATCATGTGTCTTTTCAGGTTGCCCTTTTCTCCAAACCTTTGACCACACTCAGAACAGACAAATGCTTTTTGCCCTGTATGAATTATCATGTGTCTGTTCATGGTACCCTTTTGTCCAAATCTTCGACCACACTCAGAACAGACAAAAGCTTTTTGTCCTGTATGAATTATCATGTGTTTTTTCAGGGTGCCCTTTTGTCCAAATCTTTGACTACACTCAGAACAGACAAATGTTTTTTGTCCTGTATGAATTCTAATGTCTTTGTTCAGAGTGCCCTTCTGTTTCTGTCCTTTACTCCCATCAGAACAGCCAAATGGTTTTCCGCTTGCTTGCCTCTCCTTTTGTTGCTCTGAGTTGTTCATGTGACTAGATGCTTTTCCATATTTAGAGCCTTTAAATTGTTTCTCATCAGTGTTGCCTGAATGAATATTGGTATTTTTTCGACAGTTAAAACTTGACTGAAGTTCTCTGGTCTGTTTCCAGTCATCACTGTCATCAGTCTCAGTTCCAGAACTGTCTGAACTCCTGCCACTGGTATCTGGTTGTAAATGACTGTTTGGACCTGAGTTGCTGGCTGGTTGTGGTCCTCCATCGTCCTCTCCATCAGCTTCTGCTGTCACTGTTCTGTGTACAGATGAGCTGCTGGCTACAGGCTCAGCCTCTGTGCTCTCATCACTTCGGCTTTGATGAAGCTGTGATGACTCTGGTTTTTCATCATTTTCACTCTTCACAGGGACGGCAGTGAAACCAAACTTGGTGAGATCTGCCTCCTCCAGCTGCTGAAACTGCTCTCCCTGCTGACTTCTCCACAGCTTCTCTTCTTCTTTAATGTCCTCCTGGTCAACACTCAGATTCCATTCCTGGTGTTCAGGGAGAGTTTCTTCTTTAATCACCAACAACGGCTGCATGTCTGCAAAGAAACAATACAATTAATTTAACAATAAATGTTCGAACAACACTCACTAAAATAAAGTATCAGTGGTGAGTTTGACCTGATGACAGTAAGTTATTGCACTGATAAAGTGGAAATGTACATCAGCATTTCCTTGTTTTCCACAACTGACTATTGCAGTGTTTTATTTTCTGGATTGGTATAAAATAGTGTAGGATGTCTACAGATGATACAGAATTACTGTTGCTCGAGTTCTGATGAAAACCAGGAGGTTTATCACAGACATTCTGGCTTCCCTTCACCGACTCGAGGACTAGATTTCAAGATTTTATTAGACATTTCAGGCTCTAAACGGTCATGAACTCAACTATCTTGCTGAACTTGTTCAGCCTTATGTGCCTCCTCGTGCCCTGTGGTCCTTGGATGCAGACTTGCTCTGTGTCTCAAGGGTTAAAAAGTCAGCAGGCTTCAGAGCCTTTTTTTTTTTTGCCGTGGTCATATCTTGTGGAACAGGCTGCCTGTTGGCATTTGAAATGTGACTAATTGTTATGTTTCGGACGCGGTCGGAGCACCGACCCAGTGTTTGAAAGGACCCAGCATAAAATAAGCAGAGCACGGTTCAAAAGGTAACAGAATTTAATAAACATAACAGTGGGTTAAGTGCTAAACAACTAAAAAGTCCGCGGTCTGGTGAGGTGGAAACACGGCGCGCTCTCAACAGCGCAAACAGTCCAGAGCCACAGCAGTTCGGACCCAGGGACCCCGCGACAAACCAAGTCTGTGAAGAAAGAAAACATGGAGGTGAGTCCAACTCCACACAGAGAGACACAACTCAAAGGTGCACGCAATCAGCAAACACTTCCTGGCTTAAATCTATACATCAGCTTCTCACCCTGCAGGCACGGAACAACTCAGTTCAAATCTCCACTGCAGCAGAAGCTGATTAGACAATTAGCATAACGTGACAGCTCAATAACACAAGGTGTGAGGGACACCAAATCCACTGTCATTACTTCATATAAGTCACCAAAACCAAATTACCTCAGGAAGTGTGCTGAAGAGCGTGAGACCTCACCCAATCCTCCTTCACAGACTGTGGCGTCAAACCTGGAGCGGTCTCTGCGTCCGTGATGGTGAGATTGTTCTCCTGACGTCGATCTCACACGTCTGCTCACAAGGTCGAGTCTCTGGCAATCACACACTGTGCATTCAAGGTTTAAATGCAGCAATCTCTGATCAAGACAAAATACACCACAGCTGTGAGTCCTGATGACCTGCATGTGAAAACAAGCCTCAGGTGTTCAGCGTGAGGTCCTAATGCTCAGCCACTCAGTCCTGAATGCATACCACCTGGTGGGAGAAACAGAAAACAAAAACCAAGCCAGCCAAACACCCCAGCCCACAACATTAATGCTATTTTTAAAAGATATTTTCTGTCGACTACAATTAGTTTGAAGGTTTTTCATCTTCTTTCATTATTTTTTTCTTGTTGTGTTTCATTCTTTTATGTTTTTCTTTTTAATTTAGGATATGGGGATCTTTGTTTCATCTTCATCTGCCGTTATGTTCAGCACTTTGATGATTTTTTTTTTTCCTTTATTCAAAATGTTTTACAAATGTATTACTACTACTTAGGGCTTGAGCCCGACCGATATGGATTTTTTTGAGGCCAATGCCGATAATATTTGAATGAAAAAACAAATGCTGATAATCGATAAATCAGCCATTATTTATTTTTTAATGAATAAAATGTTTTGTGGACCCTTAACAAAAAAGATATGAGCTAAAAGCTGAAGCTTTGTCCTCATATAGATTAACTTTATAACAGAGTTTTCAAGTTCAATAGATGCAAAAATGTAATTGGAGCAGTTAGGGTGCTATTCAAACGGGCCAACTAGTAAGATATCACTCCTGAAAATGATCATTGCCATATCACGTGAGGTAAATCTGCCCCACGATTGGATTTTGGAAAACCATGTGACGGAGAACCAATTCCGATTGGACGCTCACATTGCACACATCATCACACATCTTCAATGAAGAGTACCAACATGTCCGACAGCGGCTCGAAAGTCTGCGGAGTTAACTTTTCAGCAAGAAAAAAAAAAAATAAAATAAATAAAAGTAAGTTTCTATCTCATATCATTAAAAAGTTATTTACAATTTAGTGAAGCTTGGTCCCAGCCGTCGTATATGACGGCGTCGGCCCCAGAGGGTTAATGGCGAACAGCAGTAATTCCCAGAACTCTCCCAGACAACCAGTGAATCTGAATGTTTCAACCTCTTAGCAGTAAATGAAAGTTTTTCATGCTAGAAATAAGGTCAACACAACATGGGCTTAATAAAAAGCGTGACCGACGCAATGAAGCACATTTGACACATTACTACATAAACTGAGTTAATCAAACTGAGTTGAAGTGAAACGGGAGAAATGTGGGGTGAATGTAATCGCAAAGTTATTACAAACAACATCCTTATAAACTTACTTGTATGCTTTTGTCAGCGATCAGTGCAGTGTGACGGCGAACTACAGGGGCCGGTGATGAACACATTTAAGCAGGGGTGTAAGCAGATCTCAGTTGAATGGAGTCAGAGCTCCATCTATTGGACAAACGGTGTAAGGACATTTTACATTGCCGACACAAACATTATTTCAGCAACCGTTCTGTTTGTGAGAGATTATCGGCGTTCTGTCGGCAAAATTTTGGCCGATAGTGAGTACTTTGAAAAGGGCTTATATCGGCCGGCCAATATATTGGTCGGGCTCTACTTAGGGCAGCATAGTGGATTGTTGACTCACAGCAAGAAGGTCATGGGATCGATTCTCACCTGTGGCCTTTCTGTGTGGAGTTTGCATGTTCTCCCCATGTTTGTGTGGGTTCTCTCCGGGTGCTGCAGCTTTGTTTGTGTGTGTGTGTGTGTGTGTGTGTGTGTGTGTGTGTGTGTGTGTGTGTGTGTGTGTGTGTGTGTGTGTGTGTGTGAGGGAGAGAGAGAGAGAGAGAGAGAGAGAAAATTAAGGTAGTATACTCAACAAAAATATAAACGCAACACTTTTGGTTTTGCTCCCATTTTGTATGAGATGAACTCAAAGATCTAAAACTTTTTCCACATACACAATATCACCATTTCCCTCAAATATTGTTCACAAACCAGTCTAAATCTGTGATAGTGAGCACTTCTCCTTTGCTGAGATAATCCATCCCACCTCACAGGTGTGCCATATCAAGATGCTGATTAGACACATTGATTAGTGCACAGATGTGCCTTAGACTGCCCACAATAAAAGGCCACTCTGAAAGGTGCAGTTTTATCACACAGCACAATGCCACAGATGTCGCAAGATTTGAGGGAGCGTGCAATTGGCATGCTGACAGCAGGAATGTCAACCAGAGCTGTTGCTCGTGTATTGAATGTTCATTTCTCTACCATAAGCCGTCTCCAAAGGAGTTTCAGAGAATTTGGCAGTACATCCAACCAGCCTCACAACCGCAGACCACGTGTAACCACACCAGCCCAGGACCTCCACATCCAGCATGTTCACCTCCAAGATCGTCTGAGACCAGCCACTCGGACAGCTGCTGAAACAATTGGTTTGCATAACCAAAGAATTTCTGCACAAACTGTCAGAAACCGTCTCAGGGAAGCTCATCTGCATGCTCGGCATCCTCATCTGGGTCTCGACCTGACTCCAGTTCGTCGTCGTAACCGACTTGAGTGGGCAAATGCTCACATTCGCTGGCGTTTGGCACGTTGGAGAGGTGTTCTCTTCACGGATGAATCCCGGTTCACACTGTTCAGGGCAGATGGCAGACAGCGTGTGTGGCGTCGTGTGAGTGAGCGGTTTTCTGATGTCAATGTTGTGGATCGAGTGGCCCATGGTGGCGGTGGGGTTATGGTATGGGCAGGCGTCTGTTATGGACGAAGAACACAGATGCATTTTATTGATGGCATTTTGAATGCACAGAGATACCGTGACGAGATCCTGAGGCCCATTGTTGTGCCATACATCCAAGAACATCACCTCATGTTGCAGCAGGATAATGCACGGCCCCATGTTGCAAGGATCTGTACACAATTCTTGGAAGCTGAAAATGTCCCAGTTCTTGCATGGCCAGCATACTCACCGGACATGTCACCCATTGAGCATGTTTGGGATGCTCTGGACCGGCGTATACGACAGCGTGTACCAGTTCCTGCCAATATCCAGCAACTTCGCACAGCCATGGAAGAGGAGTGGACCAACATTCCACAGGCCACAATTGACAACCTGATCAACTCTATGCGAAGGAGATGTGTTGCACTACATGAGGCAAATGGTGGTCACACCAGATACTGACTGGTATCCCCCCCAATAAAACAAAACTGCACCTTTCAGAGTGGCCTTTTATTGTGGGCAGTCTAAGGCACACCTGTGCACTAATCATGGTGTCTAATCAGCATCTTGATATGGCACACCTGTGAGGTGGGATGGATTATCTCAGCAAAGGAGAAGTGCTCACTATCACAGATTTAGACTGGTTTGTGAACAATATTTGAGGGAAATGGTGATACTGTGTATGTGGAAGAAGTTTTAGATCTTTCAGTTCATCTCATACAAAATGGGAGCAAAACCAAAAGTGCTGCGTTTATATTTTTGTTGAGTGTATTTTGCATGAACATTACTGAGTGGAATGGAGCCAAAAAAGAAGCTTGAAAAACTTAAATAACTTGACTAACTAATAACACCAAAACCTTTAAATTAAATTGGTTAAAATTAACAGTGTAGAGGACAAAGCAAATTAAGTATACAAAACCACTTAATTAAATGCGTTGCTAAACTTGGGTTTGTCTGACTATAAGTGTGTTGTGTGTACTCAATGGCTGAGTTAGAATTTCTTTAAAAAACATGCAAATTGCTATTTTAGGGTTTTGTTTTATTTTGTTTTTAAACTGAGCAAATAATTTGTTTTAGAGTGTGGAATACTTCAAAGAATATTTCACTTCTGTGGACTGATCCTCATAACGTGTAGTGAAATCAAAATACCAGCAAGGCTGCAGCTTTGAACACTGTTACAAACAGCCCGAGCCTCCCCTATTACCATTATAACTGGTCTGCTGTCCCAATAAAGATCACAGCTTTGACCCCCTTAAAAAAATAAATAAATAAATAAAAAAATCACTCATTCGTTTTATCTTAAATTTTCACCCTCGTTTCCACACCAGGAGCAACATTCGGGAATAAATCCGAGCACCTCGTCAGCTCACCTGAAGAGGATGCGCTCCTTTCCATCCGCGCAGATCAGCAGCCTCCGTGACGTGTGCGCGCTGACAGTGTGAATGAAGCCTGACACGGTTTATAAGGAGTCAGACAAACGTCTCTCCTCCAACCGGGATGTGCAACTGTCATTAAACCACGAGAAAGATCTGATGTGTGCACCTCCATGCGCCTCCAAAAGGATCCCCGCGAAACTTTGGTGTCATTGATTTGATGAGTTTTGTCCCGTTTTAAACCTCCGAAGAGTTCAACTTACTCCAGCAAAACACACGGAGACAAAATAAAAATAAATAAATATAACCCAAATGTCGTCGTCGCTCTTCCTGACTGACTGACAGCTGCAGCGTCACGTGTATCACTGACTAATCTAACGTTCCCGCATTTTTGTAGCAAGGGCTAAAATTCCGGCGCCCCAAAGCCATTAATTTTGGCAATGTTGATTTGCCAAATATTTATTAATTTTCACTAGCAACTACATATGATTGGTTATTTCGCTGCACTTCAAGGGTGCTTTGAATGGCGCCCAAGACGAGGAATGATACGTTCTCTGCTTCTGTCAGTGGAAATGCACTGTTGAATGAGAGTCAGTTGGAGGAAGTGTTGTTTTAATCATTCATATTACATGTAGGCACATACAAGTAAGTAAAACTGACATTGATAATACTTTTTAAATATATATATATATTAGGACTTTTCCCCTCCACATCTAGGAGGGCAGCGACCGAGCGCCCCCTATGGGCCGGCCGCCACTGGGTAGCAGCCTGTGAGCAGGACTTATGTCTATTTTGTCCTTTATTTCACAATCATGACAGAGTTTTTGGAGCGAACAGCAGCACCACAGCAGCGGGGAGCGGAGTTTCTCTTTATTTTTATTTTACGTGCGCGCGAATCATCCTGGAGATTATTTTACTTATTAACTACACACCTGTATAAAGCAGATGGTGACTGGTTTCTCAACACAATTATGACAGAGTTTTTGGAGCGAGCAGCAGCAGGGAGCGGAGCTTTTTCCTTTTCTTTTTTTTACGTGCGCGTGCGAGCGAATCGTCTGTAGAGAATATTTTATTAACTACACAGATGTATAATAAAACAAATGGTGACTGGTTTCTAAACACAATTATGACAGTTTTTTGGGGGGAAGAGCCAGCTGCAGCAAGCAGCGGAGTTTTTTTTTTTAATTGTTTACATGTGCGCGTGCGAACGGGACAGTTGATCCTCAAACTGGGTCCCGCAGAGGTGTAAGGACCGCTGAAAGCGGCCATCACCGAGACAGCTCCTGCAGCAAATAATGACACTCCCTGTATTGGGAGCTTTTCACAACAACTTGCTCCGTGTGATCAAGGTCCATCATGTTAGCTTGACTGACAACCGGAGCCGGCGAGAGGAATGGAAGCTCCTCCTATTTGATGACGCACCAGGGTGAATTTTCGCAGCGAAAGTCCACGCAAGCAGAGCGACACACCGAGCGAAGGAGGCGCGTCCGTCGCCTGGCGACCCACGCGAATTTGTAGCGTCATATCGTGCCCAGTGTGAACGCGGCAGTAGACTAATAAATTTGGCCAAAGCGATTTTAATTCTTACTGGCCCGTACAGACCAGTGAAATATTAACTTCACTGGCCCGTGGTGGCCTGGAACGTGCAAAAAAAGGCCGCCGGGCCATCGGACCAGTGCTATTGTCGAGCCCAGAAAGATAATAGTCAATAAACTCTTACAGCATTTGACAAAATACGTACGTCGAATTATGAGGTGAAATTTCTTAAAATCTTTTGCAAAAAGAGCAAAACACATTAAGTTGTCTAAAGCATAGAAAACGTTTTTGTGCACTTAATTTTGTTATGATAAAACACAGGCTTAACCACATTGAATTTTTAAGATTTTCACTGCACAGGGCGAGGTTTGTTTGTTGCATTACATTTCCAAGCTTCATGGTAGAGAGGAACATCATCTTTGTTTTTGAAGAAGGTTCTTTTATGTTCTGCTGGTAATCCAACAGACAAAATTTGCAGCCCTTTCACCATCAAGTGGTTTAAAGGTTCAGATAAATGGGAAAAACTCTGAAAACTGTGAATAAACATTGAATTTGATATCAAAGAGAACTGAAGTCAGATGATCATAAGTTTTAAAGACTGTCAGTTTAATCCTGTAGTATTCATGTTGCTAATTTATTTTAACTGAAATTCGTTAGATATTAAAAATCACAAGAAAATGAATCATGCGGAACAATGCTAACAGATGTTACTAGTATTCCAAGAATGCATCATTGACAGAAAAAGGAAAATATGAACAACTAACTTGAGTGTTGTATTTGATACTGTTCCTTTCCAAAGTAGAAATGTGGCCTAATATAGCTGTAAATGGTTAACTTTATCTGTAAAACTGCTGATTTTGAGAAGGACATGAAATGATTATTGTGGAATTGTAGTCATTTTCTGACTGTTCACTTGAATGACTGTACTGGACAAGGCAAGGGAATCTATTGGCACAGCAGCCCCACCAAGACTGTTTTCACCAGCCGCCACTGCTGCTACCAGATACAGGACATGTTCACATCTTCAGTCAAACTCCAGACATCTCCACGTCACTACATATTCAGTCCCTGACTGGTCATCGCGGCGCGACGAGACAAAAAAGTTCCGATTTTTGAACTTGGGGAGGAGGGCAGCGCGACGTGAGGTGACGCAATATCGCGCCACAAATGCGCAAAACGCTCAAAATCGCTTCACTCACCTCCATCACGTCGCACTGCGTGGTTTGGCGCCAAAACGCGTCCTTACATAGGGATTACATGGCAACCTGTGGCTGCAGTCGCTTGCGTCGCACCTGGTGTGAACGCGGCATTATGGGCGCGATCACATGCTATAAATTCGCGGGGGTCGCGTAGCGATGGACGCGCCTCCTTTGCCCGGTGTGTCGCTCTGCTTTTGCTGCGAAAATTCGCCCCGGTGCTCCTTGCTTTTTCCCAAATAAACTGTCAAATTTGTGTTTAGAAACCAGTCACCATTTGTTTTATTATACATCTGAGTAGTTAATAAGTAAAATAATCTACAAAGACGATTCGCGCGCACGTAAATAGAAAGAGAAAGAAACTCTGCTCCCGCTGCTGTGGGGCAGCTGCTCGCTCCAAAAACTCTTGTCATAATTGTGAAATAAAGGACAAAAGAGACGTAAGTCCCGCTCACAGGCTGCTACCAGAGACAGGACATGTTGTGCCACTTTGCAATGTTCCGAACATTGCCAAAGTGCAGACAAACTTTGTCTGCAGGAGCATCTTCTGATGTGGCGCAAATTTCGCTTCAACATCGACGCAAGATCGATCGCAGTGAATATTATGAGTTTCTTGAAACCTCCTGCCCTTGGGCAGAAACCAGCGAAGCAAAGGAAAGAACAGCTATCACCCTCAAAACAAGCACAGAAGAGGAAGGCTGCTGATGCTGGTTATGAGAAGAAAAGGGTGAGGAAAACTTGGCAAGCTTCCTGGAAGAAAAGATGGCCATGGCTGCAGCGTGATGAGGAGAGCGAGGTTGTCTTCTGTGGAACTTGTAGGGCCATGCCAGAATATGTTGACAAGTATAAATATACCAAGTCCTGGTAGACAATGTGGTGTGATTTCATACGCCAGTTTAAAAGTCTAATCAGTATGCCCTTGTGGAAACCCCACGGTGACATTAGCAAGAGAGCTTGGTATATGAAATTTAACATTCATTTTGTAAATGATCAAGAAATAAATTTATTTTTGTATTAATGTCTGAGTGTTGAAAAAATTCATATCAGTTACCTACCGACATTTTTTTCCAAAGTTGACTCACTTTAAGGTTTTTATCATGTAGTATAAGAATATTGTGTTTGTTTTCAAGTGTTTTTGCATTAAGGAACCCCAATTATAATGTCTGAGTGTTGATTTAAAAAATTAATATCGGTTACCCCCCGGTTTGGCGCGGGCGTGAAAGTATGGGCCCGTGATATTTTCATCCGGGCCAGTAACTTTCAAATTCTACCGGCCTAATTCTACTGTGGGCCAGTGCATAAATTGCCTTATTGTCAAGCCCTGTCTTTATGTTACAGGCAGGTTCACTGGCGGTCAGTCAACTCCCTCTATTTAATTCACCTCACACTTAAAGATCAATACCATTAATATCACATTAGCCAGCATTTTACATACAGGGTCAAGACTGTAAACATTAATATCAAATGTAAAACGTGAACAGCGAAAGTTTAGCCTTGTTTACAGGCCTGTGAAATGAAAATTGTGAAATCTGAGGAAAATTTGCAGGAGGTCTGGGGGGCATAGGCCCTAGTAGCTGAGGTCTCATGCCCCATGGGATCCCAGAAACCAAATTATTTTTTTTAATCTAATGATACATTTTCAGCATCTCCTGAAACAAAAAATCTCAAAATTAGTACATATGATCCCGTATTCAGCCTTTCATTTGAACACTCATTGATCATGTTCAAATAACAGAATATAACGTGGAAGTAGGACCTGGAACAATTTTCCTTTTAATTATAAACCAAATAATGCATTAACTCAGAACAATTAAACTACATGAAATTCATGAAGACTGAAAAGACTGTTAAAGCATTTCAAAAACCACAGCTAAAAGCTTGAAGAATATTTTGAAAATCATGGTAAAATATCAATAACATACCTTATAGTAAAAAAGCCACATATTCTTGTATAAATCCACTCAAAGCCACAGTCTTTTTTCCCCATGAAAATTCTACATGAATAAAAACTCATTTACATTGTGTAAATTCATGTAAATACCTGAAAGCGATAGTCTTTGTTTCCAATGAAAGAAAGTTAAGATTAATGAAAAAAGTTACAATTTTTTCTAAATCCTATTTGAATAGCACAATGTTTATTTTCCAGAGAGAAAAATTCTAACAGTGTTTCCTGATGGCACAGTTCACTTTTCCCGTTTCTTTTATCTTTCAGGTGTGTTGATGAAGCCACGGATTCTTGTCCCGATCAGACTTTTTCAAACTGTCTTTCTCGCCATCTTCCCTTTCTCCGATGTCAGTCCATGACACAGACATGCTGCACAATTCTTCTTTTAAAAACTTAAGAGCTCTAAAAGTTTGCGATGTCCACATGCTATGTTTAACTTTAGCATCTTGCAGGAGCTACACAGTGTCGCTGCAGCAACCAACCAGTTCCACTTTACGACAACTGTTGCAACAGCCAGGCTTTGAGAGGGATTTTTCCTCCTCCAAACTCCGCTCTAACACACAGATCAGTGTCCGCGGACTGATAAAACTTGCACGATGTCATTAAAACAAGAACACTTTGCAACAGACATCTTAAAAACTCAGTGATGATCACGATTACAGAATAAAACACTAACACCCCCTCCCCCCTCCTTCTAGCCCGCTCACCGACGCAGTTGAAGTGTCAGTGTCAATCTTCCTTTATAAAGAACATTTCTATCAGAGAAACATGGTGGTTCATCCAAACAAAACCCAGCAGCATCCTGAGCCCAACAGTAGCCTCAGTCAACTGACTGAAGCCGCAGCTGCTGAAACCAGCCAGCGTCAGACATGGAACGCCCCCCTCGCACGCACGTAGTAAACTAAAGCATTAAAATAGTTTTTTTAAAACTTAGCAATTGAGAACTTCAACTTCAACTTTTTTCTTATATAGCGCCAAATCACAACAAACAGTTGCCCCAAGGCGCTCCATATTGTAAGGCAAGGCCATACAACAATTATGAAAAACCCCAACGGTCAAAACGACCCCCTATGAGCAAGCACTTGGCCACAGTGGGAAGGAAAAACTCCCTTTTAACAGGAAGAAACCTCCAGCAGAACCAGGCTCAGGGAGGGGCAGTCTTCTGCTGAGACTGGTTGGGGCTGAGGGAAAGAACCAGGAAAAAGACATGCCGAGAAGGGGGGCAGAGATCGATCACTAATGATTAAATGCAGAGTGATGCATACGGAGCAAAAAGAGAAAGAAACAGTGCATTATGGGAACCCCCCCACAGTCTACGTCTAAAGCAGCATAACCAAGGGATGGTCCAGGGTCACCTGATCCAGCCCTAACTATAAGCCTTAGCGAAAAGGAAAGTTTTAAGCCTAATCTTAAAAGTAGAGAGGGTATCTGTCTCCCTGATCCGAATTGGGAGCTGGTTCCACAGGAGAGGAGCCTGAAAGCTGAAGGCTCTGCCTCCCATTCTACTCTTACAAACCCTAGGAACTACAAGTAAGCCCGCAGTCTGAGAGCGAAGCGCTCTAATGGGGTAATATGGTACTACGAGGTCCCTAAGATAAGATGGGACCTGATTATTCAAAACCTTATAAGTAAGAAGAAGAATTTTAAATTCTATTCTAGAATTAACAGGAAGCCAATGAAGAGAGGCCAACACGGGTGAGATATGCTCTCTCCTGCTAGTCCCCGTCAGTACTCTAGCTGCAGCATTCTGAACCAACTGAAGGCTTTTTAGGGAACTTTTAGGACAACCTGATAATAATGAATTACAATAGTCCAGCCTAGAGGAAATAAATGCATGAATTAGTTTTTCAGCATCACTCTGAGACAAGACCTTTCTGATTTTAGAGATATTGCGTAAATGCAAAAAGGCAGTCCTACATATTTGTTTAATATGCGCTTTGAATGACATATCCTGATCAAAAATGACTCCAAGATTTCTCACAGTATTACTAGAGATCAGGGAAATGCCATCCAGAGTAACGATCTGGTTAGACACCATGCTTCTAAGATTTGTGGGGCCAAGTACAATAACTTCAGTTTTATCTGAGTTTAAAAGCAGGAAATTAGAGGTCATCCATGTCTTTATGTCTGTAAGACAATCCTGCAGTTTAGCTAATTGGTGTGTATCCTCTGGCTTCATGGATAGATAAAGCTGGGTATCATCTGCGTAACAATGAAAATTTAAGCAATACCGTCTAATAATACTGCCTAAGGGAAGCATGTATAAAGTGAATAAAATTGGTCCTAGCACAGAACCTTGTGAAACTCCATAATTAACTTTAGTCTCTGAAGAAGATTCCCCATTTACATGAACAAACTGTAATCTATTAGACAAATACGATTCAAACCACCGCAGCGCAGTGCCTTTAATACCTATGACATGCTCTAATCTCTGTAATAAAATTTTATGGTCAACAGTATCAAAAGCAGCACTGAGGTCCAACAGAACAAGCACAGAGATAAGTCCACTGTCCGAAGCCATAAGAAGATCATTTGTAACCTTCACTAATGCTGTTTCTGTACTATGATGAATTCTAAAACCTGACTGAAACTCTTCAAATAGACCATTCCTCTGCAGGTGATCAGTTAGCTGTTTTACAACTACCCTCTCAAGAATCTTTGAGAGAAAAGGAAGGTTGGAGATTGGCCTATAATTAGCTAAGATAGCTGGGTAAAGTGATGGCTTTTTAAGTAATGGTTTAATTACTGCCACCTTAAAGGCCTGTGGTACATAACCAACTAACAAAGATAGATTGATCATATTTAAGATTGAAGCATTAAATAATGGTAGGACTTCCTTGAGCAGCCTGGCAGGAATGGGGTCTAATAAACATGTTGATGGTTTGGATGAAGTAACTAATGAAAATAACTCAGACAGAACAATCGGAGAGAAAGAGTCTAACCAAATACCGGCATCACTGAAAGCAGCCAAAGATAACGATACATCTTTGGGATGGTTATGAGTAATAGCACCCCTGTGTGAATGTTTGTTTGTCTATATGTGGCCCTGTGACAGATCGTCATCCTGTCCAGGGTGTACCCGCCTCACGCTCCATGACAGCTGGAATGGGCTCCGGCCCCTCGTGACCCTTAATTGGAGTAAGCGGGTACAGAAGATGGATGATTATTACTACTTACACGGCACTCGAACAAGATGTCAGAAGTCATCAAATATGATATGAAGTGACATTACAACTCATTAAAAATATATAAGCCAAATTATTTAATTCATAGTTTGTAATGTTGCTGTTTGCAAAACAAAATGTTAATGGACTGCATTTCTACAGCACTTTTTACTAGTGATGGGATGAACAACACTGGTGCGTCAGCAGAGTGAAACCCCGCATTGGTGCGTGTATCGCTTTAAGAAAAAAAATCACGTGACCGATACAGGAACTGTGTTGTTCGGCTGCGCTGTGCCAACTGTATCGACATGTTGCGGATTTGTTGGATGGAGTTTTGCTGTTGGATTTTTGCTTGCCCTCACCTTGTTCCACTGACTTCATGGATCGTTCAAAGATGTTTCCCTAGTCTGGAATAATTTTGGATCTTTTGACGCCAAATAAGACTAGATATGTTTGTACTCCTTTACAATACTGGAAGAATAACCAGAACATATATCCACACCTTTATCAACTCGCACTGAAATGTTTATGCTCACCATCTTCATCTGTACCCTGTGAAAGAGTTTTTTCTAAGGCAGGGGAACTGGTGTGTAAGAGGAGAAATCACCTTGGAGCAAAGACACTTCAGAAACCTTTGTTCCTCAATAAAAATGCATAAATGAATCTATTTTTAGTCTTTTATTTCAGATGCTTTAACACTTAAGTTAACAAATTTCCATACATAAGTTACAAATTTTAACTCTGAATTTTATTACAGACAAATTTGCTATATTTTACAAACCACCTCAGTTTAGCATTTACACAAAGTTTTAAGCAAATTTTAAACTGTTCTCATGAACAACTTAACACACAAATTGAGCACATGAAATTATGCAATGATGAGATCATATTTTAAATAGAGGACTGGCGATTAACTATTTCACAGGCTGATGTTGCGTTTGCAGCACGTTAGCTTTTCCATCTTTTCATTTTATTTACCTGCAGTGATTTTATAACTACTGCAGGGGTCACTATTGGGCGACCAACACAGTTTGTGTAGTGTGTCAATACACTCCTTGAGGTATCATCATCCCATCACTACTTTTTACCATCTGATACACATGTTCAAAGACCTTTTGGCTGTTTATTCAATGTCTAGACACTGGATAAACTTTCACTTTCAACATAATTTTAATATAACAATTTTATTAAAACACTTATTCAATGTTAAAACACTCCTTTTTCAGGGCTCAAAATAGTACGTGCATGTGTTAGTTTGTGCACGTATTATTCGAGCGCTGCATGTAATTTTATACTCCACTAGCACTGGTGTAAGTAACTTTATCCAAGTTTTATCAACTTTAAGCACCACTAGAATGAACCAATAAAGGAATAAATAAGGAAAAAAACTATTTCCAGTGTGTTGTCTTCATCTTCCCTGCGTTTTATGACTCTCACACACAGAGCGAGTTGCTGTAACGATTCGTTCGCACGCGCACGTAATAAAAAAAAGTCTGCCGCTGCTGCCGATCTTCCCTCAAACCCTGTCATAACCACACCGGACCTGCTTTGAGTTGCTTCCTGTGGTGTCATGACAATGCAGGAATATCTGCATCAGGTGCGCGCACTAGTGGGTAGAGAGGAGGTGAGAACGCAGCCTGCAGATTCTCTGCACAGAGAAATCAAAGTGCACACTGTGGCTGCAGCCAAACTGTGCACTTTGATTTCTCTTCTAGTTTATACAGTAGTGTTCGGGATAACAGTAGTGCTATGTGACCAAAAAGATTAATCCAGGTTTTGAGTATATTTCTTACTGTTACATGGGAAACAAGGTACCAGTAGATTCAGTAGATTCTCACAAATCCAACAAGACCAAGCATTCATGATATGCACACTCTTAAGACTATGAAATTGGGCTATTAGTAAAAAAGAAAGTAGAAAAGGGGGTGTTCACAATAATAGTAGTGTGGCATTCAGTCAGTGAGTTTGTCAATTTTGTGGAACAAACAGGTGTGAATCAGATGTCCCCTATTTAAGGATGAAGCCAGCACCTGTTGAACATGCTTTTCTCTTTGAAAGCCTGAGGAAAATGGGACGTTCAAGACGTTCAGAAGAACAGCGTAGTTTGATTAAAAAGTTGATTGGAGAGGGGAAAACATGCGCAGGTGCAAAAAATTATAGGCTGTTCATCTACAATGATCTCCAATGCTTTAAAATGGACAAAAAAAAAAAAAAACAGATGCGTGGAAGAAAATGGAAAACAACCATCAAAATGGATAGAAGAATAACCAGAATGGCTCACCCACTGATCAGCTCCAGGATGATCAAAGACAGTCTGGAGATACCTGTAAGTGCTGTGACAGTTAGAAGACGCCTGTGTGAAGCTAATTTATTTGCAAGAATTCCCCGCAAAGTCCCTCTGTTAAATAAAAGACGTGCAGAAGAGGTTACAATTTGCCAAAGAACACATCAACTGGCCTAAAGAGAAATGGAGGAATATTTTGTGGACTGATGAGAGTAAAATTGTTGTTTTTGGGTCCAAGGGTCACAGACAGTTTGTGAGACAACCCCCAAACTCTGAATTCAAGCCACAGTTCACAGTGAAGACAGTGAAGCATGGTGGTGCAAGCATCATGATATGGGCATGTTTCTCCTACTATGGTGTTGGGCCTATATATCGCATACCAGGTAGCATGGATCAGTTTGGATATGTCAAAATACTTGAAGAGGTCATGTTGCCTTATGCTGAAGAGGACATGCCCTTGAAATGGGTGTTTCAACAAGACAATGACCCCAAGCACACTAGTAAACCAGCAAAATCTTGGTTCCAAACCAACAAAATTAATGCCTCACAGATGTGAGGAAATCATGAAAAACTGTGGTTATACAACTAAATACTAGTTTAGTGATTCACAGGATTGCTAAAAAAGCAGTTTGAACATAATAGTTTTGAGTTTGTAGCATTAACAGCAGATGCTACTATTATTGTGCTACTTTTTTTTTTTACTTATAGCCCAATTTCATAGCCTTAAGAGTGTGCATATCATGAATGCTGATTTGTGAGAATCTACTGAATCTACTGGTACCTTGTTTCCCATGTAACAATAAGAAATATACTCAAAACCTGGATTAATCTTTTTAGACACATAGCACTAGTATTATTCTGAACACTACTGTATTTGTTCTTGTGCTGAGCTGCAGGTCTGCGCTCTGAGTTCTGTTATAGTTTATCTCTCCTCCTTTGACCGCGAGATGCGTGCTCGCGAACGAACCGTCAGTGAGTAAATGTGGAGATGTCTGGAGTTATAGTTGATGTGGACATGTCCCGTCTCTGGCAATCAGTCTGTGAGCAGGACTTTTTTGTCCTTTAACACTGTGATGAGACTCAAACTGGGTCCTGCAGAGGCAGGCAGGCAGTGGTGCACACGCCACTGACTTCATGAATAAAACTCGGTCAATAAAGGATAATTGTGCTATATTATCCTTTATTGACCGAGTTTTATTCATGAAGTCAGTGGTGTGTGTGTGCACACATTTCTGTGTGTGGGAGTGACTGTTAGTGGCACAGTCATTATAATCTCTGAGCAACAGCTCGTTATTTTAAGGTGCAAATATAAATAAAAAGAAAAAAAAAAAATCGAACAAGTCTTGTCGAACAATTTTAATCACTAATGACTCGACATGGGCCGATAACCGGTTTCACAGTATACCGTGGTATCAAAAAGCCATGGTATCAAAACCACTAAATTTTCCGTTATACCGTCCCTACAGTATGAGCGGGTTATGAGAATTCTTGACAGGTAGAGCGGAGGCAGCCGCTGCCGCCCTTTCCCCTGGCGTGCACCTCTGTCTCTGTTTACAAACAGGCAGCTAACATTAGCTAGCTCTGCATCATGACTGTAGGAGGCGAAGCCTGCACTGAACTTTTCTCTCCGTCTGACCAAGTCGGCTTTTTCATTTTATTTTCCGCGGAATAGCCCTTCAAGCCAAAAACAGTGATAAAGCACCATAGCTATGGCCTATGTCAGACGCGGAGCGATTCAAGATACCTGCAAAGGATTACGTGGAAGGAGTAAACTTTATCCCGTCTTTGAAACCACTGAGAAGTAAAAGCAGTTGACTCGAGTCGTGCTTGTGGTCAACCAAATTTCTCCCACAAACATTTCAAGGAGGACAAATACATCTATTCCAAGCACTTTGTTTGTGAAGCTGGGCCAAGTATTGAGCATCCAGAGTTCTGGACGTTATTCCAGCCACGTTTCTCCCTCAGCAAGTAAGTCATATTTCCCACGGGGCAAATGCGACATGTCTAAAAGAGTGACTATTATTTTGGTATTTTCTCTAAAGTACATTTTAAAGATATATATATATATATATATATATATATATATAAATAAAATACAGTGAAACCGCGGTATTTTTGCCCAAGGTTGTCATGCCTTCCAAATCTCATACCAGCCCATGACTATTTAACTAGACATCGCTCAACTAGCTATAAGTGAAGAATTAATGGTTCATGCCCACGGATGACACAGGCACGGGCAGGAAACATACACCTGTTTATCAACCAAATGTCACAGACAAAGTGACAAGAAGAACCAAAGCCACTTACTTACAGAAGGAAATAGTGTCTCCCTTCTTCCTTTGTTTGTGTCTTTGCAAACATGCGCAGCTTTCTGGCATATTCCACCTGTTTCTTGACGAGAGTAACTGAAATTCTATGAGCGGTGCTCAGTAAATTGCTCGGAATTAGGGCTGCAACAACGAATCGATAAAATTCGATGACAACAGGTGTTGGCAACACATTGCATCATCGATGTGTTGTGTCAAGTGATTATGGCGTCAGAAGCGACCAGTGCACAGAGTAGATCAGACACTGTTTCGTAGAAGAACTACACACTTAGAATATGGCAGAAGCAAGTCGCTTAGGGCCTCCACGCCACCAGGGGGCCCCGAGAGCACCGAGATGTTGTGATAAAAAAGTAAATATATACATAAAATTAAAATATTGAATAATTTAAAAGAAATTGTATTACACTCGAAAAAAATAAATTCATTTTGACAAAATACCAATACTAGGTTAATTGATGCCTCCTGTTAACTGCTGCCACCGTTGGGCAAATTTAGATGCACCGCTTGGGTCAGGTGGTCGATGACTAATCGTGAGGAATGAAGTGAGTGCAAGTCATGTCTCAGAAAAGAAATTATCCCTCTGGAGCGGAGAAAAGAAAAAAGAAGAAGTTGGAAGACGAGAAAAAAAACAACAAGACAAAGGTAGGTTTGCATGTCCAATATTATAATTTTTGTTGTCATTATTTGCGAAATGCTCCGTTCGTTTAGTGTAAAGTGCTTTAGGTGTCTTAAAGTCAGGCAATTGCTCTAAGACTGCGGGGGAAGCTCAGCTTCCCCTAAAATGTCAAAAAATAAGTGATCAAATATATACTGTTGTGTGTACATGTCATTGACTAAATGTGCGCTACAACACGCTCAACTTTTGTTCAGAATCAGCTTCTTATCACTGGTAACGACGCGGCTTTCCTCTCACTCAAATCCGCAGCTTCACAGCGCTTTAAACAGACTTCAATAGTGACACAAAGCACGTAGCGAAACGAGACGAGTCATTGGCTAAATGCTGGGCTTTGTCCCGCTCATCGGACGCTCAGCGTCTTTGGGGGTCTATGGGCCAGTGGGCGGGCCTCTCCTGGCCTGGATGCTCAGCTTCTGCATGATGATTGGATGATCTGTTTGAGGCTGAATCCGTTTTTGATTGACAGTGAAATGAGCGAATCAGCGATCTTTTGGTGTAAACATCCGTGGGAGCATTTTTTAATTTTCATTCTGTTCTGAGTTGAACCGGAGACTTTCCTAATCCTCTTAGCGCCATTTTTTTTTTGTTGTTAAAAACGACTGGCGACAAATCGAGCTTCTATTTCTGGTGTTTTTTGTTTGTTTTTTTTGTAGCTGCTTGTGTTTGGAGACTGACTTCTATCACTCTTTCTGACTTCTATCTCAGTTTCTGTCCCTACCGAGCAGCGGGTGCTGCTGAGCTCCTTCACCGTCACAAAGCACTCACACTTCACACTAGCCTTGCACCAGTCCCAGCTAGCGAGCTAGCTGGCAAGCTGCACATAATGGCAGACAATTTGAATGTTGTGGACCGGATTTTGACGAAGCCATTTGATAGTCTTCCTTACGACAAAAAACTTAGTTAAACAGCAGGGCAGATCAACTCCTCAGATTAATTTGGTGCAAAAGGAAAAGTAGCTCAGCTCTCAATGGTTTGCAGGCCAAAGTTAAAGCAACAGCCCCCAGTGCAATGTTTGTGCATTGCTATGCACACAGACTGAATCTGGTTCTGTCTCAGGGGGCTAAATGCTTATCTGAGTAAAGAATATTTTTTGCATCACTCTCTGGGTTTGCCACATTTTTCTCAAAATCCACAAAGAGGATGTATTTTCTTGAGTTTGCAGGCTGCTCAGGGTTGCCCAGAAATGCTCCTACTTGATGGAATTTCACATCACGGATAGTGAGCACTGTGGCAAACAATTATGATGCCCTCCTGCAAACTTTTGAGATGATTATTGCAGATAAGTCTGCAATGATGATGACACATTAGACTGTGCCAAAGGCCTTCTGATGAAACTGGAGGATTTTGAGTTTGTGTTCATGTTGTACACATATGAACAAATCTTCTCTGAGACTGATGTGGTGTTTGACATTGTCCAGCAGAGAGCTATGGATGTTCTGTAATGCAAGAAAAGAATTGAGTCTCTTCTTGCTTTTGTCAAAGAGAAGAGGTCAGAGGGGGCTTTCCAAGCTGTTTAGGCCAAAGCAGCAGATCTCACTCTGTATGTAGAAGTTAATTAAAACATATTTATGAGTCTGCTACCCCTTTAAGGTTAAAAACAAGAATGACACCTGTATGATGTAAGATAATTACAAATAATGCTAATGATTGTGGGTACATTACACACATAACAGTGTAGTCTATGGAATAATGAGGCATCTGGTGCTGAGGTGATGGTAGGGGGGCCCCCAAATGAAATTCTGCTTAAGGCCCCATAAAGGCTTGGGCCGGCCCTGGGATTACATGGTAACCTGTCGCTTGCGTCGCACCCGGTGTGAACGCGGCATTAGACCCATGTGAAGTCAGAACAGATCTCAACTCTTAAGCCTCGGTCCCACCGAATAATGAAGGCTGAAGAAGGAGCCACACATGGGTGTGGGGTGATTATTTGAAGAATGACCCACGTTTTCATCTATCACATATCCACTATGAAGGTGCCACTATGTGCCTCTCTGTACCCTGCATGTGCCACGTAGCAGCCTCTAGTGAGCCACGACCACCTGTCATTACAGCCTCGAATGGCTCGCATCAGCCACACTAAGACACGTAGTGCCATGACAGCGCCATGTTGGCGCACGTTTAGGCATGAGTTTGGTCCAAACCTCCAGCCCTCCCACACCTGGTCCCTTTAAAGTGTGGGTTTTCAATTCACAGAAGCATTTAAAGATGTCCCTTCTTTTTTTTTTTTTTTTTTTTAAACGCAGTCCAAAAATAACACTCCATCACAGTTCCACAGCTGTGCGCTGTGCGCCAGGCTCCTGTCCACCTGTAATGCACCAGACCAGCTAGACCCGAACCACGGGTTCCTGGAGAGCCGCCTCTATGCTCCTCGCTGGCTCCGCGGCTCTCTGGCTTTTTTTTTTTTTTTTACAGCTTTAAACACACAAAACTTTATGTTTGTCTGTTTATTTCTGCAAAATTGCTCTTTTGTGCACGCGCTGCTGTTGTCCTTTCATGGACAGCCGCCTCTCTGCTCTAAGTGGCTTCCTTTACATCCGTGGCTTGCTGGCTTTATTTTTTCCCTGGCTTTAAACACAATCATTTTTACAACGTGAATCCACTTTTGACTTTGTGTTCGTCCGTTTATTTCTGCAAAAGCACTCTTTTGCGCGCAGTGCCGTTCTGCATATAGAATGAGGTGGCCGTTTTATTATATACACCTGTGGATCATTTTCTATATATTTTTTTTTTCTTTATTTCTTCCGCAGCTTAAAAGTCACCATGATACAACTTTTAACTTTGTGTTATGTCTTCAAACATCAAAAAAAAAAAAAAACATTAAAAATAATTACCTTAAGCTGTTCAAAATACATCCCACATGGAGCAGGAAAGAGAGGAAAAAAGTGTCCAGATGAAACAGTCCTCTGTGATGCCAGAAGTGATTAGAAGTGTTTTCAACATCCAAGGTTTGGCAGAAAATTATTAATCCACTACAAAATAATTATTTTATACAGAGTCCAGCGCACAGAGCAGGTGCAATTGTGTGCGCAAGAGGAGGAGCTGCATCAAAAACAACCTCACAGGTCCTGCAAAGGTGCCAGGCGCACAGATAATGGACTTTTTGCAGACTCGTAAGCACCACGTAAATGCCTCTAAGCCGTCGCAGTAACTCTAACACAAACTGCGCCAAGCTGTTGTTGCTAAATTTTGAACATCTTGAAATTAGCGCCACGCTCAGAGAGGAGCCTCGTTAACTGAAGATAATGCCTCTAAGAGCCACTCTGAGCCACTATAATGCCACGATAGCTCACGAAACCAAAAAAAAAAAAAAAAACAGGGTGCGTGGCTCCTTCACTCGGTGGGACTGAGGCTTTAGTGAACGTAGCTCACGCGGGAACTGGTTTAAAAAAAGCCACAAACACACAGTGGCACACTGGAACACACAAAAACAGGACTCTGCGGTTGATTGTTCGGCCTATTTTTCAGTATCCACCCTGTTGACTCACCGCAATGGCATCCTGTTATGTCTTCTCATGAAGATAAGAGAAATGGAGACTGGCTGATAATTAAGGCCCCCTGACACGAGCATGACTGACTCACGCACGAGCATGACCTGTGTCGTGCTGGAGCGTAAACTCGTCTTTAACGGGTGCAGACTGAAAATGTCACATAAATGTCAGCTCTTGATTTTATCCAGTTTACATCCAGATGACACAAACCATGACAAAACACAAATGATACACAAAGCTCGATGATCAGAAGATGATCTCTGCATTTTTTGTTTCATTTTGGTGAGGACCACAGCCTGTGCGTTAAGTCGACTCAGTTTCTTGGCATCGCTATAGATGATAAACGTGGATGGTGTGAACATATTGATCAGTGTCACAAGACGATTAGAAGTGGGATATACAAGTATGCGCTTAACACGAGTAAGAATACTCTTTCCATTTTAAACAGGAAAATGTTATAGTTCATTCACATCTGCTCTATGACAGTGTGCTTTGGGGAATGGCACATAAAAAAATACTTAAAGGCTGTACTTTAAGAACATGACTGTGTTCTTGCTCTGGGGGTTGATAAGTTTAGACCTGACTTGTGTGAAGCGCCTTGAGGCAACTTTGTTGTGATTTGGCGCTATATAAATGAAAATATATTGAAATTGAAGAACATGCTCCAGTGTGCCATCGTGGCGCAGCTTAGTTAAAATTTCCATAACAATCGTTCAGTTTGTGATAAAAGCATAAAATTTAGCACACATATTCTACATTAACTTGTGTTTATTTTCAGATATGGAGACATCCTGGAGCTGACCTCTAATGAGCTGCAGGGGTCAGTAAATGGTTACATGGGGGTCAAAATTTAAAAAATGCTCCAATCATGTTGAAGAATATACCATATTATTTGTCTGATCATAAAGATTCTGAAAAAGTATAGTTTGGACTATCTATGACTGAATACACTGGAGTTAAGGGGTAAAAACTGCAAAAATGGTGACAAAGGTCAGTTTCAGTTTGTACAGGGGTCAAAAGTTAAAGTTGCTCCAATTTTGGTAAAAAAACAACAAACAAAAAAACAAATGATGGAAATAATTTTTTGGGTTGATAGAGTTATAATAAAAAAATAGTTTGCACCATCTGTCATCCTTAGTTATCATGTTACGGGGAGGTGATGGTCTTGTGGTGAAGAGCCAGTTTTTATAAGAATCAGTCAGATTCAGGCAGGGGGTGATTCATGACCCCTTCAGAATCCCAAAAATTTTTTTATTAATAGATATATGTTAGAAATGGACAAAATTGCCCTTCTGATCCTTTGTGGGATCCACTTTTTTATATATATATATATATTAACAGACCCCTGGGGGGTAAGGGTCCAAACTGGCAAAATCGCCAAAATGAGGTTTTCCCACGCTTGTATTTCTGTGCGCCCTTAGTCAGCCAAATGGATTTTCATTTGTGTTAAGTCTATAAGGTATTAACTTTCAAAAAATGTGAGAATGTTGATGGCTGACTAAGGGCGCAGCCCAAAGGTGGCGCTGCAAATCATTAAATTTTGTAAAAAAGAACACTTTCCCAGGGGTCGTGTGGCGTGCGTCCTACGTCAGCAAAGGTGTTTTGTGCGTGTTTTCGCCTACAGGCCCAACATCGGAGTAGATGACACTGTCATCTCTACCTACTGCAACGAGTGCTCACCCACCTGGAGACCGGTGGGAGCGCTGTGAGAGTCATGTTCTTTGATTTCTCCAGCGCTTTTAACACTATCAGACCGGCACTGCTGAGGGGGAAACTGGAGGACGCAGGTGTGGATGGACACCTCACCGCCTGGACCATCGACTACCTCACTGACCACCCACAGTACGTGCAGCTGCGCGGCTGTCAGTCTGAGGTGGTAAGGTGCAGCACTGGGGCCCCCCAGGGCACCGTCCTCTCGCCTTTCCTCTTCACCCACAACACGGACAGCTGCCACCCTGACGCCCTGTACTAAAAAGGTCAGAGTCGCCTCCACCTCATATATATATATACATACATACACACATACACACACACACACACATACATATACATACATACACACACACACGAGGTCTGTCAATAAAGTATAGGTCCTTTTTATTTTTTTCAAAAACTATATGGATTTCATTCATATGTTTTTACGTCAGACATGCTTGAACCCTCGTGCGCATGCGTGAGTTTTTCTACGCCTGTCGGTGACGTCATTCGCCTGTGAGCACTCCATGTGGGAGGAGTCATCCAGCCCCTCGTCGGAATTCCTTTGTCTGAGAAGTTGCTGAGAGACTGGCGCTTTGTTTGATCAAAAGTTTTTCTAAACCTGTGAGACACATCGAAGTGGACACAGTTCAAAAAATTAAGCTGGTTTTCGGTGAAAATTTTAACGGCTGATGAGAGATTTTGAGGTGATACTGTCGCTTTAAGGACTTCCCACGGCGCGAAACGTTGCGCAGCGCTCTCAGGCGCCGTCGTCAGCCTGTTTCAAGCTGAAAACCTCCACATTTCAGGCTCTATTGATCCAGGACGTCGTGAGAGAACAGAAGTTTCAGATGAAGTCGGTTTCAACGTTTTATCCGGATATTCCACTGTTAAAGGAGATTTTTTTTAATGAAAGACGTGCGGACGGGTCCGTGCGTCGGGACGCACCTCCGTGTTGATAACCATTTGTAAAATCCAGGTGGCTTTTGATGGCTTTCAGTGGAGTGAGTATATGAGAAATTGTTTGACAGGTGGACATGTTCCAACTTGTCCTTAAGGCTTCCAACAGAGGTGTTTTTCCTGTGGTGGAGCGTCGCAGCGGCTGCGAGCCGACGCTGCAATCCGTCCGCACGTCTTTCATTAAAAAAAAAAATCTTTAACAGTGGAATATCCAGATAAAATGCTGAAACCGACTTCTTCTGAAACTTCTCTGTTCTCTCACGACGTCCTGGATCAATAGAGCCTGAAATGTGGAGGTTTTCAGCTTGAAACAGGCTGACGACGGCGCCTGAGAGTGCTGCGCGACGTCTCGCACCGTGGTAAGGCCTTAAAGCGACAGTATCACCACAAAATCTCTCATCAGCCGTTAAAATTTTCACCGAAAACCAGCTTAATTTTTCGAACCGTGTCCACTTCGATGTGCCTCACAGGTTTAGAAAAAATTTTGATCAAACAAAGCACCAGTCTCTCAGCAAATTCTGAGACAAAGGAATTCCGACGAGGGGCTGGACGACTCCTCCCACAAGGAGTGCTCACCGGGGAATGACGTCACCAACAGGCGTGGAAAAACTCATGCATGCGCAGGAGGGTTCAAGCATGTCTGACGTAAAAACATATGAATGAAATCCATATAGTTTTTTAAAAAAAATAAAAAGGACCTATACTTTATTGACAGCCCTTGTATACATACATACATACACACACACACACACACACGTAGCGGCTGAACTCTGCGTTGTTATGACTCCGCCCATTCGCTCCCCTCGGGACGTGAACTCACGATCTCCGGCATGGGAGTCGGACTCTAACCAGAAGGCTAAAACCCAGGGCTCTGGCCTGGTGACCAGAGAATCCTTTTGAGCTGTTGGGAGTGAGATTTACTAACTACATCTGCACAGCGACACCTGCTGGCCTCCGTTACACGTACTTATTCTATTTCTACCTCATTTCTTATGTCTTGTACTGTTACAAATATTATTATTATTGCTTATCCTTGCACACGCTATACGATGAACATTTTTCTCTACTTGCACCCACCTTGTGTGTTGTCTTAAGAGCTGATGTAACGTGAATTTCTCCTCTGTGAGATTTAATAAAGTTTATCTATCTATGTTATGACAGATAAGCACCTCAAGCTTTGATTTGGATGGAAAAAAAAAAAAAAAAAAAAAACGGTGGCTGACTTAGGGCACACAAGTATAGGGGAAACGCTTTTTGGTGCTAAAACGTGAAAGTCTCTCCATACAATGGAGAGAAGAGACTTTCATGCCAACAATGTCAAATGCTTTTGACAAAAACTACAGATTTTGTTTATTTCTATTTACATCCAGAGATCAAGGATCCACCATGTAGATTTTATTTAAGACCAGAGATCAAGGATACAGTGACCAATTTCATATTTACTTACTTTAAGACTCAATAAAATGCTGTTGACATAGAAAACCTGTAAAGCCTACTTTTAATACACAGAAAATTAACAGGAGGTATCGATAAGGAATCAGATGGGTAAGCGGAATCAATAATGGCATCGATAAAATCTTACCAATATCCATCCCTACAAGTGCAATTTGTCGCTTTATGTGTTACCCTGTATTTTAATGTTTTCTTGTTTTTACATTATTATAGAACTCAAATGGAATCCCCTCTCACTATCGCACGGCGTTCTGGCCTGGAGATCGGGGTAGAAGTTCCCCGCGGCCTCGGAGGACGAAGCTCAGGGCTGAAAGCTTCGTCTTTAGACGGCGGAGCTAAACTAATGCTAACAGGCCCGCTAGCCGACCAGACACTAAGCTGGTCTGGAGTGTCCGTGATATCTAACTCCACTGAACTCAGAAGCTGCTCTACCTTACGGACACGGCTCTCTCAGAGGGCCACCCTGTCTGACAACATCACACAAGTTATTTTAAAGTGTTGAGCACCAAGAAAAGAACAAGCGAGGAGCGACAGCTAGCACAAGCTAAGTGCTAACGAGAAGCTAACCATCGCTAGGACTCACACAGCAGCAAATTAATGAGCTAAAGTCCGTAGCTGTTGCATTTAAAGACTAACAAAAGTAATGCGCAGTTAATTAAGATAAAAAAAACTGATTCCAACCTTGTAATCAGTAGAAAAGCGGAGAGAAGTCCATTCACAGGGGCGGGAGCGGCCCGCCTCTGACTGGTCGTCCTGTTTGCTTCTCCAATTGTCATTGGCTGTTGCTTATGTCAATCATTGTGCTCGATGTAAGACACCGCTGTGTGATCAAACGGAAAAAACTGAAACCTATTATAAGACTGCACCGTGTATGAAACACTACAGAGCTTTTATTTTGACAAATTTAGGAAGTGGTTCTGCAGCTTCACCGATCACGTTTAACTCCGTGCGCGCGCGGTAACCCGTAGAACACGGTATTTCCATAATCTCTACAAATATCCCTGAGAATTGTCAAATTGAAAAGCGTGGACATGCTTTTCACTGTTGTAGCACAAGTAATGTGTTGCTTTCAGTGTGTTTGTGGACTGATTGATTGATTGATTGAGTTTATTTTGTAAAATCAATATAAACACACGGAGGTGAATATATCAATGACAAACAATAAACGATTATTTCCATTGTGGTCTTTGTGAAACTATCACGTGACAAAAAAGAGGGGCTTGAATGAACATGTACAACTTGTAAATAAGACAATAGGACCTTAATGTAAATAACTATATATAGTTTGCACTGGAATACCAATAAAAGAAGTCCAAATTGTTCTTTAAACCCCGGTCAAAGGTCACTGTGGCATATTGTTTTGTTTTGTTTTTTAAATCCACTTAGCTGCAGAATGTATTTGAATCAGATGGAAAAAAACAAACACATTTTAGTTATTTCTTAAAATTTAAAGCAACAGTGAAACAAACATCATAATAAAGTTATAAAAGTGCTTTTCTTTTATGTACATTTTATTTATATTTTATTTACATAAAATATATATATATATTTTTGATGGTTCGTGTTGGCAGGGAGGTGTGGCGTTTGAAATATCCTGCGCCGCTGACGTAACTGTCCACGAGCTGTGAGGAGACAGAAGGACAACAAAGTGTCAGTGCATTTCTATAACGAAGCTGAAACACTGATCAGACACATGAACATGAACAATCAGGTGCAGTAAAAAGCGCTGGTTCCACCACATCTGTCACATCTGATCTGCTCAGGCTGCATGAAGTGACTCAGTGTGCACGCTGACAAACTGGAATCACTGTCAGTGTGACTGAGCAGCTTCAGCAAACTCCTGCATCTTATTAATGATCATTTATTCAAGAGAAATTAAGATCATTAATGCTGCATTTACACACAACGACGACAAGTTACAAATGCCACGAAGTAAACATTCTTGGCCACTGATCACGAATGTGATGATTTGAGGCGTCAGGTGTCCTCAGGAACTGCTGCAACCTGTTACCACGTGTTATGATTAATGGCACGTGTTGCTGGTGAATTATCAGGAACCGTTATGCACAGTCAAAAACGCTGATGCAAATAAAAATGTTTCTAAATGGGAGCGTTCGATAAAATCCATTGGTCAGTTTAATGATCTTATATAAACTAATATAAAAAAGATCCTAAACGCCACATGGCCAAATCAGAGGACAAAAATTGCCAATTTTAGAACGCTTCAAAGGGTGGTACTACTTTAAAACTTTACCAGACTGTTACCATGGCAACCTGTGTACCTGTGAATACATAATATCTATAATTGCTGAGTTATGATGAGAAAGTTCAAAGTTGTTTGATATTTTCAGGAGAGCTCCGACAGATACACCAGATTTCCCCATTTTGGCCAAAAAGCCATTTTTAGCCTCATAAAGTTCACAAAGTATTAATCCTAGAGAATAACTGATGCAAAAAATATGGATACCATTTAGTAAATATGTGCAAGATGAGCTTCCTAGGTGGTTCCATTATAAAATTATAAGCCCATGAATTTGGGAAAAAGCAATTTTTTACATCCAGCATTTGTAGGGTCAAATTTTTAAAGGAATTAAAAGGTCATCTTTAGCACGGTGAGTAATATCATATAGACCTACATGTAAGAATGATTCTTATAAAACCTGAGGGGGTGACCTGGAGAAGTTAATGAAATTTAGTTAAGTTGGCACCAATGACCCCCATACTGAAGAGGAAAGTATTGGGAGCCAAGAAACAACTTATTGTATATCCATCATTTGTTCTTCAAGAGAGCTTGAGGTCCAAAAGAGAACATTGATGCCTACGTGACCGACTTAAAGAAAAAAGTGAAAGACTGTGAATTTGGCCGTCTCCACGATTGGTTGATATGGGACAGGATTGGTGTTCAAGAAGACCAGGTGTGTGCAAGATCATGAGAAATATTGAAAAGGGCCATAACACTAAAGAAATGACATCCAATCAAGTAAAAGTGCTCAAGGAAGAAGTGTCAAGGATTGGAAAAAGACAGACAGAACCAAGTCAGTCTGCAGACGGTGTCAGGAGGTGATTTTTAGGACTTTCTGTAATTTGTTATGAAATAATGCTGAATTTATGTGGAAATGATTGTTGTACAGAAGCTTCAGAGATCTGTCGCTGAGACAGATGATGACTGGAGTGAAGTTTTAAGCAGAAATGAGGTGATAATCGTTTAACGCCATTGTCTCAGACTGACTTCCGTGACAGACAAGGACAGTCAATCAAACCTCGCTCTCCAGAGACAGCCAATCACAGCAGAGCCAGTGCCGACCTGGTTCTGTCCCCCATAGTGTCAATGTCAGTGCCATAATCCTGCCCCCATAGTGCCATAAATTTCAAGCGAGTGAGCAGGAATTGTCTGCGTGCGAGCAGGCAGGGAAGTGCTAGCTCTCACGCACAGCACCTTTGAGTGCGAAAATATAATTTGGGCGCGTGAATGCAGTTTTACGTGAGTGGGGTTTTGTCACTGATCTGTCGCCATACAATTGGTCATTTTGCTGCCTCTCAAGGGGCGGATGAGTGAGCGCCCAAGACGAGAAATGATACCTTCTCTGCTTCTGTCAGTGGAAATGCACTGTTGAATGAGAGTCAGTTGGTGGAAATGTTTTAAGGCACATACTATTAAGTAAAACTGACATTGATAATAATTTTTAAAAATATACGAGGTCTGTGAGAAAAGTATCCGACCTTTTTATTTTATGCAAAAAATATATGGATTTGATATGTTTTTACATCAGCCAAGCTTGAACCTTCGTGCGCATGTGTGAGTTTTTTCACGCCTGTCGGTTGCGTCATTTGCCTGTGGGCAGGCTTTGAGTGAGCACTGGTTCACCCCTCTCGTCGTTTTTTCATTGCGAGTGTAGCAGGATGGATGACCTTAATGATGTTCAGCTGGTGGATTGAGTGCAGCTGGTTGTGGCAGAGGAGAGTGTTTGCATAAAAGAGGGAGTGTGTGTGCTCTTCTTTCTCTTTCTGGAGACTGACTGCAGGTGTTTGGACGTGTTCACTTCCACGTTCCCGTGAAGACAGGTAGGCGCCGGCCACAGCTGCAGGCTCGTTGAGGTGTAGTGGTGAGTGTTTAAGGAGGTGGTTTTGTTGTACAGAGACCTCCATGAGGGCTGTCGTTGGTGGTGCGCTGCTGAGTTTGTGGTGCTCTTGACGCTCTGGGGTGGTGTCGAGTTTCAGCTGATTGCTGTGACGGACGGTTCGGTATGTGGGTGATTCTTTAACTACGGGCACTATTGGCCTTGTAAATGTAATTTCCACCACACCATTGCCTTACAATATAAAGCGCCTTGGGGCAACTGTTTGTTGTGATTTGGCGCTATATACGTGTGCTCTGATGTCACTGTTTATCTCCATAGAAACTACCCAATCTTTCATACAAACTGTTTAAAGGGACATTACAGTGTTGTGGTGGAAATTATAGCAATAGTGTAGGACAACTACATTTTGTTTAAAAAAAATCACAACAGTTGTATGACACTGATTACCCCAATTATGTTTTATTTTACTGATATTTTATGCAGAGATATTTTAAAACATTAGAAAAAACGTTTCTTTACCATTCATTTTTATCATTGAAGATCAAAAGTCTGGGTGTGGGACAAGCACAAAACGGCAATATTTGCATATAATGATGCTGAAAAAAGGTGAAAAAGTCATCATAGACCACTAGAACAAATTTCTTAATACACTTTCATTGTAAAGATAACTATAAAAGTGTGAAATTTCCCCTTTTTTCTGTTTTTCATACAATATGATCAAAGGACATAATAAGTGCCCGTAGTCTAAGAATCACCCATACACAGCACAAAGTAAGCTCCTTTCAGATATTTGTTTGTTCAAAATGTAGGCTTTTGGACCAAGCTGTGGAAGGAGGCCCTGCTGCTTTGCTCTGGTGCTCTGCTGAAAGATTTCGTCCTGTGGGACCAGTGGATGTGCCCTGTTTGCTGCGGCGGCTTTGCGCTGAGTGTGGACATTTGGAAAACTCTGCCAGCTGCGTGTGCTGCCGGGCTGCGTGATGCAAGGGCGCCCTCATGTGGTCATAATTGGTGGTGTTTTAAATGAGTTTTTTATAAAATTCTTTTTTAACTAGAACTTCAATTGTTAATAAATTATTTTTGTATTTGGGAACCACGTCTCTGTCTCAATTACAATGAACCTGTGTGTCTTAGGTCGAAGTTATTCAATTGTCGAATTCCCTGGGTGAAATTCCCAGGGTGGTGTCAGAAGTCCGACATACCATGTTCATTCATGATTTCTAATTGCCTTGACGATTGAGGAGTAAATTGTCCGCTTTGCCACACGAGGAAATGGCAGAATGATTTGGGCTTTGTTCCATCAGAATTTTTTTCAGAAACTGTTAGAGACAGGCAGCTGGAAACAATTCGGAAAATTCACATGGCTTTCGGTGAAAATTTTATGGGCTTCACAGAGATTAAGGAGTGTTACTACAGCTTTAAGGACGCCCACAGTGGTGCACGGCGCGCTGCGCTCCAAGCCGCCGTCGACAGGCTGAAACGACCATTTCATTTCTAAATGGATGGCTGTGTGGAGCCGGGACCATCGTGTGCAATTCTCTGGTTATCACAAGAGCTGGATATCAGCTATTTTCCAGCAGATTTCAACAAGAGATTTTGTCATGGAAAGCCACGCGGAGGCTTCGCGCGTCACGACAGAGCTGCTGATGGAGCGAGACAAAGAACACCTCCGTTTTGGAGTGTCAGAGGACAAGTTGGGACATGCCTGTTGGGAAGGTGTCGTAGCACGGACCCACAACAGGGGGCGCAAATGAACGGACAATGAGTAAGCCAAAAGGTAACAATTTACTGTTGTGACAATACACAACTAAATGTACAGAAATTGCAAAGTCAATGAACACCAGGTGACGTGTGGGCAGGCTCGAAGATAGAAGACCCCGACGAGAGAGAGACCGCGTCCCACACGGCCTCCACCACCAACGGTCTGAAGAACACCGGAGCAGCCAAGTCCCGAATCCCCAGGTGACCTCTGTCTTCGGCTGTCGACCCTGGTACTGCTGGCAGAAAGCAGAAAAAGATGAGTGAGTGTAAATCCTTACACTCAGTGGTCTACAGTCTGTGCACAGTTAGGAGGAGAACCTCCACCTCCGAATCACACACTCGTGCAGCTCCTAGTGTGACCACTTATCTGTAGCGTGGTTGTCGTCGTCACGCTCCACGCCACTTCCAGATAAGGGTGAACACCACAGGATACCGGCTGCAACAAAAGGTCAGAATCCTAAACACTGTGTTAAAGTCAGCAGAGAAAATTACCTCACGGTAGTCGATTTCTCGGTGAGGAGGTGGAGTTCCGATCCGGCTTTTAAGATGGTGATGCTGATGATGAACGAGTGACAGCTGGTGCAGGGGATGAGTGACAGCTGTCACTTCTTCAGGGTCCGGCGCCCTCTCGTGCTTGGAGCCCGCACTCCAAGCAGGGCGCCCTCTGGTGGTGGTGGGCCAGCAGTACCTCCTCTTCAGCGGCCCACATAATGCCTATCTCAGCTTTCAATGGCTTACCAGTGAGTGAGTATATAAGAGAAATTGTGGAGAGTTGAGCATCTTTTATTCCACACCCGTGGCAACGTGTGCGCCTGTTTGACCAGCAGTAGAATGATTTCATAAACAGATTTCGTGTCTTTATCTGGGTTTTACGTACTGCTCTGACTTTTCTCGTCTTTTCTCTCCCATTCTACTCACATACACTTCCGGGTCGTGCAATTACGTGACTTATTTCTCTTCAGCACAGGTTATTTCAAAATAAAATAACATCTGAAGCTATAAACCCGTGTTACTCATTTTACGTTACGCTTTATATAGTTGTGCAATTATTAACCGAAATGAACAAAGGAAACTTCATATCATACTCCTGTTGTTTAATTAATTTTGGCGTCAGTTCCAGTGTGTGTTCACAAAAGGGACGTCTCTGTCCCTGCACTCAAGAAGAGACAGATCCCCACATCTTCCTGCATTAGGGGCTGAGAATCCACCGTGTTGGTCTTTCCTGACATTCCTGCACAGGAAAAGGATGCGGATCACTTTAGGGCACGTTCATGTAAACAGGACAATCTGATCCACCAATCGGATAGAATTCAATCAGATCAGAAATAAAGTGTCCATGTACAACCTTCACGGACACGGAGCACGATGACATCACCATTTAAAATCGTCTGCCCCAGTCACCATGCCCCCTCTTCTGTGTCAAACTTCACGCTTCTGTTTCTTTCAAAACAATCTTATTTGGTTTTTTTTTTCTGTCAAACTGAACATGGAGAAATTTCACCACAATAATCTGTATCATTGCTGTTTAAAGCTTCACCTGAATGAATCCCACATTTGAAACAGACTTTGTGACGCGTTGATCATTTAAGGGTGATTCTTGTTGGGAAAGTGTAGTGACACGGACCCACAACAGGGGGCGTAAATGAACGGACAATGGAAGGAGTCAAATTATAACACTTTACTGGTGTGAATGTCACAACCAAACACAGCAGATTCAGAATGTGCAACAGTCAATTAATAAAGGTGTGGTGTGGGCAGGCTCGACGATAAGAGACGCCCGTCTGGAAACGAACCGGAACCACACGATTTCCACCGCCACCTGAACCCGAGGAATACTGGAGCCGCCAAGTCCCGGAGTCCCCAGGTGGCCACCTTCCCGGCGTGTCGGATCTGGTACTGCTGGCAGAAAGAAAAAGACAAAGGGTGGGTGTGTGAACACCCAGTAACAATGGTGGGAATGCCACCTCCACCTCTCACTCAACACGTTGCAGCGGTCTCAGATGAAAAGGAGCGCCGTCTTGCACAGCCTCCTCAAAAACGACCGGTTCTCCTGCAAACACTCACAATAACAGATTTATAAATCACAAAAGGCTGAGAGTATTACCTCCAGATGAAGATATCTCGGCAGTTTGGTGGAGGTGTCTTCCTGCTTTTATACCAGATGTGATGATTAGTGACAGATGTCACGGATGATGGGTGACAGCTGTCACCACGGCTTGTTCCTGAGGCGGCAGCGCCCTCTCGTGCCTGAAACCCGCACTTCAGGCAGGGCGCCTTCTGGTGGTGGGCCAGCAGTACCTCCTCTTCAGCGGCCCACACAACAGGCACTATTGGTCTTGTAAATGTAATTTCCACCACACCATTACCTTACAATATAAAGCGCCTTGGGGCAACTGTTTGTTGTGATTTGGCGCTATATACATGTACAACTTGTAAAAGCACAGAGGGTGATTTACAAATATCTCTTGATTTGTACACGGGTGATTCTTAGACTACGGGCACTTATTATGTCCTTTGATCATATTGTATGAAAAACAGAAAAAAGGGGAAATTTCACACTTTTATAGTTATCTTTACAATGAAAGTGTGTTAAGAAATTTGTTCTAGTAGTCTATGATGACTTTTCACCTTTTTTCAGCATCATTATATGCAAATATTGCCGTTTTGTGCTTGTCCCACACCCAGACTTATGATCTTCAATGATAAAAATGAATGGTAAAGAAACGTTTTTTCTAATGTTTTAAAATATCTCTGCATGAAATATCAGTAAAATAATCAAAACATAATTGGGGGTATTCAGTGTCATACAACTGTTGTGATTTTTTTTTTTAAATAAATAGTTGTCCCACACTATTGCTGTAATTTCCACCACAACACTATAATGTCCCTTTAAACAGTTTGTATGAAAGATTGTTTGGGTAGTTTCTATGGAGATAAACAGTGACATCAGAGCACATGTATATAGTGCCAAATCACAACAAACAGTTGCCCCAAGGCGCTTTATATTGTAAGGCAATGGTGTGGTGGAAATTACATTTACAAGGCCAATAGTGCCCGTAGTTAAAGAATCACCCACACATGCTTTGTGATCCACAAACACAAAAGCATTTACAAAACTGAAAATTCTGTTTGTGAAGTGTGATTCAGCACTTGTAGATCACCGATTACACACATTCATCGTGTTGCTCACTTACGCAGTATTGAGACATTCTGTGCGCGGTGCAGCTAAACAGGAGAACACAATTTTCAGTTTTGCAAATGCTTTTGTGTTTGTGGATCATAAAGCACGTGTACAAATCGAGGAATATTTGTAAATCACCCTCTGTGCATTTGTAAGTATTAATGAGACAAATTTAACTCCATATTAGAACAACTTCACCTGCTATCACTGAAGCACTTTGTTAACATCCACACGATGGAGTTTGATGTGGAAGAGTTCAGAAATATATGATTGGAATGTTTTGATTACAGTTGACGATGAAAGACTTGGGAGTTAACTTTGTGTTATAGTCAGAACAAGAAGCTGCACTGACAGAGATCTATCTGGGAAGAGACACATTCTGTGTCTAATCAAACGCAACTGCACACTGGTTGTTGGTGAAAAATTGTTGATCCCCAAATTCTTTCCTACTGGTCAGGGTCATCCATTGCCTGCAATTTTCGGTCCCTTGCTTAATGACAGTTTGGCAGGATGGACTGATACAGGTTTAATACTGTACCTCAGGTTGCGGATCCAATGGATGAAGCAGGGTGTGCTGACAGAGGTCATCCTTCACCTCCTGCATCGCATTTTCAGACAGCAGGGGGGCAGATTTATTCAGCGCACCTGCATCAGTGCATCATTCTCGTTTTCTATATGCCTCCATGGGGCCTGGCAACATTGAAAAATAAGATCAAATGCACATTTAAAGGATCGAATTGCCAATATTTACTAAGGTAACAGTAACAGTGATGATGCCAGCAGCAAAGTCGACCCCTTAACCAGACCAGGCGGGACGGTCCTGCTTCCAAACCCCCCAGCGGTGGGGTCCTTCCATCATCAGGCTTCAGACAGTTCACTGGGCTTCCAGATGAGTCAAAGCTGCACCCAGAAGTTTGGACATTGGTGGGCTGTAACTTATGCTAATCATATGTTAAATTGGCTCACCAGGCAGCACTTTCAATTTAGGAGGAGATGGGAATCATCAACTGAAGAACACAGCTGTGAACAATTCTGCAGTTTAAGAACATGTTGATGAATCTGACATAGTTTTCTTAAGAACCTTCTTAGGGACAACTTCAGAAGGAATCTAAGAAGATTCTTAAAGATATTGATGAATGATCTGTGATAAATTGCTTTAGTATCTGGTGTAAAAAGGTAGCAAAACAGGCAAACTTGATTCAAATTAGATTAGGTATAATCTAGCTGATGACACCATAGATACATATAAATTATATATATATCTATGAATGAATTTTACAACCGCTCTGTTAAGGTTGAAATAACTTAAAAGAGTGGTTCGTTTGTTACCAATGTGATAACATGCACATATTCCATGTATGTATACATCTGTGTTGTCTCAACACTGCAGCAGGGTGATTCTTAGACTACGGGTACTTTTTATACTCAACAAAAATATAAACGCAACACTTTTGGTTTTGCTCCCATTTTGTATGAGATGAACTCAAAGATCTAAAACTTTTTCCACATACACAATATCACCATTTCCCTCAAATATTGTTCACAAACCAGTCAAAATCTGTGATAGTGAGCACTTCTCCTTTGCTGAGATAATCCATCCCACCTCACAGGTGTGCCATACCAAGATGCTGATTAGACACCGTGATTAGTGCACAGGTGTGCCTTAGACTGCCCACAATAAAAGGCCACTCTGAAAGGTGCAGTTTTGTTTTATTGGGGGGGGATACCAGTCAGTAACTGGTGTGACCACCATTTGCCTCATGCAGTGCAACACATCTCCTTCGCTTCATCCATGAAGAGAACACCTCTCCAACGTGCCAAACGCCAGCGAATGTGAGCATTTGCCCACTCAAGTCGGTTACGATGACGAACTGGAGTCAGGTCGAGACCCTGATGAGGACGACGAGCATGCAGATGAGCTTCCCTGAGACGGTTTCTGACAGTTTGTGCAGAAATTCTTTGGTTATGCAAACCAATTGACCCAGCAGCTGTCCGAGTGGCTGGTCTCAGACGATCTTGGAGGTGAACATGCTGGATGTGGAGGTCCTGGGCTGGTGTGGTTACACGTGGTCTGCGGTTGTGAGGCTGGTTGGATGTACTGACAAATTCTCTGAAACGCCTTTGGAGACGGCTTATGGTAGAGAAATGAACATTCAATACACGAGCAACAGCTCTGGTTGACATTCCTGCTGTCAACATGCCAATTGCACGCTCCCTCAAATCTTGCGACATCTGTGGCATTGTACTGTGTAATAAAACTGCACCTTTCAGAGTGGCCTTTTATTGTGGGCAGTCTAAGGCACACCTGTGCACTAATCATGGTGTCTAATCAGCATCTTGATATGGCACACCTGTGAGGTGGGATGGATTATCTCAGCAAAGGAGAAGTGCTCACTATCACAGATTTAGACTGGTTTGTGAACAATATTTGAGAGAAATGGTGATATTGTGTATGTGGAAAAAGTTTTAGATCTTTGAGTTCATCTCATACAAAATGGGAGCAAAACCAAAAGTGTTGCGTTTATATTTTTGTTGAGTGTATGTCCCTTGATCATATTTTATGAAAAAAAGAAAAAAGGGGAAATTTCACACTTTTATAGTTATCTTTACAATGAAAGTGTTTTAAGAAATTTGTCCAAGTAGCCTATGATGACTTTTTCATCTTTTTTCAGCATCATTATATGCAAATATTGCCGTTTTGTGCTTGTCCCACACAGACTTATGATCTTCAATGATAAAAATGAATAGTAAACAAACGTTTTTTCTAATGTTTTAAAATATCTCTGAATAAAATATCAGTAAAATAATCAAAACATAATTGGGGTATTCAATGTCATACAACTGTTGTGATTTTTTTCAAACGAAATGTAGTTGTCCCACACTATTGCTGTAATTTCCACCACAACAATAATGTCCCTTTAAAAAGTTTGTATGAAAGATTGTGTGGGTAGTTTCTATGGAGATAAACAGTAACATCAGAGCACATGTATATAGCACCAAATCACAACAAACAGTTGCCCCAAGGCGCTTTATATTGTAAGGCAATGGTGTGGTGGAAATTACATTTACAAGGCCAATAGTGCCCGTAGTTAAAGAATCACCCAGCACCTGTAGACTGCATATCTTAATGATGGATAAAAAAATTTTTTGATTCAAATTTTCATGCATGTTATGTTTACTTATCTTGAGATACTATTATACTAGTAATAAATGAGTAATTGAATATGACTTAAGGAATTTTACAATTTTGAGAATTCTTGACAATTTGAACACTTGGCACATAGCTCCACCAACCAAAATTTTCCATTTCCATCACTGCATTTGTTGACAAACTAGAGATCCTCTGTCCACCTTTGCTCTTCAAACATTATGCATGGATGCATAATTTAAATTGTGGTTCCCGTCACCTGTTGACATCTTTTGTTTGAAGTAACTTATTTATTTATTCATGTTTATTTTTATCTCATTACTAGCTGTAAATTGCAAACTTTTGGAATATGTTTCAAGCCTGAAACATGTAGAAATATTACATAAAATGATGTTGATCATAAAAATAAATTATACTGTGCAATGATATAAAAGCCAAAGTAATTTAGATTAATTTGTTACAGCACTGCAACGTATCAATTTTTTAAAATCTAAATGACACTTTGATCCATTGTACTCCTGTGCTGCTCATCACAAATCCAACATCATTATTCCGGTTGCTGATGACACAACCTTCCTGGGGCCTCGTTGTGCACACAGAGAGGAGGTGACATCATTTCCATCTGTTGCCAGGACAACGTCCGTAAAACTAAGGAGATGATGGTAAAGGCTGCTTCTTTCTGGATGGAAGTAGGATTTCTACTCTGTCTGTGAAAGAGGCTGACAGCGAAGAACAGTACTTAAAAAACTAACTACCACTAGCATATAAATCAAAGGGTTTCATCATCATACTGGAGACACTGTGGTGACCCAGGCTGCTGCCTTGATTTCACTCAGGGTCCCCACAGACCCTGATTATTTTTTAATGGAGTATTTTTTTTTAAATTACACTATGTATAATTTTGTAATAACTTCTCCAAGTTGACAGTTTAATATCTGCATTGATCATCACATTTATCAGAGGCAACATGACTGAAAGCTTTTATGTACAGTAGTGTTCAGAATAATAGTAGTGCTATGTGACTAAAAAGACTAATCCAGGTTTAGAGTATATTTCTTATTGTTACATGGGGAACAAGGTAACAGTAGATTCTGACAAATCCAACAAGACCAAGCATTCATGATATGCACACTCTTAAGGCTATGAAATTGGGCTATTAATAAAAAAAGTAGAAAAAGGGGTGTTCACAATAATAGTAGCGTGGCATTCAGTCAGTGAGTTCATCAATTTTGTGGAACAAACAGGTGTGAATCAGGTGTCTCCTATTTAAGGATGAAGTCAGCACCTGTTGAACATGCTTTTCTCTTTGAAAGCCTGAGGAAAATGGGACGTTCAAGACATTGTTCAGAAGAACAGAGTAGTTTGATTAAAAAGTTGATTGGAGAGGGGAAAACTTATACGCAGGTGCAAAAAAATTATAGGCTGTTCCTCTACAATGATCTCCAATGCTTTAAAATGGACAAAACCCAGAGACACATGGAAGAAAATGGAAAACAACCATCAAAATCGATAGAAGAATAACCAGAATGGCAAAGGCTCACCCACTGATCAGCTCCAGGATGATCAAAGACAGTCTGGAGTTACCTGTAAGTGCTGTGACAGTTAAAGACGCCTGTGTGAAGCTAATTTATTTGCAAGAATCCCCCGCAAAGTCCCTCTGTTAAATAAAAGACGTGCAAAAGAGGTTACAATTTGCCAAAGAACACATCAACTGGCCTAAAGAGAAATGGAGGAATATTTTGTGGACTGATGAGAGTAAAATTGTTCTTTTTGGGTCCAAGGGCTGCAGACAGTGTGTGAGACGACCCCCAAACTCTGAATTCAAGACACAGTTCACAGTGAAGCATGGTGGTGCAAGCATCATGATATGGGCATGTTTCTCCTACTATGGTGTTGGGCCTATATATGACATACCAGGTATCATGGATCAGTTTGGATATGTCAAAATACTTGAAGAGGTCATGTTGCCTTATGCTGACGAGGACATGCCCTTGAAATGGGTGTTTCAACAAGACAATGACCCCAAGCACACTAGTAAACCAGCAAAATCTTGGTTCCAAACCAACAAAATGAATGCCTCGCAGATGTGAAGAAATCATGAAAAACTGTGGTTATACAACTACACTCAACAAAAATATAAACGCAACACTTTTGGTTTTGCTCCCATTTTGTATGAGATAAACTCAAAGATCTAAAACTTTTTCCACATACACAATATCACCATTTCCCTCAAATATTGTTCACAAACCAGTCTAAATCTGTGATAGTGAGCACTTCTTTGCTGAGATAATCCATCCCACCTCACAGGTGTGCCATATCAAGATGCTGATTAGACACCATGATTAGTGCACAGGTGTGCCTTAGACTGTCCACAATAAAAGGCCACTCTGAAAGGTGCAGTTTTATCACACAGCACAATGCCACAGATGTCGCAAGATTTGAGGGAGCATGCAATTGGCATGCTGACAGCAGGAATGTCAACCAGAGCTGTTGCTCGTGTATTGAATGTTCATTTCTCTACCATAAGCCGTCTCCAAAGGCGTTTCAGAGAATTTGGCAGTACATCCAACCAGCCTCACAACCGCAGACCACGTGTAACCACACCAGCCCAGGACCTCCACATCCAGCATGTTCACCTCCAAGATCGTCTGAGACCAGCCACTCGGACAGCTGCTGGAACAATCGGTTTGCATAACCAAAGAATTTCTGCACAAACTGTCAGAAACCGTCTCAGGGAAGCTCATCTGCATGCTCGTCATCCTCATCGGGGTCTCGACCTGACTCCAGTTCGTCATCGTAACAGACTTGAGTGGGCAAATGCTTACATTCGCTGGCGTTTGGCACGTTGGAGAGGTGTTCTCTTCACAGATGAATCCCGGTTCACACTGTTCAGGGCAGATGGCAGACAGCATGTGTGGCGTCGTGTGGGTGAGCGGTTTTCTGATGTCAATGTTGTGGATCGAGTGGCCCATGGTGGCGGTGGGGTTATGGTATGGGCAGGTGTCTGTTATGGATGAAGAATACAGGTGCATTTTATTGATGGCATTTTGAATGCACAGAGATACCGTGACGAGATCCTGAGGCCCATTGTTGTGCCATACATCCAAGAACATCACCTCATGTTGCAGCAGGATAATGCACGGCCCCATGTTGCAAGGATCTGTACACAATTCTTGGAATCTGAAAATGTCCCAGTTCTTGCATGGCCGGCATACTCACTGGACATGTCACCCATTGAGCATGTTTGGGATGCTCTGGACCGGCGTATACGACAGCGTGTACCAGTTCCTGCCAATATCCAGGAACTTCGCACAGCCATTGAAGAGGAGTGGACCAACATTCCACAGGCCACAATTGACAACCTGATCAACTCTATGCGAAGATGTGTTGCACTGCATGAGGCAAATGGTGGTCACACCAGATACTGACTGGTATCCCCCCCCCACCCCCCCCCCCCCCCCCCCCCCCCCCCCCAATAAAACAAAACTGCACCTTTCAGAGCTTCATGGCTGTGCCCACCTCTGAAGACTGGAGGTCCATTGTGGAGTTTTACCTGCGGTGGCAGTTTCCTCTGTGCTGCGGACCGAAAGCACGTCCAGATCCAAGCACCTCCCAACTCAGGATCCCTGTTCCACAACTACAAGGGGCATTTTTCTATTGTGCTCCTTGCAGTTGTGGATGCTCGGTATCGGTTCCCAGTGATTGATGTTGGGGGGTACGGTTGGACAAGTGATGGTGGAATTCTGGCCAACTCTGCAGGATGGAACACTCCATCTGCCTCCTGACCAGCTCCTGCCTGGTGCTGCAGACCAAGGACCCCAGCCCTATGTCTTCGTGGTGGATGAGGCGTTCCCGCTGAGGAGGTGCATGATGCGGCCCTTCCCAGGACGTGGTCGTCTGTCATCAGAGGAGTGGTCATTTAATTACCGCTTGTCCTGCACCCAGCTGGTGGTGGATGACGCCTTTGGCATTCTGGCCTCCCAGTGGAGGTGGTATCGTCGCCTCATTGAGGTGCGCACAGAAGTTGTGGAGCAGTGTGTGAAGGCCACATGTGTGCTACACAATTTCTTGCGGGCTTCAGTGGACGATGAGACACCGACATTGTGGAATCCAGTAGGTGGAGAGGAGCCATTGCCAGGCCTGGGCTGAGTAGCTGCCAACAACTCAATGGAGGCACGGTGTGTGAGGGACGTCTTTAAAGACTTCTTCACAGCGGAGGGGGCACTACCATGGCAGTGATTTAACAGTCCTTCTCAGGACTAAAAACAGCTTTTTTAAAAGCCCCCCACGAACATCCAAACAGCAAACTTTAACTTCAACCATTTTCTGAATTATTTGTTCTGTCTTTTGTATTTGCTGAGTGCAATTATTTTGTACTTTTTCCTTCCGTGTTTGCGGATACTGAATTGGAACCGTGCACACATTCAGAATTTAGGATCTGCGGTTGTCCTTCTGTGCCCGTGGTGGAGTGTTCGATGGCTGTTGATGCTCACTCCAGAACATATGCACTTTCTTCACCATTACTGACTTAACCACTTGAAACTTCCATGAAAACACTGTTGTGGCTTTCTTTCTTCTTGAAAAGTCAAAGTATTGTTTGTTTGTGTGCTATAATAGATTTAATAAATTGAGATAAGCCCAAGTGAAAAACCTCATATTTCTAATACCATCACAAAAGTACATTATTATTATTATTCATTGGTGGATAAATTAAAATGTCATACTTATGTACAGACTGACTGCATGAAATTATACCAAAATTGTCAGGAAAAAACAAATTTATTTAAAAATATATTGTTTACTAGGCCTGAGTTGTACGACTGGAACAAAACTTACAAAGACAAGTACAAAAAGAACTGGAGAAAAGCAAAGACAAGTACAGGGAGGGAGAGAAGGATGGAGATAATGTTTAGGTCCATCCCTTGAAAAACTGTCAATTTATGTTATTTAAAAAAAAAAAAAAAAAAAAAAAATCTATTGAGGGGCCGAATGTTCCAAATTAAGCACAACTGTGCAATGATCTAATATGACCTTATGAATTTCCATTTTTACTATTTCTTGCTCATGAAATGGCAGTCTTTCAAGAGCTGGAGCTAAACTGAGGAGAAAATGCTCCACAGCATTAAATTCCCGCGGAGGAGGAGGAGGAGGTGGTGGTGGCGGCCGGTTTAGTGCTGCCAAAATGGCAGCCTCCACCACAGAAGGCTCCTCCTGTGATCTTGTTCTCCTCCTCTTTCTTTGTCCTGTGAAAAATGTAAAAAATTTAAATTAGATTTCCCACCATTTGTACAGTGTGTATTATGACTAACAGCCCCAAACAAGAAAAACTACAATGATTGGTGGACTGTACTATAACCAGCACACACCTGTGGGAGTGGACACCGGGGGAGTGGGCGCAGCAGCACCAGAAGGACCAGGGTCATTTGAGCCTGACGAGACCTCAGACAGTGAAGAGGTCCTGGGCTCTTCATCATCTTCTAAAATGACAGGACATAACATTATGACGTCTTTAAAAGACATGTTAAAATACATGTTTGGTTGCACTGAACCTTCTGACTCCTGGTCCACAGTCGATGAGGGAGGGAGGTCCTGGTTCTGGGCCTCTTGTGGCTGCTGGACCTGGCCCATGTTGCTGGTAGTGGGCCGGGGAGCCACAAATGGATCCAGGAACGAGAGGGCACCAGAGAACCTCCATCTCCTCCGCTGGTGTGCTGCTGCCCCACTCTTCCTGGCCTCTGTCTCCATCCTTCTCTCCCTGAGGTACGTGTCCCGCAAACCCTTCCACCGCTTGCGGCACACTTCCTCTGAAAATAGATTAAGATAGTGTTACAAAAAACAATATTAATCTAACTATCAATTTACATAATATCACTTTGATTAGTGTAGAGGATTAGCCATTAAATAACTTGACTTTGTGGAATAGTGGCTCTCGTTTTGGCGGTCAATTGTGAACTGCTATCGCTAAAGTCATTTAAAAAGCAAGCAATACAAAAAAACAAAAACAAAAAACAGGTTACCTTCCAGTCCGGTCTCCTCGCTGACTCTTCTCCATGCAATGTCCTTTTTGTACTTGTCTCTGTAATCATAGTTTGATGAGTCATACAACTCAGGACGAGTGTTCACAGCGACGATCAGTCTCTCCTCCATCTTGAATGAAATTTGTCCGCGCTGCGCTTTGATCAGAGTGCCCTTCTGTTTCTGTCTTTTACTCCCATCAGAACAGCTAAATGGTTTTCTTCTTGCTTTCCTCTCCTTTTGTTGCTCTGAGTTGTTCATGTGACCAGATGCTTTTTCACATTTAGAGCCTTTAAATTGTTTTTCATCAGTGTTGCCTGAATGAACAATATTGGTATTTTTCTGACAGTTAAAACTTGTCTGAAGTTCTCTGGTCTGTTTACAGTCATCACTGTCATCAGTCTCAGTTCCAGAACTGTCTGAACTCCTGCCACTGGTATCTGGTTGTAAATGACTGTTTGGACCTGAGTTGCTGGCTGGTTGTGGTCCTCCATCGTCCTCTCCATCAGCTTCTGCTGTCAGTGTTCTGTGTACAGATGAGCTGCTGGCTACAGGCTCAGCCTCTGTGCTCTCATCACTTCGGCTTTGATGAAGCTGTGATGACTCTGGTTTTTCATCATCATTTTCACTCTTCACAGGGACGGCAGTGAAACCAAACTTGGTGAGATCTGCCTCCTCCAGCTGCTGAAGCTGCTCTCCCTGCTGACTTATCCACAGCTTCTCTTCTTCTTTAATGTCCTCCTGGTCAACACTCAGATTCCATTCCTGGTGTTCAGGGAGAGTTTCTTCTTTAATCACCAAGAACAGCTGCATGTCTGTACAGAAACAAATTAAAAATAAATGTTATAACAACACTCACTAAAATAAAGTATCAGTGGTGAGTTTGACCTGATGACAGTAAGTTATTGAACTGATGGAACTGATAAAGTAGAAATGTACATCAGCATTTGTTTTACATTTCACAAATTGTAATTCACGTCCTTGTTTTCCACAACTGACTATTGCAGTGTTTTATTTTCTGGATTGTTATAAAACAGTGTAGGATGTCTACAAATAGTACAGAATTTAACATTTTTATTATAACTATTTTATTAAACACTTATTCAATGTTAAAATACTCCTTTTTTAAGGCTTGATTAATGATCATAACTTTTTTGTTAAAACTCGCAACACAAAGTAGCCTTGGTAGTTATGCTCCAATATGAGAACTAGAGTCCACACTCCCAATGCTGCACACTAAATGTGAATGTCCCTTCATGGACAGCAACATGACGCCTCCTAACCGGACAAAATATTGATTAAGTTCCCAGATGTTAATGCATTTTCAATGGGAATTCGCGACTGAATACACTCAGAAAAACACTCTCAAAATACGTGTTAAAATGACATTCTGAGCTGGATATTGACAGTAAAATTAACATTAAATCATGTCAGGAAAGTATTAAATGAGGCTCCTAAAACCATTACTATATATATATATATATATATATATATATATATATATATATATAAAAACACACACACAATTATCTTTTATTGACCAAGTTCCATCATTCATGAAGTCGGTGGTGTGTCTGTGCACATTTCTGTGTGTGGGAGTGACTTATTGGCGTCACATTGTGGCTTGTTGTACTTTTGTCTTTTGTGGCGCCACAACGAGTCCTTCCATAGGGATTACATGGCAACCTCTCGCCGCCGTCCCTCGCTTGGCGTCCGGTGTGAACGCAGCATAAATCGACGACGTTCAAATGCGCGATCCCGCGAAGGCGGTGCTTTTCACGGCAGGGGAGCTGAATTCGCACACTTGTTGTCGGGTTACTTGGGTGATCCGATGCCTGACCAATTAACTCTATGCGTCTGATGCGTGCCGATCACGTGATTTCTGAAAAACACCGCGAGCTTCGAACCAGGGCTTCAATCACTACAGGACTCGACACGTGGTTCAGAGTTTTGACACAGTTCACAGCCTGCGCACGCGGCGCTACAAGTTAAAGCGTTTTAACTGAGTCAACATTACGGCGTTTTCTTTACAAATGAACGTGTTTGTTGGCGTAATTTGCCGACACAAAAAACGAGGAAACAAACTAAACACTCCAGTAAAGTTAGAAAGATATTAAGATTCTAAATTCACGGCTCAATAAATCTTAAGCGAAACGTTGTAGAAAAACAAATCAACATTTTAACACATTAACGTCATCCACAGCTTAAAAAACATTTACCTGATCACCGGCTGCCAACAGCAGAGACAAAAAGATGCAGACGACCGTCCAAAAGACAAAAGTCCACCAGATGTGTCCAGACTCAGCATTAGCAGCAGTTAGCCGCTGTTTCAACAACCTTCTCAGCTCTTCAACCTTTTCACACCAACTTCACCTTTTCTTCTTCTTCTAGTTTACTGTCGACCTTTGTGCTTCTGGAGCTCTTCAAAAAACATATTCGAGGATCACAGAGTGAAGTTTGATCTGTTCAGAGAAGAGTTAACAGCGTCTCCAGCTAACTAGCTTTAGCTTTTGGCGCCGACAGGAAAGTTCTTCTTCGTTGCATTATACGAACTTATGTTGCATTACCGCCACCTACTGGACCTGGAGAGCAAAGACGAGTAAAAGAGGGAAAAAAAGCGAAATTCTCTCCATAATTCCTGCAGTTCAAAGATGTTGAACTGTTGTGTTCTTCAACGTGTTCTTCACTCTGCTGTCATTGTCAGAGTGCAGCAGATAATCAATAAATGACTGTGACTTAGCTCCTGTGAGCAGTTTTCCTGCCAGTCAAACAATCTGAAGGCTGTGTGTGTTTGTTCCTCCATTATGTTAAGACACAGTATTACAGTCCAGTGATGTTGATCAATGTCATGGATGTTACCATCTTCAAACATGGCATCAAATATCAGGTCACTGTAACTATGAGGACGTGCTAAAGTTGGAAAGTGTCACAGAGGGGATGAAAAATAAAGGTCAAACTGATTTTTGCCAGCTTGCACTCGACCGAGACGGACGCACTTTTCTCTTCTCCCTCCCTCCTTATCTTTCCTGCTTTTGTGGCGTGTTGTCTGAGGCTGCAGCTTTGCTCTTCTGGAAACGACAAAACTGGATCTGTTAAAGTGGTCTCTGAACGCAATTTACACTATTTTTTCTACAAGATCTTCGGGAGCGGAGGACCCGACCTGTCCTGCTGGGACGCATGTGATGGGTTACGTGATGGACTCGTGGAGGAGATGGCATGTCATGTGCCTGTACATGCTTTCTGTGGAGGACGTTGAAGATGTGTACATATTCGGCTTGGTGGTGACCGGCTTTCTGATGTGTGGAGCGGGGCACTTGCTGGTTTACCGGAAAATCAAGAAAGTGGAAGCAGCTTTGATTGGTTGTTCCAAGCTGCCCTATATGATTGATTCGATTGGGAAGGCAGTGGCTGCGCAGTCGGCGGGGGTTAACCGCGCATTGGATGACATCTTTAGGAAGATTGCAGCCCTGGAAACCCGCTATGACCGTCTGTGAAGACCACATTCTACATTTCAGATGCATTGGGAGCCACTCTGTTCTCAGAACTGTGGAATCTTTCAGGCGTCTGTTAATCTGGCTATTCATTTGGCTTCCCCAAATACAGCTGCACTTCAAGGTCGCTGTGATAAGATACCTGCTCAGAAGAACAACACTCTTATGCCTCGCTCCCTGGTCTTCCCCCCTCCCCTCAGCTTCTCCAGCTCTGACGTGAACTGTGGACTGTCCAGGACTTCCTCAGCCTGCGCAGGGCTGTTCCCTTCCCCCCCAGACTGTCGAACAAGGCCGTCGACGGCGCCGAAACTGGCTGCCTTCCGGAGTGTTCTGATAAACTGGTCCTTTCAAATCTTGGTTGTCGTCCTGTGTCCTTGTTTTGTCTCTGTGATTATTGTTTTTTGTGCTGATGGGATTTTTTTTTTTCCTCATTGCTGCTGTGTAATGCAGCGGCTATGAGGTTTTTTTTTTTTTTTTTTTTTTCTTCTCCTTTTCCCTCGTGTTTTGCTTCAGAGAACCAGATGAAAGAGAAAATGTCTCACTTGGACACACAGATTTGTCAGGACCTACAGAGCCAGCAGGTCCACATTAACATTCACTGATCACTATTGAGGAGCTACTTTAGTGTATTTATTGAAAGCTGAGAGTGACACAGTTAAAGCTACAGAGAAGTTCATTGCTGATGGAGCATCTTATGGAAAAATCAAGAGCATCAGATCAGATAACAGCACAGAGTTTATATCTCCAGAGTTTCAGTCACTGCTTTGTCTAAACACCATTCAGCAGGAGACCTCAGCCCCTTATTGTCCCCATCAAAATGTGACAGAGAATAAGTCTGACCTTTATAAGGATGAGAAGATTTGGGTCATTGTGTTGTGTCCACAAACATAAGAAAACATCTGGACTCACAATGTGAAAAAGGGGTTTTTGTGTGTGATGACAAAAACAGCTCTTCATATCTTGTCTTTTATCCAGACACAGGAAGAGAACTCAAAAACAGGTTGGTGAAGTTCATCACCAAATGTGTAAATGAGTGTCAGACTCAGACAGATCTGGACATGAGAGAAAAGATTCTGTACAAGGAGATGACTGAAAGCCACCAGCCAAAAACTGACATCATCAAACCAATCAGACAGGAGCCTAAAGCAGAGATTAGAGACACGGATACAACTACAGGGGAGGATGAGAGTCCACACAGTCCACGTTATCCAAGAAGGGAGAGGAGAAGTTCTATCTGATATACACCGAACTCTGAAGGAGGCCATGAGGTCATCAAATTCAGATTTGTGGGTCAGAACTATGAAGGAGGAAATCGATTCTCTGACAGTGAGTCCAAGGACTTCATCCTGATATCAGTCAGAGTGCTGTTGTTTAGTCTGTAGATGTCTGTGTGTCCTTCCAGGGAGATAGATGCCTCCTCAGACCATCACTAACCCACCAAACCGGTTGTCAGAGAAATCACCCTCTTACCACCATATACTTGTTTTTACAGATATTATGGCTTGTTCAGTAATCCATTATCTCATGCTCATATTTCTGCACTGTGCTATGTTACACGTTCGTGCTGACCACTGGGCCCAGCAACAAGGAAAGTTCTTGTGGAAAGTCAGGAAGCAACAGAACTGATGAGCACCAGTCGGTTTCACATCCTGCCTGAAGACGGGTTGTTTGATGGGAAAAGAGAAGGGAGTATAAGTCAACAATCCTTCAATTGATTTTTGCTCAACAGCTGCACAGGATGTTTTGCATGTGCCTCTTCTCAAGGTAACTGACATGTTGTATGACTCGTGAGCCTTTAACGATCACGCCCTGCTTGTACATCACATTTTTTTTGAGTGAATAAAAGATGCTGAGCAAAGAGAGACAGTCGAAGAGAGCGAGGTGGAGACTCTGTGCTCTGAGACTGCTCTTCCCTTTGCATGCAAAGCTGACAGAAAAAGATTTGCTGCGTCCCGTGTCCATTCATTTCTTTGGTGTCTAAAGAGGTTTGACCCTGACACCGGCCGTGCTGAGTGATGTTGCAGGCAGCAACATCACTCAGCTTTGTATATTGTATATTTGTGAATAATCAATGAAAAATCTATCTGCCTGCTGTGCTACATTGTTTTGTCTCTTCCAGAGAGTGATGGAGCTGGAGGCAGACGTCATGGGTCATGAACTGATTTTTGTGGATGAAGCAGGTTTCAACCTTACAAAAACAAGGAGACGTGGCAGGAACATTATTGGACACAGTGACATCATCAATGTCCCAGCAGGACAACATGGGGGTAATATAACTGTGTGCAGCTGGAAGACAAAGAAGTTCAGTCAGCCTCCCACCCAGCTGTTTATCTTTAACATTGTATTTTCTTTTAATGCAATTTACTTTTTTAAGGAGATTCCTTTTATGGTTTTGGCTTCCCAAAAATGTTGCTACATATTTGGGAGATTTCTGATCTGTGGTGGCTGATTTTTTTCTTGAAATTTCTTTTTCCATTGTGGCACAGTATTGATTTTTTTATTTGTGGTTCCTTTTCTCTACAAATCTTGTGGGACTAATTTACTTTGTAGGTACCATGCTGCTCAATAATTTACACAGTTTAAATCTGTCAATGTGGTTCCTTCTGGGACCAGTTTAGTCAGTCCCAGGTTAACTTTTTGCAGGATAGTTTAGAATTTTTTTTTTTATTCTCTTTTAACTTAGACAAGTTTGATGCTCTTTCATGTCCATTTTTCTTGTTTCTTCAATCTTATTTGCCAATTCCTCTTCTAATTCCTGCTGTTCTGGGTCTGTGTGCACCTGTATATTGTTTTGTAGATGAGCTGGTGAATGGCTCTTTGATTTTTTTTTTGGGGGGGGGGGGGGGGGGCGCAGTGAATGACTATTTATTTATTTATTTATTTATTAGTTTATTTGACAGGGACAATGTACATTAATGAACATTTCTGTAAATGCACCAGAATTAGCCTTAGCGGCTATTTTTCATCTGCAGTCCCTGGACAGGTGGTAGCAATCACCCTAAAAATAAGTGTTAGTTAAAATACATACATAAAACACTTCACATTATACAATTTAGTAAACATTATATATATGTATATATATATATATATATATATATATATATATATATATATATATATATATATATATATATATATAAAGGAATTAAACATGCAGGTTAAATATATTTTCTAAGACTATTCAGGAGATTTGGTGCTGACATGTTTGATGGTCAACGAGCCACTTCCTCAGATTAACCTTAAATGTGTTAAAGGTGGTCATTTCTCTAATGACCACAGGTACTGTGTTCCACTCTTGTGCTGCCCTCACAGAGAAAGAAGCCTGACCAAAAGCACTTCTCCTCTAGTGGCTCCCCTGGTGTTACGAACAGCAGCAGACCTTACATTCACAAACTGTTCCAGAGGGGGAGAGGACAGACCATTTATAACTTTAAACAAGAGACATAAATTTACATATTTAATCATATTTTGCCAGTTCAAAAGTTTATATTTTTGTAAAATAGCACAGTGGTGGTAGCACTGAGGCTTCCTATCCAATACTTTGATAGTTTGTTTATAAAGGGTTTCTAGTGGCTTGAGCGCTGTTGCATTTGCATTGGACCATGTAGTCAGGCAGTATTTAATATGTGATAAAATCATTGCATGCATAAAAACTTTAGCTGCCTGTACAGATAGTTGAGGCCGTATGTAACGAAAATTAGAGAGGCTAAATTTAACTTTGTGACACACTTTTTTAACCTGTGTTTTAAATGTGAATGTGTCATCGAGTTAGACCCCTAGATATTTATATTCAGACACCACTTTGATCCTTTCCCCTGCCACATAGACATTTGGTTCAGTGACTAGACTTTTAGATCGTGTAAAAAACATTGCAACAGTTTTTGATACATTCCGTTGTAAACAATTTTCCTCAAGCCATGTTGTGACATCAACCATGGACTGTGTTAATTGGTCAGGGTTAGGGTTACTATGAATTATCATGTGTGTTTTCAGGTTGCCCTTTCGTCCAAATCTTTGACCACACTCAGAACAAATGCTTTTTGTCTTTGTTTTTTCATTTATCTTTGATGTCTTTTTAATAGAATGCAATGGGCCCCAAACCTGGGGTCTAAAGTTGCACCCTAGGCTCTATAGTTGTCCTAACCAGAGCTGGCATTGTATCCGAGGGTTCTCTTAAAGATGGTGATCGTTCCCTTAATTGTAGACAACTGCACCTCATGTGCTTGGCTTTTTTCTCTTGCTTGTTCCAGATGACAATATCAGGTTTGATTGCACCTCCTTCGATGTGTCTTCCTGCTGGGATCTCTTTGTCGTAGAAGACAGTTACTTTTCCATCGGATGAGACTGGTGCTGGCTTGTACTCCCATACATGTTCTTTGACTTCCATCTCGAGTTCCTTGCATACCTTCCAGTGGAGATATTGACAGATCTTGTTGTGTCTGGATGTATAATGTCCGTCTGCCATGAGGATCTGGCATGCTGAAGTTAGATGGTTTACACTCTCAACAGCTGTATGACAGAATCGACATTTATCATTCTGTGAGATCCCTGCCATTTTTTTGAAGCCATTTGTTAGAAGTCCCTGATCTTGTGCTCCAATCAGAATTCTTTCTCCATCAAAACCAAGTTTTCCATTTTTTAGCCACTGCATTGATCCAACTTTGTCGATGTATTCCTTTTCGAGTTCTTCTTGGAAATGTCCGGCTCTTTTGTGCTGTTTCCATCTTTCCACTCGATGTTTTCCTTCTCTTTTGCAGTATTGTTCTCTGGTCTGTCTTGCAAGTTTTGTTGCAGGCATGAGACTGTTGCTTTTTCTCTCTTGTAGAAGTTCTCCTTCAAAGTTTTTTGCCAGTTTAGTGATTGAGGTCCGTTCGGTTAAGTTCTCCTCGTGGTGTTTTTACGATTTCTTCTTCAGAGCTCTTTAAGTACTGTCCAATACTTATTATCGATGCTCTGTAGGCCTGGCTGATTTCAGTGAGACCCAGACCGCCTTCTCTGCGAGGGACATATATTCTGTCCATGCACTGATTTCTGTATGTGATTTTGTGGAGGGTGAGCATCTTCCTGGTTTTTGTGTCCAACATATTAAGCTCACGCTGTGGCCAGTTCACTATGCCAAACCCATAGGTCACCACTGGTATTGCAAACTGGTTTATGGCTGTGATCTTGTTTTTTGGTGTCAACTGTGTTTTGCAGATCTTTTTTAAGTGGTTTAGGTATTCTTGTGTTTTTGTTCTCATTTTCTTGTGCTCAATTGTATTATTTTGTTCAATTCTCAAGTATTTGTATGTGGAGTCTACAGCCAGATCTTCAATGTAGTTCCCTTCATCCAATTGTATGTTTTCGGGTTTTGTCTTTTTACCTTTTTTTGATTGTGCATTTTGAGCATTTATCCAGTCCAAATTCCATACCAATGTCTTTGAAGAACTTATGGACAGTTTCCACAAGCTGAGTCCCTTTTTTGTGTTGGCATAGATTTTCAAATCGTCCATGAACAACAGATGGTTCACAAGTTTTTGTTTTTTCTTTCCTCTGTCTCTACTTAAGTCATACCTGATGTCATGCTCCTTCAGGATCTTGCTGAGCGGGTTTATGATTAAGCAGAATAAAAGTGGTGAGAGTCTGTCTCCCTGAAATATTCCTCTCTGAACTCGTATGTCTGGGATTGTTATTTGTCCCTCTGTGTGATTGAGGGTGATGGTCGTGTTCCACTTGTTCATTTGTGCTCTCAGGAAAGATCTTATTTTCTCATTGATGTTGTAGAGTTCTAAGCACCTCATGATCCAGGAGTGTGGTACACTGTCAAATGGTTGTGTCAGAGGGCAGATGCCGTCTCTGATCATTTGCCCAACCTCTTGTTGCATCACTTTTATTTCATCATCCGAGAAATGTTTTTGTGTGATAAAGTTGGATTTTTGGGTGGTGAGTTGCTTCCTTGGGATGTCTTTTTTTATTTGGGCAGTGGTGGTGGAATATTTTTTGCCATTCTCTTTGTCTGATTTTTGGTGTATTTCATTTTGGCATATTCCTTTGCCCACAACAGTATCCACTCTTCCTCCCTCTTCCACTGACTCCTTTCAAACTGAAGTTGCTTCCCTTTATCCATCAACTGATGATCTTTTATCGCTTCTTTTTCGGCTTCTTCCTTTATTTTTTGTATTTCCTCTGCTGTCAGATATTTTGCGATTTGTGAGGCGATTGATTGCAGTTTTGCAGTTGTGGTGGCTTCTTTCTTTTGTGATGGTAGATCCGCTTCTTTTATGCATTCCTCAAATACTGCCTTTTTCTTTCTGCCCCACTTCTCATGCCTTGAGTAAGTGAAGCAGTGAAAGATCTTTTTCTTCTCTTCAATGGTCCAATTTACTGTGGCGTAGTTTCATTTGTTTCTTCTGGCCCAGTGATGCTGTTGTTGCTGGAGTCCAGGATCAGAACTATGCTGATCTGGTGGATTATCCAGCTGAGTGCTTCCACAGGAGATTTGTCCTGTGTGGTTTGTCCTTTGTGGCTTCACAGTGTCCTTCTGTTTCAGTATTTGTCATCGATCAGAACAGCTAAATGGTTTTCTTCTTGCTTGCCTCTCCTTTTGTTGCTCTGAGTTGTTCATGTGACCAGATGTTTTTCCATATTTAGAGCCTTTAAATTTTCTCATCAGTGTTGCCTGAATGAACAATACTGGTATTTTTCACAGTTAAAACTTGACTGAAGTTCTCTGGTCTGTTTCCAGTCATCACTGTCATCAGTCTCAGTTCCAGAACTGTCTGAACTCCTGCCACTGGTATCTTGTTGTAAATGACTGTTTGGACCTGAGTTGCTGGCTGGTTGTGGTCCTCCATCATCCTCTCCATCAGCTTCTGCTGTCAGTGTTCTGTGTACAGATGAGCTGCTGGCTACAGGCTCAGCCTCTGTGCTCTCATCACTTGGGCTTTGATGAAGCTGTGATGACTCTGGTTTTTCATCATCATTTTCACTCTTCACAGGGACGAAAGTGAAACCAAACTTGGTGAGATCTGCCTCCTCCAGCTGCTGAAGCTGCTCTCCCTGCTGACTTATCCACAGCTTCCCTTCTTCTTTAATGTCCTCCTGGTCAACACTCAGTAAAATAAAGTATCAGTGGTGAGTTTGACCTGATGACAGTAAGTTATTGCACTGATGGAACTGACAAAGTAGAAATGTACATCAGCATTTGTTTTAAATTTCACAAATTATAATTCACGTCCTTGTCTTCCACAACTGACTATTGCAGCGTTTTATTTTCTGGATTGCTATAAAATAGTGTTGGATGTCTACAGATGGTACAGAATTACTGTTCCTCTAGTTTTAATGAAAACCAGGAGGTTTGATCACAGACATTCTGGCTTCCCTTCTCCGACTCGGACTAGATTTCAAGATTTTGTTCCACATTTCAGGCTCTAAACGGTCATGAACTCAACTATCTTGCTGAACTTGTTCAGCCTTATGTGCCTCCTCGTGCCCTGTGGTCCTTGGATGCAGACTTGCTCTGTGTCTCAAGGGTTAAAATGAAGTCAGCAGGCTTCAGAGCCTTTTTTGCCGTGGTTGTATCTTGTGGAACAGGCTGCCTGTTGGCATCTGAAATGTGACTAAGACTATTTTTAAAAAAATATTTTCTGTCAACTGTAATTAGTTAAGGTTTTTCATCTTTTCATTATTTTTTTCTCGTATTTAATTATTTTTTTGTTTTTATTTTGGGATATTATTGTTACTATTATTATTATTACTACTACTTACATGGTACTTGAACAAGATGTCAGAAGACATTAAATACGATATAAATACATCTATAGTGACATTACAACTCATTAAAATATATATAAGCCAAATAATTTAATTCAGTTTGTAATGTTGCTGTCCACAAAAACAAAACGTTAATGGACTGCATTTCTACAGCACTTTTTACCATCTGATACACATATTCAAAGAGCTTTTAGCCATTTATTCAACATCAAGACATTGAATAAACTTTCACTTTCAAGCCTTTTTTCAACATTTTTTATTATAACCATTTTATTAAACACTTATTCAATGTTAAAATGCTCCTTTTTTAAGGCTCAATTAATGATCCTAACTTTTTTGTTAAAACTAGCAACACAAAGTAGCCTTGCTTGTTATGCTCCAATCAAAGAGGTTATATATGAGAACTAGAGTCCACACTCCCAATGCTGCCCACTAAACATGAACATCCCTTCATGGACAGCGACATGACGCCTCCTAACTGCACAAAATATTGACGAAGTTCCCAGATGTTAATACATTTTCAAGGGATTCACGACTGAACACACTCAGAAAAATGCTCACAAAATGTGTTAAAATGCCATTCTGACCTGGATATTGCCAACATGTGCAGCTTTCTGGCATATTCCACCTGATTCTTGATGAGACAAATAGAACTTCAATGAGCGGTGCTCAGTAAATCGCCCGGAATTAAAATGGTGACCACACCTCCTTGCCGGGACATGGCTCAATGCGAGTGCAGACTCTAGTTTTCATATATAACCTCTTTGGCTCCAACATTATGATTTGCTACAATTTACTCTTTGTATTGGGGGAAAATGACACTATTGAAAATGCCAGTTAAAAACAGCTTAAATCAAATGTTTATTCAACATCTACAAACAGACTGTGAACAGTCTTTCACTTTTGAATATCTTTCAAAATTACTCAATTTTATAACATAAAGAGGAAATATCTTATCCTTCTTCTGTTATTGTCTAACACCCCCCCCCCCCCCCCCCCCCAAAAAAACACTTCTTTTGAGATTGTTGGCACCTTGCAAACCAACACGGTGCACTGCAGCCACTAACTGTTTGGGTGTGGAACTGAATGAATGGATTCTGGCAAACATGAAAAAGAACTCAGAAATGTTCATTTTAGTAAAAACGCAGAATTTCTCATCAGTCCTCCTTTTTATGATCCCCAAATGTCCAATAATAACATGTCTGCAGCTGCTCACATGTCCAAGAACTCTTCCACTCTCAGAATGTGCAATAAATCATTTGTATGTGTGATATTATCAACACTATCAGGAGCCATAATTCACCCTCAATGTTAAAGAGGTTTTTAAAGTTGTCTTATCTGGAAATTTTATTTTCTTCTAATATAGTTATTTTCTATTATAAGGCGATGTGAGGGTTAGCGTACTTGCTTCCAAACCAGGAGGTAGTCGGCTCAAGATCACACGTGCCCATTCTCCATGTCATGTGGAGTTGTATCAGGGGGGGTATCCGGTGTAAAACTTGTGCCACATAAACACACAGATACATATCAACTGTGGCGACTGAGAAAAAACAGAGAAGCTGAAAGAACTTACAATGGTTATTTTTCTGATCCAGTCTCCTGCTGTTCATTTCGACTTGTATGTCTGTTCATCTGTGCAGCTTCAGATTTCCATTTTTATGTGTATAAAATGAGAAAACAACGGTCATCGATAGTATCGATGGATCAGCTTCATCAGTCCATCACCAAGCTGAACTGTCCTTCATTTATCATCAGTTTGTCTTATTTATTTTTGCTGATATTTGGTGTTCAGTCTATAATCAGAACTCCAACACAAACTAACAGTTATCATTTGGATGTGGTGGAGTTGCTCTGAAATAAAGTTTAGTGGACAAACCTGCTCTGGATCAGAGAACTTCAGGCTTGAAAACAGCTTCCAGCACGTTGACTAGTTTCTTCTCTTCTTTAAATCCACTCGTTTCTTCTTGCTGCTCTGCGATCTGTTTGTTTCTACCAACTCAAATATCTCAGCATTAGCAGCAGTTAGCCGCTGTTTCAACAACCTTCTCAGCTCTTCCACCTTTTCACGCTAACTTCGCCTTTTCTTCTTCTTCCGGTTTACTGTCGACCTTTGTGCTTCTGGAGCTCTTCAAAAAACATATTCGAGGATCACAGAGTGAAGTTTGATCTGTTCACAGAAGAGTTTCCAGCGTCTCCAGCTAACTAGCTTTAGCCTCAGACGACAACCGGAAACAGTTCTTCTTCGTTGGATCGTTGTGACGTTTGGCAAACCAGCTTTTAGGTGCATTATCGCCACCTACTGGACTAGATTACGGACATGTTGTCGACGTCCACGTGGTAAAAGGAAAGTGGCCTCTGTGTGTTTGTGTATCCGGAGCATCAACTGAAACCCATAAAGAGCAGACTTTCGTCCTTTGGCAGATTTATGCATTTTTTTTCATGAGGATTCGTCATGAAAACAGAAAAGTGATTAGAACAATATTTTGTAACTGACAACTGTTTATTTCGCACGTCCACAATAAGAGCATGTATTTCAAAATAAAACCTTTGAGGTCGCTGCAGACCTGACAGACTTCATCAGTCTGTCCGTCCTCTAACATCCCAGACAGCAGATTCAAATCTGGACATTTTCATTCTGAATGTGACCCCAAACCCAGAATTAATATGTTCACACTCCAGACAAAACTGCAGGATTATGTCTCAACAGAAATTTGTTTTAATGTGAACATGGTCACAGTGCAAATATACAACTTCCATTATTTGTCATTTCTTTACATGGAATATTGTCCTGGTTAAGCAGCTTCAGAAAAGCTTACTGACAACAATAAAAAAACATGTTAGAAAACTGAACACAACTGAAAACAGATTAAACATTCCATTCAATAAAGACTTTCATAAAAGCCAAGAATTTTTTTTTTGATGGCAACACTTAATAAAATGTAATATATCGTATCTGTAAGCAGATTTTCCCCAAAAGTCAGCTGTCCTCTGTACATAGTACAAATTAACACATGTCGAACCCGTGATTCCCCACAGGTCAACATCCTCGTATTTGTCATAACTGAGTGACTTTGTTGTTTGGAGACGACAGCAGACAAAATCATCACCATTAATTTCATTTCTGGCTGATGTGACATTTTGCCTTGTGGTTCAGTAACACAGCTGGAACCAGGTAGAGGTCAACCAAGGGTTACAACGGGTCAACATTTCAAAATACTCCAATCACACTGAAGCATATACCACATTATTTGACTGATCATAATTTGCATCATTTTTAAACAAATTTGGAGCAACTTTAACTTTTGACCCCTTTGTGTACTGAAGTTGACTTTGTCACTTTTTCTGATGTTTTTAACTCAAAACTCCAGAACATTCAGTCATAAATAGTCTAAACTATACGTTTATAGTCTTTATGATCAGAGAATTGATTCTCCTTAGACAGACAGAAAACCTCTTTGTGGACTGTTTCATCAACATAAACACCAAATTTGGGGCTTTCAGACTAACTGATAGTTTTTTTTTTCAATAAATCCTGATAACGCCTATATCTTTGGTGAAATGTTGCGCTCGTGTGTCCAACAAATGTATTTACAAATTATAAAGGCAGAAGTAGACTCTTCCAAAAACTTCTGTAGATAGATTTTTGTACAATCTCAATATTTTCCTTTTTATGTACAATAAAGAGAAAGTCGTTACTTAATGAAAACAAAACAGGTTTATTTTTGTGTGTTTGGTTTAGTTCAATTCACTGTGAAAAATGTATGATTTGTCAGAATGAAAGTCACACCAGAGTTTAATTCCCAGAACCTCCCAATGAGTAAATAAATGGAATTTAACACTCCAGAAAATGCAGAACTGACAAGGATCAGAGCAGCTGAACAGCAGCGTTGTAAATCTGGACACCCTGTTGTCCTCAGTTCATGTCCGTCTCTTCTGTCATGTTGATCTTCCAGCATTTCTGCTGCCAAATTGTCTTCATGACAGAATCAGAAACGCCGCCGATTCAGGAAAAATGTTGTTCCCCTTTAAGACACTCCTCGTTCCACCTCCACCATCGACCTCTGACCTTACAGGTACAGCAGCAGACATCATGAACCGGTTCTAGTTAATAACCAGAGCTCACCCGGGTTTATTCTCCTAATTATTTCCCTGCACTATGCAGGTGAGGAAAATGATGACACACCCCAAATAAAATTCTTTAGCAACAGCTGTAAATTCTGTAAGAGTCATTTTAGTGTTTACACTATTGAGTAAATAGACTTTTGAATAAAACCTGAAGTAGCAGCTGAAATGTTGACAGCAGTGTGTCGACTGGATCAGAGGACAGAAATTTACTGGAAATATATTAATATTGCTGGAAGTTGAGGTTCTCCTCCAAAACTTTAATGACAATCTGTAAATTTGCTTCAACGTTTTTTTGTTTTGGCAAAGTTTTTTCTCTCTCAGGTATTTTGAAAACTTCACCAACTTTGGGTGCATTTCAGCTTTCATGACCAAAAGTTAGTATTTTGCCCAAATTTAAAATTCTGTAATTTAGAACAGAGCTTTAATGAATCAAATAAAACCATCAGAAATAAAATTTATCAGAAATTGGAGGAAAAGAAGCATTTTGGTTGAATTTTATTGTTTTCCAAACAAACAGTATTTATTGATGACAAAAAAATCTAACTTGTGAGAAAGAATTGTGAACAGTGTTTAGATGAATCAAACTCATCAGAATTAAAATCAGAAACTGAAGGAGAAAATGTTTTGAAGAATTTCAATATTTTCACAATAAAAAAAATACATTTTTCACAACTCAAAATATTATTTTGTGAGGAAGAATTGTGAACAGTGTTTCGATGAAGCAAACAGAAACATGATAATCAAAATCGAAGAACTGAAGAAGGAAAAAATTAAGATCAATTTCAGTTACCGAAAAATATTTCATATTGTCAACAAAAATTACAATTTCAACATTACGACATTCAGAGAGTCATAACGTTTCCCAAACATACTTGTACAACAGGACTCCTGACAGATGCCATCTCACACCTCGACGACTGCAACATCTTGCTGACAGATTAAACACCATGAACATCCAAACACATCACACTGTCACACCATCTTTTAGTCCAAATCTTCTCACACACTGACAGAAACCTTTTTTTTTTTTTTTGCTCTTGGATTTCTTTTTAACAGAAAGTTGGACCCTAAACATTGCTGCCATTGTATCCGAGGGCTCTCAAGAAGGTGATCGTTCCCTTAATTGCTGATAACTGCACCTCGTGGACACTTGGGTGACCAGGGATTGACTCATGGTATTTCTTCAGGTTCTTCTTCACAAGGCCTGTTGCTCCACCACAAATGGCATGATATCTAATTCTTTCAATGACCATGTTGTTCGTAGGTCATTTTTCAGGTCTTGGTATTTCGAGATCTTTCCGCTCGATTCAGGCCATAGTCATTGGGGACTGTCACATTGATGATTTTGGCTGTTTTCTCTTGCTTGTTCCAGATGACAAAGGTTTGATTGCACCACCTTTGATGTGTCTTCCTGCTGGGATCTTTGTCGTAGAAGACAGTTACTTTTCCGTTAGATGAGACTGGTGCTGGCTCATGCTCCCAGATGTTTTCCTTTTCTTCCATCTCCAGTTCCTTGCAGATCTTCCAGTGGAGATATTGACAGATCTTGTTATGTCTGGATATATAATGCCCATCTGCCATGAGGATCTGGCATGCTGATGTTAGATGGTTTACACTCTCAACAGCTGTATGACAGAATCGGCATTTGTCATTTTGTGAGATCCCTGCCATTTTTTTTGAAGCCATTTGTTAGAAGTCCCTGATCTTGTGCTCTGACTAGAATTCTTTCTCCATCAAAACCAGATTCTCCATTTTTCAGCCACTGCATTGATCCAACTTTGTCAATGTATTCCTTTTCAAGTTCTTTGTGGACTCATCCAGTGCTTTTGTGCTGTTTCCATCTGTTCACTCTGTTTTTGTTCTGTATTGTTCTCTGGTCTGTCTTGCGAGTTTTGTTGCAGGCATCAGAATGAACAGCTTTCTCTCTTCTTGTAGAAGTTCTCCGCCAAAGTTTTTTTTTCCAGTTTGATGACTGAGGTATGTTCAGATAAGTTCTCGTGATGTTGTGCGACCTTTTTTACGATTTCTTCTTCAGAGCTCTTTAAGTACTGTTCGATACTTATCGATGCTCTGTAGGCCTGGTTGATTTCAGTGAGACCCAGACCGCCTTCTCTGCGAGGGAGATATATTCTGTCCATGCACTGATTTCTGTATGTGACTTTGTGGAGGGTGAGCATCTTCCTGGGTTTTGTATCCAACTTATTAAGCTCACGCTGTGGCCAGTCAACTATGCCAAACCCATAGGTCACCACTGGTATTGCAAACTGGTTTATGTAGGGACATGTATAATAATTCAATCCCATACAAATAAAAATCTGACTGTGAATTCAGAAAGAACATAAAAAGCCCTTTAAAATGACACTAAAATCATGTGATTATCTTAAGTATTAAGAAAGTTATGGCAGTTTTTTGTGCTGGGAATCGAGCTTGTTTTCCTAGCCTTAATGAGTGGATGAAACAACAGCGCTGAGTTGGACTTTATCCTTCATATTTTGTCTCATAACTTCCTTAATATCAAAGTTATCGCCATGGTTTTTTCAGGAATGATGGATTACTATCTCTCCTACATTTTAAATGGTATATCATCTCAACACTGGCAGTCACTGGATTTTGGCGATCGACCAGGATCTTTGTGAAATGGCCAATCCTTCTGAAATTCAGCAAAATTAAAGAGAAATCCTTAATCTTTATTCCCTATGAATTGACTTTTAATGTCTATTTTTCCTTCCAGTACAATTTAAGTGACTGATTAAGCAAAAACAAGAAATCAGGCTCAAGCACTCCTAAATATATTTTAAGCACCCCTATATTATATATATATATATATGTGTGTGTGTGTGTGTGTGTACAGTGAAATCTAACGCGTTAATCTTTCCAAATCAGTAATCAGATTAAAGATACTTCTTCAAGTCACTGCGTTACTATTATTTTTGCATTGTGGGTCGATAGCAGCATTAAACTTGGTCTGTGGGCAGGAGGTCTGCGTTCGATTAAACTGCCCACTTTAAGCGAGCTGTGAGCTTTTCATCCACGGCTTTCTGCAGCAGCGATGACTTGTCCTCACCTCTTAAAGTGCGGTGACAACAGCACACCTGCACTGAGCTTTACAACGACATTTTTATGCTTTTTTTTTCTCCTTTATTTAGAATTCTGAGCTGAGCCGCTCCGTATCTGCTCGTTAAAAACAGCTGATCCTCCGCGACGCGTCAACAATTAACACTACTTTCCACTCAAATGCACCTAAACTCTCTTCTGAGGACCACATGATGTGAAAACGCAATGAAACTTTCTTACCTGTAACTCTGGTCATGTTTTCTGCATAAATAAATGTTATCCATTCTTTGTGCTCAAAAGCCAAAGCAGGGGCGAATCCACATGGAAAGGGGGCGTGGGGCAAGGGTGTGCCCCCACACAACACCCTTAGATTAAAGGTCCAGTTTTGAAGCCTTTTTTCACTACAACTACTAATACTACTTATAATAATAATAATAATTTCAACAAGTAAAATTTTTAGAGAGAATTTAAATGTTAGAAAGTATTTAATAGTTACATTTATAAACAATGTAGGTTAGAAATAGCAAGTTTTACTGTTACAGTGCTGTCAACAGTTAAATGAGGTCAAGAAAGAGGTCTTTATTTCACTTTTTATAAAACAAGTATTTATGTACACAGATCTGACCTTAATAAAATCAATTTTATTTATATAGCGCCAAATCACAACAAACAGTTGCCCCAAGGCGCTTTATATTGTACGGCAAAAGCCATACAATAATTAAAGAAAAACCCCAACGGTCAAAACGACCCCCTATGAGCAAGCACTTGGTGACAGTGGGAAGGAAAAACTCCCTTTTAACGGGAAGAAACCTCCAGCAGAAACAGGCTCAGGGAGGGGCAGTCCTCTGCTGGGACTGGTTGGGGCTGAGAGGAGAGAATCAGGAAAAAGACATGCTGTGGAGGGGAGCAGAGATCAATCACTAATGATTAAATGCAGAGTGGTGCATACAGAGCAAAAAGAGAAAGAAACACTCAGTGCATCATGGGAGCCCCCCAGCAGTCTAAGTCTATAGCAGCATAACTAAGGGATGGTTCAGGGTCACCTGATCCAGCCCTAACTATAAGCTTTAGCAAAAAGGAAAGTTTTAAGCCTAATCTTAAAATTAGAGAGGGTGTCTGTCTCCCTGATCTGAATTGGGAGCTGGTTCCACAGGAGAGGAGCCTGAAAGCTGAAGGCTCTGCCTCCCATTCTACTCTTACAAACCCTAGGAACTACAAGTAAGCCTGCAGTCTGAGAGCGAAGCGCTCTATTGGGGTGATATGGTACTATGAGGTCCCTAAGATAAGATGGGTCCTGATTATTCAAAACCTTATAAGTAAGAAGAAGAATTTTAAATTCTATTCTAGAATTAACAGGAAGCCAATGAAGAGAGGCCAATATGGGTGAAATATGCTCTCTCCTTCTAGTCCCCGTCAATACTCTAGCTGCAGAATTTTGAATTAACTGAAGGCTTTTCAGGGAACTTTTAGGACAACCTGATAATAATGAATTACAATAGTCCAGCCTAGAAGAAATAAATGCATGAATTAGCTTTTCAGCATCACTCTGAGACAAGACCTTTCTAATGTTAGAGATATTGCGCAAATGCAAAAAAGCAGTCCTACATATTTGCTTAATATGCGCATTGAAGGACATATCCTGATCAAAAATGACTCCAAGATATCTCACAGTATTACTGGAGGTCAGGGTAAGGATCTGGTTAGACACCATGTTTCTAAGATTTGTGGGGCCAAGAACAATAACTTCAGTTTTATTTGAATTTAAAAGCAAGAAATTAGAGGTCATCCATGTTTTTATGTCTGTAAGACATTCCTGCAGTTTAACTAATTGGTGTGTGTCCTCTGGCTTCATGGATAGATAAAGCTGGGTATCATCTGCGTAACAATGAAAATTTAAGCAATGCTTTCTAATAATACTGCCTAAGGGAAGCATGTATTAAGTGAATAAAATTGGTCCTAGCACAGAACCTTGTGGAACTCCATAATTAACCTTAGTCTGTGAAGAAGACTCCCCATTTACATGAACAAATTGTAATCTATTAGACAAATATGATTCAAACCACTGCAGCGCAGTGCCTTTAATACCTATGGCATGCTCTAATCTCTGTAATAAAATTTTATGGTCAACAGTATCAAAAGCAGCACTGAGGTCTAACAAGACGAGCACAGAGATGAGTCCACTGTCTGAGGCCATAAGATGATCATTTGTAACCTTCACTAATGCTGTTTCTGTACTATGATGAATTCTGAAACCTGACTGAAACTCTTCAAATAGACCATTCCTCTGCAGATGATCAGTTAGCTGTTTTACAACTACCCTTTCGAGAATTTTTGAGAGAAAAGGAAGGTTGGAGATTGGCCTATAATTAGCTAAGATAGCTGGGTCAAGTGATGGCTTTTTAAGTAATGGTTTAATTACTGCCACCTTAAAAGCCTGTGGTACATAGCCAACTAATAAAGATAGATTGATCATATTTAAGATTGAAGCATTAATTAATGGTAGGGCTTCCTTGAGCAGGCTTGTAGGAATGGGGTCTAATAGACATGTTGATGGTTTGGAGGAAATAACTAATGAAAATAACTCAGACAGAACAATAGGAGAGAAAGAGTCTAACCAAATACCAGCATTACTGAAAGCAGCCGAACATAAAGATATGTCTTTGGGATGGTTATGAATAATTTTTTCTCTAATAGTTAAAATTTTATTTGCAAAGAAAGTCATGAAGTCGTTACTAGTTAAAGTTAAAGGAATACTCTGCTCAATAGAGCTCTGACTCTGTCAGCCTGGCTATAGTGCTGAAAAGAAACCTGGGGTTGTTCTTATTTTCTTCAATTAGTGATGAATAGTAAGATGTCCTAGCTTTACGGAGGGCTTTTTATAGAGCAACAGACTCTTTTTCCAGGCTAAATGAAGATCTAAATTAGTGAGACGCCATTTCCTCTCCAGCTTACGGGTTATCTGCTTTAAGCTGCGAGTTTGTAGGTTATACCACGGAGTCAGGCACTTCTGATTTAAGGCTCTCTTTTTCAGAGGAGCTACAGCATCCAAAGTTGTGCTCAATGAGGATGTAAAGCTACTGATGAGATAATCTCACTCACAGAGTTTAGGTAGCTACTCTGCACTGTGTTGGTATATGGCATTGAAGAACATAACAAAGAAGGAATCATATCCTTAAACCTAGTAACAGCACTTTCAGAAAGACTTCTACTGTAATGAAACTTATTCCCCACTGCTGGGTAGTCCATTAAAGTAAATGTTATTAAGAAATGATCTGACAAAAGGGGGTTTTCAGGTAATACTGTTAAGTCTTCAATTTCTATGCCATATGTCAGCACAAGATCTAAAGCGTGGTTAAAGTGGTTAGTGGGCTCATTTACATTTTGAGCGAAGCCAACTGAGTCTAATAATAGATTAAATCCAGTGTTGAGGCTGTCATTAGCAGCATCTATGTGGATGTTAAAATCACCCACTATAATTATCTTATCTGAGCTAAGCACTAAGTCAGACAAAAGGTCTGAAAAATCACAAAGAAACTCACAGTAAGGACCAGGTGGACGATAGATAATAAATAAAACTGGTTTTAGAGACTTCCAATTTGGATGGACAAGACTAAGAGTCAGGCTTTCAAATGAATTAAAGCTCTGTCTGGGTCTTTGAATAATTAATAAGCTGGAGTGGAAGATTGCTGCTAATCCTCCGCCTCGGCCCGTGCTACAAGCATTCTGACAGTGTGACTCGGGGTTGTTGACTCATTTAAACTAACATATTCATCCTGCTGTAACCAGGTTTCTGTAAGGCAGAATAAATCAATATGTTGATCAATTATTATATCATTTACTAACAGGGACTTAGAAGAGAGAGAACTAATGTTTAATAAACCACATTTAACTGTTTTACTCTGTGGTGCAGGTGAAGGTGCTATATTAATAATTCTTTCTTTTGGAATTTTTATGCTTAAATAGATTTTTGCTGGTTGTTGGTGGTCTGGGAGCAGGCACCGTCTCTACGGGGATGGGGTATTGGGGGGATGGCAGGGGGAGAGAAGCTACAGAGAGGTGTGTAAGACTACAACTCTGCTTCCTGGTCCCAACCCTGGATAGTCACGATTTGGAGGGTTTAATAAAATTGGCCAGATTTCTAGAAATGAGAGCTGCTCCATCCAAAGTGGGATGGATGCCGTCTCTCCTAACAAGACCAGGTTTTCCCCAGAAGCTTTGCCAATTATCTATGAAGCCCACCTCATTTTTTGGACACCACTCAGACAGCCAGCAATTCAAGGAGAACATGCAGTTAAACATGTCACTCCCGGTCCGATTGGGGAGGGGCCCAGAGAAAACTACAGAGTCCGACATTGTTTTTGCAAAGTTACACACCGATTCAATATTAATTTTAGTGACCTCCGATTGGCAACCGGGTGTCATTACTGCAGAAGTGAATTACAATCTTACCAAATTTATGCTTAGCCTTAGCCAGCAGTTTCAAATTTCCTTCAATGTCGCTCTGGCCCCCGGAAGACATTTGACTATGGTTGCTGGTGTCGCTAACTTCACATTTCTCAAAACAGAGTCGCCAATAACCAGAGTTTGTTCCTCGGCGGGTGTGTCGCCGAGTGGGGAAAAACGGTTAGAGATGTGAACGGGTTGGTGGTATACAGGGGGCTTGGGTTTAGGACTACACTTCTTCCTCACAGTCACCCAGCCGGCCTGCTTTCCCAGCTGCTCGGGATCTGCTGGGGGACAGCTAACGGCGGCTAAGCTACCTTGGTCCGCACCGACTACAGGGGCCTGGCTACCTGTAGGATTTTCCAAGGTGCGGAGCCGAGTCTCCAATTCGCCCAGCCTGGCCTCCAAAGCTACGAATAAACTACACTTATTACAAGTACCATTACTGCTAAAGGAGGCCGAGGAATAACTAAACATTTCACACCCAGAGCAGAAAAGTGCGGGAGAGACACGAGAAGCCGCCATGCTAAACCGGCTAAGAGCTAGTAGCTGCGCTAAGCTAGCGGATTCCTAAAAACACAGTGAATAATGTGTAAATAATTTAGAGGTGATTCAGCAGAGAGAGTGCTTTAGTTAAGGCACGTGAAGATTACACTGTGAAATAAAACGTTATCTAGTTAACTAGATCAATCTAACTACGCAGATTAAACAGCTAACAGATACAGCAAAACACCGCTGTGCTCCGGAACAGGAAGTGATACAAAACTGCAGTGAGAGCCAACCACCAGTAGAGGGCAGTACCAGTAGAAATGCTTAGTTAAGGTCATTAACTAAGCATTTCAAATTTAAGACAGTAAACTTTACCACAAAGTTTAATGCACAGCATGATAATAAGTGAATAATTTAAATTCCTGCTAAAAAGGTATAAATAATAAAACTCATTTTGTATTTTATTTGTTGGCAGTAAGTGGCAAACCAAGCCTGCAGTGCAGTGATGGATATCAGAGCATTTTTTTCAAAAGCAAAAAAAGCTTCAGGTGAAGTTTGTGCGCTCTATAGAGCTTATGTGATAGTAGATATGGACATTGAGAATAGCAAAGGATGGAAAGTGAAGCTCAGGGTAAATTGAATATGTGTATTAGACTGTGGAGGTGTCTTACTTGTGTTACTGGTGTTTTGGTATGAATTCTGACTTTTAAGTCATACACTTATTTTTCTTACTTTTAAGGACTTCATTAGATCTTGTCTGTTCTTTCTATGCTTTGCTGTTAATTCAATCAATAATTCATATTCATATATTTCTTGTCCTGAACCCATTTATGTGCAGTATAACATGTGTTCTCCATCCAGCCTTATAGTGGAGTGCTGCTGTAGCTGTGCTAAACCAGGTCCTCCTGCACACGGCACTAAACCTCACTGATCAGACCAACTGCAACTACTGTATTTTTATGACTTACGACGCAGATGTGCGTGCTGCCAGAAAAGCAGAGAGATCAATCAGTTTGTAGAATAAAAAAATTAATATCCAAAACTAACACACAATCTAAGTAATGCCTAAAACTATCTAAATGTAATGGAAAAGTGATACCAGGGTGAGTGTTGTGTACTAAGTACTATGACATAATAATCTGTTAAGATGAAATAAAAAATCTTCAATCTTCAACTATAGGCTCATAAGACTAAATATAAAAACAAGGAAAAGTGTCCAAAATATCAACGTAAACTTGTGCATTTATTGATGATGTAATGACAGCCATCTCCCCAGTGCCTTTACCTGACATGCAGCCCCATATCATCAATGACTCTGGAAATTTACATGTTCTCTTCAGGCAGTCATCTTATAAATCTCATTGGAACGGCACCAAACAAAAGTTCCAGCATCATCACCTTGCCCAATGCAGATTCGAGATTCATCACTGAATATGACATTCATCCAGTCATCCACAGTCCACGATTGCTTTTCCTTAGCCCATTGTAACCTTGTTTTTTTCTGTTTAGGTGTTAATGATGGCTTTCGTTTAGCTTTTCTGTATGTAAATCCCATTTCCTTTAGGCGGTTTCTTACAGTTCGGTCACAGCCGTTGACTCCAGTTTCCTCCCATTCGTTCCTCATTTGTTTTGTTGTACATTTTCGATTTTTGAGACATATTGCTTTAAGTTTTCTGTCTTGACGCTTTGATGTCTTCCTTGGTCTACCAGTATGTTTGCCTTTAACAACCTTCCCATGTTGTTTGTATTTGGTCCAGAGTTTAGAAACAGCTGACTGTGAACAACCAACATCTTTTGCAACATTGTGTGATGATTTACCCTCTTTTAAGAGTTTGATAATCCTCTCCTTTGTTTCAATTGACATCTCTCGTGTTGGAGCCATGATTCATGTCAGTCCACTTGGTGCAACAGCTCTCCAAGGTGTGATCACTCCTTTTTAGATGCAGACTAACGAGCAGATCTGATTTGATGCAGGTGTTAGTTTTGGGGATGAAAATTTACAGGGTGATTCCATAATTTATTCCTCAGAATTGAGTGATTACATATTTTTTTCCTCTGCTTAGTCTAAAAAAGTAACCGTTACTGACAGCCACAATTTTTTTTCCTGATTTCTTATAGTGTTTCTTAAAGCCAGAAAGTTGCCATTTGAATTTTCTTTTGTTTTGTGTCATGTCTGTGATCTGCTTTTTTTCAACAAAATTAAACAACTGAATGAACATCCTCCGAGGCCGGTGATTCCATAATTTTTGCCAGGGGTTGTATACTCAAAACCTGGATTATTCTTTTTAGTCACATAGCACTACTATTATTCTGAACACTACTGTATGTACCATGCTGCTCCATAATTTACACAGTTTAAAATCAGTCAATGTGGTTCCTTCTGGGACCAGTTTAGTCAGTCTCAGGTTAACTTTTTGCAGGATAGTTTTGTATTTTTTTATTCTGCTTTAATTTAGTCAGTTTTGGATGCTCTTTCATGTCCAATTTTCTGGTTTCTTCAATCTTATTTGCCTATTCTTCTTCTAGTTCCTGATGTTCTGCATCTGTGTGCACCTAAATATTGTTTTGTAGATGAGTGGGTGAATGACTATGAATTATCATGTTTGTTCAGAGTGCCCTTCTGTTTTTGTCTTTTACTCTGATCAGAACAACTAAATGGTCTGTCTGGTATGAATCATTATGTGTCTATTCAGGGCAACCTTTCATCCAAACCTTTGACCACACTCAGAACAGACAAATGCTTTTTGTCTTTTGTTTTTTCATTTATCTTTGATGTTTTTTTAGTAGAATGCAATGGGCCCCAAACCTGGGGTCTAAAGTTGCATCCTAGGTTCTATAGTTATCTTAACCAGATCTGGCATTGTATCCAAGGGCTCTCTTCAAGATGGTGATCGTTCCCTTAATCGCAGACAACTGTACCTCATGTGCACTTGGGTGACCGGGGATTGCCTCAAGGTATTTCTTCAGGTTCTTCTTCATTAGGCCTGTTGCTCCTACCACAACTGGAATGATATCGATGTCTTTCAATGACCATGTTGTTCTTAGGTCATTTTTTAGGTCTTGGTATTTTGAGATCTTTCCCCTTTCAGCTCGATTCAGGCCGTAGTCATTGGGGACTGTCACATCAATGATTTTGGCTGTTTTCTCTTGCTTGTTCCAGATGACCATATCAGGTTTGATTGCACCTCCTTCTATGTGTCTTCCTGCTGGGATCTCTTTGTCGTAGAAGATCGTTATTTTTCCATTGGATGAGACTGGTGTTGGCTCGTGCTCCCAGACATGTTCTTTGACTTCCAACTCCAGTTCCTTGCAGATCTTCCAGTGGAGATATTGACAGATCTTGTTATGTCTGGATGTATAATGCCCATCTGCCATGAGGATCTGGCATGCTGATGTTAGATGGTTTACACTCTCAACAGCTGTATGACAGAATCGGCATTTATCATTTTGTGAGATCCCTGCCATTTTTTTGAAGCCATTAGTTAGAAGTCCCTGATCTTGTGCTCCAATCAGAATTCTTTCTCCATCAAATCCAAGTTTTCCATTTTTTAGCCACTGCATTGATCCAACTTTGTCGATGTATTCCTTTTCGAGTTCTTCTTGGAAACGTCCGGCTCTTTTGTGTTGTTTCCATCTTTCCACTCGATGTTTTCCTTCTTTTTTGCAGTATTGTTCTCTGGTCTGTCTTGCAAGTTTTGTTGCAGGCGTGAGACTGTTGCTTTTTCTCTCTTGTAGAAGTTCTCCGCCAAAGTTTTTTGCCAGTTTAGTGATTGAGGTCCGTTCACTTATGGCCTCGTGGTGTTGTGTGACCGTTTTTTATGATTTCTTCTTCAGAGCTCTTTAAGTACTGGCCAATACTTATTATCGATGCTCTGTAGGCCTGGTTGATTTCAGTAAGACCCATACCGCCTTCTCTGCGAGGTAGGTATATTCTGTCCATGCACTGATTTCTGTATGTGATTTTGTGGAGGGTGAGCATTTTTCTGGTTTTTGTGTCCAATTTGTTAAGTTCGTATTGTGGCCAGTTCACTATGCCAAATCCATAGGTCACCACTGGTATTGCAAACTGGTTTATGGCTGTGATTTTATTTTTTGGTGTCAGTTGTGTTTTGCAGATCTTTTTTAAGCGGTTTAGGTATTCTTTTGTTGTTTTTGTTCTCATTTTCTTGTGTTCAATTGAATTACTTTGTTCAATTCCCAAGTATTTGTATGTGGAGTCTGCAGCCAGGTCTGCAATGTAGCTCCCTTCATCCAATTGTATGTTTTCGGTTTTTGTCTTTTTTCCTTTTGTCATTGTGCATTTTGAGCATTTATCCAGTCCACATACATTTGTCCTGTATGAATTATCATGTGTGTTTTCAGGGCACCCTTTAGTCCAAACCTTTGACCACACTCAGAACAGACAAATGCTTTTTCTCCTGTATGAATTATCATGTGTGTTTTCAGGGCTCCCTTTCGTCCAAATCTTTTACCACACTGAGAACAGACAAATGCTTTTTGTCCTGTATGAATTATCATGTGCGTTTTCAGTGTGCACTTTAGTCCAAACCTTTGACCACACTCAGAACAGACAAATGCTTTTTGTCCTGTATGAATTATCATGTGTGTTTTCAGGGCGCCCTTTAGTCCAAATCTTTGACCACACTCAGAACAGACAAATGCTTTTTGTCCTGTATGAATTATCATGTGTGTTTTCAGGGCGCCCTTTTGTCCAAACCTTTTACCACACTCAGAACATACAAATGCTTTTTGTCCTGTATGAATTATCATGTGTGTTTTCAGGGTGCCCTTTCGTCCAAATCTTTCACCACACTCAGAACAGACAAATGCTTTTTGTCCTGTATGAATTATCATGTGTGTCTTCAGGGCGCCATTTCGTCCAAACCTTCGACCACACTCAGAACAAACAAATGCTTTTTCTCCTGTATGAATTATCATGTGTGTCTTCAGGTCGCCCTTCTGTCCAAATCTTCGACCACACTCAGAACAGACAAATGCCTTTTGTCCTGTATGAATTATCATGTGTCTGTTCAGAGTGCCCTTTTGTCCAAATCTTTGACCACACTCAGAACAGTCAAGTGGTTTTTGTCCTGTCTGATTTCTAATGTGTTTGTTCAGAGTGCTCTTTGGTTTCTGTCTTTTACTCTGATCAGAACAGCTAAATGGTTTTCTTCTTGCTTGCCTCCCCTTTTGTTGCTCTGAGTTGTTCATGTGACCACATGTTTTTCCATATTTAGAGCCTTTAAATTGTTTCTCATCAGTGTTGCCTGAATAAACAATATTGGTATTTTTCCAACAGTTAAAACTTGACTTAAGTTCTCTGGTCTGTTTCCAGTCATCACTGTCATCAGTCTCAGTTCCAGAACTGTCTGAACTCCTGCCACTGGTATCTTGTTGTAAATGACTGTTTGGACCTGAGTTGCTGGCTGGTTGTGGTCCTCCATCATCCTCTCCATCAGCTTCTGCTGTCAGTGTTCTGTGTACAGATGAGCTGCTGGCTACAGGCTCAGCCTCTGTGCTCTCATCACTTCGGATTCGACGAAGCTGTGATGACTCTGGTTTTTCATCATCATTTTCATTCTTCACAGGGACGGCAGTGAAACCAAACTTGGTGAGATCTGCCTCCTCCAGCTGCTGAAGCTGCTCTCCCTGCTGACTTATCCACAGCTTCTCTTCTTCTTTGATGTCTTCCTGGTCAACACTCAGATTCCATTCCTGGTGTTCAGGGAGAGTTTCTTCTTTAATCACCAACAACGGCTGCATGTCTGTAAAGAAACAAAATGAATAATAAATGGTAGAACAACACTCACTAAAATAAAGTATCAGTGGTGAGTTTGACCTGATGACAGTAAGTTATTGCACTGATGGAACTGATAAAGTGGAAATTTACATTAGCATTTGTTTTAAATTTCACAAATTGTAATTCACGTCCTTGTCTTCCACAACTGACTATTGCAGTGTTTTATTTTCTGGATTGATATAAAATAGTGTAGGATGTCTACAGATGGTACAGAATTACTGTTGCTCGAGTTTTGATGGAAACCAGGAGGTTTGATCACAGACATTCTGGCTTCCCTTCACTGATTCGAGGACGAGATTTCAAGCTTTTGTTAGACATTTCAGGCTCTAAACGGTCAAGAACTCAACTATCGTGCTGAATTTGTTCAGCCTTATGTGCCTCCTCGTGCCCTGTGGTCCTTGGATGCAGACTTGCTCTGTGTCTCAAGGGTTAAAAAGAAGTCAGCAGGCTTCAGAGCCTTTTTTTGCCGTGGTCGTATCTTGTGGAATAGGCTGCCTGTTGGCATTTGAAATGTGACTTCAAGACTATTTTTAAAACATATTTTCTGTAATTAGTTTGAAGGTTTTTCATCTACTTTTCATTATTTTTTCTTGTTGTTTTTAATTCTTTTCTGTTTTTGTTTTTATTTTTGGATATGGGGATCTTTGTTTCATGTTCGTCTGCAGCTATGTTCAGCACTTTTGAGTTTTTCCTTCATTTAAAATGCTTTACAAATGTATTACTTAGGGCAACACGGTGGATTAGTGGTTCGCACTTTTGCCTCACAGCAAGAAGGTCATGAGATCGATTCCCACCTGTGGCCTTTCTGTGTGGAGTTTGCATGTTCTCCCCGTGTTTGTGTGGGTTCTCTCCGGGTGCTGCAACTTCCTCCCACATCCAAAGACCTGCATGTTAGGTGAACTGAAAACTTTAAATTGACCCTTGGTGTGTGTTTGTTTGTCTATATGTGGCCCTGTGACAGATCGTCGTCCTGTCCAGGGTGTACCCGCCTCACACTCCATGACAGCTGAAATGGGCTCCGACTCCTCGTGACCCTTAATTGGAGTAAGCAGGTATAGAAGATGGATGATTATTACTAAATACATGGCACTCAAACAAGATGTCAGAAGTCATCAAATATGATATAAACACATCTATCGTGACATTACAACTTGTTAAAAATATAGAAGCCAAATAATATAATTCATAGTTTGTAATGTTGTTGTTCACAAAATTAAAATGTTAATGGACTGAATTTCTACAGCACTTTTTACCATCTGATACACGTGTTCAAAAAGCTTTTGGCCGTTTATTCAAAATCTAGACGTTGAATAAACTTTCACTTTCAAGCCTTTTTTCAACATATTTTTATTATAACCATTTTATTAAACACTTATTCAATGTTAAAATGCTCCATTTTTAAGGCTCAATTAATGATCATAACTTTTTTGTTGAAACCAGCAACACAAAAGAGCCTTGCTAGTTATGCTCCAATCAAAGAGGTTATATATGAGAACTAGAGTCCACACTCCCAACGCTGCCCACTAAACGTGAACGTCCCTTCATGGACAGTGACATGACGCCTCCTAACCGGACAAAATATTGACAAAGTTCCCAGATGTTAATCCATTTTCAATGGGGATTCATGACTGAACACACTCAGAAAAACACTCGCAAAATACATGTTAAAATGTCATTCTGACCTGGATATAGAGCAAGTAAAATTAATTAACATTAAATCATGTAAGGAAAGTATTAAACTTACCCTGACACCCACACATTCCCAAATATTAGTGTTGAAAGTTACACGGATCTGATCTGTTCCAAGCTGCTGCTGTGTCAGGCAACGCGCGGCTCCTAAAACCATTACCATATACATACATACATACACGTACATATATATATACGTATACATACATATACATATATACGTATACATACATATACATATATACGTATACATACATATACATACGTATACATACATATACATACGTATATATATATATACATACGTATATATATATACATACATATACATACATATATATACATACATATATATACATACATATATATACATATATATATATATACATATATATATACATATACATATATATATACATATATATATATACATATATATATACATAGATATATACATATATAATACATATACATATATATACATATATATATATATACATATATATACATATATATACATATATATACACATATATACATATATATATACATATATATATACATATATATATACATATATATATACATATATATATACATATATACATATATATATACATATATATATACACATACATACATACATATACATATACATATATATATACACATACATACATACATATACATATATATATACACATACATACATACATATACATATATATATACACATACATACATACATATACATATATATATATATATATATATATATATATATATATATATATATATATCTATATATATACATACACATACATACATACATATATCTATATATATATATATATATATATATATATATATATATATATATATATATATATATATATATATACATACACATACATACATACATATACATATATATACATACATATACATACATATACATATCAATCAATCAATTTTTTTTTTATATAGCGCCAAATCACAACAAACAGTTGCCCCAAGGCACTTTATATTGTAAGGCAAGGCCATACAATAATGATGTAAAACCCCAACGGTCAAAACGACCCCCTGTGAGCAAGCACTTGGCTACAGTGGGAAGGAAAAACTCCCTTTTAACAGGAAGAAACCTCCAGCAGAACCAGGCTCAGGGAGGGGCAGTCTTCTGCTGGGACTGGTTGGGGCTGAGGGAGAGAACCAGGAAAAAGATATGCTGTGGAGGGGAGCAGAGATCGATCACTAATGATTAAATGCAGAGTGGTGCATACAGAGCAAAAAGAGAAAGAAACAGTGCATCATGGGAACCCCCCAGCAGTCTACGTCTATAGCAGCATAACTAAGGGATGGTTCAGGGTCACCTGATCCAGCCCTAACTATAAGCTTTAGCAAAAAGGAAAGTTTTAAGCCTAATCTTAAAAGTAGAGAGGGTGTCTGTCTCCCTGATCTGAATTGGGAGCTGGTTCCACAGGAGAGGAGCCTGAAAGCTGAAGGCTCTGCCTCCCATTCTACTCTTACAAACCCTAGGAACTACAAGTAAGCCTGCAGTCTGAGAGCGAAGCGCTCTATTGGGGTGATATGGTACTACGAGGTCCCTAAGATAAGATGGGACCTGATTATTCAAAACCTTATAAGTAAGAAGAAGAATTTTAAATTCTATTCTAGAATTAACAGGAAGCCAATGAAGAGAGGCCAATATGGGTGAGATATGCTCTCTCCTTCTAGTCCCCGTCAGCACTCTAGCTGCAGCATTTTGAATTAACTGAAGGCTTTTTAGGGAACTTTTAGGACAACCTGATAATAATGAATTACAATAGTCCAGCCTAGAGGAAATAAATGCATGAATTAGTTTTTCAGCATCACTCAGACAAGACCTTTCTGATTTTAGAGATATTGCGTAAATGCAAAAAAGCAGTCCTACATATTTGTTTAATATGCGCTTTGAATGACATATCCTGATCAAAAATGACTCCAAGATTTCTCACAGTATTACTAGAGGTCAGGGTAATGCCATCCAGAGTAAGGATCTGGTTAGACACCATGTTTCTAAGATTTGTGGGGCCAAGTACAATAACTTCAGTTTTATCTGAGTTTAAAAGCAGGAAATTAGAGGTCATCCATGTCTTTATGTCTGTAAGACAATCCTGCAGTTTAGCTAATTGGTGTGTGTCCTCTGGCTTCATGGATAGATAAAGCTGGGTATCATCTGCGTAACAATGAAAATTTAAGCAATACCGTCTAATAATACTGCCTAAGGGAAGCATATATAAAGTGAATAAAATTGGTCCTAGCACAGAACCTTGTGGAACTCCATAATTAACTTTAGTCTGTGAAGAAGATTCCCCATTTACATGAACAAATTGTAATCTATTAGACAAATATGATTCAAACCACCGCAGCGCAGTGCCTTTAATACCTATGGCATGCTCTAATCTCTGTAATAAAATTTTATGGTCAACAGTATCAAAAGCAGCACTGAGGTCTAACAGAACAAGCACAGAGATGAGTCCACTGTCCGAGGCCATAAGAAGATCATTTGTAACCTTCACTAATGCTGTTTCTGTACTATGATGAATTCTAAAACCTGACTGAAACTCTTCAAATAGACCATTCCTCTGCAGATGATCAGTTAGCTGTTTTACAACTACCCTTTCAAGAATTTTTGAGAGAAAAGGAAGGTTGGAGATTGGCCTATAATTAGCTAAGATAGCTGGGTCAAGTGATGGCTTTTTAAGTAATGGTTTAATTACTGCCACCTTAAAAGCCTGTGGTACATAGCCAACTAACAAAGATAGATTGATCATATTTAAGATCGAAGCATTAAATAATGGTAGGGCTTCCTTGAGCAGCCTGGTAGGAATGGGGTCTAATAAACATGTTGATGGTTTGGATGAAGTAACTAATGAAAATAACTCAGACAGAACAATCGGAGGGAAAGAGTCTAACCAAATACCGGCATCACTGAAAGCAGCCAAAGATAACGATACGTCTTTGGGATGGTTATGAGTAATTTTTTCTCTAATAGTTAAAATTTTGTTAGCAAAGAAAGTCATGAACTCATTACTAGTTAAAGATAATGGAATACTCAGCTCAATAGAGCTCTGACTCTTTGTCAGCCTGGCTACAGTGCTGAAAAGAAACCTGGGGTTGTTCTTATTTTCTTCAATTAGTGATGAGTAGAAAGATGTCCTAGCTTTACGGAGGGCTTTTTTTTTTATAGAGCAACAGACTCTTTTTCCAGGCTAAGTGAAGATCTTCTAAATTAGTGAGACGCCATTTCCTCTCCAACTTACGGGTTATCTGCTTTAAGCTGCGAGTTTGAGAGTTATACCATGGAGTCAGACACTTCTGATTTAAAGCTCTCTTTTTCAGAGGAGCTACAGCATCCAAAGTTGTCTTCAATGAGGATGTAAAACTATTGACGAGATACTCTATCTCCCTTACAGAGTTTAGGTAGCTACTCTGCACTGTGTTGTTATATGGCATTAGAGAACATAAAGAAGGAATCATATCCTTAAACCTAGTTACAGCGCTTTCTGAAAGACTTCTAGTGTAATGAAACTTATTCCCTACTGCTGGGTAGTCCATCAGAGTAAATGTAAATGTTATTAAAAATGATCAGACAGAAGGGAGTTTTCAGGGAATACTGTTAAGTCTTCTATTTCCATACCATAAGTCAGAACAAGATCTAAGATATGATTAAAGTGGTGGGTGGACTCATTTACTTTTTGAGCAAAGCCAATAGTCTAATAATAGATTAAATGCAGTGTTGAGGCTGTCATTCTCAGCATCTGTGTGGATGTTAAAATCGCCCACTATAATTATCTTATCTGAGCTAAGCACTAAGTCAGACAAAAGGTCTGAAAATTCACAGAGAAACTCACAGTAACGACCAGGTGGACGATAGATAATAACAAATAATATATATATATATATATATATATATATATAGGCACAATTAGCTTTTATTGACCAAGTGTCATTCATGAAGTTAG